>NW_027411644.1:301941592-303141592 GCF_047663935.1 Musca autumnalis | reverse complement strand
TACCACAATACCATGTTTATGAGTTCATGTATCCACAATCATTTTCTGGTCCATTGCAACTTTTCTATGGAAATGCATGGCAAAACAAGCAAGCAACCAATATCTTTTCCATTGCCATTATTACAAATATTCCTCAACTCGTACTACTAGCAAACAGCAACAACAACTACAAATCGACAACTTCAACAATAAAGCATTTTAATAGCAGTTCCCTTTCGCATGTCGTATCTTTTTAACAACTTTACCAATAATTCAATTGTCACCGAGTGAGGTCAGCTGGTGATACTTTTGTGTTGTTATTTGCCATTGCTGGCTGCGGGTGTGTTTGTGTGGGCAATTGTTTTGTGTGTATGGTGGGGGACGGACTGGTGGTCGGTCGGTCGGTCATTCTTGTTGTCATTGTTGCTGTGACTTACCAGCACAATGGACAATAGCAACAGCAGCAGCAACAAAAGCAAAAAAGACAGAAGTAGCATCAACAAACAAGGGAATCGGATACCATTGTATAGCCTCCTTTCATTGTTCTCCATGTCCCTCCATCCAGTGGGACAATAAAACAAAATCTAAAGGCTATTGCTGCAGTACTTAGTAGTGATTGGCACATACCACAAAATGGGCACATGTCCCGGTGGCATGTGTATGTGTACATTTCTGCTTGTGGATATAGGATGTCCTAAAATTTTCAATGTATGTTTTTCTAGTCATTGTTGTATTTGAATTCGAATTATGGATCAAAAAGAGAACATGACTTTTTTCTTTAATCCAATACGAAATAATGGAAAATTATTGACTTTTATAGGTTAGTTTCGAATACTATAGTTTCAGAGTTACTAGATAAAATTCTTAAGGGTTCTCTCTTCCACAAAAATATCTTTAATAACGGAAAATCGCTATTAAAAAGACAAAAAAAAAAATAAACAAAAAAGAAAGAAAATAAACCAGTAAGGACAGGATCAAAGTCGGGAGGGGCGGACTATATCATACCCTACCCCACTGTGTAAATATGTAAGTCCCAATTTACATTAGGCGAGTTTACTTGCGGCAATTGTCAGTTTGAGGGAGAGAGAGGTGAGGCATATGGTAACCCTTTGCCTCTCAGCCCCCTCTCTCACCTACAAACTGACAATTGCCGCAAGTAAACTCGCCTAATGTAAATTGGGACTAACTAAATCTGTATTCAAATCTAAACCGATTTGGACTTATTTCTAGACCGAATTCAGTCACACTCTTCAAATTTCATCAAAATCGGACGTATGTATATAACTTGTTTGGTTCAGAATGATACGCGAAATCGATTTCGATGAAATTTGGCACATTTATTTCTAGACCGAATTCAGTCACAATTTTTAAATTTCATTGAAATCAGACATATACAGCGTGTCTGGTGCAGCAAATACGTGAAATCGGCCGAAAATATATATGAGAGCTATATCCAAATCCGAATCGATTTCGATATAATTTGGCACATTTATTTCTAGACCGATTCAGTCACACATGCCAAAATCGTCAAAATCGGACGTATATAGGACCATGATCTGCGAATCTGCACCTGCAATGTCTACAGAATAGGTGTAGTTTGCGCACTGCTGGATATACTTGATAAGTACAAAGCTGAACATGGTAGTGAGCAGCACCAGGTCCCAACACCTCGACATACACAAGGCTACGTGGATATCCCCAGATGGGAAAACAAAAAATCAGATTGATCATGTTGTGATAGATGGATGACACTCTTCCAGCGTGTTAGATGTCCGATCGATTCGAGGTGCGAACATCGATTCGGACCATTTCCTTGTAGCAGCCAAGGTACGCACTCGTCTTAATGTTGTGGCAAAAGTGCGATCTAACACAGGACGGAAGCTGGATGTCGAGAAGCTGCAAACACAACAGACAGCACAAGCTTACTCCACTCAACTCAACCGCATGCTGGAAGACAGCACTCCTTGTCCCGATAATGTAGAAGCGCAGTGCCAAAGAATAGCCCACTCCCTTCAGACTGCCGCAAAATCGATAATTGGGTACCAAAAACGTCCACCTTAAAATTTGTGGTACTATCAGGAATGTCGTAAAGCTACAGAAGAGAAGAACGCGGCATACAAAGTATCAACACGAAGAGCGAAAGAAACTTATCGGGAGAAAAGGAGAGAGGAGAAGCGTATCTGTTCAAGACCGGTGTCGAAATGATGATAAGGGGTATGCGAAATTTGTCAGGAAGAAAGCAAAAGCAGCCTCAGCCTACTATGTCCCGTACAAGACAAGGAGACAAGACGGTTTGTGCAAATTACATATGCATAAGTATCCTATCCATCGCATACAAAGTGCTGTCGAGCATACTCTGTGAACGTTTAAAACCCATGGCCAATGAAATAATCGGGTCATACCAATGCGGTTTTAGACCTGGTAAGTCGACAATTGACCAAATCTTCACACTGCGCCAAATATTAGAAAAGACCCACGAAAGACGGATCGACACATACCACCTGTTGGTCGACTATAAGGCCGCGTTCGACAGCCCAATTAGAACAAAGGTGTGTTTCAAGCCATGTCTGAGTTCGGCATCCCTGCAAAACTAATTCGACTATGCAGGATGTCATTGGCTGACACAAGATCAGCAGTTAAAATAGGAAAGAACCTCTCCGAGCCTTTCAACACAAAACGTGGTTTCAGACAAGGTGACAGTCTATCGTGTGACCTATTTAACATTTTACTGGAAAAGGTCATACGAGATGCGAATCTATATATGGCCAGAGACAAAAACAGCACGATATACCATAAAGATGTAATGTTGCTTGCATACGCAGTCGTAAAAGCCACCTTTGCAATAATTGAAAAACAGTCTGCCAAAGTGGGTCTGGCAGTCAACGGCGATAAGACGAAGTTTATGCTATCGACACGCAAGTTGCCCAGTAGACTCGGACCAACTGTGGATGTTGATAATTACAAATTTGAGTTAGTAAATGACTTTATTTACCTCGGCACCGCCATAAATAAAGCTAACAACATCAGTTATAAAATCAAGAGAAGAATAATATTGGCCAACAGATGCTATTTTGGTCTAAGTAAACAGTTCAAAAGCAAAACCACCTCTCGTCAGACCAAACTTACACTCTACCAGACGTTGATACTACCCGTACTTATGTATGGATCTGAATCATCGGTACTTACGAAAGCAGATGAGGCAGAACTTCGTGTGTTTGAGAGAAAAATTCTTCGAAAGATTTATGGACCAATATGCGTTGACGGTGAATACCGACGAGCCACTAGACGGTATACACCCCAAGGGAAGGCCAAAACTCCGATGGAAAGGCCAAGTTGAAGAAGATATCATAAAACTTACTTACTTAGCTGGCCTATTACAGAACATTTGTTCCATAGGTCGAACTAAGAAAAGATCTCTAATTCTCTCTATTTGTTGCTTCGCACTCTGGAATACCGCGCCTCTTCATCTCATCATCCACTTGTTTGCGCCATCTATTCTTTGGCCTGCCCACTCTGCATGCACCGCCAAGCGGTCCGTGTTTATACGCCTTTTTAGCGGGTTCATCATCGCTCATTCTTATGATATGGCCTAGCCAACGCAATCGCTGCATCTCGATACGTTTAACAATATTGATGTCGTTGTACAGCAGATACAGCTCGTGGTTCATGCGACGTCGATATTCACCGTCAACGCAGATTGGTCCGTAGATCTTTCGAAGAATTTTTCTCTCAAACATACCAAGCACTGCCATGTCTGCTTGCGCAAGTACCCAGGCTTCGGAGCCATACATCAGCACGTGTAGTATTAGTGTTTCGTAGAGCGTTATTTTTGTTTGACGAGATGTGGCTTAGTTTTTAAACTGCTTACATAAACCAAAGTAGCATCTGTTTGCAAATACAATTCTTCTTTTTATTTCACAACTGATGTCGTTTGTTGTGTTTACGGAGGTGCCGAGGTACACGAAGTCTTTTACTACCTCAATATTATAGGAACCAACTTCCACAGTCGGTCCGTGCTCAATGGACGCATTGCGCGTCGACACCCTCAACTTGGTCTTCTCACCGTTTACCGCCAGACCCACTTTAGCAGATTCTCCTTCGACCTTCATAAATATATCGGTTACTTCTTTTACTGATCGTCCCATGATGTCTATATCATCAGCATAAGCAAGTTACATGTGGCTATTGGTGTAGATTGTGCCACTTCTTTTGACGTTTGCCTCTCGTATATCCTTTTCTAGCAGGATGTTGAAAAGATCACACGAAAGGCTGTCTCCTTGCCTGAAACCTCTTTTGGTACAAAACTCTTCGGAGAGGTTCTTTCCTATTTTAACTGAAGATCTTGTGTCAGTTAGAGTCATTTTACAAAGCCGAATGAGCTTTGCGGGGATACCAAATTCAGACATGGCTTGGAATACCTTTGAACGTAGTGCGCTGTCGAAGGCTGCTTAATAATCGACATAAAGGTGGTAGGTGTCGATTTGCATCTCTTGGGTCTTCTCCAGGATTTGCCGCAGGGTGAATATATGGTCAATGGTGGACTTGGTCCAATTATCTCGTTGACCATAGGCTTTAGTCGTTCGCACAATATCCCTGACACGATCTTGTAGGCAATAGGGAGTAGACTTATGCCCCTATAGTTAGAGCATACAGTCTTATCTCCCTTCTTGTGGACGAGGCACAGAATACTCAGGTTCCAATCGTCGGGTACTCGTTCTTCCTGCCAGATGGTGCTTACTAGCTGATGAATACACCTTATCAGCGAGTCGCCTCCGGTTTTGAACAGCTCGGCTGGCAAGCCATCGGCTCCTGCTGCCTTATTATTATTCTTCAGCCGATTTATTGCTGTCTTTACCTCATCTTGGCTGGGCGGTATACATTCAATACTATCTTCTGGGATTGGGACTGTGGTATCTTCGTCGTCTTCGCTGCTATTGGATACCAACAGTTTTAAAATTGTTCTTTACATATCCTGAGTACACTATCTGTATCAGTTACCAAATTACCTCGCTTATCGCTTTCCCATCTCTCTCTCTTTTTCCTGCGGAAAAGACGTTTCTCCTCTCTCCTTTTCTCCCTGTATCTCTCTCGTGCGCTACGCGTTGCTACGGATTGTAAAGTAGCCCTATATGCCGCATTTTTCTCTTCGGTGGCAGCACGACACTCCTAGTTATATCATGGATTCCTTGGTGGAGGTCTCTTGTATCCGAATACTGATTTTGCTGCTGTTTGCATGGAGTGGACAATTTTTTGCCATTGTCCTGATATGTTATCGGGACGAGGAGTGCTTTGATTAAGCAGTTGGGACAGTTGAGTGGAATATGCTGTGGCTATCTGTTGTGATTGCAACTTACCGATGTCCAACTTTCGTGTTGTGTCTGTTCGCACTTTGGTTGCTACGTTTAATCTTGTACGGACCTTTGCTGCAACAAGGTAGTGGTCCGAGTCTATGTTTGCACCTCGGAACGACCGTACATCCAACACGCTTGATGCATATCTTCCATCTATCACAACGTGATCAATTTGATTTCTTTCTCTTTGATCGAGATGATTAAATTTGGTACTGCTAACTACAATGTTTTTTGCAGCTGCAAAGTCTATCAGCCTCATACCATTGTCAGATGTTTCACTGTGGAGACTGAATTTCCCGATTGTTGGGCCAAAGATATTCTCCTTTCCAATTTTGGCATTAAAATCGCCTAGAATGATTTTAATGTCATGGGCAGGGCAACGGTCATATGTTTCTTCTAAACGCTCGTAAAATATACCTTTGGTCTATTCGTCCTTTTCTTCAGTGGGAGCATGAGCGCAAATAAAGCTGATGTTGAAGAATTTAGCTTTTATTCGAATTGCAGCAAGTCTTTCATTCACCAGATGCTCATTCAGACCAGATGTTTTAACCTCCGACCAACTACAAATCCGCGTGCGTCACCTTTAGGTGTTGTTGTGACGCCTTTCCCGTTGCATCGTATTTCCTGTATGGCAGCAATGTCGGCCTTGTACTTTTCAAGTACATCTGCCAATGCGTAAACTGCACTTTCTCCATAAAGAGTGCGAACATTCCAGGTGCAGATTCGCTGATCATGGTCCTTAAAACGTTTGCGGGGTTCGTCAACATTAGAGGGGTTTGTTTTTCTTTTCTTTCGTTTTTTCATAGTAGGCTGCTTTTGCTAGGGGAGGATTACTAACCCGACGCCCAAACCCAAGCTTTTAACGTTCTTATGGGTGAACGCGCGGCACATGTTAGCTCACTACATTTAACGGGTGGTAAAGGCATTTCCCCAGGTGACACCACGGGGAGGTCAGTGTCCACTTGAGAAGAAAGAGGGACCAAGAGAAATTCTGGGCTTTGCCATGTTAAAGCTGGTCAGGACCGTTCCTTGGTATCTTCCATCTCCTTCACCCGATATCATAAAACATGGCATCCAAAATTGGAGAAGTAAAGCAAAAGATCGGTGCGTTTGCAAATCTATTCTTAATTCGGCTTATGGATCAAGACGTTCTGTTTAGTATAAAAGCCATCTAAGTAAGTAAGCTATATCCAAATCTGAATCGATTTTCACCAAAAACGATAGCGTTCTTCCTACGGCTAAAAAAATGATATTCCCCAATTTTCAGCTGAATCGAACAATAAATGCGACCAGGTACGTTGAAAACGGACGGACGGACATGCATATATCGACTCAGAAAGCTATTATATGTATATGCCCCTAAATTTTGGCGTTGGGAATAAAATTCCTCTTTCATCAATTTCGTTAAAGTATTTTTCCAAGAATTTTAAATTTCAACTTAATTGTATTGGTAAGAGATTAATCCCTAATCTGTAAATATAACCTCCCATCACTACTATAAATGGCAAATAGATATCATTGCAATTGTTAATGTTGTTGCTGTTATGGTTTTATCTTGGCCATTTCATTCATTCATGAACAAACAGTAGTTCTCTCTTCCTCCCTGTAAATGATACTATTGTGTGCTACCTTTTGTTTTATCTTTTCACTATTGTTTCAAAACTCGACCTTTGAATTCAATTCTTGGACTATTCATTTCAGATATGCTGGTCATTTTCCCCCACACAGAAACTACAACAACAACATGCATTCTATATTTCAAAATCTATAGCCAGGGATATCCCATGTCCAATAATTATGTTTCTCAACAGCATCATTATTATCCTTCTTCTCCTCATCATTCACGGCAATTATTAGAGGATTAATATTTGTATTTGGTTTCTGTTCATTGTTGGGTTTCTCTTTTGACTTGCTTTGCCAAGCCATAAACATGACCAACAGAGCCACACTGGAAACTATTAAAGTTAAGAGGAGAAGAAAGTAAGAGGGTTTTCACACTTGCCATTGTTGTAATTGGGAGATAGTTTACACCATTAGCATCCACCATCTAACATCTAGGCATTTGTAGTGAGTTTGTGTGTGTGTTTTTGGCCTGTGTGGCCATCATAATGCGCTACAAAAGCAGTAGTCAGTCGGTCGCACCAATAACCGATCCCCACAAATCTCTATTGTCCTACCATCATTCAATGTTTGCCTTGGAGTGTGTTTATGGATTTTATTATGTTGATGGTCAAAACAGACGGCTTTGTGTTCGGAATAATTATAAATTTATTGGGATTATTATTTTGGCAACTCATTTATAAAATTACAAATAACGATGATGTTGTGATGGTGGTGGTGGGCTTGCTCTCATTCCTAGACAAATGGCAATGGTTGGTAGAGTTCTATTGGCTTTAGTGTCCTTTTTGACAACACTGTCCTGCTTTTGTTTTGTACAGGCGGCCAAGCGTTATTCGATGCTGGATCCATCACTGGTCGTCCATTCAATTGTCATTGATATCTTTCACACAATTTCATTGTTTTGTTATTATTTTTATCTTATTAATATGTCAACATGGGCAAATAGTCGTGTGAAATTTCCAAAAGTTTTTCCAACCGAAATTAAGGGAGCAAGAGAACTGAAAATTTATAAACTGAGGGATTTAATAAATGGATTTCCTGTAAATAAAAGGGAATGTATATATTAAAGTTGTGAATTTTCTGGAGGTCAAAATTAGGATTTGTATACCATCAATTTGATACGACCAAAAATGTGCCTCATCGAAATAATGGTTTTAGACGCCAAGTATTTTTGAACGAAATTCGTTTAAGACAATTTGAAATCGATTTAGACATGCCCGTGATCATCAGAATATTTTGCCCAAATTTAGATAAAATTCGAAGTTGGACCATACCGATCCAACTTTTCGGTAACTCCTTTAAAAAAAATTTAATTTTGTGCAGTTTAAGAGCTCTTCGCGGGGAAGTTTTATTACCACCGGTACTCTTTGTTGTCCTGTTTACTGGGATATAAGGCAATGCTCCAATATCTGAACCCCAAAGTATAGCATGCAACAACAAAAAAATGACAAGGAAAACTGAGTAGTTTGTGAAAGTAGGGCTAAAAATATGAGACACGTGCAAGTCCATACTTCCTCAGAAAATAGCCCGAAAGCTGTAAAAATCCCTATGGTACTATGCATACGATAACTTTCGAACGGATCAGCCGATTCCGTCCAAAATTTGGTCTTCGTAATATTCGTAAGTCCATGCTTCCTGACATCGTGGCCCAAAACCTTTAAGTTATACCGTGACCAACTGAAATGACTGGTCGGCATAAAATCTATCAAATGGAATGAATCCATATAAGATCCATAATAAGATCCACTTCCTAAATGGACTATATCCGTCAATTCCTTCAAGTACATCCTCCGCAACACATTTGAGCTTCAACCCAAATATATTTTTGTCGGCAAATTTCAAAAAGGGCTACAAAGTCCCTAATCCGTAGATTCGATATTGTCAATAGATGGTCATTTCAATTCACACAGGCTGAGGGTATATCTTTATCGGTAAAGCCGACATTTTTACTTGTTTATGATTTTTTTCTTCTTTCTTCTGAGTTGATACGTGAAAGTAATATGAAATTTGGTTCTAGGTGAAAAGTGTCAAAAGAAGAAAAATTCTACACAAAATTTCACTATGAGTTTCAGAATAAACCATATATCTAGGTATACTATTTTCTTAAAAAAAAAATAGGTTACAAGTTTATATATATTAGAATGAAATTATTTGTTTTAATTTTGGACTGTTAATTTCACATAATTAAATACAGGATCAAAATCTAACAAAATCCTTCACTTTTTGGGGATATTGCAAAAAAAAAAATTCCAAATATAATATTCTTAGCAGCCCTTGTTTTTGATATAGGGTTTAGGAACATATTAATTTTATGTAATGAGTTTTCCCAACATTTTGAAAAAAAAAATTAATTTTGTTGCACAGTGTAATTATCGCATACCATATGCATACCGTAATCTGTCTCTCAAACTTGATAATATAGCACATCTTCAGTTTCTCCCTCACAAAACTTCAAAATGTTCACTTAGGTGCGGTTTAAGGACTGTTTGACGATTGTTTTGAATTTTTCTGTAGTCCTTTTGAATATATAATTATTTCGTTGGCAAGTCCATGCTTCCTGACATAATAACCTAGATGCTGCTACGGTGACTAACTAAAATGGACGGTTTGCACGAATTGAATGACCCCCAAAATTAGATATACACTCCGGTTCATCTGAATAGAACCAACCAAAATTTTCCTACAAATACCGTTATATCTGCCATCTCCTATCGCTAAGTTGTTTCTTCACATTAAATGTCTTAGAACCTTTTGAAATTCCAAGGACTTGATGGTGACATGGAACGTTCGGCGGTGGGATTTTCTTTATTTTTTGGACCTATAGATGTCCACAGCTAACGAAACTGGGTGGAACACATCGATTTGCATTGACTTTCCCGAGATAAAATATTAATTGTTGGAATGGAAAGGTAGAAATTTGAGTTATCTTTACCATAATTCCTCTGTTTTGGACTCATAAATGTAATTTTATAGTAGTCTAGAATATTTTGAACATAATTCAGTATAAAATATTGACTTTATAAATTGTTTCTACCGATTTCTTCATATGAATATTTTTTGGAGCTCTGAGCATCGATTTTCATCAAATTCCAAGACCCTAATACATTTTTTGCACATTTTTTGTTGACAATCAACACTCACGGCCTTTATTTATAATTATAAATAGCTTTTTGTAAAAGTTTACCACATCTGACAAAGGATTTGTGTAAATTCTTAATAATTTGACATTTTTTCATAAAGCGAGTAAAAAGTACCGTTAAAACGCATATGTGAAACGCATATGGTGGGTGACGTAGGGGATGGAAGATACCAAGGAACGGTCCTGACCGGTTTTAACATGGCAAAGCCCAGGATTTATCTTGCTCCCTCTTTCATCTCAAGTGGACACTGACCTCCCCGTGGTGTCACCTGGGGAACTGCCTTTAACACCTGTTAAACATGTGCCGCGCGTTCACCCATAAGAACGTTAAAAACTTGGGTTTGGGCGTCGGGTTAGTAACCCTCCCCTAGAAAAACAGCCTACTATGAAAAGCGAAAGAAAAGAAAAACAAACCCCTCTAAAGTTGACGAACTCCGCAAACGTTTTAAGGACCATGATCTGCGAATCTGCACCTGGAATATTCGCACTCTTTATAGAGAAGGCGCAGTCTTCGCATTGGCAGACGTACTTGAAAAGTACAAGGCCGGTATTACTGCCATACAGGAAATACGATGGATTGGGAAAGGCGTCACAACAACACCTAAAGGTGACGCACTGTATTATAGCTGCCATGACACAAACCATGAGTTTGGTTGCGGATTTCTAGTTGGTCGAAGGTTAAAACATCTGGTCTCCAGCTTCACCCCAGTGACTGAAAGACTCGCTGCAATTCGATTAAACGCAAAATTCTTCAACATCAGCTTTATTTGCGCTCATGCTCCCACTGAAGACAAGGACGAACAGACCAAAGATATATTTTACGAGCGCTTAGAAGAAACTTATGACCGTTGCCCTGCCCATGACATTAAAATTATACTAGGCGATTTTAATGTCAAAATTGGAAAGGAGAACACCTTTGGCCCAACAGTCGGGAAATTCAGTCTCCACAGTGAAACATCTTACAATGGTATGAGGCTGATAGACTTTGCAGCTGCAAGAAACATGGTATTAAAGGGGTGTTTACACTAGCCATCAATGTCATATGACCAGAAAGTTTCCATCGTTATACTGTCGCTAATGTGTGCAATATTGGGAATTTTCCTTACGCCATTTACCTTTTGCGTCCACACCAGCAAAAATGCAGTGAAATTACGTCTCCACATTGTCTGTGTGGGCAGATATGGTATGTTTTTATTTCGGGACATATGACATTGATGGATAGTGTAAACACCCCTTTAACAGATCCAGATTTAAGCATCTCGATATTCATGAGGGCACCTGACTGTCGCCAGATCAAAGAACATGAAATCAAATTCATCACGTTGTGATAGATGGAAGACATGCATCAAGCGTGTTGGATGTACGATCGTTCCGAGGTGCAAACATAGACTCGGACCACTACCTTGTTGCAGCAAAGGTACGTACCAGATTAAACGTAGCAAACAAAGTGCGAACTGACACAACACGGAAGTTGGACATCGGTAAGCTGCAATCAGAACAGATAGCAACAGCATATTCCACTCAACTGGCCCAACTGCTTAATCAAAGCACTCCTCGTCCCGATAACATATCAGGACAATGGCAAAACATTGTCCACTCCATGCAAACAGCCGCAAAATCAGTACTTGGATACCAGAGACATCCACCAAGAATTCCCTGGTATGGCCAGGAGTGTCGTGCTGCTACCGAAGAGAAAAATGCGGCATATAGGGCTACTTTACAACAGCCAAGATCATCTATATACGTTAACGTATATGAGAATAACAATCAGTCGTCGTTGAACAGCCGACAAGTAAACATATGCGTGGATGTTCGCATAATTTTTGTGGGGACACTGAACCTCACACACCCGCCACATGTTTACTGGTCGTAGTTCTAACAACCACTGAATCAGCCATGCACGCGTCTTTACGAAAAAGTTAACTACAACTCTCTTTCCCATACAAAAACCCAAAATAGCATTCTCTTCTTGTGCACCATTGCACTGAATGCTGATACAAACTTTTTTGTGATTCTCTCACTACTTTACTCTCTTTTTTATTTTGAGCATCAATGTTTTACAATCAGTAGCAACGCGTAGCGCACGAGAGAGGTATCGGTAGAAAAGGAGAGATGAGAAACGTCTTTTCCGCAGGAAAAAGAGAGAGATGGAAAAGCGGAAGTGTGAACAAATCGAGATGTACAGGAGACAGAATGTAGTGCGAAAATTCTACCAAAGAGTGAAACATCAAACTGATGGCTTTGGAACTGGCACATCCTCCTGTAGAGACCAGCAAGGTAATCTGGTAACAGATACAGATAGTGTGCTAAGGATATGGAAAGAGAATTTTTCCAAACTGTTGGTATTCAGTAGTAGCGAAGTCGACGAAGATACCACAGATCAAATCCCAGAAGATGGTATTGAATGTATACCACCCGGTAAAGACAGCAATAAACCGGCTGAAGAATAATAAGGCAGCAGGAGCTGATGGCCTACCAACCGAGCTGCTTACAACCGGAGGCGACACGCTGATAAGGTGTATACATCAGCTAGTTAGCTCCATTTGGCAGGAAGAACGCGTACCCGACGATTGGAACCTGAGCATCCTGTGTCCCGTCCATAAGAAATGAGATAAGACTTTATTCTCCAACTATAGGGGAATAAGTCTTCTCCCTATCGCCTACAAGATAGTGTCAAGGATATTGTGCGAACGACTAAAGGCCATGGTCAACGAAATAATTGGACCATACCAATGCGGCTTTATACCTGGCAAGTCCACCATTGACCAGATATTTACCCTGCGGCAAATCCTGGAGAAAACCCAAGAGATGCAAATCGACACCTTTTTGTCGATTATAAAACAGCCTTCGACAGCCCGCTACGTTCGAAGAATTTTTCTCTCAAACACGCCAAGCAGGTACAGGCACCTCCTTCTGTAGAGATCAGAAAAGTCATTTGGTAACTGGTACAGATAGTGTGCTCAGGATATGGAAAGAGCATTTTCAAGATGGTATTGAATGTATACCGCCCAGCCAAGATGAGGTAAAGACAGCAATAAACCGGCTGAAGAATAATAAGGCAGCAGAAGCTGTTCAAAACCGGAGGCGACATGCTGATAAGGTATATTCATCAGCTAGTTAGCACCATCTGGCAGGAAGAACGAGTACCCGACGATTGGAACCTGAGTATCCTGTGTCCCGTTCATAAGAAAGGAGATAAGACTTTGTGCTCGAACTATAGGGGCATAAGTCTTCTCACTATCGCCTACAAGATAGTGTCAGGGATACTGTGCGAACGACTAAAGCCTATGGTCAACGAGATAACTGGGCCAATGCGGTTTAGACCTGGCAAGTCCACCATTGACCAGATATTTACCCTGTGGCAAATCCTGGAGAAGACCCAAGAGATGCAGATCGACACCTACCACCTTTTTGTCGATTATAAAGCAGCCTTCGACAGCCCGCTACGTTCAAAGGTATTCCAAGCCATGTCTGAATTTGGTATCCCCGCAAAGCTCGTTCGGCTTTGTAAAATGACTCTAACTGACACAAGATCTTCAGTAAAAACAGGAGAGAACCTCTCCGAAGAGTTTTGTACCAAAAGAGGTTTCAGGAGATCTTTTCTTTTCAACATCCTGCTAGAAAAGGTTATACGAGAGGCAAACGTCAAAAGAAGTGCCACAATCTACACCAAAAGCCACATGTTACTTGCTTATGCTGATGATATAGACAACATGGGACGATTAGTAAAAGAAGTAACCGATAGCTTTATGAAGGTCGAAGGAGAATCTTCTAAAGTGGGTCTGGCGGTAAACGCGAGAAGACCAAGTTGATGGTGTCGACGCGCAATGCGTCCATTGAGATCGGACCAACTGTTAAAGTTGGTTCCTATAATTTTGAGGTAGTAAAAGACTTCGTATACCTCGGCACCGCCGTAAACGCAACAAACGACATCAGTTGTGAAATAAATAAAGAGAAAAATTCTTCGAAAGATCTACGGACCGATCTGCGTTGACGGTGAATATCGACGTCGTGTGAACCACGAGCTGTATCTGCTATACAACGACATCAATATAGTTAAACGTATCGAGATGCAGCGATTGCGTTGGCTAGGTCATTTAATAAGAATGAGCGATGATGAACCCGCTAAAAAGGCATATAAAATCGGGCCACATGGCGGTGCACGCAGAATTGGCAGGCCAAAGAATAGATGGCGCAAACAAGTGGATGAAGAGGTGGCATAGATCGGTATTCCAGAAAGCAAAGCACTAAACAGAGAGAATTGGAGATGTTTTCTTAGTTCGGTCTATGGAACAAATATTCTGTAATGGGCCAGCTAAGTAAGTAAATCTCAAATTGCAAGCTTCTTCTTTGTCATATACTCTTACCTTATTAAAAATTTCGAGACGAGCGGACTATTATTGCGACAGATCAGCTACAAAATCGGATAAAAATTATGTTTTTGTTCCATTTCACCCGCTAAATATTTCACGATCATCACCAATAAAAATAGTGATCTATTCTGGTCTGAAACCGACCTATATACAAATTTTCGTGCCGATCGGTCCATAATTGCAGCCTGGAGTTTGCTTACAATTTATAATGGACAGACAGAGGGACGGACGGACACACATCTCAAAATCGCTTTATTTCGTCGAGATATGGAAATTGGTATACCACATTGGGGGTCTCCGACGAATATTTCGCGGTGTTACATAAATTTTTACCAAAACAAACATATAATACCCTTTCCACATAGCGGTGTAGGGTATAACAATGAACACAACATCTGTCATAGTATTCGAGAAATAGTTATTTCTTTCTCCAGAAAAGTTTAAAAATGACGTTTTTTCTAAAATTTGAAACATTTTTGTCTTTGCGAGCACACTGGGTTGATAATCTCTGGCCGAGTGAAGATCCATTTTTCTTGAGAATTTTTTGTTGTAACTTATTACATATTTTTTCATATTTTACCTGAATATTAGAAAAAACGCCACGGCCCTATAACACGTTTAAAAACTTATGGTAATCTTTTTAACTCCTCATTATGAAATAAAAACAAATTTTATTTTAATATTCATTTTATTTAACACAGTATTTATTTTATATATAATAATATTTTACAAATAATAATATTTTGTTCCTTACTTCTTAGTATTTTTTATCTACTACTTAGGTAAGGCTTAACAATAACTATGATTAAATATCGCAATATGTAGGTTCTCTTCTTTGAATACGTATCTAATGGGAGGGAGAGGGCGGGCACAGAAAAATATCTTTACATTTCTTTAGTGGATTAAAGGGGAAGGGTCATTACTAAGGCTGTCTAAAGTATAATACAAATCCTTGATGATAATGATGATATTGGTGAAGTATCAATGATGATTATGATGAGTGTCAAACGATTATACACAGGATACACTTGGTAATGTGGTTACACGTTCATACGTATGTTTGAAGTTATACTTGGTTGAGTTTTGTTTGGTTTTGGTTTTCATTTCGTTACTCAAGTAAAAATCTTATAAAGCAACAAATTTGTATACAATTTTACTCTAACGGGGTTAACATTATAAAATCTAAAGCAAAATAACAGGGAACGATGTGGGGTTTGGTGGCCAGCTATATTTCGATCACGAAGTCCCTGTTTTTAAATAAAATTTGAAAAAGTAAATGTTCCAACATTAACCAAATCTGGAGATGAATACACATTTGAGGGGGTATTCTCTTGTAAGCCGCGATTACAATTTTCAATAAATTTACATATGATTTTTTGTGTGTGGATATTTAACATTTAGAATTTAGTTTACTTTGCTGATAAGGGTCTTGAGTTCTACGCCAGCGTTACTCAAATGGTCTAAACACAAGGCCGTTGTTTTCACCACCACCGGCCAAATCGATTTCTCAATCTTGTGAATCCCCTGCATTACTGTTGCGATCCACCGAGGTACCACCATTCGATTCAGATTGTTCACAGTCGGCGGGATTGATGACTCCAGGCAGATAACCAGTACCGGCATAGGGTGCCGCCAGGAAACGTTTAGCATGGGCCTGCATAAAGGGAGGATATCGGTGAGTGGGTGAACCAAATACAGCGGCTGGTGGTACCAAAGGTGAAAATGCCGACTTGAGGGGGAATGGTGGTGATGGTGGTACATTGGGTGGTGAATGAGCCGAGCTGGGCAATAGGTGATTTAAATCTTCTCCAGAAATCATGGCTTCCATGGTTTGTAAAACATCACCACGATAACGTTGCAGCAGCTGTTCCACATCACTGCGTCGTCGATTGGGAAAGACACGCATTAGTACATCGACCGGGGAGCGTTGATGAGGTTGTTGGCCTGCTTGACCCGCTGCTGCGGCACCTGGATGATGACCCATCATTGGTGATTGCTGTTGTTGCTGCTGCGCTGCCGCCTGATGATGATGATGTGGTGAATGTTGGGCCACAGCATGTGAATGGGCACTGGCTGCCGCAGCGGCTAAAAATTGTGTATGATGATAGGGCATAAATCCCTGAGGATTACCATTGCTGAAGCTGCGCAACATGTGCATACTATCTGTAGAGGGTGTATGTGGTGGTGATGTGGAATCTTCTTTTTTCAAACTAAGATTTTCCGGGGTAGCCTCATCGGGTGCCGAATCAACATCGAGATCTGATTCAGGTGAACTGGGTGGGCCGGTACGGGCTGGCGACAAGTTGCCGTTATTGTGATAATTTGCTGTTTTTCCCCGAGGACTGCTAGGTGAAGATTCGGAGCCGGTATCTTGATCGGTTTCATTTGAGAGGCGTGCACGTTTTGAACCTGAAAGGAAAAGAGGGGAAATTGTTTATAAGTATTGGGCGGTAATGGGTATGGTTTTTGGAAGAAGCTGGACTAAACTTTTATTCCTCAAAAACCTTCTAAAATTGTGAAGAAGTCAAAACTGTCCTTACATTAACTAAAAGGAACTAGACTGGCAAAACTGGTTCAGTCGTTATTTTCATGGAATCGTTCATTTGAACTAGTTCATTAGCGAATGAATTAAAAAAACTGGAAATCTGCCTTAACAAAATCATTTTCTCCTCCTTTCTAACTGACAATTTCAAAACTGTCCTTAAATAAACTAAAAATAATTAGTGTGGCTGAACTAGTTCAGTCGCTCCGTTCAAGGAATCGTAAAATTGAATTGAACATTCGTGAACTACACAACACTTGCAAATAATTGTGGGAACATTTTCGTGAAATTAGAAATATGTCCATCAGTCTTAACTTAAATATAAATAAATCTCCTTTCTAATGGCATTCCATAAAAATCACCTTGCCAACCACAAGTGATTGATTTTTAAACAAATACAAATAATATTTAGTTGTACTTGGTACACATTGGAGAGTTTTTGAAATGGTTTCTGATAATTATATTTTAAGAGAAGTCGATAAATTTTGAAAATACAATAACGAAATATTATTTAAACAAAAAACCAAACATCATACATCCTCCTCATGATGGTGTTTGTAAAGGAATGTCAAGATGTTATGAACATGAAGCGAATAAAGAAAGTAAACAAAAACAAAAAAACTCAATAAGCAGTTTCCCTTCACCTTGCAAATGTTTGCCTGCTTGATTGCCCGTCTGTCTATCCTCTCATGGGAATGAATCACAACTTAATTAAATTTCGAAAAAAAGTGCTTCACACAAATCAAAAACAGACAACAAAACAAAAAACTCAAACAAGCGAATCGACAAGACAAACCAAATAACAAATAAAACATTTAGAAACGAAGAAGATATCGAATGACTGGAATGTTTAAACGCCACCATCATGTTCATCACTACTACCAATGCTACTGCCACTGTTTTTTGATTTAGTTACCAAGTTACGCGAAAAAAACAAACTTGGATTCCATCAGGTAACCAATATCGCGACCTGTGCAGCCAAACAGGGACAACGCACACACAAAAAGACAAGATTAAATAAAATTTGATACTTTATTATGTTGTTTATTTTACTCTGTTTTTTGTTGTTGTTATTAAGTATTTCTGCAAAAAGAGATACTGCGTTGCAAATAAATGGTCGAATTTGATTAATATTTTTTGTTTGGCATTGTCATGGAATTTACGAAAGGAAATGTTTCCATAAAGTCTATAATATAGAAGCGCAATGTCGGTATTAGCAGCGTGTATTCCGAAACAATGTGTATTTTTAAACAATTTGGAGGGTAAAGGTAAAGGTATACGCTCAAATACAGATTCATTAAGTACTTTTGCATACCAAATCCTACGAAAGAGCCATAACATCTAGCAAAAGTTAGGGAATCACATGTATCGACTTTGCTTAAACGAGGATCTAAGTTTAATGTACGTCGAACATTTTTCTCGAGGAAGTTTTCTTCCAAAACAAACCCCTCTAAAGGACCGTGATCTTTCAATTTGTACGGCCTCTTTATTGAGAAGGTGTACGTTACGCACTGGCGGATGTACTTGCAAAGTACCAGACCGATATTACTTCCAGGACAGAAAATATGATGGATTGGGAAAGGCGTCACAACAACACATAAAGGAGGCGCTCTGTATTATAGCTTGCACGATATATCACTAATACCGTTGCGTATTTGCGTAATTCTTCAATATCAGTCGCTCTAAAACTCAACGAGATACAGCTTATTTTCTAGAAGTTTGTCATAAATCATCAAAAAAGGTTTTTGAATTTATGAAGCACTAAAACACATCAAAACATGATTGAACTTGCACAGAAATATCTGAATAGCTGTTTAGCTGTCAAATTTCAATTGACAACTTAAATTGCCTTTTCTCGAAACTGGATTTTTTGAGATGTGTCACCTATTGAGTAAATGAGCGATTATTCTAGTTGGTTTTAATACAATATTGGAAAGGAGAATATCTTTGGTCCAGAAAGTCCGTCTCCATAGTGAAACAACGGAATGAGGTTGATAGACTTCTGCAAAAACATGGTAGTTAGCAGTACCAGATTTAAGCATTTCGACATTCACAAGCAAATCTGGATGTGTCTAGGGCAAAAAAAAAAAAAAAAAAACAGGAAATAAAATTGATAACGTTGTGATAGATGGGAGACTTTCATTGAGTGTTGGGTGTAAAAGCAGAAAAATATTTGTTAGAAATATTTTTGGATATAAACAAATATATGTTAGGGACTGGGACTTATTTGTTTGGGCGCCAAAATATGTTTCTACCCTCCACCATAGTATGGAGGGTATAGTAAGTTTGTTTTTCCGTTTGTAACGCATTGAAAGTATATACATACATACATATATTCTTGATCAGCGTAAAATTCTGAGTCGATCTATGCATGTCCCTCCGTCCGTCCGTCTGTGGTAATAACTCTAGCATCCGCAAAAATGGAGATAGGACGCTGAAATTTTGAAAAGATGCGTCTTTTGTTTGCAGGCAGGTCAAGTTCGATGCTGGGCTATATCGGTCCACTTTTGGTACCGCCCGATTTCAGGTATTTCTACGTTTTTAGTCACATTTTCAAACCTACCTAAAATTTTTAACCGAACTAGCTGTAATTGGGGCCACCGTGGTGCAACGGTTAGCACGTCCGCCTTGCACTCAGAAGGTTTGCGGTTCGAATCCCAGGCCAAGCAACATCCAAATTATCAACGGTGGCAAAATTCCCCCTCAGTAATGCTGGCGACATTTCCTGAGTATTTAAGCCATGAAAACAATAAAATGTAGGTCCCATATCATTGAGCCAATATGAATCGGCGTGCACTCATTATTATGAGAGAAGTCTCCCTTGTCCCATCTGGGATGTTTGTGGAACAATTATTATTATTAATAGCCGTAATTTGACATTTAAGGTTCTCAGCGGTCATGAAACTTCTCCTCAAAAAGTCGTCAACATAGGTCCATGTTTTGGTACAGCCCCCATATAACGGTACCTACCGATTTTGGTACTTTGAGAATTTTAGCTACAACTTTTAACCTAACTAGCTGTAATTTGACATTTGAGGTTATCAATCAATGGTCATAAAACTTCTCCACCAAAAGTCATCAACATAGGTCCATGTTTTGGTATAGCCCCCATATAACGGTATCCCCGATTTTTGGTATTTTGAGAATTTTAGCTACAAGTTTTAACCAAATTACCTGTAATTTGACATTTGAGGTTCTAAATGGCCATGAAATTTCTCTACCAAAAATCGTCACATAGGTCCATGTTTTGCTATAGCCCCCATATAGCGGTACCTCCCGATTTTCGATATTTTGAGAATTTTAGCTAAAATTTTTAACCTAACTAGCTGTAATTTGACAGTGGTAACAAAACATCCCCTCCAACAATTATCAACATACGTCCACACTTTGATTTAACCCCATATAAGGTTGCCAGCCGAGTGAAGACATTTCTATATGTATTTTTACCTTATTTAGGTATCAGTGGTCACAGAATATCTCCGCCTCAAATTGTGGACAGGATAGAAAATAATTATTCCGTTTTAGTTCAGAATGTTTTATGGTGGAGGGTATAAAAAGTTCGGCCCGGCCGAACTTAACACTTTTTTACTTGTTTATGTTAGAACAAATTGTTTTGGATGGAGAGATGATTTTTGTCAAGGAGTGTAACAACAGGGCTCTTGCTTATTTTATAATAAAGAACTATGGGTATTGCTATAGAAGACGCTGAAGCGACGACGGGAGGGTGAACATTTTGGATTTGCTTTGTGGTGTGTATAAGGTATGCGGCCAAACGCTTGTGTTTCGTTCTTTGTTGTTGTTCCGATTATTCTTCCACAATCAGGTAGTTTTTTGCTGTAACTCACAGTTAACCAACCTAGCAAGCGAAGAGGAAAAGGACAAAATGTTATGAATTCTTTTTGTTCTTTTTGCGAGGAAGGCGGAGAGCAGTTTTCTCAAGACAATCGGTGAGTAAAGACGGTAATGTGAGGGAATAAACCAGTGTTTTGTGGTTTCTTAAAGAAATTGTGCTTCTTAGTAAATTAAATGCCCAATACATTTTATAATTGGAAATTGTATAATTGTATCAAAAATGTGAATGGAAATATTTGATTGGATAAGGAAGAAATCGCATTTAATATTGGTATTAACATTAATACATTTTTCCTATACATACATATATTTGAAATATGGATGTACCTATTTTGTAGATTATATCGACGCCTCCAAACAATAGTATGCTAAGTCGACTTAGCATGTTTTCAAGTTCTTTACATTTTTATATTTAACGTCCTTTAACTTAAATTCTGTCAAATTTTGGTAATGATCGGACAATCCGAACAGAAGTTATAAACAAATATTTACTTAGCATAGTACTGAAGGTCAAAGAAATTTCCAAACTTTTAGAGCTTGTCCTGCAAAACTCGCTTTTCAGAATTAGCAAACTATTATTTGGAGGTGTCGAACGTCCTTTAACTTAAATTCTGTCTAATTTTGGTAATGATCGGTCAATCCGAACAGAAGTTATAAACAAATATTGACTTAGCATAGTACTGAAGTTCAAAAAAATTTCCAAACTTTGAGAACTTCTCCTGCAAAACTCACTTTTTAGACTTAGCATACTATTATTTGGAGGTGTCGATATAATCATTTCATTCCAGATACCGGTTTCCCGTTGATGATTTAAATTTTGAGAAGAATGTGTTTTATTTAACAACTAACGAGAAGTGTTCAACAAACCCAGCAAAAATTCAGATCCGTTAGTCACTACATTACAAAGTAATGTATACAATAATAGCTATTTATATTACTCCTTACTTTTTGTTAACAACACATGGTGCACATCGTCACCAAAAATGCCGGAAGACGTAACCGACATGAAAATCGAAATTCGTTTTTTGGTGGAATCAGATACATAAAGCTAAAATACATGCTCTGGCAAAATTTCAAGCATCTACATTTAAAAATCACGATCCTATACAAGAAATGCCAAAAGACGTAACAACATACTATAATTTTCATAAAACACAAAAGGCGTAACCCTCACTATTTTAAAATGAAACATCACTAGTGTTCAATGTATTCTCTGATTTTTCCAGAAGTTATTATGCCACAAGTAGGGTTTATTGGGCTGAGCGGATCCGCTTATCCGGTTATTTGACCCGAAAGTCCAGATTCAAAAACTGGGTTAGACCCGGTTCTACTAAACCGATTACTACAAAAAAGCTTATGGAAATACCGATCAAATGGTGGGTTACTTTAACAGTTTTGGCTCTTAATCGGCTTATTTCTCCATATGTTTAATTTGACTCTAAGGTGACGATATCTCAAAAATGGTGGCTACTTTCAAAAATCACAAACACCATTATTGTAGTTAATTTTTAAATCAACAACTTTTAGTTTAGATGGCTTTCAATATGTCGTACAGAAAAAAATTCATAATTGAAACAATTGAAGAGTATGACAGAAGACCTGTGCCCTGATTTAAATAAACATCTAAAACGGCATATATGGAAAACAATATGTTAAACGGCCAAAAGGAAGTGGTTATTGGTAGGCAATGTAAGACAAATGAAGCCCGGATGTACATCATCATTTTGTAAAGGCAGGTCGCTTCGAAATTGCAAATTTTTCCAAGAGAAAGAACAAACGGAAATACTCAAAATTTCTGACTGCAAAACGTACGTAACGAGAATATTGAGACGTTGATACGAAAACGTGTATATGGTCAAAATCCACGTCTTTCCAATACAAAGAAATTTTCTGTATTGGTTTACTTAGACAAAAAGACAGGAGTTCCTGCAGTCAATAAACTGCGAGAATTGGCTTATGATCCTAGTGGTATAATCTGTTTTAAAACTGATATCAAAAACGACTACCAGATTCTACCATAGAGAAATTCCGCAAATTTTGAAGCAGTGCATCCTCCATCCTACTTTTATGACAAAATTCCTTATGAGAATTAAAAGTTTCACTTAAATTATTACAGATCACTTAATTTATATTAACTACATTTTGTCGATAAATTGACATAAATACAACAATAAATATAATATTCTAGATCTGATGATTTAAATATAGTCTAATACAATTAAACTTATAAATAATTATAGTGATGTTCACCTAATTGTGGTCCATTGAAATGTTACCTTTAAGACTGGGAATTGAACCCAACACCGTCAGATTGCTAGTTTAAAGTTCGCTTAGCCGCGTAGGCCAATAAACTAATTATAATTTAATTATAATTTTTCATTTAAACTACTTTCTTCAAATGTATACTCAATAAATTGTGGGTTACGTTGTTTGGCATTTCAGAAAAATACAATACCAAAAGACGTAACCCACACAGCTTCTAACATTCTGGAAAAAAAAATAATTTTTTTCCAAAAATATATTTCTTCTCTGTCTTAAAACACGATACTAAAAATTTTCGATAATTTTTAACACCGTTTTCATTTTATAACGTTTTTTGCTTCTCCTGTAAAGTTTTATTTTTGTGGGTTACGTCTTCCGGCATTTATGGTGACGACTTGTAAGTGTTGAAACAACGCTTAATGTTCGTACTCGTGGCATAATGTGAAGTGTGTTCGGCCACAAAGCAGAAGTTCGTGTGTTCAAAGATCGAAATAAAATAAAAATATGAAGTGTGATGAAATTGAAAACAAATTTCATCTCAACTATTCTAAAATATAATTTTTTATCTTATAGGTTATTTTTCAACTTCCAGTGGTCATAGAATAACTAGTTATTCTAGTGGTCACACAATAACTAGTAATTCAGTTCGACATGCCCTTGTTAAAATAATGGGTTAGAAGGGGGTTCTGTAAGTAGTTACGACTACAAAAAAGTACTATAAAAACCCATTATTTAATAAGGATTTTTTGCTGGGATGTTTCTATATCATGGGAGCCACCGTGGTGCAATGGTTAGCACGTCCGCCTTGCACTCAGAAGGTCTGCGGTTCATATCCCAGGCCAAGCAACATCAAATTTTCAACGGTGGCAAAATTCCCCCTCAGTAATGCCGGCGACATTTCCTGAGTATTTAAGCCATGAAAAACTTCTCTACAAGTGGTGTCGTAAGACACGCCGTTCGGATTCGGCAATAAAAAGTAGGTCCCATATCATTGAGCCAATATGAATCGGCGTGCACTCATTGATATGAGAGAAGTCTCCCTTGTCCCTTCAGGGATGTTGTGGGAACATATGTATGTATGTTTCTATATCAACCTGTTTCCCTATGTCGAACGAAAATGAAAACGAAAGAAAAGAAAAGCAACTAAACTCGTGTATGATTTTTAAATTTTGTATTATTTTGCAGTCCAACAATACAAAACCAACAATTTTGTAGTTGTTTTAAAGCAAACACAAAGTCAATATTGCCATGAAAACCAAATTTTAGGTGTTTTTCTTTCGCAATCATTTTCTTTCGATATTTTAACATTATTAGATTTTATTTGTTTTTCTTTCTAAAAGTGTGACATTATTTCTTGTATTTGGAATTTTTATAGGTCTGTTGTTGCTTTTGTGTTTGATGTTTCTAATTATAGAAGGGATATTGTGCAAACGACTAAAGCATATGGTCAATGAAATAAGTGGGCCATATCAATGCGGCTTTACCCTGCGGCACTTACCATTTTTGTCGACTATTGAGGGGATGAGCCAGCCCCTTACGTTCGAAGGTATTCCAAGTCATGTCTGAATTTGGTATTCGGCTTTATAGCATGACTCTAATACCAGGCCTCCAGTTAAAATAGGAAAGAACCTCTCCAAACATGTCAGTACCAAAGAGGTTTTAGACAAGGAGAAATCCTGTCGTGTGATATTTTCAACATTCCAGTAGGATGTTATGATGAAAGGTTATACGAGATGCAGATGTTAAAAGAAATGTTACAATTTAAGCCGATAGCCACATATTACTTGTTTATGCTGATGATATAGACATCATGGCATGATCGGTAAGGGAAGTAACTGATGCCTTTAAGAAATTTGAAGTAGAACCTCTTTACCTCTGGCGGTAAACGGCGACAAGACCAAGTTAAAACTTCGTCTGTCTGGTAGCACTACAAAAACAATAATTTGTGAAATAAGAAGGAGCATAAGAAAAAAGCCACACCTCGTCTAACATGAATAACACTCTACAAATCACTGATACTACCCGTGTTAACGTATGGTTCCGAATCGTGGGTATTTGCGCAAGCAGTAAGGCAGTGATGGGTGTATTTGAGAGAAAAATTCTTCGAAAGATCTGCGGCCACTATGCATTGATGGTGAATGTAGACGTCGTATGAAACACAAGCTGTTTCTGCTATACAAAGGCATCAGTATAGATAACGTACAAACTTATAATTTTTTCGTGTCGTATTCAAAATATATGGAGGGCACCAGGGAAATAAAATACCTGGGGGTGACCAAAATCTAGCCTAGAGGACGGCAGCTGGTCCTCTAGTACCATAGGCAAGCAGATGTTGAATCAACAGGAATGGTTGTCTTTGGATAACAAACAGCGCGGTAGAGTCTACTAAAACGGTGTTTGTACAGCGAAAGCGGATATCGGTCTTGCAGCAAGCGGTTCGCTATAGAAATGTGATTTACTTTAGGCGGGATGGAGTCTATGATCTGGCAGCCCCAGGACCATTCTAGGATACTGTAGGGTAATCGCCTACATATCTGAAGATCAAATGATTACTGAAACTTCGAAAAGAGTAAGAGAAAATGAACCCCCTTCAACGTTGACGAATATTGGAACTCGGAAAAGGATTAGGATTGGACAATGGAACGTAAGGACTCTTAGTGAAACATCAAGAGTGGCACAACTAGAATCACAATTTGCTAAATATAAACTGGGCATTCTGGCAATAAGTGAAATGCGATGGTGTCGCACAGGGGAAGAAACATCCAGTAATGGAAACACTATTATATTCAGCGGAAAGGAAAAGCACAGGGAAAGTGGTGTCGGATTTATAATAGCCAAATCTTTGAGAAAAACTTTGAAATCATGGTTGCCGATTTCCGACCGAATCATAACAGCACGTTTTCAGACAAATATTAGGAAACATATCACGATTGTGCAATGTTACGCTCCAACTGAGGATTCGGAGGATGAAATAAAAGACGAATTCTACAGCCAACTTACTGCTACTCTTAAAAATATACCCTCTCGTGATATCCTTCTGCTTACTGGAGACTTTAATGCGACGATTGGAAGCGAAAACAATGGATTGTCACATATAATGGGTAGGAATGCACTTGGAAGAAAGAATAAAAATGGAGAGAGACTGATAGAAATCTGCCAAACGTTTGACTTAGTTATTGGAGGATCAATATTTCCACATAAGGCAATACACAAATACACATGGTCACATCCCAATGGCCATTCCCGAAATCAAATAGACCACATCTGCATTCGCCGAAAGTGGAGGAGCTCACTGCTAGACGTGCGCACGAAGAGAGGTGCAGATATACACAGCGATCACGAGCTAGTAATCGCCGAGATACAAATAAAACTAAAAAGTATTAAAAGGAAAAGTAACAGCCGCCAGGCAAAACATCTGGATGTCATTAAACTGCGAGATCAGTCAAAAAAAGAAGAAGTTGGCGAACTACTACGGGAATGCATTCCAACGACAGAAACACCTTGGGAAAGAACAAGTTCCCAAATTAAGAATATAGCTGTCCAAGCAATCGGATACAAACAGAAAACAGATAGGAAGCGATGGATTTCAGACAACACCTGGAACCTCATACAGGAAAGAAATACCTTAAAGCTGCAAAAACTTGAAAATTCAAATCTCAAGGAGAGATACGAGGACACGGCGAAAGCAGTGAAGAAATCAGCTAGAGCAGACAAACGAAAATACTTCGAGAATATGGCAAAAGACGCAGAAGTAGCCGCAGCAACACACAACGTAAGAGAACTGCATAATCTTATAAACCGCATTTCCAACAAAAATCCGAAACGGAACACCGTTATTAAAGACTTAAATGGCCAGCTACTTACAAACACTGAAGACCAAACCCGCAGATGGAAGGAGCATTTCGAAACAATAAGTAATATCAATGAACACACTAATATTCCAAATCCGACTGTGCTTTCAAATATTATTCCCAGATGCAGTTGCCCAACATCAGAAAACCCTCCCACTGTTGACGAAATCGCCTCGGCAATACTGAAGCTAAAACGTAACAAGGCACCAGGAGAAGACGGTATACCTCCTGAGATTCTTCAAGCAAATCCTGCAGTCTCTGCAGAAATTCTCTACCCATATATTCATCACGCCTGGTGTAATGAAGAGATACCAAATTCGTGGACAAAAGGCGCGGTAATTAAATTACCGAAAAAAAACGATCCAACCATTTGTGACAATTGGAGAGGGATAACTCTCCTTAATACTATCTACAAAACTATTGCAATTTTAATAAATAAAAGGTTGGAATGTGTGGAGGAAACTTTAAGAGAAGAACAGGCAGGGTTTCGACCACATCGCAGCTGCGTCGACCAGATCAACACACTACGAATCATAATTGACCAGTCAATTGAATGGCGAGCTCCATTATACCTGGTGTTTATCGACTTCCAAAAGGCATTTGATTCTATTAAACGAAACGCCATATGGGAGTGCCTGCGCATTAGAGGTGTACCACTAAAAATAATAAATATAATCAAACGAATGTACGACGGATCCACGCTACATGTTATACACAATGGGATGCAAAGCGAAACGTTTACAACAAACGCTGGAGTGAAACAAGGATGTCCTCTATCACCCCTCCTTTTTGCTGTTGTTTTGGATGAAATCATGACAAAAGTATGCCAGAAGAAAAGAGGAATAGTATGGAAGCTACATGATCATCTAGAGGACCTTGACTTCGCGGACGATATCTGCCTAATATCACACAAATTCAGCGACATGCAAACAAAAATAAATGACTTGGTGGATATAGCAGAGTCAATGGGCCTAGAAATAAATATACAAAAAACAAATGCGATGTGCATAAACAACACTTCATCGAACAAAATAAAAATAAAAGGCCAGGAAATAACATATGTGCAATCTTTCTGTTACCTTGGATCCATCATATCAAATGATGGCGATATTGGGAAGGATGTATTAAACAGACTGAATAAAGCCCGTTCAGCATTTGGAAGGCTATATAGTACCTGGCGGTCAACCCAACTATCACTGACAACTAAATTAAGAATATTTAATGCATGTGTGAAATCTACCCTATTGTATGGCAGTGAAACCTGGATGACGACGAAACAAACGGCTCAATTATTACAATCATTCATCAACAAATGCCTACGAATAATATGCCGCATATTTTGGCCCAACACAATTAGAAATACAGAGCTATGGTCCTTGACAAATGAAGAGCCTATTTTGCGGCAATTATTAAGAAAGAAATGGAGTTGGATAGGCCACACTCTGCGCAAGCCTCAACACAGCATCCCAAGGATAGCCCTAGAATGGAACCCACAGGGCAGCCGACGTCCAGGCCGTCCAAGCAATACATGGCGAAGAACAACGATGAAGGAACTTGAAAAACAAAATAAATCATTCCATGACTTAAAATCATTGTGCCACAATAAACCTCTATATAAAACTCTTGTAGAAGCCCTATGTTCCCAAGTGGAATAATAAAGGAAATAAAAAAAAAAAAAATTCAAAATACAAAAAAGTAACAAAAAAATCTATTTGTTATAGATTACACTGTAAAGTAAATAACAATACTCGCACAACTAAATTTCTTCAAATTCATATATTATTTTAGATTTATTAAAAATATTTGAAATATTCAATATAATTATTTCAAAAAGGACTAACAACTTCAAATTGCTATTGCAAAAATAAAATTTTTAATATTTTTTAAGAGTTGCGAATGGCACTTGGTAACACTTGCTGCTCCCATTAAAAACACTTGAACCTAAATTGCCACATACTTTACGCAAGCTTTAATTTGTGTTTAACCATGTTAAGTGTTAAACCTTTTGACAGCATACATATATAAGGTCCCTTTAAGTCCCTGTATTTTTTTGACACATAATAACACATTTCACCCAAAGGATTGTTGCAATCTCGTACCTTCAACAACTACCCTATACATAACAATTGTTACGTTAACTTTGCTAACGTTTTACAGCTTCGTTAATTTTCTTAAACAAATTGTTTTCTCTTTTTCAGCAACTAACGATTTCAAAGAACAAGGTGTCGGTTACAGAAAATAACGTACAATGTTGTCGTATTCAAAGATCGTAACAAATTACGGAAGCGTAAAAATGTACACCGTTTAATTTCCTTTGACGAACAACAAAGGCGGAAAAATCTTTTGTTATAGCAAATTGGAGGAAGCAGTAAGCACTGTGGGGCAGATAAAAATTACAAAAAAGTAAAAGATATTGCAATTTTTAAACAGAGCAATAGGGGAATTCTGTAACTATTTTGGAGTTACCAAATTGCTGAATTAAAGCTTTTACTTAAATAAGGACGCAAATTACAGAAAAATTTTCGAAATTATAAGCTACTGTAAAACTTAGTTTTGCGAACGCCACAAAAGTCAAATCCCTCCACTGTGACATGATGTACTTGAATTTGCCAAACTCTCGTGGTTAACACAAATTACAGTAAAATGTTGATGTTAACAACAACAACATGTTTATAGCCAGCAACACTTTCAACACAACAACAACAATGCAAGAGCCGACACAATATTTTTTTTTCTTTTTTTGTCGAATAACGCAAATTCGAAATATATTCATACGACGCCTTACTACATACTTGCAAACCCCAAGCACTTTGACAAAAAACGAACTGCAGAAAACCTAAAGAGGGAGAAAGGTAACAGCAACACACTTCTTAAGCTCGCTCGTTCAAGTGTTGCACATACACTTGAGAATTTCGTTCGAAGCTATTGTTATGATTGCCTGAACTCCACACTACTAAGCTGTTGGCGTAAAGTAAAGCAAAAACGAAACGAAAATGTTGCCATTAACAAATGAGCAACAAAAACCCCTCAAAAAACAAAAAAAAAAAAAACGATAATATGAAACATTAACTTACCAGGACTTTCAACTTCGGTACGATCTGGTGAGAAACCCATTGACAGTCTTTCAGCTCGTATACGCATTTCGGAATCTGAATCACCAGAATTGGTGCCGCCACCACCGCCACCAGAACTGCCGTTACTCTGAAATTGCATTCTACTGTGATGATGTGCGGCACTTGATGTTGAATCGAGACCATCACTTGGCGGTGATGGAATGCCGGTGTGAAACACCCCATTGCCGGTTGCATTCTGTGGACTTAGTTGTGATGCAGGTGTTGTTGTTGGCCCCGTACCATCACCAGCATTTTGTGATGGTACACGTGGTGGTACATTCGTATACAGTAGACCCAATTCACGTGCCTCATTCTCCTCTTGCGCCTGTTGACGCCGCAATGCAACCTGAAAATATGACGTTGAAAAATACTGGAATTGTTTAAAAAGAATTTCGGTCCAAAAATAAAGTTTTACGAAATAATAAAGGTAAATGAAATAAAGATAATTGAAATGAAGTAATCCAATGCGGGTACGGGTAGAACTGATAACAATGTCGACAAATAGTTTAAATGGGAGAACACATAAAAATGGAATTTTCAGTGGCAATGTTGAAATATTTTAAACATTATCCAAGAAGGGAGTCTTATCTTATATCAATGAGTTCATCCCGATTCATGTTAGCTCAATAATATGCGGCCTACTGTTTATCGCCGAGTCCGAAAGGCGTGAAATACTCAGGAAATGTCGCCAACATTACCGAGAGGGGTATTTTTCCACCATTGAAAATCTGATGTTGCATGCCTGGGAATCGAACCGCAGACCTTCTGAGTGCAAGGCGGGTGTGCATACCATTGCACCACGGTGGCGATAGAAAATAAACCAAATTTTTATTGATGTCAAAAAGTTGTGGATGTTTTCAGTAAACTTCAAGGCGTTTGTGGGTTAGGTGTCATAAACATCAGGTTTATCTATTCCAATGGCGTTCGGACCGAGAGATGTATGGAGAACAAAATGATAAATGACAAAGACCACTAAAAACGTTAGGAAGGATGGTGTATGAAGAAGTTGACCTAAATATTAGGACATTTTGGGGCCCACATCGCAGGAAGTGTTGGCACTTCAGTTGGTACCTCAAGGAATGAACAGACATAGTCCAAAATATAATACCATCGTAATGAATGAAGGCCGCGAGAACTTCCTTATAGTCTTAAACGATAGAGAGATACCTGATGGAGTGCACCGATATAGCTCATCTTCGAAGTTCAGCTATGTATGGACAAAATGTACGATGTGTTAAGTTTTGACCACTTCAAAGTCGACTTTAAATTGTCTGAAACATATAACTACCACAAACGAATAACAACTTTTTTGGTACCAGCAAAATGAAATATATATTTACTCACCTGAGCTGCCATGACACGTTGGCGTTCCGCAATTAATGTACATTTGGCACACAGACAATCACGCCATCTGCAATAACGTTTGTGACCCTTTAAAGCACTGACCTGAAAATATACAATAAAAAATATACAATTTAATAATAGATCATACTTTTTATACCTAAAATGTAAATATCTAATTTAAAAGATTATGAAAGAAGAAAGAGTTTATCCTTTGCCATATCAAAAAGATCATCCCCATACAAAGTTGTCATTAAATGTAGTAATTCGGGGTTTCGGTACACATATTCAATTGCTCCAATCCACAATTAACAAGTCGTCTTATAGCATCCAAATAATCAAGTTCCGAAAAACGAGTTCTATAGAACTTATAAATTTATTTAATTTATAAATAATTTGTTTTTTGAATTCCGTCAAATTTTCCAAATTGCATCAATATTTAATTGGGTGCGTCGTGCATCAAATACATTAAATGGGGCGAAAAAATATATGGGAGCTATATCGAAATCTGAACCTATTTTTGTCGAAATTGGTAATACTGATCAGGGGTCTAAGAAAATACCCCATACTAAATTTCACTACTAATTCTAATTCTTACTAATCAATTAAAACTGACCGAGTGTCATAACAATATCGGGGGAAAATATATATGGCGGATATATCCAAATCTGAACCGATGTGGGGCAATGTTGGAATTTTTCATTCCTATGCACTCATAAGTACTTGCACACCAATTCATCAACCTAGGTTAACTCCTTCTATTTTTGTCCAAATTTACAAGGAAACAACACTGTACTACACCATTATGTGGACGTGGTATCAAAATCTACATACATCGCAAGATTTTTACGAAGAGAGAAGACGAAAACTACAACCTTATTCAAATGAGTAAATTTAAGTATACCCTCAGTTAGTCCTTGTGAATTTAATAACAACAGCATATTTTTTTCTATTGGGAAAACCCATAATTCCGAGATAGTCTCAAAATTTCTCGAAACCTCAGAGTTACCAACTTAAATAAATTTTTTGGCGTAAAAATAACAAATTGTGATTTTATTCACGTAGTTTCTGTTAAAAGCAAATTCTCAGAGAAAAATAGGGTACTGCATTGTTACAGGAACCATATATTTTGTGTCATTATGTCTGGGGCAAACATATATTTTGTGTCAATATGTTTACAATACGCTATGTTGCTCTTAGAATATGTTTGCCTTCCGCACATAAGTTCAACATTTTTGCACTTACACAGAAAAAGAAATGATAACGATAACGATTTGTTTATCAAAAAATATTCAATTAAATTTTGATTGATTTTTTTGCCGATAAACGAATTGTCATATTTACAAACGTGTTTATCAACAATTCCCCAAATATGTTTAGTTTTTGTATATGATTTTTTTGTTCACTCAGTTATTTATTGATATTATAATAAATTTTATTTCATCGTTTCAAAAAGTTAGTTACATTTTAGTTAGTTACAGAATACAAATTTTCATAAAGTTGTTAATCGGAAAGTTTTTTTCTGAGTATTTACAGTTTAAAGCCATGTCTCAGAATGTTTTGATTTTTTTACTGCGGATAGTCCGTAAGCGATATTATATCCTTAAGCGACATTATAACTGTATTATTTTAATATCGGGAAAATTCTGCACAACAACAGAAAGTTTACATTTTTTGACATTTTATGTTTATAGAAGTTTTTACATTTGTCTATAACATAATACGTCTTCCCCAAGAATACTTTAAAAATAGTTGCAATGATAAAGAAGCAAAAGTAAATAAAACATCATACTGCGTCACATTTTCTCAAAGTGTTTCGTTAAGTTTCTAAAGACTCGAAAACTATTATTGACATCAGTGTTGTTTAGGGAAGATGGATTTTAATCGGCGACATCGAATCTGTTAACTAAATGTTAACTAACTAATGTTATTTTTTCTCAATTTTTTACCTTCTCTCTTTTACTCGCCAAAGTCTAGTGATTTTTTTACTTGTTCAATTTATCACTAACATCCTCTAAAGTACCGAAGTAGACAGCGAGAAGCCCAAGTACTGGTATACTTAACTCTCACAAGTTTAAATTTTGGTTTTGTGTTTTTACAGTGTTTATTTAACTTGCTTTGGTGTCCGTTTAGTTCAAATCTAGTAACTCATTTTCCACACCGTTGCAGTTGACCAATCGAACTAAAACTTTGTACATTTGTCAGATTTGGATGACAATACATGAATATGAAACCAAAACCAATATGGGTTCAATTTTTTCTAACCCCCATATAGAGGTACCAATCAATTTTAATTATTTTAAGAATTCTATTTTCATTTTTAGGCCGAAAATGTTGGACATACCAAAAATGTTGGACATAGGTCAAGGTTTTGGTATAGCCCTTATATAACGGTTACAAACGATTTCAGGCATTTTAAAGATTCTACCTACATTTTCGGCCTAAATTGGCTATAATTTTGTTATGAGGTGCTCAGTGGTCAACAAATTTAATTACTGAAAAATTAAAAATAAAAAATAATTAAAAAATTAAGTTACAGTGTTTTATTTATAAATGCACTTAAAACTAGAAAATAATGTTTCATGATGAAATCTCTCAAATAAAACGCTTGCATTTGAATTAAAAATTGTGACAATATCAAGCGGCAAGCGTATTTTTGAGAGATTTCATTATGAAACATTATTTTTTAGTTTTATGTGCATTTATAAATAAAACACTGCAATTTTAGAAATTATTGATTTAATCAAGCTGGAGGTCAATTTCATGTTTTCATTTTAGTTTTATTTATTCGAATAAAACCAAATAATCATAAACAATAAAAAAATTAAAAAAAAATATACTTTCTTCATTTTTTTTTTTAATTTGTTTAAGAAATACACTTTGGTCAGATTTAAAAAAAAAAATTGTGTAAAACTATAATTAACATGGAAAATGATAAGAGAAACACACATTTTTACCCGCGGGTAATTTTAATAAGGATTATGGCTATATCACACCAAATGCTTTTTCACATGTATGTTGTAGCTTTGGGTATACTTATATACAGACCAGCTGATGACATACATGTGAAAGAGCATATGATGTGATATAGCCATTGAACTGAAGAAACTTGTACAAAAGTATACTTTATATACAGTTAGTCAAGTTTTTTAGTTTGTGGCAATAAATCATGTTCGTTTGTTCGTTTATGGCAACAACGTAAATAAAAGCTATACGGTTTTTTATGCAAAGCTCTTTCTATTGGTCCTCAAAACAATATTCAGTCAAAATATACAACGATTATTTGCGATTTATAATAAATACAAACAAAAATAAGAATTACCTTATACTTTGAGGTGTCAATAAAAGTATTGCAACCGGAAAAGCAGTACTATAAAGTAATTATGCATTTTTATGACGGGCCAGGGGGTCTTCAGACAGATAAAAAGCGCATCAGGTCATATTAACAATTAACAATGACGAATCGGCCATATACAAGTATGCAAAAAATTCCTATTTAACTCAATATGTATTGTCGAAAAATGGACCAATGTTAAACAGTCTGGTTTTCCCTTTGAAAACATTAAAATACCTCTAGAAAGTATAGGGAAAAATTAGTCCCTCAGTGCAGTATTTTGAAACGACCTACAACAGATCACTACTAGCTCTCTCAATAGTATTAGAAGTCAGTCGAAATCGCTTATAACGTCGTCGTTTATAATGTCATATCGCTTATATCGACGAAATCCAAAAGTCCCGAATTTCTGCCCTTTATATTCCACACAAATAAATATCGCTTATAAGGTCATATCGGTTGTAACGTCGGATTTTTGTGAGATATTGGAATTTTTCGAAGAAGGAAATTTTCTCTCAATAATGAATGCACAACATGTTCGGAGATGGCGGTCTCAAGTCAATTAAGCTTGAATTTTTGGCTCCAACCCTTGGATCAAGGTGGAATAAAATCATTAAAATCGCATTGCCGGATCGGCAAATATCCACTATACTGGCAAGAATAGAAAAGGATCAAAGTATGAAATTAAATGTGTTGGATGCCGTGTTATTGTTAGATGAATCATTGAAAAATGTAATGTCTGTCATGTCATTGGTAATTGTTTTCATCATACATGATTGTTAATGGCCCTTTGAATGATTCTGAAGACATTTATCTTCATTCTAATTTCTCCCAACAGTAGAAGATATTGATTAATTAGTTGCCATCGATGACAAAGTTTTCACATCTGCCATATATAATGACGATGACATAATGTTGGCAAGTCTAACGAAGAAATTGATGATACTACAGAGACAGCATTTCAAATGCCGTCAGGGTCAGAGGCGTGTCTAGCTCTAGAAACTCTTCAAACAATATGCCTGTCTGCGTACTCGATAATTTGTAATAATTATTACTAATGTTTCTAAAATTGACAGTTGTTCAATGGAAAAGTTGCTGAAAAAAGTGTTTCAGCAACATTTAGTAAGTACGAAGACAAACCTATTTATTTACTCAGAAGATAAGCGATTTCGACTGTACTTCATTTTTACAAAATGGATAGATATTATATTCTACCAAATCCAAATCCATTAAACCCATACTCGAAAAACAGGAATACCGAATTTTTGAGTTCTATATTCATTACCATGCAAAATAGTATGCGAAATCAGGTTTACGGACATAACAATGCTTAGGGAGACATCCCTACTGACGCCGTTAGGAAATATTCAATAGTCATTAATCTGAAAGTCAGTAAAATCATCCAGTATGCTCAAACAAGTTCAACTACCACCATTCCAAAAGACAGATCATGACATATTAATAGTATTATTTTTATAAATTGCTCATGTAATACGAGTATAACAAAAACTAATATCAACGCCTTTTAAAATTTTTAGGTCAATTTTAAGAAAAAAAACTCGGATAATATCCCCCAACGAAAGATATACCAAAAATTTGGTAACCAGTACCCTTAAAGTGTAACATGCCGAGCCTTAATTTTGGGTTAACTAAAGCTCCAGTGAATGTCCAAAGTGAATAGAGAACTCATTCAGGAACACACCTTTGGTAATTTATTGTCTTGTTTTTGACCGTATTTATTATAAATCGCAAATAAAGTTTACGTATTTTGACGGAATATTATTTTGAGGACCAATAACAAGAGATTTGTACAAAAAACCGTATAGTTTTTAAATAATTTGTTGCCATAAACTAACAATTAATATGAAATTTTCTACATTTTTGGTTTTTGTAATACATTTGTTGACTAACTGTATGTTGTTTTGTATATGGTGCATTTAATCACATATGCACATCGTATGAATACTTCCAACACTTCGTACACATGACATACTTTCAGAAATGTCCATTGTTATTGAAATGCTCGCAAAGGTTCATTCCTAGTTTAAAAGCTGCTCTTGTATCACTTAATCTAATATTACGTCGTATTTATTTTGAACCTCAAACTCAGATATAGCTTTGAACACCCTGGATCGCCGCGTTGTAGTCGTCGAGTATGTAAGTGTCGCTATGTTTTACACGGACATTTCCAGAATTTGTTGTCCAGCGAAGATCTATGTTACAGTTCCCAGGCCTAATTCCCTACTTTATTCATTCGCACGATATTTTCTTATGTGCAATGACGAGTAGACACGAACATGTTCTCTTTTTGTTTACGACACACAAGATTCTGACGTTAATATCCCTGCAGACTGCAGTTCTAATGAAATATTAATCAGCAGATGTCAACTTCTTATTAGCTGAAATTGCAAGACTGTCTATCAGCCACGAGTGCCCTGTATTATTTCTGTTTGTTAATTACTAAATACGGAATATTTGTCCTTGGTCGGCGGTTAGAATTTTGAACATTTTGAGGATTAACCTGTTTCTACAAATGTCACATTCTTGACCTCGAAAGTTGCTTCATATATCCTCTGATGAGCCGATCAAAATAAACTACTTCTCAGAAAATACTGAAGGGACTAGGGAAACTTCTTGCATATAAATTTAAGTGATACGGATATTCCTTCCTATCTGAGAGTACCAACGGCTGGTCGAACACTAACTACCCAGAAAACCAAATGTCGGATGTTCGACATACCGGAACAATTTCGGAAGCAAAATCGTTCAGATTTCGTTTTGATTTCTATACGATTTTTCGTAGGGTAATTAGTTCAGATTTCGTTCCGATTTCGGAGAAAATGTCGGAAGTAAATTTCCCTTCGAATATGCTAGTGTTGTTCTTCCGATTTCGTTACGAATTCGGATCGATATGTCGGAAACAAACTTCCCTTTGTATGTATTGATTGTCATAACTCTTATATTTGACCATCGAACCAACACATTTAGTATTGAGTTAAAGCTCCGACGGTCTACTTTCATTATGAGAAGTTTACTTGAAATACTTCCAACAGAAGTGGAGATATCGGCCATGGAAATAAAATGCAAAAAATTTAAAAATTATGATAGCAGCGTGTCTTTATGTATTTCTAGTACATATATCACTACTTTTTTAACACAGTTGGGATCAATTTATCCTTCTCCCATATTATACACATACCTTTCCTCTTGCGGCATATAAGACATGTAAGCCGTACATAATTTCTCTAATTTTCTTCTATTGATCCTATAAATGTTACAGGCGATTTGATAGAAATGAAATGCATCTAAAATTCCTAAAATACGCAAAACTTGGAAATGTTCACAATTTTGCTGTTTACCTCTCATCAATCATTTTTTTTTACTACTTTTTTGATATCATATTCTTTCCGTTTGTTCTATTTAAGCTTTAATATGGTTATAAATATAGTGTTTGTTTTCTAGACCTTAGAAAAGCACGATGAGAATATTATCGATCTCAATAACAGAAGACAAGTCCTCGTATTATTACTATTTTGTATTAATAAATTGTGTCATTCCATTCCCATAAGAAAAAATTACATTTATTGTTGGGAGTTTTTCCGTAGGTCTTCAGCTAAAATAATTAGTAATATTTCCTTATACAAAATGCTATACTAACCACTCCATGATTACGGCAACGGGCACATTTCGGTGTACGCTGATAGCGTTCGGAGGCAGCACGCAGAAAAAATGCAGGTGGCAAAGCACCTAAGACCGGATGTTGAGACATGAGATTTTGCATATCAACGCCGCTGGGCAAACTCATAATTCCAAGGGGATATCACTTAACAAGGAATTTTATTTTTATAATTTTTTGTTAAAAGTTTAAAATAAATTACGAAATTTCTTTATTATTAATTGAGAGAAGCATTACTATTTTGTTTATTAACTGATTATATATTTTTTCACAATAAAACAATTGCTTCACTTTTATTTTTGTTATAATAATCCAAAATTGCTATTGTCACAAATTTTTATTGGTTTATAATTTTTAATTTTATTCCTCAAGTTATAATCCGCCACAGTAGTTAATGTTTTTTTTCTTCAGTTAGTTTTGTATTAATTTGTAACAATTTAAAAAAAATGTTGTTACAATTTATTTGATTTTCTTTGTTTTCTTTTTTAATACCGCAATTATTTTCGGTCGCCGTCGTAACGCACTGAGAACTCGTTTGCAACTGATTCAAATTTCTTAAATGTTGATGTTGGTTACAAACAAATCCCAAACACACCAAAAAAAAAACTAAAGACTACAACAACCAACCAACCATCATCAGCATCCTCAGGGCCCTACCAAAAACTCAGAGTAACAATTCTCATATACCAACAACAACATCGACAGCCACAAAATCATCAAAACACCACCGTCATCAACAGCAGCCATAAAATGGGGGTTGATTACGATTTGCTCTTCTGGCCTTGTCTTAGCTGCTGCCAACGTTGTTAACGACCGTCAATAATGCTGCAGTAGCAGCAGCAGAGTCAACAGCTCCGCATAGCTAGAGGGGAGGGCTAAATGAACCAACCATACGAATAATACAACCAGGATTATGCTCCTGTTTTATTGTCCTCATTGCTGTTTGGCTGTTTCGTTAGTTCTGTTGTTGTTGTTGCCATTGTAGAGTAAAGTAACAATCCATGTATATAAAAAAATTGTTATACATGTGAACTACTTAAGTGTATGTGGTGCACGTGTGTGCGTGTGCAACTAACTCATACTCAGGCTCTTGTTAAAATATGAAGAATATCATTGAGAAGAATACGTCCATATAAAAACAATTTAAATATGGAAGTGAGGGTAACATGGAGCTGGCAGCAGCAATGTATAAATGGATATACATATGAATGAACGACCGAACAAAGCATAGAAATGGATAAATGTTTTGCATTTACCAGACAATAAGGCAAGTCGTATGACTCGATGTCAGCCAGACTTGCCGATGATCATTGATGCTCTCTGACTGACTGCTTGGCTGTCACGCACGCAATTGAAAAACTTTTCAAATTCATTTTGTATATTATTTTTGTGTACTGTATATAAATGTAGTTGGTTAACGCATACATTAGTGTTTATGCAAATAGCATTACTAAAAGATGTATGAACAAAGGATACTATATATGTGCATACGCACAGACAGACTATTCACGTTGGCGACGACGTTTTTCGGTAATTTATTAATTGCTGCGGACCTCAGCAAAAATACACATTACAAAACCATTTACAAACCCATTATTTTAACAAGTGGTTACCTAGGCTTGCTTTAAATTTAAGATTGAATGAATCCGATATGTTGGACTATCTTGAAGACAAGTAAAAAAGTATCAGTCGGCTTTGCCAACACAGCTATACCCTCAGTATATGTGGATTGAAACAGTTTTTTTTTTTCCAATAAAAACTTATGCATTTAGGGGCTTTTCAAAATTTTGGGCGTATTAACCGACAAAAATATGGATTGGATTAAAACTCACAAATTTTCGGAGGATATCTATAGATAGGACATTTGTACCATACTTGCCTAAGAAAAACATAATATCGTTGTTAAAAGGGCCACTAGGAAAACCATCTGTAAAAATTTCCAAAGGTTCCTCGAAAAGACCTTTAACCACACAAAAATGTTGAACATTGGTACCAAGGATTGTACCGATAGGGCCTACATTTGGGGATCAAAAGTTTGGACCAAATAGTTTCCTCCGTTAATGAGATATCGCGTGTACCATTGTAGCGAATATTTTCTAACTATTCTGGGAGAGGTACCGAAAGGAGTGGACCTATAAGCACCAGCTTCAAATATTCACCTAATATTTGAAGAAATATTACGATACCCAAAGTGAGGACGAACGCAATATTCGGTTCGAGCTCTCCAGCAACTACATACGGTGCCATAGGGTTTTTTTTTTACAACTTTCAGACTGTTTACTCAAGAAGTATGGACTTGCCCCCGAAATAACTTTTACTGTCGTAATTGAGGCAGCGAATGCAAGTTGCTTCAACAGAAATCAAAATGATTCGAAAGCAGGCCTTAAAGTGAATATATCTGAAATTTGTGTGGGAGGTACCCGAAGAAGTGGACAAATATAGTCCATATTCGAACCTGATCTACATCTGGTATCATGCGCACAATTTTTCCGAACATTTTTTAACTTTTGTGGGGGAGGTACCTGAATGAGTGGACCGATATAACCCATCTTCGAACTTAAACAAAGTATGGACCAAATCGGTTACTCCCTTCAAGAGTTGTAGTGCGCACAAATTTTCCGAACATTTTCGAACTTTTGTGGGGGAGGTACCTGAAGGAATGGACCGATATGGCTTATCTTCGAATTAAAACTATGTTTGGACAAAATATTACGAAGGCCAAATTTTGGACCGAATCGGCAGATATGTTCGAGAGTTATCTTGCGCTCCATCCACTATACACGGTGTCATAGGGTTTTTGTTTTGCAACTTTCAGGCTATTTTATCAGGAAGTATGGACTTGCCCCTGATGAAACTTGTATTGCCGTATGGGGGGCAGTGAATACAAGTTGTTACAACAAAAATCGAAATGATTCGAGAGCAGGTCCTAAACTGAACTTTTTAAAATTTTGTGTGGGAGGTACCCGAAGGAGTGGACCGATTGAGTCCATATTGGGACCCCATTTAAGTCTGGTACAAATTTCACGATGTGCAAATTATGGACCAAATCGGTTACTCCCTTCTACTAAGTTTGGAAAAATTATTTAGAAAGGCAAATTTTGGACCGAATCGGTTTATCCGTTCGAGAGTTATCGTGAGCTCCAGCCAGACAGACGGACGGACATTGCTAAATCAACTCCAAATTGTCTGAAACACATTTCGTCCAAACATACATACAAACCATTATTTCGATGAGGCACATTTTGCACATATGAAAGTGTATATACTCTCGTTAGGATAAATGCTGAGGGTAAAAAATGGTGACATAAACGAGAAAAATATTTTTGAAGTTCTTTCCGTTGCAACAGCTGATGCATGTAGATTTTTTGTTTTCAGATAACTGTAACATTTTCTAACTTTGACTCAAATGAAGTAGCTACTGTCAACGATATACAATAATAAGTAAGAACGGCTTTATGTTCGGCCAGACCGATCTTGTTATACCCTCCACCACGAGTTATATTGAATGGAATGGAAATGGAACAATTACAATTTTCGTTTATGAAGAAGACTTACTACCAAATTTCAGATATTTAGGTAAAACAATGTGGTTAACCTTAAAAATACCGAAATTCGTACTGTTCCATGGGGGCTATATCAACATGTCTGGCGCAAAGTTTTTAGACTCAAAGAAGACTAAATACCAAATTCCTGATATTTCGGTAAAACTATCAAAATACCGAACATCAAGAGGTACGCTTCTATGGAGGATATAGGAACCCGTTAACTTATACTGATAATTCTCTTCTTGAATATTTTATAACCCCGTGGAATACTAAATAACAAATTTCAGTCTTTCGGTGGGATATTGACTTCACAACCTTCAGAATTACTAAAATCGAGGGGTACTGTTCTGTGGGGGCTATATCGAAATGTGGACCTATACCGACAAATTTTATATGGAACGTTTAATACCCCAAATGAACACCAAATACCAAACTTCAGCCAGTTGAGGCCACAACCTTCAAAGTACCGGAAATAGAGAGGTACCGTTCTATGCGGGCTATACTAAGGCGTAGACCTATACCGACAAATTTCATATGGAACGTTTAATACCCCAAATGAAGACCATTTCGGTAGATTATTGTGTCTACTTTCCACCTTCAAAATTCAGAAAATCGGGAGGTACCGTTCTATGGGGGTGTATGAAGGCGAGTGCCCACAAATTTCTGGGGAAATGTTTTACACACCCAACGAAGACTAAATACCAAATTCCAGCCATATCTGAGGAATATTAAGGCCAACACCTTCAAAACAAAACATGATGGCGTGGACCTATTGTAACGTGACCGTTTCATATATGTATTTATACATGCATCCATTACCATCAACCACCACTTCACAGTCAGTATAGTGTACAAATTTAACTTGGGGGTAATTAACGATAACCACCGTTTATAATAATTCTCATTCACTTCGTGTAACTACCCGAATATGTATTCTGGGTTTATTCACCGAAGTCGTCGATCACCAGCCGACAAAGTACGACTAGACGTGTGGCTCGTCCGCAGTCTCGTTACTCGTTAGCTACGATTCGAACACGCTCCTAGTAAGCTCCAAGTCTCTTAGCAAGCTCCAGTCTCTAAGCAAGCTCCAAGTCTCTTAGCAAGCTCCAGTCTCTTAGCAAGCTCCAAGCTCTTAGCAAGCTCCAAGCTCTTAGTAAGCTCCAAGCTCTTAGCAAGCTCCAGACTCTTAGCAAGCTCCAAGCTCTTAGTAAGCTCCAATCTCTTAGCAAGCTCCAGACTCTTAGCAAGCTCCAAGCTCTTAACAAGCTCAACGCTCTTAGCAAGCTCCAAGCTCTTAGCAAGCTCAACGCTCATAGCCAGCTCAATGCTCATAGCCAGCTCCTAAATATTTACCGACCTCTTTCCCCCACAGCAACCCGAATGCCATCGAGTCGAGTCATACACCCGACGACCGCCGAGCCGACAACCACCCGAAAGCATTACCGAACCACAACCGACAACTGCCGAGCTGACAGCCGCCCGATTGCCCAGAGCCGAGTCGTGTAGAGCCGAGTCAACCATTGCCGAGCCGAACGGTGCCGATTGCCCCGAGCCGACTGCAACCCGAGTTTTGTAGAGCCGAGTCCACCACTGCCAAGCCGAAAGTTACCGATTGCCCCGAGCCGACAGCAACCCGAGTCTTGTAGAACCGAGTCCACCACCGCCGAACCGAAAGTTACCGATTGCCCAGAGCCGACAGCAACCCGAGTCTTGTAGAGCCGAGCCACATCCGACAACTGCCGAGCCGAAAGCCACCCGATTGCCCCGAGCCGACAGCAACCCGAGTCTTGTAGAGCCGAGCCGAACGATTACCGAGCCACTGCCGATAATAATAACTAATATTGCATCCACTCTCCACACACATATATTATTCGTTCATCAAACACCAATAGTTAACAATAAAGATTAAACTTGCAAACACTCGTGTTTTACTTAAGGTTTGTGGGACCTTAGGCCGACCCTGGCAGCCTTTCAGCCTTTCAGCCATCCTGGGAGTAATATGAACTTCTATATCAAATTACAATGCTCAATCTTAAAAATTGCGAGCTGTATCTTCCCAGCAAAATGTTCAATGCCAAAGATGCCATTCAATCATGGGTGCAAGTGATCTGGCATGTCATCTTTTTAGCATCTTTATCGATGAATTTTATATGAGCGTGGTCCCCAAAAGATGCTATGAATTTTTGTATCCAAAGCATGTCATTTACACAAATGCTTTGACATGTCATTTTCACCAATGCTTTGGCATGTCATTTTCACCAACTCTTTGCAATGACATTTTCATTACGACGAGAGTTTTTACAACATTGGTTGTGATTTCGAGTCTCCGACAATATCAAGCCTATTGTAAATATTTAATCTTATATATCTAGAAAAATGTGTATAAAAACCCAAAATTGATCTCTATTCGATCGATGGAATGGGTTCAAATGCTGATGAAAAGATCGGATCTTTCACGACTTCCTTTGCATGGGTTCAAATGCTGATGAAAAGATCGGATCTTTCACGACTTCCTTTGCATTGGTTCAAATGCTAATGAAAATATCGGATCTTTCACGACTTCGTTTGAACCAATGCAAAAGATGCCATGAAATCACGTCATCGCATGGAACCCCTTCCTTCAAATTTTGCTGGGATGGAACCCCTTTCTTAAAATTTTTCTGGGTAATTAAAAAAATGAGGCGTTATGTTCGGGTCGAACTATACCCCTATACTAGGGCGGGGCGATTTGTATGGAAGGAAACAAACCTTAATGGGCCCTTCCTGTTTCTGATTCCTGGGATTGAACTGAGCACAAAGGTCCACTAGACCATAGATCTACCGCGAAAATCGAGCCTCCCGATTTTGACTTTAAGTTTTTTATCCACGTTTTTTGGACATTTTAGCATATAACGGCCAAACCATTGAGATTTTCGATCCAATATAAAAGCAAAAATTGTAGCCAAGACAGTGATTTAGAACTCTCTAATACATCGCAAAAGCATTGGAACGCTCCTTCAGGCAGTTTTGGCCTTGAGAAGGTGCAAACTATTCGGAAAATATCGATGAATGACATTGTGCTACAAAAGTTGACCAGAAAAATATTCAAGCGTTCTAATGCAAAATTGTATCGTGTTGGGATCCATGGACAACGTAAGTGCCTTTAGTTCGTTTGGGTCACTTCGTTTTGTTTTTTTATAACGGTAAAAGTAGTGAAAATCTGGCTTTCTTACATTTTCAAATTTAAACGGGCATATCTTATTTTTTTACAACGGATTTCTCTTGATCCATCTTCCTTTTAAAGGGGTGAATAATATCTTTCGAACAAGTTATTATTTTTTTAATCGGTTCACAAATGGCTATGTTATAGTGGTTTCTGTCTGAAACCCCCACAAAAAAACTATAACTGAATTTCTCATAATTTTCAAAAATATAATGTTTTTTTTTTGTTTTGTTCAATATTTATTTTGAAAATTGTGAGAAATTCAGTTATAGTTTTTTTGTGGGGGTTTTCAGACAGAAACCACTATTGAAATACTGAAAGTCTTGCGATATCAAGACTGGGATATACCATAACGTGGACCTGTATTTTTTAATCATATAGGTCCAAAATACTTTGGCTATACCAAACGTGGTCCGCTATGGTTTATTTTCAATTCTAAATATCCGAGGACTTATATTTTATACTGTGTAAAAAGTTAAAATTGTATCCTAAATATTGTGAGCTTACTCTACTGAATTTATATACTTTGTGTCAATATTTCATATAAAATCCACAACAAAACCTTAAAAAAGCTTCACGTAACACTACACACCATTTTCAGTTTTCATTATTTTTGGTGAAGCTAGGGTTCCTTCCTTCTTTTTAATTCAAAAACGTTTTAATGAAACAAGTTTCATGTAATATGGAAATGGTATCATGCCCTCTGAAAATGCATACTTATAAAACAATCCATGTATGCTCTTTAATTTACCTATACTGTATAAAACATAATTTCCAAATACAACTGAAACGTATTTCTCCAAAAGAAACAGCAACAACAACTCTGTCTGTAGCAGCAATAATAAAAAAAAAACTGAAACCTTAATATTTACACATACAATTTCAATTTGTATACAATTCACAAATCGTGGCCAACCAACCATTTAGTATAACCAGTCGTACATCCTCCCATCCATTGAAGAACAAAGCTCGTGAGCTCATTCCACTCTTAACAGTTTAAAGTTCGAAGGAAGTGCCTATCATGTGGTTTCATTTTGCGTCGCCGTCGTAGTTGTTATTTCACCCGTTTGTGTGGATTCGCTCTTCCTCTCTATTCAGTGTCAGTTGCTTGCCGAACTCTTTTGTTTAAAAATCTTATTGTTGCTGTTGCCTTTACTTCGGTTTGGGTTTTTTGTTTCTTTCTCCATAAAGATTGTGTTTTTTCCACTTGGCATCTACTGGCCAAATAATAATGGAGCCTAAGTCAGTCTCTTCATTTGCCTACAATGACAAAAATGGGAACGAAACATTCGCTCGTGTTACTACCACTGTCACCAACATCTTCATACACACAATATCCACTGCTGCGGATATATGTATACTTGAGATGGCCCCCAAGTTGGTCGTTACTTGCTGGTGTTTCTGTTGCCATTCTTTTAAGATGTGTGTATTTGTATGTGCGCGTGTAGCTGTGTGTGCCTTAGTATCGCATTCATTGTTTCCATGTTTCTTTTGCCAAGGCAATGGGCATGGGCATAAGTGTGCGTCGTATATGTTTTTGTGGGCCATTCATTCATTGTACCATAATGCCAAGTACACCATTGAGTATGAGCGTTTCGTCGTAACCAACCAACCAACCAAAAACGTTTCTTGTGCCATCTGTCGTCTTTTTTGTTGCGTGATATGCCCGTGTTGTTTATTATGGCGGTTTTGAATATTTCTTTTTGTTGTTGCATTTGTATATATAGTACCAACATTGAGTGTGATTTTTTATACAAAATATCTTCTTTTTTATTGGATTTCTTTCTTTACTTTTGGTTTACTTGAAATTTGTACAGAAATGGGAGGTGGATACTTTCTTTCGTTTGAAACGTTCGTAAAATGTGAGAGTATTTTAATGTATAAATGTGTAGCAGAAATGTATGGAAACCTTCATACAAATACAACATTCTAACATTGGAGAGTTGCTACAACCGTTACAGTTCTTTTTTCAAAGAGTTATAAGTTTGTGCAGTCTGTATGTACATATGTACATATATACATACGTATACATACATATGTACGTATGTATGTGCGTACAAAATGTTTTTAAAATGTTGCTTGCAGGATACAATATTTTTTTACTCCTGAATAACCGTTACATTTATCAAACAGAACTTTTATTAGAAAAGATTGCAAATGCCAAAATATAACGCCATAGTGCCATTTATTGTGTAATTTTGGCTCTAGATCCGCCTTTTACCATACCAATATACTAGGTTAAAAGACATTTAAAATATTTTGAAAGAAGAACGTCCCACAATTACACTGATGTAAGACTTGTCACTGAAGCTCATAAAATAGCAGAGATATGTATGTTTTTATATTTTTTTTTCTCAAGAGCTACGTCTCACAGTGTTGCCGCTTCCATACAAAAGTGGACAAAAATAGAAGGAGTTGACCTAGGTTGATGAATTTTTGCACAAGTACTTGTAAGGGCATAGGAATGAAAAATTTCAACTTTGGTCCATATCGGTTCAGATTTGGATATAGCCCCCATATATATCTTTCTCCGATTTTGCTATAACTCGGTCAATTTTGATCGAATAGCCTTCAAATTTAATATGTAATATTTTTTTAGGCCCCTGAGTAGCTCTACCGATTTTCTTGGTAAATTTTGATCGAATAGCCAAATCTGAACCGATTTTTATGAAAATCGGTCAACCTATTCAGGGACCTAAGAAAATACCACATATCAAATTTGAAGGCTATTCGATTAAAATTGACGGAGTTATAGCAAAATCGGGGAAAGATATATATGGGGGCTATATCCAAATCTGAACCGATTTCTTTGAAAATCGGTATAGCTACTCAGGGGCCTAAGAAAATATTACATGTTAAATTTGAAGGCTAGTCATCAAAAATTGAGCGAATTATAGCAAAATCGGGGAAAGATATATATAGGGGCTATATCCAAATCTGAACCGATTTTTGCTAAAATCGGTAAAACTACTCAGGAGCCTATGAAAATAACACATACTAAATTTAAAGGCTATTCGATCAAAATTGAACGAGTTGTAGCAAAATTGCGAAAAGATATATATGGGGGCTATATAAAATCTGAACCGATATATCTCAGAAGGTTGCAGGATGGGCAGAATGTTTTTACACATTTTGATTTGGAAGATATGTCCAATTAACGGAAAACAGGAGCCAAGATGGCAATAGGTGGCAATCAAAAGATCTGCTCCACTAAATATTAAGAATTTTGAATTTTTTTTATCAAATTTAAATTTTGATTTCTTGAAAACGGTACATTGCCCATGTGCAGTTAATGTCAACTTTTTGTACTAAAACGTTATATTTATAGCCCACTCATCAAATCCCCATCCAAAACTTTTAGTATTATCAACAAATTTTTCAGAAAATGTTATTTTAAATGTCGCTTTATTTTCATATGATTATCGCTTTAGATTACCTGGGAAATATTTTTCATATTTAAAGAGCTATAACTTCATTTTGGATGCACATATCGACAAAATTCTTTCAGATACCTTGTATCGGATGTGTTTACTGTAAGAAAAAAACATAAACATATGTAAAAGTTAACATCACATTTTTTGATTTTTGTCCCCGCGGCAACACTGTGCGTCCGTCTAATTTAAAAGATCGGGCCCTATTTGGGGATCATAATCAGATGTATAGAAATGTAAATAGTTTAATTTTTACATCATACCTATTTTTACTCTCGTTTAATTTAGCAGTCTGTGTTTGCATATTTTGAAAGAAGAAATCTAAAGTTTAAATTTGCCGTAGATAACGTAAGTTAGAATATATACTCGTACCTGCACATATTCCAAAGTTCAAAGGTGTAAAAATCGAAATCATTTCTCATTGTCGTTTAATATTTCGATATAATAACGGAAATGAACATGTACCATGGCATCATAATAATAAGGTACGACAGAGCTGTCTGAAGTTTACCTGACTTCTGTCATGTAAATTGGACAAATTACTTTCAATTAAATATTCAATACTTCTGTGAGTCTTCAAAACCCATTGAAAATAGTAGCACCAAATAATGTAAACTAGATACTCCACTTAGGAGTGTTGTTTTGTTCTACGATTTAGGTATATAATGAAATAGAACAAAAAACAACAACTTATAAAGAAGTAATCTAATCTAAAGGTAGAATTAGACATGATATAGCCATAACGCCATAGCCATACCATAGACATAAACATAGGAACTTATGCCGGTTAGTGATACCATAACCATAGATGAAAACAAAATGCAGGTTAAGCTATCAGGCAACAACAATGTATTGCAAAGACCAAAATTGTAAAAAAATTCATAATAATTGTTCGTTTGTGGCAACAAATTATGTAAAAAAACTATACGGTTTTTTGTGCAAATAGTCGATAATTCTTATTTTATTCCGTATTTGTTATAAAGGCAAACACCTTTGTATATGGTAAATTTCAAATTTCGTTTGCAATTCCATTGGAAGAAATGTTAAAAAAATTTTTTGCGAGCACATCCGCAATTTTTGGAACATATATTAAGAAAAAAAGTCGTAGTTTCAAATCTGTTCGCGTTCACAAAATTGGATGCTGCGCTCCAAAGTTATGGGGGGTTTTATTCCCTTATAAAAAAAATATTTAAAAATTCCATTTTTGCTGTAATAAGAATATGTGTATATAAAGCGTTAACAGCATTTAATATCTATCCGTGGATGCCTAAATATTTACTAAATGTATTTCTATTTTCGCGTAAAATCAAGAAATACTGAAAAAATCTTGGAGTATATTTAATTTATTCTAATTTAGAGTCCAAATAAAACTTGACAAAATTATTTAAAAATACGTACAGATTCTAGACAACGCGTAGAAAAATATGAGACCAAAATTTTAAAGATAGGATTTATAAATGTCATATTACAGCAACAACAAAAAACGAAAACTTATTGTTGGAATATTATTTCAAAAATATATTTTATGTTCAATACGAAAAATAGAAAAAACATTTTTGGGAGTTATTCTACTACTTCGCTACATTTATTGGATTGTAGAACTCGTGATTCCACGTCGTTTGATGTATATCTCATGAGTGTGCTCCGTACAGCACCCTAGTTATAGGAGTCTAAAGTCGAATTTTTGGTGCGTAAATTTTCTTTAAAATCCTATTTTTTGGCTTCAAAATTTACAACTGTGACTCAGGTACCTTTGAACCCCGCGTGATTTTAGTTTTTTTACGCGCAGGATCTAATGAACCATTCCGCTTTCAAATCCATCCACTAAAACGGCGGTTATAGATACCTTGAAAGAAGGAAATTCTGCAAAATTATACTTTGATGATTCCGCGCATTGAACCGCGATTTTCTTTGGTTATTTTTACATAAATGGAATCCTTTATACGCGATGATATTATTTTCCAAAACCGTGTGGCATAAATTACCGAGATTCGGGAGTAGATTTCGTATTTAACCAAAAATAGAATCAGTGACCGCCTATAAAAAATACGTCATTATAACAAATTTTAAACAAATTCGTCAAGAACCGCGGATGTGCTACCGTTATGTGCTTGTTATAATGACGTATTTTTTATAGGCGGTCACTGAAATCGGATGCGCCTTATAATCTTATGTACATCGCGCAATTTTTACCCACATAAACGTTTTTTGAACAGTAAGATGCAGCTGACGGCACACTTTGGCCGCTGAATGAAAAGTGGAAAAAACGCTACATATGATAGAGATGCACTCGCTGTATCTGAAAAGCGCATGCGCCTTAACTGATTTTAACGAATTCGCGAATTATACGTTTTTTTAACTTTTATGTTTTTTCTTAGGCTGTAATTTCAATATTACTTTCTATACCATAATCCTATTGTTTATCAAAGTAAGCAAATCCACTTTCGGGTTTGTCATCTGATTTTCCCTGAAGAAGTTTCAGCAAAGTCCGTCAGTCCTTGCATCGAAATTTAGCGAAGTAGTAGAATAACTCCCAAAAATGTTTTTTCTATTTTTCTTATTGAACATAAAATATATTTTTGAAATAATATTCCAACAATAAGTTTTCGTTTTTTGTTGTTGCTGTAATATGACATTTATAAATCCTATCTTTGTTATAATGACGTATTTTTTATAGGCGGTCACTGATTCTATTTTTGGTTAAATACGAAATCTACTCCCGAATCTCGGTAATTTATGCCACACGGTTTTGGAAAATAATATCATCGCGTATAAAGGATTCCATTTATGTAAAAATAACCAAAGAAAATCGCGGTTCAATGCGCGGAATCATCAAAGTATAATTTTGCAGAATTTCCTACTTTCAAGGTATCTATAACCGCCGTTTTAGTGGATGGATTTGAAAGCGGAATGGTTCATTAGATCCTGCGCGTAAAAAAACTAAAATCACGCGGGGTTCAAAGGTACCTGAGTCACAGTTGTAAATTTTGAAGCCAAAAAATAGGTTTTTAAAGAAAATTTACGCACCAAAAATTGGACTTTAGACTCCTATAACTAGGGTGCTGTACGGAGCACACTCATGAGATATACATCAAACGACGTGGAATCACGAGTTCTACAATCCAATAAATGTTTTAGGTCATTATCTGGTTGCGCCCTCCAATTATAAGAAATATTCAAAAAACTCAGATTTCAAAATGTCAGCATCGATTTTAGGGGGATGCAGTGTATATATCGAAAAGTCATACATTAGAACCATGTTATTCAATGGGTATTCTTCAATTCTTTCTTTGAGCTCAGGTCTAAATTTTCCGTGGTTTGACCAGAAATCAAGAAAGAACACAAAAAAAACTTGTAAACTTCAGCACATTTTTACCCATTTTTTGATATTACTACCAACACAGCTTCCACATAAATTATTTGTTATGTTTCATTTTGACAGTTTTATATATTGACAGTTCGCGACTTATTAAATGGTGAACCTCAACTTCAACGATTGTAAAACATTTTTGAATATTACCATATACCATAAACGAACAATTAATATGACATTTTTACAATGTTGGTCTGTGCAATACATTTGTTGTCTAACTGTAAATAATTATACCCTCAGCATTTATGCTAACGAGGATATATAAACTTTTATACAGGCAAAATGTGCCCCATCGAAATAATGGTCTTAGGCCCCAAGTATGTTTGGACGAAATCCGTTTCTGACAATTTGATTTAGCCATGTCCGTCCGTCTTTAGTAATAGTTTGTCCAAACATAGTTTAAGTTCTAAGATAGGGTTATATTGGTCCACTCCTTCCGGTAGCTTCCGTAAAATTTGTGCCCACGATAATTCTTGAAGGGAGCAACCTATTTGGTCCTTACTTAGCACATCGTGAAATTTCTACCAGACGTAGATAAGGTTTATATATGGACTCAATTGGTCTACTCCTTCGGGTACCTTTCACACAAAATTTTGGAAAAGTTCAGTAGTATCTGTATCTGTATCTGCTCTCGAATCGCTTTGATTTTTGTTCTAAGAACTTGTATTCACTTACCCCCATACGACGGTACAAGTTTCGTCAGGGGCAAGTCCATATTTCCTGAGGAAATAGCCCGAAAGATGCGAAAAGCGAAACAAGTGGTTGGAGCGCAAGATAACTCTTAAATGAATCTGCCGATTCGGTCCAAAAGTTGGATTTCGTAATATTTTGTCCGAATTTAGATTAACTTCGAAGAAAAATTCGGAAAAATTGTGCGCACAATAACTCTTGAAGGGAGAGACCGATTTGGTCCATACTTTACACATCCTAATATTTCTACCAGATGTAGATCAGGTTCGAATATGGACTATATTTGTTCACGCCTTCGCCTAGCTCCCACACAAGTTCGCTTTAAGACCTCCTCTCGAATCACTTTGATTTTTGTTAAAGTAACTTGTAATAGCTGCCTCCATTACGACGCTAACATTTTTTTGAGGGGCACCTCCATACTCTTGAGTAAACAGCCTGAAAGGTGTAAAAAACCTTTATGGCAACATATATAGTGTCTGGAGAGCACGATAACACTTGAACTGATCAACTGACTTGGTCCAAAATTTGGCCTTCATCATGTTTGGTCCATACTTTGTTTCAGTTCGAAGATGGACAATACCGGTCCACAAACATCGGTACTTCCCCGCAATATTGAAAAAATTTCACTAAAATGGTATGCACGATATCTCTTGAACGGGGCAACCAATTTAGTCCAAACTTTGGATCTCCTAATAGTTTGTGCAATTTTAAGTTTAACTTCTAAAATGGCTCATATTGGTCCTCTCTTTTGGGTACCTCCCCTACAAAAGTTCATCATTTGTATCTAAGTGCAGTTTAGTGTCTTTTCGAAGATCCTTTGGAAATGTATACCGATGCTGTTCGTTGTGGTCCCGTTTACAGCGACATTATGCTTTCCGTGGACAAGTCCATGCTTCATGGCGTCTGGTCTAAAAGTTATACGATGGCCCACTGTAATGACTAGTGGGCGCGATATATAACGAAAAGATATGACTCCCAAAATTAGATCCACTTCCGTAATGGACTATGTCGGTTCATTCTTCCAGGAACCTACTCCGGAACACTTTTGAACTTTAATCCTAATCCACATTTTTGTCGTCAAGTTGAAATGTTCAAAAAGGGGCACAAAATTCTGAAAAGTCCCTAAATACATTCGATCTGTCCGTAGATGAAAGTTTCAACTCTCATAGGCAGAGTATATATCTCTGTCGGCAAAGTCGACTGATACGTTTTTACTTGTTAAGATAGGTATCACCCTATTAACGGGAACATATATTTTGTTGGGTAACAGAGTTGTTTACCCCGGTTACTTTAGCCGGTTCTCCTGAATATGTGTGATGTATCTTTTAGAACCGCTTTATCTCAAGCACGGTTCGCTGTTGGAAAAAATCGTTAAGACCAAACTTGTAGAGAATTTCTCTATTTACAAAATTCACTGTATTAAATTTTCAATGGATCGATAGGGACTTTTAGGATATTGCTTCTTACGACAAACCCTGGCTCTCCAAAAAAATTTAGCTTTGTGGGAATTTTTGCTACGAGGGGCACTAAAAACCTTCTGGCCTAGGCAACTCGCAGTGTCGCCAGGTGTCATTTGACATTTTTTGGAAAGTTTGATAGTTTTTATCCTTAGCGTACTCAGGTCAGTTTGACATATGACCATGAGTTGGGTTCTTTACAGTGACTTGAAAAAATTACTTTGCGAAAAAATAGAATTTACTTTACTTTCGACGTGGATAATCACGGCAAGAGTGCATCGATCAAACTAAATCTTTGTATGTCGATAAAGGACCATCCCATAGGATTATAAAAAACTGGTTCAATGAATTCAATCGTGGCGGACACTCGCTAAAAAACGAAGGGCTTTAAGGTCGTCCAAAAAGGGTCGTTGAACCAGAAAAAAATTAAGCCGTGCGTGAACGGATAATCCAAGATCGCCATGTTAAATAACGTCAGATAGAGACATCCTTGGGTATTTATTCCACCAACTAACATTCGATATTGCATGATTTTTCTCCCTAGATTCAGCAAAATTGTTCAATTGCTCAAAAAAAAAAGATCTCGTGGATTAGTGCAAAGAAATTGTGCATAAAAACAATCGCGGTGATTCAAGCGGCATTTATAAGATCATCACAGATGACGAATCTTGGATCTATGCTTAAAGCCCGAAATAAAACAGGAATCGGCCGTTTGGGTCTCCGAAAGCGAGCCAAATCCAACCAGAGTTGTTCGTAGAAATAGACCTTCGATGCAAATGTTCGCCTGTCTCTTCGGCAATACTGACCGTGTGGCGACTCTACGGCTTGAGAAATAAAGGACGGTTAATTCTGAGCATTACACTACAATTTGTTTGCCTGAAGTCTCCTGAGAAATTCGAAAAACGAACAAAAGAAGACAATGCGAGCTCTCACACATCGATTTAAACCAGCGCCTGTTTGACCGGACAAAACGTGGAATTGATCGGTCAAACGCCGTACAGCCCTGACTGGGGATTACTGACTTCATTTGATTCCAGCAAATCAAGAAAAAAGGCGTGGTCAACGATTTTCGTCGCTAGATGATGTTGTAAAAGCGTTCAAAAACCATGATTTGGAGGTGTCTCAATCAAGCCACTGTAAAGAACCCAACACATGATCATATGTCAAACTGACCTGAGTACGCTTAGGCTAAAAACTGTCAAACTTAAAAAAAAAAAATGTCAAATGACACCTCCGAGTTGCCTAGGCCAGAAGGTTTTTTAGTACCCCTCGTATTTCAAGGTCTATTTTGATTGGACTAATTGAACGTTTAATATGTGAACTTCTTCAGTTACACTGTTAACAGTAAAAAACTTAACCTTATACCGCAGCGTGATATACGACAAAATAAGAAGATCAATGTCTCGTCGTGTTTAAAGATCTCAGTAAACAAATTTCAAGATTAAGCGAACCGTTCTTGATGGCCAACATAGAAACAAACTTAAAAAAATACTTTTTACATCCCTTTTTAGGCTCTGGTCCGTAGATAATCTACCTTTGATAAGAGCTACACTTTGCCTTAGAGAGTAGATCAAAATTCAAAACAGTTTGTAGATATGAGTCTAACAAAATGATTCCTTTTGACATCAATGTGTCAAATCTTTGTATTGCTTTCGGAAAAAGGCGAAGAACATGCATTCTTTTTTATCTTTTATTACATAGAGAGATATCAATACTACCTAAAAACCATACCTTAAACTTTACAAATAATTTGTGTGAAATCCAAAAGATTTTTTCTTCAATATTTGAACATATTTCTTATTTTGAAATTATAACGTAATGAACAGTTATAACATTTGTTATATTTATAACTACATCGAATAATCTACGTAGGTATATCGTATGAAATAAAAATACCGTAGTCAATCCAATCGAACTAAATCTTTATGATGTTGCATTAAAAAGCGCAAGTCTAAAAACTATTAGAGAGCAACTGCATTTCTCTTTTTATTAGAGCAGCAATTTTTTACATTGCATGGAAATTGCAACAGTTATTATTAATTTACTATTCAGTTTTTATGGAAATCCAAAACACTCATTTTAAATTAAACCGTTAAAGTTTTTTTTGCAAAATTATTCAATTAACATAGAAATAACCAACATGAAGTGGGTTTATATTTTTTTCACAAAGAGTTTCTAGGAACTGAAAGGCAATTTTTTGGAAATTCTATAGAACCCATTTCAATTAAAAAAAGAACAAAAACAATATTTTTGGATAAATCGGTTAATACCCCCCGCAGTTATATAAAGTACCACAATTGTGATCAATTGAGTTTTAATTTCTTTCGTTTTATTATTTCTACATTTCCAAATTTAATGTCAGTTACTGCTCAGCGGTAGTCTTGGGTTTAAGTTCTCGATGGGTTGCTACTTGAATAATGGAAAACCAACCCTCCCAGTTGCAGAGCTGAGGAAATAAGTTTCAACTATGATGATTTGAAACATATTATGTGTATCCTTGAAAAAAAGGAAACTTCAAATACGCGCACACACATACTGATTCACTCATGCATTCATTCATCGACACAGTTGAGCGCACACTCTCGTATTTATGTGCTGCTGTGTTATATTGTATAAATTGTTACCACTACTTTTGAACAAAACCAAAGAAGAAAAGACGAGAAAAAAAACAACAAAACATATACTTTGTTTAAAATTGTATGCTGCCTACTCCACTACCAATACTACCACAGAAAATGAAAAACTCCGCCCTAGTGTCTCATTGCCAGCATATTTGGTAAAGAGGGTGGAGCCTAAGGAACTCTTGGCAGAGGCAGAGAAGCCGAGCAGTTGGGAAACATAGTTACAAATTATTCATTCATTGTGTGATTTACTCATCTAGTCGGCATTGCTCTCCTTTTGCAATCGGGATTTGCACAGTTATGAGAGCGGTTTCCATGGCGCATGATGAGTTAGCAATTTGTTTTTTTTTTGCTTGCTGCCTACTCCTGCTGATACTCCTTTATTCATGCCTTTTCTCCATTCGTGGTTGTAACATTTTGTCGCACAGAAATGGCAACTGTTACGTCGTTCGTTGTATATACCCCCATCTTACTCTTATTCTCATTTCAATCAACCTATTACACCCAATTACAACTACAAAACTGGATATTATATACGATACGTTATGTCAAGGAGTAAATGGGTGTTTTGGAGTAGCAGGGAGATTGCTTTATTTGTAAGCTTTTTATTGTTGTATTTGTTATGTTATATGTTAATATTTCTTCTCTTTTCACAATTCCAAATTTGTGCAATTTTATTTCCCACACGGGTTGGCCAACAGTGCCCAGCAGGCAACAATAACATGAAAACTATTTGAAAATATAACTTATTTATAAGTATTCGTAATACTTAAGGGAGCTTTTATTTATTTTCTTTTGAATGGTTATTACAAAACTAAGGAGCGTGTGAATTTTTTCTCTTTGAAATAATAAACATGGTTTATTGGAAATTTTTGCTAAAGCAAACAACATTTTGGAAGCAACTTGTAATAATTATTGTTGATTGTTGGACTTTTTTCTTTATCTTTTTATAAATTTTCTTGGTTCGAGGTTAGAGAAAAAACAAAATAAAGTTGTCGATTTTTTTACTTACTGTTGAATTTTGAATTTTGAAAAAAAAACTCAAAATATATGAAATATCGGAAAAATAAATTCTTAAAATTAAAAAAAAAACAAGTAAAAAAGTATCAGTCGGCTTTGTCGACAGAGATATACCCTCAGCCTATGTGAATTGAAACTTTCATCTACGGACATATTGAATGTATTTATGGTATTGAGGTACTTAAAGGAATTGACCGATATAATCCATTATGGAAGTGGATCTTATTTTAGGAATCATATCCTTTCGATAGATATCGCGCCCACTAGTATTTCAGTGGGTCAACGTATACCTTTGGACCAGTATGCCAGAAAGCATTTTTAGTGACATTTTATAAATATTTGGGGGAAGTACCGGATGTTGTGGACCGGCATTGCCCATCTTCGAACTGAATCTAAGTTTGAACAAAATATGACCAAGGCCAAATTTTGGACCAAATCGGTTGAACAGTTCGAGGGTTATCGTGCTCTCTAGCCACTACATATGGTGTCATAGGAATTTTTTACACCTTTCGGGCAGTTCTATCAAAAAGTATGGACCTGCCACTTGCAGCGAATGCAAGTTGTTTCAACAAAAATCAAAGTGATTCGAGAGCAGATATTAAAGTGAACTTTTCCGAAATTTTGTGGGAGGTACCCGAAGATGTTGACATATATAGTCCATATTCGAACCTGATCCATATCATGTCGATATATTAGGATGTGTAAAGTATGGACAAAATCGGTCACTCTCTTCAAGAGTTGTCGTACGCACAATTTTTTCCGAACATTTTTGAACTTTTGTGGGAGAGGTACCTGAAGGATTGGACCAAGGCCAAATTTTGGACCGAATCGGCAGATCCGTTCGAGAGTTATCTTGCGCTCCAACCACTACACACGGTGTTATAAGGATTTTTGCACCTTTCAGGCTATTCTCTCTGGAAGTATGGACTTGCCCCTGATGAAACTTGTACAAGTTGTTACAACAAAAATCAAAGCGATTTGGGAGCAGGTCCTAATCTAAACTTTTCGAAATTTTGTATGGGAAATACCCGAAGTAGTGGATCGATTGAGTCCATATTGAAACCTTATCTAAGTCCGGTAGAAATTTTAAAGTATGGTCCAAATTGGTAACTCCCTTCAAGAGTTATCTTGCGCAAACATTTTCCGAACATTTTCCAAATTTGGGAGAGGGGAGAGGTACCGGAAGGAGTGTATATAACCCATCTTCGAACGTAAACTAAGTTTGGACAAAATATTACGAAAGCCAAATTTGGGACCGAATCGGTTGATCCGTTCGAGAGTTATCGTGCGCTCCAGCCAGCCAGACAGACAACGTACTTGGGGTCTAAAACCATTATTTCGATGAATCACATTTTGCCGTATGAAAGTGTATATACCCTAGTTAGCATAAATGCTGAGGGTACACAAATTGTCTTTATTTTTCTCTGACCTTGAGCCAAACGATAATCCTTGGATCAAAGTCTACTACATGCATCACGTACGAACTTTGAATCAGAGTTGATTTTTTGGGTATTATATAGCTAGAAGTGGTATTAAATGGTTTTAACATGACAATGACCACGACTTATATTTTTCACTTCTTTACCCCTTCAACTGAATATGTTTTTCTATCGTCTATTTCCTAAAATGTTACATATACATATAGCAAAGGCTACCACATTTAAAAGTCAGCGCAGTATATTTTCTCAACTTTAGCCAATAATCGGAATCAACCCTTTTAATAGTTATCGTGTCAACCAGGTATATTAGAATGTCATCATAGGATTTTGTTGAACATTTTGTGTCGAGATGCATTTCTGACTACGCCCCTGTCAGGAACCATTGCAACTACAAGGTAAAAATTCTAAAACAGTCCACGAACATCCTTTAACGAAAGTACTTTAACGAAAGTTTTCGATTTTTTATTTTGAAGAACGTACCTACCTGAAGTTTTTGTCCGATGAAACTGCTTGAAACTTGATGTGCGATGTACAACGTTTCGACCAAAGTTAGTTCTCATCTGTCATTTTAGTCGGTGCTGGCTAAATTTATTTGAACTTTGGAGCCATTATAAGAAATAAGGAGTGTCGATAAAATATTGTGTGGTGTAAACGTTAGAGAAAATCGGTTGCAGAACTATCGAAACATCAGACTGATGGACGAACTACATGGACTTCATATTGGCTAAAACGAATTTCGTTCAAACATACTTGGGGTCCGAAACTTTTATTGCGATGAGACATATACCTTTTTGATCAAATGATATCATTCATATCAAGGTGTAATATTTATTATACGTTGGGAATGAAAGATACCAAGCAACGCCCCTGACCGGCTTTAACATTGAAAAGCACAGGACTTATCTTGGTCCCTCTTTCGTTTCACGTGATGTCAACTGGGGACCTGTAAGTAAGTAAGTAATAATTTCGGTAATTACCGAATATTTTCGGTAAGTTAAGAACCAAAATGAAGCTGTCGCTTAGTCCTACCGATAGCAACAGTGTTGTCAACTTTTATTTATATTTTTCATTCATAATTTTGCGTTTGAGTTTTACGGATTTTTGTCGGTAACTCAAAAAATGATTTACAGAATTCCACTACTGGTCTCCAGCTTCACCTCGATGAATGAAAGACTTGCTGCACTTAGGACAAAAGCGAAATCAGTTTTATGTGCGCTCATGCTCCCACTGGAGACAAATACGAGCAAACCAATTATATGTCGAACGCTTAGAAAAAAATAGTTCGCACCCATAGCATTAAAATTATTCTAGGCGATTTTAATGCCAAAATTAGAAAGGACAATATATTTGGGGCAACAGTCGGGAAGTTCAATATCCACAACTGGCTGTCTCCAGATCAAATTGATCACGTTGTGATAGATGGAATACATTTTATCCAGCGTGTTGGATGTACGTTTGTGCCGAGGAGCATACATATACCCGAATCACCACCTTGTTGAATCAAAGGTACGTACCCGGTATCGAGAGAAAAGGAGACAGGAAATAGAAAATCGCGATGTACAGGATCCAGATTGAAGTCCGTAACATCAAACCGATGGCTTTGCTACAGGCTCATCCTACTGTGAGGACTAGCAAGCTAATTTGAAAACTGATGCATATAGTGTGCTCAGGATATGGAAAGAGCATTTTTCCAAACTGTTGGTATCCATTTCTAGCGAAGACGACGAAGAAAACACAGATCCAATCCCAGAATATGGTATTGGATGCATACCGCCCGGCCAAGTTTTGGTAAATACAGCAACAAACCGTTTGAAGAATAATAAGGCAGCAGGGGCCAATAGCTTACCAGTCGAGCTGTTCAAAAGAGGAGGCGACAATCTGATAAGGTGAATCCACCAGCTACTTAGCACCATCTGGCAGGAAGAAGGCGTACCCAACGACGGTCAACGAAATAATTGGGACATATCAATGCGACTAGACTTAGCAATACACCATTGACTAGATATTTGCCTTACGGCAAATCCCGGTAAATACCCAAGAGATCCAGATCAGTACATACCATATTTTTATTGACTATAAAGCAGCCTTCGACAGCCCTATACATTCAAATATATTCCAAGCCATGTCTGAACATTGTATTTCCGCAAAGCTCAACGGTGACAATAACCTGTACACGGCTCACAGTTAAAATAGTAAAGAACCTCTCCAAACAGTTCAGTACCAAAAGAGGTTTCAGACAAGGAGACATCCTTTCCTGCCATCTCTTCAACATTCTGCTGGAAAAGGTTATACCTTAAAATGAATTACAAAACATACAACAATATTCACACGTTTCGTGCTTATGCTGACGACAGTGACATCATGGGTCGATCAGCAAAAGAAGTAACTGATACCTTCAAGGGGAATCAGCTAAAGTGGGTGTGGCTATAGACGGCGACAACACCAATCTGAGGTATAGACGCGAATTTCGTCCACAGAACTCGGACCAACCGTGGAAAATGGCACCTATAATTTTGTGGCACCTACTAAAAGCATTCGTCTACAAACACCATTGGTTATGAAATAAGAACAAAAATTGTATTGACAAACCGATGCTACTCTAGCTTAAGTAAGCAGTTTAAAAACAATGCCACATCTCGTCAAACAAAAACAAGTAAGAGAGGGCTACATTCCGAAAAAACCGACCATGTGATACCCTACACCACTTCCTCTGGGAATTAGTTTTCTACGGAATTTATTTTATATGATTGCGGCACGTTACGTTATTGATTACACTCGGAACACAAATTTTGGGGCAGAGATAATTGCTTTTGGGGATGAAAGCCCTTGGTGAGTATATTAAGAATCCCGAAGCACAGATCCGCCGTGAGTCGAATTTCCGCATTATGGCGTGATGAAGTTTTTGCTAGAGACCATGTAAGCCATCAGGAATTAGCGTTATATCTTTGTTAACTGTTGTTTTAGCTTATTTATGAGATGGCATGTCTTCAGTCAAATCGAAAGAGGATTATTTTCGTAGAGCACTTCGACCTTCTAACTCGCTTCCTTCAATGTCCTTTTTGTGTTTTATTTTAAGAACCGCTATAAAAGTACCACAAGATGACGTTTTTCAGTTTCGAAATGTTCTGCAAAAATGTCGCTCAGAAAATTTTAGGTACGGTTCTCACTGACAACTAAATATTTTAGGATCCGAACCTGACCTCCAGACGTGACGGTTGGTCCATAATTGCTGCATAAAGTTTGATTACAATTTTATCTCAAAATCGCTTTTTCTCTCCAAATTGTGGTGAAGGTTAAAAAATTAAATTATTATTTCTGTAAAACAAGAATATTGGTAATTCTTTTAAATCGCAACTGAGTTTGCTTCATCCATTGTCCATTTGAACTGTTCTTGCTTCATATACTATAGGGGTTTTTATTTTGTCTTCCATCACCAGTTCAGATTTCGACATACATATATGCAACGTTCGCAAATTATCTTATTTCATTATATTAATTTAATTTATAGAATCATTTTGGAATTATTTACAAGCTTTTTGGTTGATGTCCCTGCTTTTTGGGATCTACAAACTGACTCGCTCGTAGAGATCTATAAACAACTACTAAGAAAATGTAACGAATAGAGTACCCTCTTCAAGACTCCGTGGAACGTCATCCGGATGTTATTAATATATGAGAAATGGATGTCATCCGAATGCTGGTTAAATGTGAGGAATATATTGCCTTTTTCAAGATATCGTATGAACTGTATCCAAACATGCCGTGAATTACCCGATATCCAAATTATTTTGCTGGGTCCAAATATATTATGAATATTTATTTATTTATTTGCTGGTTTTTGATTTTTTTATAAAAACAGTTTGGCTTATATTTATTTATTGCCACATTTGGAAAACGTTCCTTATCTTGACAAACCAGAGTAGTAATAGCTCAATAATGTTGTGGTGTGTTACAGTCGCATATTGGGCAAGGATTGTTTGTAGTGCAAGTCCGTACACACGAAAACGGTAAAGCCAATTCCAGAAGTGTTAGGTTACCTCATTAAACAGGAAAAATAAATAACAAGACTAATTTGCGGAGGGTATAAAATCCTCCTCAAATTAGTTTTTTGACCACACCATGAATAAAAGTACACGGCGCTCTTGAACCAACTTTAAATGAATGGAGCTTACACCTGGGAAGTTTTTGCGGATTCTGAAACTACAATGTTCATAGATGAGAAAAATCAAAAAACAAAAAAATCGCCGGAGCACAAGCTCATTTGAAATGGGGTTAGAGAAAATATTGTAGCTGTGAAAATTCTCTACAAGATTGCCATTTATGATATTTTCGTAGGTTTTACCATTTTTGAGATATAGAAGTTCAAATTGGGATAATGCACTAACTATATCGCCTGAAAACCAAAAAAGGTCAATTAACAACCAATTATTAACAAAAAAAAAAAAAACTCTAAAAATAACCCACTATTTTCAGCCTATTACTAATGCTAGGCGTAATGAAATGAATGGCGGTATTTTTGTAGACATTCTCACACGTTCATTCCACACATTTTACTAATGACTTTTTGACATTTTTCACAAAAATTATATTCTGTTGCATGCAAGAATGACCTTTTGCCTATTAATGTCTAAAATAACTTTTATTCCATGTAAATATTGAAAAATGTCTCGCTAAAAACCACTTTTAATTTTTATGATATATGGGATAAATTTATATATATTATAAAATTATATAGGTATGTGTAATAATAATGATAAAATTAGGAAGAAACTAACGGTTATGTCATTTTGGTTATGTCGTCTGCCCCTATACCTAGTTTCAGTTAAGTCTCTGCTTCCAGTGACTTCAAAAAAAGTTCTGAAAAATAAAAACTTTAAATGGTTTTTCTGCGGAGGCTTCTTTATCGTATCACTTTATAATTAAGATTTTATGTAATCTTAGGTAAAAACTAATCCGAATATCATACAGGTATATGAGTTTGTAAAAAAGTCATAACCCTAGTGTACATATGTAGCACGGTAGAGAGTAACATGATCTATACATATAAAAGAGCTTAGTGATGACTGAGTGACTGACAGATCATCGCCCAGACGAAACCGCTGATGCTAGAAACCTGAAATTTTGAGGGTGTGTTGCTGCTGACGTGTAGGGGTGCGATAAGGCCGGGTTTTTCCAAATTCGAACTAGAAGGTTACGAAAAGTACTAAAAGGTACTTAATATGGTACACTTTGTATTAGACAAACGGGAAGAGCTAGAATTCTGAAATTTTACATGAGGATCACTAATGGAAAGTTAGAAAGATGTACCAAAGGGTTTTTGGAAATTCGACGTCTAAGTGTACTAAAAGTTACCAAATTTAGTACCAATTGTATAATTTGATCGGATATAGCTAGAATCTTGGAATTTGGTATGGAAAACAAGGTTGGAAAGTGTTGTTTAAAAACGGAAATGGCTTGGGGAATACGCACTCGTACGAAAAGTACTAAATTGTACTAAATTTAGTACAATTTGTATTTGGTTGAACGGAAAGAGCTGGAAACCTGAAATTTGGAATTCAGATTACTGTTGAATACGAAATTAGGGTCGTTTTGGAAAATCGTACTTATGTGTACGAAAAATATTAAATGGTACTAAATTTGGTACAATTTGGATATGGGTGAACGGATAGAGCTGGAAACCTGAAATTTGGAATAAGGATTACTGTTGACGTGTACGATTGAGATATGGAAGTAGCTTTAGAAATACGTACTTAAAAGGTACTAAATTTAGTACTATTGGTATTTGATTGAACAGATAGAGATGGAATTCTGAAATTTGAAAAATAAGACTACTGTTGGAGTATAGGATTGAACATTTTTCATACTTCATACTTATTGCGTAGGAAAAGTACTTAATTGTATTAATTTGGTACAATTTTGTTTTGAGTGAACGGACAGAGCTAGGATCCTGAAATTCAGAAATAAGATTACTTTTGGAGTGTAGGATTGATATGGATATGTGAATTTCATACTTATGAAATATAAAATCTATAAAATATATAATACAAAATATAAATTATAACAAATATAAAATATATAATATAAAATATCTATATATATAAAAGAGCTTAGTGATAAGTGAGTGAGTGAGTGACATGTATATCATCGCCCAGACGAAACCGCTGAAGCTAGAAAGCTGAAATTTTGACTGTGGGTTGCTGTCGGTGTGTAGGGGTGAGATAAGGCTGGGTTTTTGGAAATTCGACCTAGAAGGTACGAAAAGTACTAAAATGTACTAAATATGTAACCCTTTGTATTAGGCAAACGGGAAGAGCTAGAATTTTGAAATTTGGAATGAAGGTAACTGATGGAGAGTTAGAAAGATGTACCAAAGGGTTTTTGGAAACTCGACCTCTAAGTGTACGAAAAGAACTAAATTTTGTACGAATTGTACATTTTGAAGGGATTTAGCTAGAAACTTGGAATTTGGTATGGAAATCAAGGTTGGAAAGTGGTGTTTATAAAAGGAAATTGTTTTGGAAATTAGTACTCATGTGTACGAAAAGTTCTAAATGGTACTAAATTTAGTACAATTTGGATTTGGGTGAACGGATAGAGCGGAAATTCTGAAATTTGGAATGTGGATCACTGATGGAGAGTTGGAAATATGTACCAAAGGGTTTTTGCAAATTCGACCTATAAGTGTACTAAAAGTTACTAAATTTAGTACCAGTTGTATATTTTCCACTGATATATCTAGAATCCTGGAACTAGGTATAGAAATCAAGGTTGGGAAGTGGTGTTAATAGAAGGAAATGGTTTTGGAAATTCGTACTCATGTGCACGTAAAGTTCTAATTGGTACTAAATTTAGTACAATTTGGATTTGGGTGAACGGATAGAGCTGGAAACCAGAAATTTGGAACTTTGATTATTGTTAAAGTGTAAGAATGAGATATGGGTGTAGTTTTGTAAATTCGTACCTATGTCCACGAAAAGTACTAAATAGTCTAAATTTGGTACAACTTGGAGTTGGGTAAAAAGATAGAGCTGCAAACCTGAAATGTGTATTATTGAGGTAGCTTTGGAAATTCGTACTTATGTGTACGAAAAGTACTAAATGGTACTAAATTTGGTACAATTTAGATTTGGATAAATGGATAGAGGCGGAATCCTAAAATTAGGAGTAGTGATTACTGTTGGAGTATAGGATTGTGGTAGTTATGGAAATTCGTACTTATGGGTACAAAAAGTACTAAGCTGTTATAAATTTGGTACAATTTGGATTTGGGTGAACGGATAGAGCTGCAAACCAGAAATTTGGAACTACGATTACTGTTGTAGGGTAGGATTGAGTCATGGAAATAGCTTTGGAAAATTGTACTTATGTGTACGAAAAGTATTAAATGGTAATAAATTTGGTATAATTTGGATTCGGGCGAACGGATAGAGCTGGGAACCTAGAATTTGTAATAATAATTACTGTTGGAGTACAGGATTGAGGTAGGTTTGGAACTTCGAACTTATGTGTACGAAAAGTATCGTGAAATTTGGAATTATGATTACTTTTGTGTGTAGGATTGAGGCAGATTTCGGAAATTCGTTCTTATGTGTACAAAATACTTTTTATACACATAAGTACGAATATTCGAATGGTACTAAATTTGGTACCATTTGGATATGGGTACAATATGGTACTGTTTTGAGTGGAGGATTGAAATAGTTATTGAAATTCGAACTTTCGTAAAGTATTAAATGTTATACGAATGACGGTGGAATTCTGAAATTTGGTATTATAGTCGCTGTTGATGTGTAGGGTTGAGATAAGTGAACCAAAATTACTAAACGCCACAGAATTTGGTTAAAATATTCAGATTAAATTGTAAATAAGTATCGCGATTGGGATATAATTTTAGATATCGCGATGTTATTTTGGAAACGAAACCTATTATAAGTACATACTAAATTTGGTTGTTTGTTGGTTTGTTGGTGTTCAGATAAGGAGTTTTTGAAATGCATACAAATTCTGAAATTAGGTATGGAGGTTGCTAAGGACTGAATTATTGAGTTAGTTTTGAAAATACAAAATCGTACGCAATTTGGTGTTGGGTGGTGCTGGAATTTTATAGTTAGTGTGCGCAGAATACGAAAGTGCAATAAATTTTATATTGGGCTAAGGAGAAGTTTTCAGTTTTACTTTTTGGAGGTGTTAGTACAATAAGTGTACTAGAAGTATTAAATAGTACTAAATATTGAAACACTGGTATTGAGAATGTCTATAAAAATTAAAATGTATGCAATGTTTCTGCATGTAATACCATGGAGTTATAAAATTGTATCGAATAGTGTGCTAATGCTTTAATGTTAACGCAAAGGTGGTTTCTAAATTTTCCACTGAAATTGTTTTTTTATTCTGGACATTTTAGAAAATACAACTATTGTTTTGCAATAAGGTTTTTATAGTCTAACAAAAAAGTCTAAATTAAAATGTGTAAAAAATAACTGTTATATAGGGGCCATGTCAAACAAAGCATGCGCATTAAGTAACATTGTTTGAATAAAGGTTTTCTACATGTTGATATCACAAATGCCGAAATTGCAGATACTTCGGTTAGAAAATGTGAATAAAATCTTTAAACTATCCCTACCGTTCTAATAAAATATGGACTGGAATTTAAAATGGGTATTTTTTGGAAATTCAAACTAAAGATATATGAACAATACTTAAAAGAAATTAAATATCAATTAAAATAGGTATTAGTACATCAAAATTTTCAGTGTCCACCATTTTCATATGAAATATTGTTTATTTGTATATTATTCCCTTTCCGCATACGAAGTAGCGGGCATTTTGCTAGTACCAACTAAAATAAAATTAAAAACAACAACAAAACGTTTATAGAAACAACTTCTTTTGGCAAAGTTGTAAGATTGTACAAAACTGTGAAGAAGAAATACGAAACGAAATACAATTTAAAATATAATTTCACGCTTTGTTGAAGACAACAACGGAATACACAACGCGACATAACATTTGTCAGATAAATGTATTATTATACTACATACCCAGCAAACACAATGTCGGACGTCCGACGCGTCTGGTCAAAATCGGAAGTCTGAACGACTTCGGTCCGACTAGTCTGACGAACTTTTTCCTATTTTCTCTTGTGCTGCTTTTGAAAAATTAAGTGTAATTAAGCATAGAGAAAATAATTGTACATATGTATTTCGCTCGCACATTGTAAATGTGTAATTGTTGATGTGCCGATGTGGATGCAGTACGAACGAACAATTGAGTGCTCGGGTTTTAATTTCTGTATCGAAGAACAAATTTGGTTTATTTTTGTTATGCGTGTTGATGTTATTCATAGTGACCGGTTGCATACATATGTATTTCTTTATTTTTATGAAGTTAATGAAAGTAAAGATTTTCTTCGTCAAACTTCAACACTATTCCGTGGAAAGTCATATGTTTTATATTTTTATATGGCCAAAGTTTCTTAACACTTTTATGTGTATCAAAATTTTTTTGCATGTGAAGACATGTATTTTTTCATATATTAATAACAATTGTTTTACATATTCTCCACAGTTTGTTTTTTTCGCGCATTTAACACAGCATAATGTGATATTAAAACCTTTAATATATTTATAGTAGATGTTGAGATGTATGTTTTACTTACTATTTGTTGTAGTCAAGCTTAATCTCATATTTGTTGTTTTCAAATTTAAAAAAACAACAAGTTTAATGTGGGGTGTAGTTAAATTGATTACTTTTGGGGATGGCAGAGAATACTAGTTTCGTCCAACGCCACTTGGACTCATCAGTTCTCTTAGTTCTTTGTATTGAAACAAAGAACCCTTCCCCAATTTTATGACGACTCGAGCTCAAGAATAAATGTGACTGATGAATTCGTTTCAATGCGAATTCAACCGAAAACACCTAAACATCTCAACAACAACATCTCAACAAAACTGCCAAAGTGAATCTAAAAATAGACACAGAGCACCGTGGACGATTGGTTGTTGTTATTTTTCGACAACTATCAAAATAGTTATGTGCATTCTCTGCAATGTGGAGACACATGACAGTGGGAGTAGTTAATTTGGTTTACATATGCGGCTACGAGAGTTTTTAGGTGTTTTCGGTTGAATTCGCATTGAAACGAAATCATCAGTCACATTTATTCTTGAGCTCGAGTCGTCATAAAATTGGGGAAGGGTTCTTTGTTTCAATACAAAGAACTAAGAGAACTGATGAGTCCAAGTGGCGTTGGACGAAACTAGTATTCTCTGCCATCCCCAAAAGTAATCAATTTTAACTACACCCCACATTAAACTTGTTGTTTTTTAAATTTGAAAACAACAAATATGAGATTAAGCTTGACTACAACAAATAGTAAGTATATTTATTGTAGATAAACTTTTATAGGATTTGGATATTTCATGAACTAACTGTGTATTTTCAACATATTTTAATAATAAAAACAAATTCTGGTCGAATGCTGGTAAATAAATCAGAAGTTCATACGATAGTTCATCTGACTTGGACCAAATTCGATCCCAAAGTCGGCAAACACTTTCGAATGTCATAAGATTTTACTTCCGAATTCGTACCGATATCTGTCCGAAAGTCGGTAAATAAATCAGAAATTTATACGATAGTTTATCAGACTTCGGACCGAAAGTCGGCTAAAACATCCGATTTTCATCCGAATTTCGGTCAGAGAACACGTCAACCACGCCATATGACTTTCGGTCAGAGTTAGGACCGAATTCGGATCCGAACTCGGACGTTTCATCCGACTTTCGGACCGAATTCGGTCCGAACTGTGATATTTCTTCCGATTTTGGTTTGCTGGGTAGCTACGTTTGCACACATACATATATACATATCTATAAAAACTACATAGAATACAAAGTATTAGTAATAGTTTTAAGAAATAAGTATACAACGTAAAACAAATGTGGAAATAAAGAAGAGATTTGCCATTGAAGTAATTCAGTTTTTTTGATAGTAATGCCTTACTTAAACTTAAACATAATAAAAAAAGTCATTTTAATTTTCTACTTTTGTATCTAGGAAAACAAGAAAAATAGTATACAAAATTATAACAGACATTACACGGTGCTCTTGAACCAACTTGAAATGGAAGATTGTTACACCTGGGAAGTTTTTGCGGATTCTGAATCTACAATGTTCATAGATGAGAAAGAACAAAAAAACGTCGCCGGATAGCTTTTTATTCAAGTTGACATTTTTAGGAATTTACTTGTAAATCGCACGACCTATCGAAATAAGACTAAAGTGAACGAAAAAAATTTGTAGCTATGAAAATTTTCTACAAGATTGACCTTTGTATTTTCGTAAATTTTACTGTTATTGAGATATAGAAGTTCAAATTAGGACAATGGACTGACTGTATCGCCTCCTTATATTACAATGTTATGCACGGTGCACCGTAACTAACTTTAAATGAAAACAGCGTACTTTAGGGAAGTTCTTGCGGATTCTGAAACAGCAAAATTGCTGAAGGTATTTTTAAAATATATCGCGATCAAAATTCCCAAATTTTATTTTTTTTTTGTTTTCACGATTTTGCTTAAGGCTAGAGAAAATGATGTAGATCTGAAAATTCTCTAGAGGATTGACCTTTATGATTTGTTCCTATGTTTTGAGATATAGAAGTTCAGGTCACTTTCTTAGGTTTTCTATTATTTTTTTTCACGAATTTTGATTATGTGCTTGATAGTTGGCTTTAAAAATCCACGTTAATGGAGCAGAGTATGAGTTTGAAAATTGTCTTTAAAAATCCACGTTTATAGAGCAGAGTAAAAATGCACGTTTATAGAGCAGCGTACGGGCTTAAACATTGTTTTTAAAAAAACACATTTATGGAGCACAGTTTGGGCTTAAAAAATGTTTTTAAAAATCTACGTTTATGGACCATAGTCTGGGCTTAAAAATTGGCTTTAGAAATTCACGCTATTAGAGCAGAATATGTACTTAAAAATTGTCTTCAAAAAATCCACGTTCATATACTTGAAACTTGTCTTTAAAAATCCATGTTTGTGGCTCAAAGTCTAGGCTTTAAAATTGTCTCTCAAATTCCACGTTTATGGACCATAGCCTGGACCTAAAAATTGTCTTCAAAAAATCCACGTTCATAGACTTGAAACTTGTCTTTAAAAATCCATGTTTGTGGACCATAGTCTAGGCTTAAAAATTGTCTCTCAAATTCCACGTTTATGGACCATAGTCTGGGCTTAAAAATTGTTTTTAAAAATCCACGTTGAAACTTGTCTTTAAAAATCGGCGTTTGTGGACCATCGTCCAGGCTTTCAAATTGTCTTTCAAATTCCACGTTTATTGACCATAGCCTGGGCTTAAAAATTGTCTTTAAAAATCGGCGTTTGTGGGCCATGGTCCAGGCTTTAAAATTGTCTTTCAAATTCCACGTTTATTGACCATAGTCTGGGCTTAAAAATTGTCTTTAAAAATCGGCGTTTGTGGGCCATGGTCCAGGCTTTAAAATTGTCTTTCAAATTCCACGTTTATTGACCATAGTCTGGGCTTAAAAATTGTCTTTAAAAATCGGCGTTTGTGGGCCATGGTCCAGGCTTTAAAATTGTCTTTCAAATTCCACGTTTATTGACCATAGTCTGGGCTTAAAAATTGTCTTTAAAAATCCACGTTTCTGGAACATAGTCTCGGCTTTAAAATTGTCTTTAAAAAATCCACGCTTATGGACCGTAGTCTGGGCTTAAAAATTGTCTCTAAAAATCCACGTTTGTGGACCATAGTCTGTGCTTAAAAATTGCCTTTAAAAATCACGTTTGTGGACCATAGTCTTGGCTTAAAAATTGTCTTTAAAAATCCACGTTTGTAGACCATAATCTGGGCTTAAAAATTTTCTTTAAAAATCCATGTTTGTGGACCATAGTCTGGGCTTTGAAATTGTCTTTAAAAATCCACGTTTACGAACCATAGTCTGGGCTTTAAAATACTCTTTAAAAATCCACGTTTATGGACCATAGTCTGAGCTTTAAAATACTCTTTAAAGATCCACGTTTATGAACCATAGGGCTTTAAAATACTCTTTCAAAATCCACGTTTATGGACCATAGTCTGGGCTTTAAAATACTCTTTAAAAAATCCAAGTTTATGGACCATAGTCTGGGCTTAAATATTTTCTTTAAAAATCCAAGTTTATGGACCATAGTCTGGGCTTAAAAATTTTCTTTAAAAATCCACGTTTATGGACCATAGTCTGGGCATTAAAATACTCTTTAAAAAATCCAAGTTTATGGACCATAGTCTGGGCTTAAATATTTTCTTTAAAAATCCAAGTTTGTGGACCATAGTCTGGGCTTAAAATTTGTCTTTAAAAATCCATGTTTATGGACCATAGTTTGGGCTTTATAATACTCTTTAAAACTCCACGATTATGGACTGGGCTTAAAAATTGTCTTTAAAAATCCACGTTTGTGGACTATAGTATGGGCTTTAAAATTGTTTTTAAAATTCATATTCGTGGACCATAGTCTGGTCTTTATAATACTTTTTAAAAATCCAGTTTTATGGACCATAGCCTGGGCTTTAAAATACTCTTTAAAAATCCACGTTTATGGACAATAGTCTGGGCTTAAAAATTTGCTTTAAAAATCCAAGTTTGTGGACCATAGTCTGGGTTTAAAAATTTGCTTTAAAAATCCACGTTTATGGTCCATAGTCTGGGCTTTAAAATTTTATTTAAAAATCCACGTTTATGGACTTTAGTCTAGGCTTTAAAATTGTCTTTCAAATTCCACATTTATGGACCATAGTCTGGGCTTAACAATTTTCTTTAAAAATCCACGTTTTTGGACCCTAGTCTAGGCCTAAAAATTGTCTTTCAAATTCCACGTTTATGGACCATAGTCTGGTCTAAAAATTGTCTTTAAAAATCCACGTTTCTGGAACATAGTCTGACCTTTAAAATAGTCTTAAAAAATCCTCGTTTGTGGACCATAGTCTGGGCTTTAAAATACTCTTTAAAAATTGTCTTTAAAAATCCCCGCTTGTGAACCATAGTCTAAGCTTTAAAATTTTCTTTCAAATTCAACGTTTATGGACCATAGTCTGGGCTTTAAAATTGTCTTTAAAAGGAGCTTACACCTGGGAAGTTTTTGCGGACTCTGAAACTACAATGTTCATAGATGAAAACTCAAAAAACAAAAAAAAATAGCCGAAGCGCTTTTTAAATAAATCGCGGTTAAAGTTCACATTTTTACGGGTTTTTAGGTTCTCACAATTTTTCTGGGAAATCGCAGGCCCTATCAAAATGAAACTAAAAAAATTGTATATGAGTGAAAATTCTCTATAAGATAGTCCTCTAAGATATTTTCGTAGGTTTTACCATTTTTGAGATTAGGCGTTCAAATCGGGACAATTAACTGACTGTATCGTCTCGTTATTAAACAAATTCATGACTGCAATTTCCCAACTTAAACTTATATATTTCAAAAATGGTACAACCTTTGAAAAAATTACGAAACCCAATCTTGTAGAGAATTTCTCATCTCTGAACATTGTAGTTTCCGAATCCGCAAAAACTTTCCAGGTGTAAGTTCCTTTTATTTAAACTTGGTTCAAGAGCACCGTGCTTATATATCTCAAAAATGGTACAACCGAGGAAAAAACTACAAAAGCCAATCTTGTAGAGAATTTTCACCATGGTCCATAAACGTGGATTTTTAAAGACAATATTAAAGGCCAGACTATGGTCTGTAAACGGGGATTTTTAAAGATAGTTTTAAAGCCCAGACTATGGTCTGTAAACGTGGATTTTTAAAGATAGTTTTAAAGCCCAGACTATGGTCTGTAAACGTGGATTTTTAAAGATAGTTCTAAAGCCCAGACTATGGTCTGTAAACGTGGATTTTTAAAGATAGTTTTAAAGCCCAGACTATGGTCTGTAAACGTGGATTTTTAATGATAGTTTTAAAGCCCAGACTATTTATATTAAGAGCGTTCCGGCGACTTTTTTGTTTTTTTTTTTTTTTTTTGTATTTTCCTCATCTATGTACATTGTAGTTTCAGCATCCGCAAAAACTTCCCTAGTGAAAGCACCTTCCATTTAAAGTTGGTTCAAGAGCACCGTGATTAGAACAGAAAAGCCAACGAATGCTAAGGAAATTCATATTTTACATTTCTGGAAGAGTGACTGAGCGTTGTGTGCCCACAAGGATATACATTTTAGTTACTTGTAAAACATGCAAATTCTTGCATTGTCTTTGTTATTTAACTCCTCGCCCGCAATGGCAAATCTATTCACTCCCAACCTTTGGTATGTATGTACGTAAATATGTATATCGGCGACCGTCATTGTCAACACACCGTGCCAGTGTTCGAATTCAAATGGGAAAACAAAGGGACAAAAGAACATTGGAATCTTGGCAAAGAATCTTTTTGTATAATTTCAAGAGAATTTCAACAAAAGAAGACCGATAAGAAGACATATGGTCGTCGGTCGGGCAATGAGAGACGACCGTAGTAGCATATAAAGTCGTAACAGAGTTCAGTTAGAAGCAGACTTGTCAGACCATGGTGACAACGATTGAAGGAATAGAAGAAATATTTGTCCGCCCCTTGTTTTGCATAGACCCATACTCATTCATTGCCTCATCTTGAGTATTCTCCTGATTTCGCTATAATAAAATGTTTGGCGGGCTGGTGGTGTAAGTTTGCTGGTAACTTTTGGTATTTTATGGTAAATGTGGGTTGGTATTGGTAGTGAAGATGTTTTGTTTAATATTCCAGCGGAAATAAAACAATATCCGTTGAAATTTTGTATTGTTCTTCTTGAGGATGGCAGTGGTTTGCCTTGAGCTTAAGAAACATAGTCATAGTATCTTAAATTTGTGTATGTTTGTAAAATATTATTATGAAGATTCTCAAAATAAAGATTCTCACAAAATTAATCTGACAGCGGTCCTTTTTTGGGTTCAATTAACAACTTGTTTTGTAAATGCGTGGCGTATACACCACCACACTTCAAGAGAAGGCTAACAAATTGTGGGAAAATAATGTGTGTTTTTGGCGTGTTGGCGTTTTCGCACTTCAAATTAAATTAAAATATACATTTTTGGCTTTAGATTATGTTGAGGACTATTGATGTATGTTTGTGACACATTTTTTCTGTGCGACAAGCACGAATTAACATAAATGGAGGGAGAAGAGTGTGCTATCAGTATAGATACAATAAAAATAACATAACGTTTTGTAATTGGGTTTACAACTTGTTGAGTGTTTAAAGCTGCAAAAATCGGACCCGCGGACTTTAAGATTATCCGCGAATGGAAAAATATATTTCGATTTAAAGCTTTTGCCAAACACAGAACTCATTTCGTTTATTTTCTCAAATTGTGTCTTTATTATTCTTCCATTTCAGAACGTGTTCCATGTTGTTATCATCTTATAGAAGTTTCCTCTGGCCTTCTGCATGCTCACCGTTTTAATTGTGGCCGTGTATTAGACTGTGCTACATAGGCAAAACAACTTTCCTACAATAAGCGGCTTCACGGTTAGCTTCAATTTTTTCATAGATGGAAGTTAACCCTCACAATATTCGCCACATTATACCGATATCATCTGTGTATTGAAGTGTCATTCATATCGCTCATTTACTCAAAGAATGTCGTAACTTAAAAAATACATTTTAACAATTTATATTTTCTCTGCATATCCTACATAACAGTGTGTCAAAATTTTATGTTTATGTCCTGAGAACTTGTCAAGTTACAACGCATTTCCTTGAAATCTGGCAAAAGTTTTGTTTAAGGGCAAATATATCACATTCTGAGAGATGATCAAGCTGGCTTAAGACCAAATAGAAGTTGTGTAGACCAAGTCAACAACAGAACAATATATGGAATGGCGCACCTCTAAGTATCTACTCAGACGATCTGCCATATGGAAAGCATTGACCAAAAAGGGAATACACCAGAAAATAATCCGAGTGATAAGAAGGATGTACGAGGATACGGAACACTCAGTTTTTCATAACGGGTACATAAACCGAGTCATAACATGGAAAGAGTCAAAACATGGAGTTTCTTACGATAACATAGGTAATGCGGATGATATTTCTATAAAATATCCAACATGACGTCAAAACTATAAGACTTGGAGGGACTTGTGATTAACATCAATAAAATTAAGGCCATGAGAATTAACAACTCAAAAAACATCATGCAACCAGGCCAATCAAATGAGTATGTCGATTATTTCTACTTTCTAGGAAGCACACTAACAACAAATAGTGGCACAGAAACGGACGTATCAATAGGAGGAATCGGAGGAATGCAAGCTGTATGCAGACGCTCACATACATACAGGAAAACCAAACATAAAATATGCTACCCTGCCAGCATTTGGAAGTGCGTTTCTCACTCCCTCGCCTAGGAAGTCACTCCGGAAACACGCCAAGGAAGATCGTTGGTGTATTACACAAATAATTTGTATAGCCTTATTGTGATTACCTTTTATCGCGTATGCCGACACTTTGGAGTGACTTCCATGGCGATTGTTTACATTTATTTAATGATTCAACACATTTGAACTAATATGGGACATTTTTCTATCTGATGATTATATGAAACGGTGGTGCAGTGGTAAGCATACTCGCTTTGCACTCTGAAGGTCCGGGTTCGCTTCCCAAGTCTGGCAACAAAACATCACATTTTTAAAATAACAAAATTAATGTAGGCGGAAATTCAAAATAATAAGTTCTCTAAGAGAGCGTACTTCAAAAAAAAAATTAAAAATAAATAAATAAATAAAAAATTAAAATAAAAATAAATAGAAAAAAAAAAAATAAAAAATATTTTTTTTAATTCCAAGAACTATCGCGGAAATGATCTTCCAGAAGTGTCGCTGGAGTGACTTCCAACACGACACGCCGGCGTGGTTCATTTCTTCACAACGGAAGTCACTTCAGGGTGACTTCCGCGACTATCGCCGCGACTGTTTTCATCGCCCTGGGCGACACGCCTAAGTCACTTCCGAGATAGTTTTTGCTTGCAGGGTAAGCATGTATAAAATAGATCCAGCTATATGGTAGTGATATCAAACACTATCACGTAAAAGCTACAGGTATACCTGCCAGCAATTGGAAGTGAGTTTGGCACTCCCTCGCCTAAGAGGTCACTCCGGAGACACGCCAGTGAAGATCGTTGGTGAATTACACAAACAATTTCTACAGCCTTGTTGTGATTACGTTTTATCGCGTATGCCGACACTTCGGAGTGACTTCCAAGGCGATTGTTTTATTTATTTAATGATTCAACATCATTTTCTATCTGATGATTATATGAGGCGGTGGTGCAGTGGTAAGCATACTCGCTTTCCACTCTGAAGGTCCGGGTTCGCTTCCCAAGTCAGGCAACAATCACATCACATTCCCAATCAGGCAAACATCACATTTTTAAAATGATTTTTCTAAAAGAGAAAAAAAAATAAATAAAAAAAATAATAAATAAATAAATAAATAAAAATAAATATAAAAAATATTTTTTTTTAAATTTCTAGAACTATCGCGGAAATGATCTTCTAGAAGTGTCGCTGGAGTGACTTCCAAGACGACACGCCGGCGTGGTTCATTTCTTCACAACGGTGGTCACTTCAGGGTGATTTCTGCGACTATCGCAGCGACTGTTTTCATCGCCCTGGGCGACACACCTAAGTCACTTCCGCGATAGTTTTTGCTTGCAGGGTATCCGTAAATAAATGCCTCAGGATCATATAAAGGATATAGGAGATGTATTGGCCACGCCTTAAGAAAAAATGTTCATAGCCAGATTGGCGATCACAAAATCGAGGTTGACCATGAAACACCTGGCGACATGTGAAAATGCAAAAACAACGTGTAAGATGACGATGCTTTGTGGAAGCCCTGTACTCCCAAGAGGAGTAACAGAAAAAAAGTATGTTGAGATTGGAAAGTCAAAATTGAATAGTCAACTTAAATAGATTTTTGTTTTTGCAAAATCGATTTTTTAGTAAATAAGAGATATTTATTGTGCTGGGTAGCGTGTTATCAATTCGGGTTCAATACAAATTGAAGTGGCTGCATCGTGCGCATCGTTATTGGCCTAAAACCACTCATGTTTGCCTTAGCAGCTGACGTGGTTGGGAAATGTCTCGAGTACGGCATCCACACTGTACTGTCTGCGCAACTGCATCAGAGTGAATTCTATTCAAGCTCGCCTAATATGCTCGTTGATCTAGACGTCGCTTGTACCTTTTGACCTAACACTCCAGATCATGAAGATCTCTCCTGGCGTTTCTGAGTGGGGTAAGCATGTCCACTAATATTGTTGCAGGGAAGCTCGCGGCCGTGACAATAAAGCCGATACTGCATCGATAACATATTATTGGGCTGATGCACCGTTTAAATCTTCGGCTGTTCATGAACATGACCAATTGGTGTCGTGAGGAATCACCCTCTTACCATCTACAATGTGGAATTTTGGCGGTTTAAATATTTTTCCACTGAGTAAGCGTTACCATTTACATGCAACACGGGCCTCGCAAAGCTTACCACAGTCTTGCCTATTGCCTTATAAAAGCAATATCTTGGGTAGTTAGTAATCGGAATCAGAACTTCATTTCACTTTAAAAGTAAGTTCCCTTCTCGGACTCGTCCGATGAAGCTCAACACTATCATTTGGTAGTCTCGCTGTATCTGGTAGGAATTCTGATTTCGATTATTCGAACAGCTGCAGCTGTGATAATGTCCCGAAAATTATATTAGATCCCCAAGGATGTGAGTCACTGGAGATATCTGTGAAACGGTCGTTTGGTAAATTCCGTGAACCCTTGCCAATCAGCTTCTTAATGGTTCACAAAAGCAGTTCTCTCAGAGTCGAGTCCTCCTGCAATGATTCTTCTACGATCTTTCCACAAAACTTTGTAAAGGTGACGACGAGTTTTGTTTCAGGTATCGCGGTAACCCTGATGTTTCTCTGGCTCATAAACTCCACAATTTGGCTTACCTTTCCGTTGTAGTTGTAGCAACGCAAATAGGTACGATCGTGTATTATTTCAGTTTCTGGTTCCTATGCATCCAGGATTCTCAAGGATTCTGCAGCTTGGACTGATTGCGTCCATAAATAATCGGGAGACAGATGGGTGGGGTTAGTTGGGCATCTAAAAAATGCAGCGTGTTGTGTGGTCCCAATCTACATGCCGGGCCCAATACGAACTGATGCGGCTGCACCGTCCGAATCTTAGCTGGGCTAAAAACCCTCGTGTTTGCCTTGGCAGATGACGTTCTTCTGCTGCGATGGCATTCACACTGTATCTCTGTACTGTCTGCGTGACCGCGTCTTCATCAGGAAGATCTCTCCTGACGTGCCTGGGTAGGAGAAGCCTTTTCATTAAATCGTGACAGGGATGCTCACTGCGATAACACCCAAACAGTTACTGCATCTACAACATCCTATGTGTTGATGCACCGGTAAAACCTTTGTCTCCTCATGAATATGGTCCACTGGTGTCATGATGGGGCACCTTGTTGCAGTCCTCAGGGCGGTATTCTAGTATGTTTGCATATTCCTTTACGGCATGGCGTTAAAATTTGCATACAACGCATAGCTTACCACAGACCGGCCTATTGCTTTGTAGGAGAACCTTGTTTCTACTGATCTTATCGCAAATAGCTGTGGCTTGCGCTGATGACTTAAACATGCTATCGAACGTTCACACCCAATATTTTGCGGTAGTTAGTGGTCGGAATCAGTACACCATCGAACAGTGTGTTCAGTGGGAGCTCCATTTCTGCCGTCCAAGTGATGAACAGTGTTGCGATGAATTTAGCTGCGGGGCACAGATTCTCTTCGTGGGGGGAGGAGTATTGCCTGCCAACTTTTCAAGCTTCTGGTACAATATGGGTGGCTAACGATAAATTGAGGTCACTTGTCAAATACTCAACTTCGGATTCATCCAGTTGTTTGGCATTACCGTTGAAATTGCATGTGGCTCTAAATGCTTTGGATGATTTTATGTTTCGGATAACATCTACAACATCGTTCATCGAAAATTGCGGCGGTACCTTCTCGGCTGAGAACGTTTTTATACTGTGTAGCAAACTTCTCTTCGCTCTTTCAATATCCCGTTAATATAAAACTCGCATCTCTTCGGATTTGTCAAGGTCATGCCGTTGAAAGTAACATCCGTTGTATCATCCTTCTTTCCTGAATTAAAGAATGAATTAACCGTTCCCACTATTTATGCAATCCTGTATCAATGTTGCATTGCTTCATGTGGCCTAGCCACTTTTTCCGCTTAGTCATGACGCTCAATTGTCGCCTCAGCTTGGAAATTCGATTTATTTTGGGTATTCGACCAGTAGGTATGTAGCGAGCGACTGCAGTTGTGATGATCTACTAAAAAAAACTCTCAGCTACTGAAGGGCAGCACTCTGAAGCGAACATTGGTAAATTATTTCAACTCTCTGCTTTTCCACGGTTCACAGAAGTACTGCGGCCAGAGTAAAATCCTCTTTCTCCGCTTTTGTGCAATCCTCCCGCAATACATTGTAACCATAGTAACGCCGTGAACTTTGAACGATGATACTTCTCCGATACATAAACTACAACATGTTGAGACTGCGGGGGTGTCTGGTATATTCGGGAGGTACCGTTCCATGAGGGCTATATCAAAACGTCGAGATATACCTGCAAATTTCTGGCGGAAAGTTTTAAGACTTAAAGAAGACTAAATACCAAATTTCCGATATTTCGGTAAAATCTTTAAAATACCGAAAATCAAGAGGTACGCTTCTATGGGGGATATAGGAAACCGCTGACCTATACTCATAATTGTCTTTTGGACTATTTTATAACCCCATGGAAGACTAAATACAAATTTCAGTCTTTCGGTGGGGTATTTACGTCACAACTTTCAGAATTACGAAAATCGGTTGGTACCATTATATGGGGGCTATATCGAAACGTGAACCTATACCGATGAATTTCAGTCAGACAGACTTTTGCCTCCAAAAAAGACTAAATATCAAATTTCAGTCAGTTCGGTGGATTGCTGTGGCCAAAACATTCAAAATACATAAAATCGGGAGGTCTATATGAAGCCGTGGACCTAAACCAACAAATTTCATATGAAACGTTTACTATCAAAGTTTAGCTATTTCGGTGGAATATTGAGGCTACAACCTTCAAAATACTGGAAATAGGGAGGTACCGTTCTATGGTGGCTATACTAAGGCGTGGACCTACCCCGATAAATGAAGACCAAATACCAAATTTCAGCCATTTCGGTGGAATATTGAGGCCACAACCTTCAAAATACCGGAAATAGGGAGGTACCGTTCTATGGGGTCTACACTAAGGCGTGGACCTATACCGAAACATTTCTGGGAGACAGTTTTATACCACCAAACGAGGACTAAGTACCAAATTTTAGCCATTTCAAAATACCGGAAAAAGGGAGGTACTGTTCTATGGGGGTTATACTTAGGCGTGGACCTTTACTGACAAGTTTCTGGGGGAAAGTTGTATACCCCAACGAAGACTAAATACCAAATTTCAGCAATTTCGGTGGAATATTGAGGTCACAACCTTCAAAATACCGGAAATAGGGAGGTACCGTTCTATGTGGGCTATACCAAGGCGTGGACCTATACCGACAAATTTCATATGGAACGTTTAATACCCCAAATGAAGACCAAGTACCAAATTTCAGCCATTTTGGTGGAATATTGATGTCACAAACTTCAAAATACCGGAAATAGGGAGGTACCGTTCTATGTGGGCTATACTAAGGCGTGGACCTGTACCGTCAAGTTGCTGGGGGAAAGTTGTATACCCCCAAAGAAAACTAAATACCAAATTTAAGTCATTTCTGTGGAATATTGAGATCATAACCTTCAAAATACCGGGAATAGGGAGGTACCGTTCTATGGGGGCTATACTAAGGCGTGAACCTATACGACAAATTTCATATGGAACGTTTAATACCCCAAATGAAGACCAAATACTAAATTTCAGCCATTTCGGTGGATTATTGTGACCACAACCTTCCAAATACCGAAAATCGGGAAGTAACGTTTTATGGGGGCTATATGAAGGTGTGGACCTATACCGAAAAATTTCTGGGGGAAAGTTTTATAACCCCAACGAAGACTTAGTACCAAATGTCAGCCATTTCGGTGTGATAATGAGGTTAAAACCTTCAAAATACCGAAAATCGGGTGGTTCCGTTCTATGGGGATTATATCAAAACGTGGACCGATATAGCCCATTTGCAATACAAATATCCTAGGAGTAATAGAAACGCGTAGATCAAATTACAAAGCTCTACCTTAAAAATTGTGAGTTGTATCTTGATTTCAACAGACGGGCAGACGGACATGGTTATATCGACTTAGAATTTTACCCTGATCAAGAATATAGATATACATATATATTATAGGGTCTCCGATTAATATTTCGATGTGTTACAAATGGAATGACACATTTAATTATAACCTCCATATTATGGTGGTTGGTATAACCTAGGATAACATTACGAAAGCCAATCGTGTTTCGAATTTTCACTGCTATAAGATTTTCTCTAGTCCCATTTTGATAGGACTTACCGTTTTCAAGTAAATCGTGAAAACCTAAGGAAAAAACTTAAAAATGTGACCTGAACTTCTATATCTCAAAAATTGCGAAACCTAGGAACAAATCAAAACGGTCAATCCTTTAGAGAATTTTCACAGCTACAACAATTTCTTTAGTCCCAATTCGATAGGACTTGTGGTTTCCAAGCAAAATCGCGAAAACTTAAAACTGTGTATTTTGACCGCGATTTTTTTAAAAATCCCTCCAGCGATTTTTTCTTGTTTTTGGATTTTTCTCCCCTATGAAAATTGCTGTTTCAAAATCCGCAAAAACTTCTCGGGCTTAAGCTCCTTTCAATTAAAGTTGGTTCAAGAGCACCGCGATGGTGGTTATATCAAAACATTTCAAAGTTTTAGTCAGCTATGCCGACAGAGATATACCCTCAACCTAGGACTTAAAGAAAAGAAGTAAACACAATACTGCTGACGTCTATCGGGATTTTTTGTGTTTTTTTGGGCCAAATTATCATGAAGTATGGACTTGCCTGGAAAAAATTCTACTGTCGTAAGTTGATCCGCATACTCAAAATGTTGCCAAAAACGATCCCAGACAAGTCCTTACACTGTACTCTTTCCAAACTTTGTGTGGGATGTACCCGAAAGAATGGTCCGATGTAGTCAATATTCGGACATAATCCGAGTCTGTAACAAATAATACGATGTAAAGCGTTTGGACCAAATTGGTTTCTCTTTTCGAGGGTTATCATACGTACTACCCTGTTTAGTTGGTGCTGGCAGGCTTTTTTGGAGCTTTTGTGCAATTACCTTAGTATATACCGATTCAGCCCATATTCAAACCTGATCTATTACAATATGCAAAGTTAAGACCAATTCTGTTACTCGACAGTTATCGTGCCCACCATTTTAGCGAAAACAATGTGCGCTACAGTATTTTAACTGTTTCCCAAGATCCAGAATAATACCTTCCTAAAAATGAGCACTATATCGATAATAGCTTCAAAGGCGGTCATAGAAAACAATTATCCATTTTCAGCCCTCGCCTTCAGTTGTGTACTAAAAGATAATATAAATATAAACGATTTTGTTATGTTCTGTATTCTTTATCTCTTTGGATGAAGATTATAAACAAAATATTTGCCATAAGTTGTCAACATATTTCAAAGATCCGTCCCTTTGAAAATTTGTCCCCAAAAAAAGTCCCTGCCTTAAGTAATGATACCAATTGCCTTATTGATTACCAAATAACTTAACAAAATTACTGTTGTAATCGAATAGCTTCCGTTTTTTACAAAATTAAAAGCAATAAAACAAACCGGTAGCACTCATGTGGTGAATCAATTTATTTCCAAAGAAAAACAAAAATTGTAAAACAAATACACTTAAAAAATATATTCAAAAAAGGTTTTGGCTACTTGTACAACAAAACATATTCAAACATTTAAAAAATTCCAAAATTAATCAAAAGAAATAAAAAACAAGCATTACTGTTTGTCGTTGTTGTAGCCATTCCTTCACTCACTGCCACTGTCGTGGCCAGCGAATGAATGAACAACAAATATTTGTTAACATTTTAACTTAAAACGGTTACTGCTTCTGTAGTTAAATAATATTTCTTTTTTGCCTGGTGTTTTCAGATTTCAGTTAAAACGGAATTTTCTGACTTTGTTTGAAACTGATGTCACAATGGCCTACAGCAATGGCAGGAGACTGAACATTGTCGAAAAAAAAAGACGTTTACAAGTAATCGATGATCATTTGATGTCTTCAAGTTGGTGGCATCTCTCGTAAAATAAACAAAAACGACGTCCACTGTTGACTGATGAAACAAAAGAGGCAAAAGTAGCAATCGCTAAAGTGTTGATGTATATTTTCCGATGACATATCTTCCACTTGGCTTATTGGTAGGAAACGGTCAAGAGATTGCTGTTGAATAATCACAGGTAAGTCTTGATGAACACGAATAGAATATTATCAAACAGCAACATCGAAAAACAGAGAGGGCACATGAAATCATTCCTAAGAGTACAGACCGATGATCGACACGCCGTTGGAACTCAGAGTAAGTTTAAAAGTTGTGTCGAATACAGTACGACTAAAGGTGGTGGAGGAAAGTTTTGAAAAGTTTTCCGAAGGTGCTTGTAGTCTGTCAACACCGATATACGGTTTATTGTGAACAAATCCATGCTTCCTGGCGAAATGCCTGGAAATTCTAAGAAATCTTTCGGTGACCAACTAAAATGGTTGCAACTCCCAATATTAGATCAAATTTCAAGATGGACAATGTCAAACCAATCCTTCAGGAACTTCATCCACATAAGTTCAATACTTTTGCGCCTAAACTGAATTTAAGGGCAATAATGCCACCCAATTGGCCATAGGACTTTTTATAGACTTTGTCCGAGAACGACCATACTTTGTGTTTTTTAGACAAATTCTGCGTCCTGATCTTTTATAGTCCAGATTTCGTGTTGACATTGAATGAGAAGTGCTTGGGTCTTCTATAAGAGCATCCATGGTAGAACAAACCAGGTAAATTAAGTACTACAACAAATACAACTCAACAACAAACACATAGTAATTTGTTTTTGTGTGTAATGTTAGTGTCACCTGTATATGTAAACATAATGAGGAAATGTCTATAAATTATTGGAATTTAAAAAACTAATATTTTGTTTTTCACATTTGATTGAATATTTTGGAAAACATGAATAAAAACTCGTTAGATTTTCAATTAGAATGTTTCCATATCATTCCACTAAATGCATAATTTCTCGCAGGAAGTAGAATTCTTGCAATAAGTTTAAGGTCGCTAAAAATTCATTGCAAAAGGAGAAGCTGTTTCAATCTTTTGTTTTTATACCCTCCACCATAGGATGGGGGTATATTAAGTTTGTCACTACGTTTGTAACTACCCGAAATAATCGTTGTAGACCCCACAAAGTATATATATTCTTGATCAGCGTGCAATTCTACATCGATATAGCCATGTCCGTCCGTCTGTCTGTCCGTCTGTGGAAATCACTCTAGCGTCCGAACGGATTGACGTAGGTTGATGAAATTTTGGGAAAATATGTTATATTTACGTAGGACTTTTGGTATTGAAAGCGGGCTATGTAGGTCCACGCTTTCGTATAGCCCCCATACAAAATGACGCGTGACGCGTCGTCGTTTTAAGGAATTTTTAAGATATTTGCCCATTTTACCACCGAATTGGTTGTAATTTGGTATTTTGTGTCTTCAGAGGCCAGAAAATATTCCTACCAAAGTTGGGTTATATAGGTCCACGTTTTGGTATAGTCCCCACATAAGACCCCTTATAAAGTACGCGTCATTTTAATATATTTTGAATGTATTAGACCCATTTGACCAAAGAATCGGTTGTAACTTTATATTTTGCGGTTCCAGAGGCTAAGAAACATTTCTACCATAAAATGTTTATATAGGCCCACGTGTTGATATAGCCCCCATAATACAATATCTCCCGATTTTCGATATTTTGAACGTTTTAGCCTCATTATCACACCGATATGGCTGAAATTTGGTATTTAGTCTTCTTTAGGCGTATAAAACTTTCCCCCAGAAATTTGTAGGTATAGGTCCACGCCATCATATAGCCCCCATAGAACGGTACCTTCCGAATTTCGGTATTTTGAAGGTTGTGGCCACATTAATCCACCGAAATGGCGGAAATTTGTGGTGGAGGGTATAAAAAGTTCGGCCCGACCGAACTTAACGCTTTTCTTACTTGTTAAAATCAAAAAAACATATGTTTTAACATAAATATACTCAGTACAGTTTGACTTACGTATATATGTTGCGTTGTTTACAGTGACTTCAAAAAAAAAAAAAAAAAAAAAAAAACAATCAAATTGTGAAAAAAATGGAATTTACTTGTGAACATTTTCGTGCGATCATTTGCAAATTTTCGACGTGGATTATCTCGGCAAGAGTGCATCGATCAAATTAAGTCTTGGGAAGGCGATGAAGCATCATCCTATAGCACTGTCGAAAACAGGTTCACTGACTTCAATCGTGGCTGACAGTCGCTAAAAAATTAAAGTCGTGAGGTCGCTCAAAAACGGCCGATGTTCGAGAAAAGCCGTGCATGAACCAACTATCGTTTGATATTGCGTGAACACCTGGCCGCATAATATTGTCTAATTAAGGATTGTGGAAACCCTTCACCTTCTGCAAATTTCTCATCGCCGTGACGATGTTTGTTAAAAAGTTTCATCAATTGGGCGCATAATAAAAATTCAGGTTAAATAATACGATCATGGGGAGTCCCAACTCCATAACACAAAATTTTAAATTGCAATAAAAGTCGTCTGAATTATGAATAAAGTGGAAAATTGCATTTGAACCTATCTTTATTGCGGACACGGTATTGTAACGTGACAAAATGTTCACGTACATAATTCAACAACTACTACCTTTACCATACCGAACCAGCCATCCAATATGCAACATACACTACATCATTACTACCCATCCGCTTCGGAGATAACCAGTTATGCAAATGATAAGTGCATTCCGGTGTAACTTTACAACGACCTCCGTCAGTGCTTACGACTAATAATTCTCATTTACTTCATACTTTAGGTCACTGAAGTATTTCATAAGTGGTTGAGAATGGGGAGCCTACTACTGCAGGGAGTTTGCTACACGGGTTGGAACAAGAGACTGTTCTAAATCCGCCAACTTACACTTGGTGTAACAGTGTTGGAAATTATTTTGGAAGCCAACAAATTAAGTTGTGGTGGTTGATGCATTTCACAGGGCCTTCGGGTCAGTTGTTCCATAGGGCATTCGTGCAAGCTGATCCACAGGGCCTTCGTGCCAGCTGTTCTACAGGGCATTCGTGCTAGCTGTTCCACAGGGCCTTCGGGTCAGCTGTTCCACTGGGCCTTCGGGTCAGCAGTTCCACAGGGCCTTCGGGTCAGCTGTTCCACTGGGCTTTCGGGTCAGCAGTTCCACAGGACCTTCGGGTCAGTTGTTCCACTGGTCTTTCGGGTCAGCTGTTCCACAGGGCCTTCGGGTCAACTGTTCCGTAGTTAGAAACCAGTAGCGCATGGTAGAAATAAGACTAACTAGACTAATACCCGAAGCCGTCGTGTCCCCGGGCATCAGCAACTGAACCCATTGTGTCCCCGTGCATCTGCAGCAGAACACCGAATTCAGCGTCTTCTCGATCATCTATAGCCGAACACCGAATTCATCGTTTCCCAATCATCTACAGCCGAACACCGAATACATCGTCATCCCGATCATCTGTAGCCGAACACCGAATTCATCGTCTTCCCGATCATCTACAGCCGAACACCGATTACAAAGCCCGTCAATGGAAAAGATAAGATTTCCTTTACATTATTGCAAAGTAGGTTGGCGTAGGTGGTCAAATAACGGATATATCGCAAAAGTCGGTATTGCATCCCATTTTTCCATTTTTTGTAATCACGCTACAGGTCGCAATTTTAACAGGATCGTCATGAAAATTTGGTGGTTAATATGGCTCCCAGAGAAGAAGATTTGAGTTTGTCCATGGTCGGATAATATTCAAGAGTCGGAATGGGCAAAAAACTTATGTGGACAAAAATTCCAAGTTTTATTCTTATGCGAATATCTCCGCTTTTAGTAGTCATATTCCAAAGGAAAGCCTGTCAATGGATGAGAAAAATATATCCTTTATTATGATACAAAATATTTCCCCACTTTCCCATTTTTTATTTGAATTGTTCTGACGAGTATCTCACTTTTGGTTAGATGCGTTTCAACAATGAACACGTTCTGAGCTTTAACATGTGAAATGCCTGTAATATTGAAAAAGGCGCTGGGATATCCCAATTTCCAATTTATAGAATTTAATTCCATGTCAGATATTTGTGATTCTGTTTGCATATTCCAAGGAGGGAGTTTGATAATGAATCTAAACCGTCTGAGCTTTAAATTAATTCAAAATGTGGAATTTATGGTAAAATATCAGAGTAATTGCAAAACACTCCATGCTATCACAATTTTAATATTTTGAAGTTTATACATTAATGACAAATACCTCTGCTTCCATTTGGTGTATTAATTAATGCTAATAAAGAAGAGCAGCAAAGCGTTCAATCAGTACCAAATAGATGTCGACAGTAATCAAAAATTAAATTAAATATAATTTTTTTAGTATATTCTTAAAAGAAATGTTTACGAGTGAAAAGCTAATGCAAAGGGTAGTGGTAGTCGGCCCGTTCCGACTGTAGGCTTTGCTCACTTGTTAAAAATAGTCTGGCTTAATCCCATTGTTGTTTTAATATTTTTTTTTATTAAATTTAAATTACGTATTTATGAGGTATATCTGTGGTCAAACAGTTGTCAGACCATACGACAATGTCACTTGCTTGTTAACATTTCGTGTTTCATGATCTTGGCATTCAGTAGTACCTCTTTAATGGATGTCTTTTTTCGGAAGGGGAAGTTTGTCGTTTATTCGTTTTATTGAACAGTATTTAACAAACAAAACAACAAAAATTTTAAAGTCTGATACTTGATTTCCATTCAGAAAGACCTATATGGTGTATTGTTATTTGTATTGTGTATTGTAGTTTTTATGAAATACTTGTTGTTCACATATAAATAAATTGAATATTGCTTTGAGTAAGAGATATTTTAATATGCCAGTAAGTTTTTGTGACAAATTTAAAAAAACGTTAAAAAAATTATTTTTTTTTTCAATAATTTTTATCCAAGAATTCGGATAGCTTTTATATGGTTTTACTATACACAGAAGTAATCGTTTGTGAAATCTGTAAACTTTTTTAAAATAATAGTGCCCTACAAAGGATATACCATGAGTTCAGTACTGTATCTACAATGGTAATTTATTATATTTAACAATTTGAAGTGAACACCCACTGCACTTGAAATCCAAACCAAGTGCATTTAAAGAAAGAAACCACAACAACATCTCATAATTGTCACTTCAACTAATTTGCATAAAATGCTACCATGTTGCAGCAGTCAGCAGTAGCAGAGGCTACTTCCACCATTCCAACCAATATTGAGGTTTTGTTTATTGAAGTGCATAGTTATTTGGTTTGGTTTTCAATACAAGCTGCCGCCTTCGAAGTGACATGTTGTTTTTTTTGTGTTTTCTTTTTCATATCTTAAGTGGTTCGTTGTGCAGTGTTTGTCACTCAAATTTTATGTGTTATTCTTATAATGATGAGATGACGACGACCACCATCGATGACGATGTCAAAGTCGACTCTCTGAAAGAGGGAATGGTGGAATGCCAATTAATTACAAAGTAAAGGAAGCCGAAATTTCCCCAATTCCCAATCCAACACACAGATGTATGGCCGGAAAAATGACTTATTGACTGTCGGTTGGGCATTTGTGTAAACAAAGATGAATATGTCAATTTAGTTTTGAAAACATTTGAAATGAGGAAATTCCTTCGTGCTCCTCCGTCTTTTTTCACGTGCAACTTTTAGAAAAATAATATAGTTTTGAATATTATTCTTTGTGCCACATGTGTAAAAGGTTATGATCAGAAAGAAAATATCAACACCAATATTAGAATATTGAATAATTGTTTTATCAGAAGACCCATGAAGAGCTAATCTGAAAGATTTGTTAACCTTTATATATCGTTCAAAATTAGTCCTAAGATCTTCCGAAGAACAGAACTCGGCGAAGTCGTCGAAGAAGAAAACAATTAAAAATGTATCAGTAGGCCAACAGAGGTATACCGTCAGCCTGTGTGAATTTAAACATCTTTTTCCCAAAAAACGTATGTACACAGATATGGATTATGATAAAATCTCTAAAGTTTTTCATGTGGAGTTACCTAAAGTTATTCCTCTCGATACGACCATTATATCAGGAAACATGGACTTGCCCACGAAAAACATCATATCGCTGTAAACAGGGCTACTAGGAGTACTTTTGGTAAAAATGTCCAAAGGATTCTCGCACAAACCCCTAACCGCACTTAAACAAAAATGTTGATTATCTGTGTGGGTAGTACTCTAAGGAATGGAACGATAGGGCCCACTTTTGAGCATGAAGTAATTTTTGCACAAAATATTTCGAGATCCAACATATGGACCAAACCTGTTGATCCGTTTATGAGATATTGCGCTTACCATTTTAGGGAATATTTCCGAACTTTTGTGGGGAGGTACCGTAAGGGGTGGTTATAGGTCCACCCATCTTCGAATTTCATCTAATATTCGAAGAAATATTACGATATGCAAAGTGTTAACCAAAGCAGTATTCGCTTCGAGAGTTATCCTGCGCACCAGCCACTACACATGCTGGCCGTATCGTATTATGGGCAGCAAAGACAAGCTTTTACAAAAACAAAAATAATAATAAAATAAACAATAATATTAAAAATAAAAAAATTCAAAAGTATTCGAGATAAGGTCTGGTTGACTAAATCGGTTAATCTGTTCGAGAGTTATCGTATGCACCAGTCAGACAGACGGACATTCCATGAAGTAAAACCTTTTGAACACTGGCTGGCATATTATACCAACTATCTAAATAAACCTGTGCCATTATATGGCGCCTATACCAAAACGTCGACCTATGGCCAAAAATTAAATACCAAATTATAGCTAATTCGGTCGGAAAATGTATATAAAATTTACAAAATGCCTAAAATCGGGCGGTGCTGTTATATATATGAAGGCTATATCAAAACGTGGACCTATATTGAAATTTTTTGTGCGCCAGTTATGAGTTTTAATGACAACTTTTTATGGACTTTATGCTTGATAATTTAAAAATAGGTATTTTCTACCTCACTTCTTCGGTCTTTTGTCAAACTGAGGAGTATTTTAAATTTACGAACAGATTTTGTCTTTTCTCTTACGGACTGTCGGATTTTTTTGCCCATTGATGCTGTTTAGGATTTATTATCGTCCATGTCCCCTAAAGCGATTTAATTACACTGTGCAACATTTTTAAGGTAATCTTGTGCAAACAATTCGAACTTAGGATTTTTGTGAAAGTACAGACCCAAACGAAAAGAAACCCTAGTTGGGGTTTCTTCTGTCAGATCCAGCTCTGATTTTATGGCCCCATCAAAAGATGGATAAAAATATTGAGTTTTTAAAGAAATTCAGGGCAATATCTCTGAAACCAATGCGAATCTTCTTCTGACCTCTGAAGCAAATTTGTAGGTAAGTACATGAATAAAATATTTGGAGAAATAATGAACTCGAAAAACTACATTTATTGCCTCAAATTTCAAAATATATGCAAAAATTCCACAATTTTTATACATTTCACACCGTATCTCCAAAACCGTTAATTTTTTCTGAATATCTACTTTTGGAAAAATATTCCCTGGAATGTAATACACAATTCTTCAGAACATGTCATTGTTGTAAAATGCCTCTATGCCGTTGTTTTCAGTACATTTTTCAACGACGATTTAATAAAAATGTCAATAATGTAGTGAAATCCGAAATGCGAGAATAAACTGTTGGTGTTAACTGTGTTTGAAATAGGTGTTGTAAAAGATATGATACAAAATACCGCTGAAACAACATGAAATAAACATTTTAGAGTTTCAGAATGTTCTGAAGAATTGCTTTTTGCAAAAGGTTACTTGGTTCAACTCCCAATAGTTTAGCCGATACTGACCAGAATTTCAGCAATTATGTAAAATTTTGTATGTTTTATAGATTTTGATGCCCTAGATGGAGTTTTTTTTATGTGGTATTTCAAAAGATAAGTTCTACTAGTTTAGGGCTACAATATTGCTAAAGACAGCAAGGCCAAATTCCTATTCGTTTCTCGGATAAAGTCCTGATAAATGCAAAAAGGGTAGATTTAGCCTGGTTTAGATGAGGCCATAAAATCCGAAATGTATCTGACAGGATAAAACCCTACTACTACGGTTTTCTAGTCTAAATATGTACTTTCAATATATCGTCATTTTTAAATATATCGTTTTTCTTGATCGGGGGCGCAACCGAGCCGACGCACTCATAAGCTTAGCAAATATAGCGATTATAAAACAGTTCTGAGCGTATCGCCATGGGGCCGTATGTATACGCCTTTTTAGTGGGGTTATCATCGCTCATTTTCAAGACATGGCCTAGCCAATGCAATCATTGCAACTCGTGGTTCATATGACGTCGATATTCACCATCAATGCGGATTGGGCCATGGATCTTTCGAAGAATTTTGCTCTCGAACACACCACCCATGCTCAGTTTCCAGACTACCTTCATTATCTTCGCAAGAGAATGTGCCTGCACCATACCCTTCAGTCGGGTGTTTTACACTCTGGTAAAATTTTCGGACTTCATTCTGAATCCCTGCTTTTTCTTTTCCCTTCTGAAAATACGCTTCTCCTGTTCTCCCAACACTCACAACACTCCTGATCGTACCATGGATTTTTAGGTGATGGGTTTTTGGTATACAAGTACGGATTTTGAGGCAGTTTGAAGAGAGATGGCTATTCTTTGGAGTGTCGTCTTCCAGCATGTGGATCATTTGAGCGGAGTATCTGTTGGATATCTAACACACTGGAAGAGAGACTTTCGTCTATCACAACATGATCGATCTGGTTTCTGGTTTTCCCATCTGTGACATCCACGTGACCTTGTGTATGTCGAGGTGTTAGAACCTGGTGCTGCTCACTATCATGTTTTTATTTATTTTTTTATTGTTGCAAAATTCAGCAGTCTCATTCCGTTGCCGGATGCTACATCATTACGCTTTAACTTGCCGACGGTGGGACCAAAGATATCTCTACCCACCCCAATCGTTTAAATCACCAGATGTATCTTCGGTAAAAATTTCAAAACTATGTTTTGACAGCCCTATTACTGCACCTAAGCGAAATGTTGAGTTTTTGTCATGGAAGTACCGTAAAGATTGACGTACATTTGGAAGACATTTTACAATGTACATATATAGTATCGATCTCATTCATTTCGTATGTTATGGTTCTCAGCACGCTGACAGGTTTATTTTTACAGCTTTCGGACCATTTGTTCAGGAAGTATGGTTTTGCCCCCTAAAAAACTCGCCATGTCGTAACGGGGGCAGCGAATTAAATTTGTTGCAAAACATCAAAGCGATTTGAAAGTATGTCTTAAACTATACTTTTCCCAAATTTTGTGTGGGAGGTACTCGAAGTGGACTGATTTATGCCTTGAAGAAATATTACAATGTGCAAAGTATGAACAAAATAGGTTACTGCTTTCAAGAGTTATCGCTTCCACCATTTTAGCGAAAGGTTTTTAACTTTTGCTGGGGAGGTACCGAAAGGAGTGGACCGATATTGCCAGTCATCGACTAAAACTAAGTTTGGACAAACTATTGCGAAAACCAAATTTTTGGCCGAATTGGTTGATTCGTTCTAGGGTTATTGTGCGCTCCAGTGAGACAGACAGGAGGGCGGACATGGCTAAATCGACTGCAAATTGTCTGAAAAGGGGTCTTAAACCATTATTTTTGTTCCATTTTTCGCGGTTCTTAAGAAGAAAAAGCTTCACAAACATGACTAATTTTGAAGCAACATTGTATTTAACAAGTAAAAAAGTATCGGTCGGCTTTGTAGACAGAGATATACCCTCAGCCTGTGTGGATTAAAATACTTTTTTTCCAAAAAAAGAAATGTATTGGCGTATGAACCGACAGAAATATGGATTGGATTAAAGCTCAAAAATTTGCGGGGGATATCGATAGATAGGGTATACCATACTAGCCTACGAAAAGCATAACATCGGACCACTAGGGAAACCTTCGGTAAAAATGTCCAAAGGTTCCTCGAAAATACCCTCAACTACAAAAATGTGTTGAACATATGTATTCCTCGGGGGAGCCTGTAACCCCTAGAGGACGCGTCCCCAGGTGGCGGATAGGGGAATGCTTCCCAGATATGGGTGGTAGGAGGGAAATCAAATACCTCTCGCGGACCAACAGGTAGCGGTGTCTGTTTCCACAGTGGGCGGCTGCAAACAGCGTCTGTACTCTAGGAAGAGCGGCTGAAATCAAGACGGTAAACTTAAAACCCATCAGAAGATAAGGGGAAATCACTGATGTATTTATCCCTTGAAAACCATATAACAATGAATGCAGAACAAAACACACGGCCCTCAATCTCCGGTAACTCGAGGGTGCTAAGAATCCCCGGAGGTAAAACCAAAAAGACACTGAATATTGGTACATGGAATATTCGAAGTTTATATGAAGCAGGAAAACTCAACAATACCATAGCTGAAATGGATAGACTCAATGTGGACATACTGGGAGTGTGTGAAACTTGGTGGCCAAACACTGGAGATTTTGTATCCCAAAATGCCAAAATATACTTTTCAGGTAACTCGAATAGAAATCATCGGAATGGAGTTGGCATTATAGTGAAGGAACATATAGCCAAAAGTGTCATCGGATTCATTCCAAAATCTGATCGAACTATGATAATAAAAATATCAGCAAAACCAGTCAACATTAATATAATTCAAGTCTATGCACCTACAGCAGATAAAAGTAATGACGAGATTGAAGCGTTTTACATTGAAGTCGAAGAACTCATTAAAATAACAAAGCCGCATGAAATAACCATAATCCAAGGCGATTTCAATGCAAAGGTAGGAAGCGATATAGTTGCAGGAGTAAAAGGAATATATGGCCTAGGAGATAGAAATGAAAGAGGTGACAGACTCGTCGAATTTTGCCAGGAATTTAAAATGAAAATTACCAATACTCTGTTCACCCTGCCGCCAAGAAGGTTATATACTTGGAAATCCCCCCAAGATAGAGTCGGCAATGTGATAAGGAACCAAATGGATTTCATACTTATAAACAGGCGACACTGCTCGTCTGTAAGAAAGGTCACAACATACCCTAGCGCAGATGTACCATCTGACCACAATCTCCTGATGGCAAAAATTCACATAAAATTAGCACGCCAGTCAAATAAAGCACGAAATCGAAAAATTGACATCGGAAAACTCGAAGGTCTGACGTTTCTTCTCAAGTCAACACAGAATTAATCAATATCAACAGGAATGACGTGGAAAATATATGGAACAGTGTGAAGACCACAATCAATTCAATTGCACGTAACACGCTTGGAAACTACACAAAACCAAAGAGTAAAAGTTGGATGACTGAAGAGATACTTCAACTGATGGATGAGCGTAGAAAATACAAAAATAGTAACTACGAGATGTATTGGGAAATCAACAGGGAAATTCAAAGGGAAGTGCGTATAGCCAAAAATAACCACCTGAACAGTCAATGCCAAGAAATTGAACGACTGATGACACTGCACGACGACTTCCAGTTACACAAAAAAATGAAAGAAGCAGCCGGCATTTACAGAAATACCAATTCATCAGTCCTTTACAACAATAATAATGAACCCGTTTTTGAAACTGCTGAGAAGAAAGATATCTGGAAAGAATACATACAAAACTTATTCAGAGACTCTACCAGATCGGATTATGACAACCGGATATCACAGCAAATGACAGGCGAGGCAATCACAAACAATGAAGTTGAAGATGCATTAAAATCCCTCCGAGAACGAAAAGCCACGGGTCCTGACGAAATACCTGCCGAAATACTAAAAATGATAAATGGTGACAATGTTGACCTGCTAACAAAACTATTTAACCACATATATGACACAGGACAATACCCCCAGGATTGGCTGAAGTCCACATTTATAACCATCCCAAAAAAATCTCACCCGAAAAGACGCAACGACTACCGACTTATCAGCCTAATGAGCCATGCCCTAAAAATCTTCCTTAAAATTATACATAAACGGATATATGAAAAATGCGAAAGGGAAATGGGTGAAACACAATTTGGCTTCAAAGAAGCAAAAGGAACGCGTGAAGCACTATTCTGCGTTCAAGTGTTGGTTCAAAAATGTAGAGATGTCAATAAGGATATATTTATGTGCTTTATAGACTACGAGAAAGCATTTGACACCGTACAGCATGACAAGCTCATGGATATTCTGGCGTCAATTGGAATAAGCGAGAAAGAAATTAGATGCATTAAAAGTCTGTATTGGCATCAAAGTGCACATGTTAATATCGATGGAGAAATTACGGAAGAAATATCTATATCCAAAGGAGTAAGACAGGGCTGTGCACTGTCCCCACTATTGTTTAATATTTATTCCGAAAAAATATTCAAGGAATCAGTTAACAACGTCCAAGAAGGAGTCCTAATAAATAATGAATACGTAAACAATATCAGATACGCTGACGATACTACCCTAATAGCAGACAGCTTATCGGGTCTACAAAACCTTGTCACAAGACTAACTGCGTGTAGTGAAACATATGGGTTAAGATTAAACACCAATAAAACAAAATATATGATAATAAGCAAGAAAAATAATTTTGAAAACATGAATATAACAATTCATAACACTCCACTCGAGAGAGTGTCGAGCTTCAAATATCTCGGGTTTTCAATAAATGATCAGTGGGATAACTCCAAAGAAATTAAATGCCGGATAGAAATGGCAAGAGACACCTTTCACAAATACAAAAGAGTATTAACAAGCCATGATATTAACATTGCAACAAAGACAAGGTTCATAAAGGCCTACATATGGCCAGTTTTGTTATATTCTGTGGAAGTATGGACTTTAAAAGCAATAGATGTCAAGCGCTTAGAAGCCTTCGAAATGTGGATATATCGAAGAATTCTTAAAATACCGTGGATAGCTCACGTATCAAATGACGAAGTTCTACGAAGATTGAATAAAACAAGAGAACTCTTCGATCACATAAAAAGGAGAAAAATTTCATATCTCGGACACATAATGCGAAACCCAAAATACCGCATCCTGCAAAGAATTCTACAAGCCAAAATAGAAGGTAAACGCAGCAGAGGAAGACAAGAGATGTCCTGGCTTCAAAATATTCAACAATGGACGGAATTTCGAAATGCAGAAAATTTAATAAGTGTCGCAAGAAACAGAGATTTATATTCATATTTTATCAATAATATATAAAGAAAATTATACATGAAATGTTATATGGTCGCTAACATTCGAATATCGAATATGCAATAAAGAAGAAGAAGAACATATGTATGAGTGGTACCCCAAGTGTTGGATCGATACGGCCCAAATTTAAACATAAACTAAGCTTGGACAAAAAATTTCGAGATCGAAAATTTGGACCAAATCGGTTGCTACGTTTGTGAGATATTGCGCTTATCATTACCGGAAGCAGTGGACCTATAAGCACTACCATCGAATTTCATCTAACATTCGAAGAACTATTACGATATCCAAAGTGTGGACGAACGCAGTATTCGGTTCGAGCTCTACAGCCACTACGTATGGTGCCATAGGGGTTTTTTTTTACAACTTTCGGGCTTTTTTCTCAAGAAGTATGGACTTGCCCCTGAAAAAACGTTTACTGTCGTAATTTAGACAGAGAATACAAGATACGTCAACAAAAATCAAAATGATTCGAGAACAGATTTTAAAGTGAATTTATCCAAAATTTTGTGTGGGAGGTACCCGAACGACTGAACAAAACAAATATAGTCCATATTCGAACCTGATCTATATCTGGTAAATATATTAGGATGTGTAAAGTATGGACCAAATCGCTCACTCCCATCCAGAGTTATCGTGCGCACAATTTTTCCGAAAATTTTGCACCTTTAAGGCTAGTTTCTCAGGAAGTGTGGACTTGCCCCTGATGAAACTTGTACCGTCATATGGGGGGCAGTGAATACAAGTTGCTACAACAAAAATCAAAGCGATTCGAGAGCAAGTCCTAAACTGAACTTTTCCGAAATTTTGTGTGGGAGGTACCCGAAGGGTTGGACCGATTGAGTCCATATTTGAACCTCATATTACTCTGGTAGAAAGTTTACGCTATACAAAGTATGAACCAAATCGGTCAATCCCTTCAAGAGTTATCGTGCGCACAAACTTTCCGAAAATTTTCGATCTTTTGTGGGGGAGGTACCGGAAGGAGTGGACCGATGTAGCTCATCTTCGAACTTAAACTAAGTTTGGGCAGAATATTACGAAAGCCAAAATTTGAACCGAATCGGTTTACCCGTTCGCGAGTTATCGTGCGCTCCAGCCAGCAGGACAGACAGACAGACGGACGGACATGGCTAGTTCGACTCCAAATTGTGTGAAACACATTTCGTCCAGACATACTTGGGGTCTAAAACCATTATTTCGGTGAGGTACATTTTCATCGTATCAAAGTGTATGTACCCTCATTAGCCTAAAGGCTGAGGGTATATAAATGAGAAAAAATGGTTATATTCTAAGCGAACTTATGAAACAAAGGACTATTATTAACGCCTTAACTTAAGTTTAATCATTTAGTAAATTGCCTTAGCTTCATTTTTCTAGTTATGAAAATTCCTCTAAATTGCAAAAGTGCCATATATTTTGCTTATAATATCGGTCAAAATGAAAATATTTAATATAGATGTATGGATTTCCTTAATTCGAAAGAATTGCCACTAGTACCAAATTGAATTTACAGGCGCTAGGTAAATTTCAAAACTGTATAGACTTTTTGCGGAAATTTGCGATTTTGGCAGTTATGCCCAAATGTTTAGCTCGCTTTTTTAGTTGCTGAATTTATAGTTCTTGGAATATTTTTAAGTAATTTTATTATCCTTTCTTACATTTTGTTTCAATATAATGTTTTTATCCTATTAGCGATTTCTGTGGTCATGGTAACTTAGATCTGTAATGAAAACTCGCCAAAGAAAAAAGATTTGGGGGTATTCACATTAACAAATAACTTATTTTTGGGGCACCCTAATGTTGGAACCAAACTGAACTGAGAACCAAAAATACATTATTACAATTAATTCTGCAGACAAATGTGGTTAAATCTTATAAAGTAGCAAGAAAAGAATGGTAACCCTATATGGAGGCTGTGGTCAAAAGTGGACCGATATGACATTTCTTTATAAGATGGTGTTCTGAAGTCTGAGTTCATTATAAGAACATATTCGCTTATAATATTTGGTTGAAATCTGCCTAAATAAATCGACATAAAAATCATATAGGGAGTATACCAAATAATGGACCAATACTGACAATTTTTCGCAGGGAGGTTTACTATGCATTAAAAACTCTTGGTACCGGATTACAGCAAATTCGGTTTAAAAATGTGTTGGTAACAGTAAAATACTTCAATTCAGAATAATTCATTACATGGCAAACACGCGAAATTTTGGACCTAGGACCCCAATATTTTACTTAGAGTGTTTTTAGGCCACTATGACCCATTGATAACAATTTCTTTAGAAGTATTTTTGTCACACCTTCCCATGTAAGTGCCACCACTGTGCGTCTGTCTGTCTGGCTGGAGCACACGATATCTCTCGAACGGATCAACCGATTCGGTCCAAAATTTTGCTTTCGTAATATTTTGTTCCAACTTAGTTTAATTTCGAGCAACCGATTTGGTCCATACTTTGGACATCGACAAATTTCTACGAGAGTTAGATGAGGTTCCAATATGGACTCAATCGGTCCAACCCTTCGGGTGCCTCCCACACAGAATTTTAGAAAAGTTCAGTTTAGTACCTTCCCTCGAATAGATTTGGTTTTTGTTGTAACAACTTGTTTTCTATCAAAAAGATATGACTCTGAAAGAAGATCCACTTCCATAGTGGATTCCTATAAGGGATTTTACAAAATCGTAAATTTTTATTGGCTCATTTTAAAGTACAGGTGGAATAGAATATGTTACAAAAATTTCGAGTCGATCCCACAGAAATTAGATGAGATATAAGCCTTAGAAAAACATCGAAGTTTGAAACACGGTTTTCTCAAAATGGCATTAAACATATAAAAAGCTTGTACTTAAGCAAGGGACTTAACAAACTTTACGGATTTTTGGCGAAAAAAACTATCAATTTTTTAAGTTAAAATAAAAATTTTGACTTTGACAGTTTACAATTTTTTTTAAAAATTGATATTTTTAATTCCGTTTTGCTTAAGTACACGATTGTTAGGTTCTTAATGATCCTACAAAAACATATGCTGATCGGTTTATTCGTTTTCGACCTACAGTGGGCACCAGTATTTCGTAGGCGGCCACTCGTCGGAAAACGGTGCAATATTTTTCAAAAAAAAAAAAAAATTCTAAAGTAGCTCAAGGTGTGATCTATCAGATGAAAACAAAATCTTCTGAACAAATTTGGTAGATTTCTTGTAAAAAATTCATGAAAAATTTAATTTTTCGTGCTCTATAAGTGGCCATAACCCCTTAAGCACCTCCTCCGCAACGATTTTAAACTTTAAACCCAATCCATATTTTTGTCGGCAAGTTCAAAGATGACTGATACTTTTTTACTTGTAAAAAATAGAGTATATTCGATTTATTTTTTCTACTCGCGCGAGTACTCCCGCTCGAATACGAGCGAGTTTCACTCGCCAGTAGAATTCGATCGAGTATTTCGGAGCTCTGCTAAAATGTGTAGAATAAAAAACATGTTATTGAGTCTTTTTTTAATTCCAATATTTCGATTTGCATTCAAATTGGTATTTGAAGAAAACAATACTGAATTTTCCGACATCTTCATTTGTGTTTATAAAATAGATATGTAAATAGCAGTAACGATTGCGGCTTTAGTTCTTTACAATTTGTTATTCGCTTTGTTACGATCTTTGATGGATATCCATTACCCTTTACACCTGAAGTTTAAGTTACAGCAATTTTCCAAACCAACAACAAAGGATTGTGGGAATACTTTGCACTGAAGGCATTGAAAAAACCACTTGACTATTTGGTTAATATTCTATAATGATGTTATTGCGTCATAATTCCTGCAATTGCAACATTTTCTCACTGCATTGTCTTGCAAAAATTCTCATGATTTTGAATGGAGAAATTAAATCCCCTTGAATGACGGCAGCATTCATTGGCAAAAGCGTAATTGATACTTTTCCACACTTGGCGTTTACATTGTGTGGTTTTGTGTTTAGTTAATGGAATTGTAAATCCTTTTCTGTCAGGAGGAGTTCTACAAAGAAAACATTTGTTGACAGGTTGAAAGGGAAAGAGAGAGTGGATCATGATTTGATGGAAAAATTGGCAGCCTTGTTAGGAAAAATGTCGAATGGTAGTTATTTCAAATAAACTGCCAGGCCAAAATACAACAAAGTATTTGCAGTGTGGTTTTGATTGCAAGGCGGTAGCGTTTGAGTCTGTAACGAGCCGTCCGCCAGCCAACAATTTGCGTTGATTCCTTTGGCATCTTTCCACTGTTTGTTTCTTTTGTGTCTTTGTTTTATTCTGAAATGAAATGTTTGTTTTTCTTTCTGCGGTTCAAAGATAAATATCAAATGAACTCTGAACTCATTCCACTTGGGCATGTTCATCAAATTAACAACCCAAAAACTGGGCATAGATTGTGTTTCTCAATTCGCGTAAAGGTATGTTTGTTTCTTTGTGGCATTCAACAACCAGTTCGTCTGACAGCCATCCAGCCAGCCACCACCATCATCATTGTTACACCTGCTGCTTATTTGCCAGTTTATTTATTTGCTTTGCTTTGTAGTCGTCGAAGAGAAGAAGGATTCAAAAAAAGAAGCAGTGATGCTTTTGAATGTTTGATTACGTTTTGTAACCATGAGAATAAGGATAACAACATTAACATCCTTGGCTATGTTTGCTTTTTTAATGTTATTTTTTTCGGTATATTGTGTTGCTATTTTTCTTTGTACGATTGGCATCTTTAAATTAATATTGTTGTTTTATTAGTTGCTGGTGTTGTTTTCACAGCTATGAGGGATTTTTCTTTCTGGTTCTGTTTGTATTTTAGCAACCGTGGGAAATGATGATTTGTGATTTGACTTTATTTATTTATTCAAAGACTAAATGAGGATATCAAATATTATTGTCTATTTTAACCCTAAACATTTAGTGAGATCCTATGGTAAATGAAGATGTCTCTATGAAAATAGCTGGAAAAAAACTGCAAGTATTTTATTATCAACGTTTTTACGGAAGCCAAATAAAAATGTGCAACAAGATTTGAGGGTGGAAAATAACTTTTTAAAAGGAATATTAAGAACCCAAAGAAATTTTTGATTGTTACCCTATAATGCGTAATTGCTGCAAATCGAATACTTTTGTAAAACATTTCCTCCTTCTAAGTCACATCCTTCAATGTGCTTTTCGTCCTTTTTTCTTGAACCATAAAAAACAATTCAAGATTATATTGTTTGACATCGGAATATTCTTCCAAATAATAGGTAGGTTTCTCAAAGACAAGGAGTCGAGATTGCCATGCTTTCATTGTCAACACCCTAGGGTTTGATACCCTTGTTTTGTTGTCTTTTTCGGTTCTTCCTAAAAGGACCTTGGTCTTGATTTTGTGATACACTGTAATTGATTTTATAAAATCCAAATTTTAATAAATCGAATCATGATACTTTTTTACATCCACCAAAAACATTTCGAGGCTTCATTTAATTAAAAAATTATATTATGAAATTTTCATTTTTTAACTGTCTTCTTTATTACAAACAAAACCCCACAACCCCCGCTGACATTGACAACCCCTAAAATTTGCAACAGAAAGTCTAATAAAAATCAAATAAAATTCACAGCTGGAAAATGGTTTCCAAAAGGAAAAAGTTTTTTTTTATTTCATCAAAATAATTACAACAGTTGTCGTTTGTTGTTGCCATTGCCACTTTTTTCTTCTTTATCCCTTGAGCCATTAAAAGGTCAGGTTTTTGTGTTATTACTGTGACACAGATCATACATACATATGTATGTATAGTTCGTGTATTCTATTTGTATTTATGAATGAGATTATGGAAGTTGGTATATCTTACAGTTGTTAACTTATTTGTCTGCTCTGTTGCGTGTTATTTTGTCATATGGAATTAATAACGGGTGGTAACTTGTTATTAAATGCAGATAATTACATGGGTATGGATAGGATGTATATTAATGATTATAAAGTAGGTTTAAACAATAAGTAAATATGTGTATGTACGTAGAAAGTAAAGTAGTTTGGGCGGTAATGACAATAATCCATCTGATCATCAATTATAAAATTTGTATTGTTAAGGGCTTGAACTATGGATTTTTATAACCTCTTATAAAACCCCAATAGAAGCCGTGGTTAGTATAAAATTCTTAGTCAATTTCACCATAGACGTCTTGCTGTCTTTAAAAAAGGAAACTTTTAAATATCAATCATACCTTTGCCAATATCCCAACAAAGCACAAAGTTGTACAGAACAACGATACATTTTACGAGGGTCAAGAAAGAACAAATGTCATAAGCGATTCAAATGCCAATATTGAAAATGACATCAACTGTGGCCCAACTGACAGGTGAGTAGATCAACTAGAAGTCAATAAAATTGATCATTGTGTTAAAGATGGAAGGACGTGTGATCGATTTGACGGGCAAACATTGCCGCATATCACTATCTTGTTGCAGCAAATGTTCGCAAACAATTTATCTGAATGTGTTATGACCACTTGCAAATTTTTCAAAATCAAAAAAATCGTTATTGACTCATTTTAAAATACAGGTAGAATAGAATATGTTGCCAAAAATTTCGAGTCGATTGGACAAAAATTGGGTGATATATGAGCGTTAAAAAAGAAAAATTCATTGTGATTTGTACGTAACAGAGAAGTTTTAAAAGCGTTTTTGCTCGAAATGACATTTTTGAAAATGGTGCCCACTGTAGCTAGAAAACGGATGATCCGATCTTCATATGTTTTTGTGGGATTATTATACACATGCAAAGCTTGTCCTGCAGCGAGCGATCTTTAAAAAAATATATACGAAATCGAAATTTTGACTTTGACAGTTTACCATTTTCTTAAAAATTTATATTTTTAATTCCGTTTCGCTTAAGGACAAGATTATTGGGTTCTCAATGATCCCACAAAAACATATGTATGTTGATCGGTTATTCGTTTTCAAGCTACAGTGGGCAACGCAAACTACTTTATTAAAAACAGTGTTTCGTACAGGGACTACTTTAAGAAATTATTACGTTTTTTCACTAAAATAATTTTAATTTTTGGAATTTTCAAATGAGAAATTAGATTGTTCTGAATGTCATGTACTGAAAATCTACTTTATAAACAAGTTGTCTAAGAAACATTTAAAATGTTTGTGTTTGAATACTCTTTTTGAGAAAACTTCCAGTGAAATCTGAATTACTTCTTTTTCTCATATCGAATCGATGTCAAATTTATGACCACAACATAAACATTTATTCGCTACGCTCACAATCGTGAAGTTTCATACCCAAATGTTTCGATATTTTTGTCGGAAAGTGTATACGTCCTAAAAATACAACGAAATTCTGAAACTCCCTGACTACACAATTTTTAGGACAGAGATATTGGTTATGAAGCCCGTATTCTATCTGTCTATAGATAAAAGTCTCAACTCAAACAGGCTGAGGGTATATATGTATATGTCGGCAAACCCGACTGATGCTTTTTCACTTGTTTTCGAGTAAACAATAGTTATGAATTTTCATAAGTTGGTGGCGACAGATGTGCATAATCTTTGGTCATAGTCCTTGGTAGAAATAAGGCGGAACAACCATTGGGATATCATATGGAGTTTCTTCGACTTAACCGATTTTGGCAGGACTTAGCTAAAATTTTGCCGAACCCGAATGTGGGTTTCGTAGTCTCAAAAAGTACTGCGTGTAGAATTCGGAGTATATGAATCGTAGTTGGTATCGACCGACTCCTGATAAACATGTTTTCTGTTCTAAATGCCTGTTCCAGAACCTACAAGAATCTACACATTTTTATACGCTCAGCATTTATGCTAACGAGGGATCAATCGATTCGATCCGAAATTTGGCTTTCATAATATTTTATCCAAACTTAGTTTAAGTTCGAAGATGGGTTATATCGGTCCACTCCTTCCGGTACCTCCTCCACAAAAGTTCGAAAATGTTCGGAAAATTTGTACGTACGATAACTCTTGAAGCGAATAACCGATTTGGTCCATACTTTGCAAATCGTGAAATGTCTACCAGACTTAGATGAGTTTCCAATATGGACTCAATCGGTCCATTCCTTCGCGTACCTCTCACACAAAATTTGGGATATGTTCAGTTTAGCACCTGCTCTCGAATCGCTTTGATTTTTGTTTTAGCAACTTGTATTCACTGCCCCCTATACGACGGTACAAGTTTCACCAAGGGCAAGTCCACACTTCCTGAGAAAATAGCCCCAAACTTGCACAAAAAAACCCTGTGACACCGTGAGAGGTGGTTGGAGCGCAAGATAACTCTCGAACGGATCTGCCGATTCGGTCCAAAATATGTCCTTAGTAATATTTTGTCCAAACATAGTTTAAGTTTGAACATAACTCATATCACTCCACTCCTTCAGTTACCTCCACCACAAAATTTCAAACATGTTCGGAAAAATTGTTCGTACGGTAACTATTGAAGGGAGTGGCCGAATTGGTCTATACTTTACATATCCTAATATATCTACCAGATATAGATCAGGTTGAAATATGGGCTATATTTGTCTACTCCATCCGTTACCTCCCACACAAAATTTCGGATAAGTTCACTTTAAGACCTGATATCGAATCACTTTGATTTTTGTTCAAGCAACTTGCATTCGCTGCCTCATTTACGATGTTAAAAGTTTTTTTTAGGGGCAAGTCCATACTTCTTGAGCAAACAGCCCGAAGAGTGTAAAAACCCCCTGGGGCACCATATGTTGCGGCTGGAGATCCACTTCTAGAACGGTCAATGTCGATCCATTCCTTTTAGTATCTCCTCCGCAAAACTTTTGATCTTTAATCCTAATCAACATTTTCATCGGTTCAAACGCCCAAAATTTTTAAAACCCCCTAAATACATACGTTTTTATACCCTCAGCCTTTAGGCTATGAAGGGTATATACACTTTCATACGGGCAAAATGTGCCTCATCGAAATAATGGTTTTAGACCCCAAGTATGTTTGGACGAAATGTGTTTCAGACAATTTGGAGTCGATTGAGCAATGTCCGTCCGTCCGTCCGTCTGTCTGTCTGTCTGGCTGGCTGGAGCGCACGATAACTCTCGAAGGGATGAACCGATTCGGTTCAAATTTTGGCTTTCGTAATATTTTGTCCAAACTTAGTTTAAGTTCGAAGATGAGCTATATCGGTCCACTCCTTCCGGTACCTCCCCCACAAAAGTTCGAAAATGTTCGGAAAATTTGTACGCACGATAACTCTTGAAGGGTGTAACCGATTTGGTCCATACTTTGCCCATCGTGGAGCGTGTACCAGACTTAGATCAGGTTTTAATATGGACTCAATCGGTCCGCTTCGTCGGGTACCTCCCACACAAAATTTTGGAAAAGTTCAGTTTAGGAACATCTCTCGAATCGCTTTGATTTTTGCTTTAGCAACTTGTATTCACTTCCCTCCATGCGACGGTATAAGTTTCAACAGGGGCAAGTCCATACTTCCTGAGAAAATAGCCTGAAAGTTGCAAAAAACCCCTATGACACCGTGTGAGGAGGTTGGAGGGCAAAATAACTCTCGATCAGGTCTGCCGATTCGGTCCAAAGTTTGGCCTTAGTAATATTTTGTCCAAACATAGTTTAAGTTCGAAGATAAGCCATATCGGTCCACTCCTTCAGGTACCTCCCCCACAAAAGTTCAAAAATGTTCGGAAAAATTGTGCGTACGATAACTCTTGAAGAGAGTGGCCGAATTGGTCCATACTTTACACATCCTAATATATCTACCAGATATAGATCAGGTTCAAATATGGACTATATTTGTCCACTCCATCCGGTACCTCCCACTCAAAATTTGGGATACATGTTCACTTTAAGACCTGCTTTCGAATCACTTTGATTTTTGTTGAAGCAACTTGCATTGCTGCCTCAATTGCGATGGTAAAAGTTGTTTCAGGGGCAAGTTCATACTTCTTGAGCAAACATCCCTGAAGTTCTAAAAAACCCCTATGGTACCATATGTAGTGGCTGGAGATCCATTCTTTTTAGTATCTCCTCCACAAAACTTTTGATATTAAATCCTAATCAACATTTTTGTCAGTTCAAACGCCCAAAATTTTTAAAACTCCCTAAATACATGCGTTTTTTGGAAAAAAATTGTTTCAATATACACAGGCTGAGGGTATATCTCTGTCGGCAAAGCCGACTGATACGTTTTTACTTGTTTTGGGAAAAATTTGTTTCAATATACACAGGCTGAACGTATATATCTGTCGGCAAATCCGACTGATACTTTTTTGCTTGTTATAATATTTTTTTCTTAAAATCAGAAATAAAACCACGATAACTTCTGTCCGCAAGAACAAAAAAATTGCTCGCGAGGGGATTCGTACAGAGGAATTTTTCTTAACACATGTACCAAAAATAGTTGAAGTTGCGCCAAAAGAAAAAAAATGTTAAGGAGTTTTGTATTGAAAAAGTGAATTCTAGCGAAGTACCACACATCCAACCAATATGCTACGATCGTTTGGCTGGTGGTTTAATTCAGCTCATCAGGCATATGGGTTGTGAATGGCTAAAAGACAAGGGCTGAGTTGATAACTTGTATTTGTACAAACATTATTGCATTATTGCAGAAATGAACTATTTTACATGTGCATGTATTGAGAAATGATTCTAGACAGGACACTAGGTTGACTTGATAAGAAAAGACTTAAAAAATCCACCAATGATCAGATATTTACCTTGAGACAAATCCTGGAAAAGACCCTAGAAATGCAGATCGATAACTTCCATCTTTTCGTCGATTATAAAGCAGTCTTCGACGGCCCTATACGTTCAAAGGTGTTCCAAGGCATGTCTGATTTTGGTATTCCTGCAAAGCTCATTCGGCTTTGTAGAATGACATTAACTGATACTCGGTCCTCGGTTAAAATAGGAAAGAACCTCTCCGAAGAGTTTATTACCAAAAGAGGTTTCAGACAAGGAGACGGCCTGTCGTGTGATCTTTTCAACATCTAACTGGAGAAGGTCATGCGAGACGCGAAGGTCAAAAGAAGTGGAACAATATAAACGAACAGCCATATGTTACTTGCTTATGCCGACGACATCAACATCATGGGTCGATCGGTAAAGGAAGTAACTGACACCTTTACAAAAGTCGAAAGGGAATCTTCTTAAGTGGCTCTGGCGGTAAACGGCGAGAATACCAAGTTGATGGTGTCGACGCGCAATGCGTCCATCGAGATCGGGCCAACTGTTGACGTTGGTTCCTATAATTTTGAGGTAGTAAAGGACTTCGTCTACCTCGGCACCGCCGTAAACACAACCAGCAACATCAGTTGTGAAATACGAAGAAGAATAGTGTTGGCCAACAGATGCTACTTCGGTCTGATTAAGCAGTTAAGGAATAAAGCCACATCTCGTCAAACAAAAACTACGCTTTACAAACACTGATACTACCCGTGCTGATGTATGGTTCCGAAGCCTGGGTACTTGCGCAAACAGACAATCCAGTGCTTGGTGTGTTTGAGAGAAAAATTCTTCGAAAGATCTAAGAACCAATCTGCGTTGACGGTGAATATCGACGTCGTATGAACCACGAGCTGTATCTGCTATATAACGACATCAGAATAGATAAACGTATCGAGATGCAACGATTGCGTTGGCTAGATATCATAAGAATGAGCGATGATGAACCCGCTATAAAGGCGTATCAATACGTGCCACATGGCGGTGCACGCAGAATTGGCAGGCCTAAGCTTAGATGGAGCAAACAAGTGGATGAAGAGATGAAAGAGGCGGTATTCCAGAAAGCGAAGCAGTAAACAGAGAGAATTGGAAATCTTTTCTTAGTTCGGTCTATTGAACAAATGTTCTGTAATGGGCCAACTAAGTAAGTAAGTAAGTTTCCTGAAATAAATAAAGTTCTAAACAACATACGGCTACCAACTCTTACAATTAGATCCTGTTCCAAATAGACTATTTCGGTGTTTGCTTGTGATTTACTCCAATTTAAGGTCACGTAACAGATCGTGTTGTAATTTTATTGCGGGTAGTCGTTATTGTTATGACTACGACATAGTTTTTTTTACGGGAAAGCCAGTACTAAGTGAATGCTGATGTTTGCTGAATAACCCTTTCAACATAACTCGTATATTTTATAAATCCCGTATACGTAGTTAAACACTGTGTCTTGTGCTCTGCTTTTCGAACATCACAACTTTGTCAGTTTGCCCTAATTTGTAATTATACCCCATTATTAATAATTTAATTATATTTAATAACAATAACCATAATGGAGAACCCTCTTCAGATGTTTTTCTATAAACGTATCATAACACACTCTTACAACCCAACAACAACAATAAACAGTCATTGTGTCAAAATTGGTGTGAAATGTCGAGGGTTCACAAGCGAAATGTTAACATTGTTTATTATGCGCTTTTTACATAAGGAAGGAATGTATCCTTACTTCATTGCCGATGGTATCGGAAACAATGTTTATACTCGGTCTTACACAATGGCGGCTCTCTGTGATTAGCATCTCAATTGCAACACGAGTGTCCGGGTCGCTTAGCATTGACTGTAATCGGAAACTGTTATTTGGCAATTTTGTAGTCAAGTTTCTGCATCGGATGGCAGGAAATGTTGTGCAAAAGATTTTCACCAAACACCCCTCTTGAAAAAGGTTGTTTTTGTTGCTGCTGATGAAGTGGCACATTTGGTCACAATGTTGTAGTTGTTGCTGCTGCATTGTTATTTTGTTAATAGTGTTATTTAGATTATGATTACTCACTCGCTCACATTGCCAATGTCTCTTAATTACCCTTGTTACGTATTTTTTACAAAGTATTGTTATTTGCTTTTGTTACAGATTTGTGTTTTGTTGTTTTTGTTTTTTTAATATTTAGCTCCTTATTTGGGTTTCATATTTCTTTAAGGGGACAAGATGACATCTTTTCATTGAATGATATAGCTTGTACGCACAAGCTACATGTTATAACATTTTGCCTCTAGATTAATATGATAAAATGTCGTATTTATTTACAAGCCAGAACAAGGCACATGTCCTTGTCCTTTGTAATATGAGTTTTATCATTGGATGGAAATTCCTTTCTTCCGAGTATCCATGTACCTAAGGTACGTTTATTTATTTTCTTCCTTCTTTCCTTATTGAAAGGTACTCCCAATTGATACGGATATCAATAATCGATACTGTGTTATACAGATTGTTTTATTAGTTTACAGGTGTTACTAATCGATCCACTTAATCTATGAGTTTCTGTAGTAAAGGGAGGTATTTTGATGACACTGTATAATATTTCACTTTGGGTATTCTACTCATCTAGAAAGATAACGAAGGACGAGCGCTTTGTAAAAGGATTTGAAGTTAAACACGTCACTGTTGTCGTGAAAAGAAAGTTGTGCTGGGAAACATCGTTGAGGCTAAAACTTTATGGGAAGCCAGACGCGTCTAATATTTTCCAGTTTTTTTAGGGCGAAGGATTGCGGTATCAGCCGAACTTTTTATACCCTCCACCACGAAGTGTATTAAAGTAAATAGGGACAATTACCCAGCAAACTAAATTGGAAGTAGCGCAATGTAGACTAGTTCTTTTACGTCATGTTTTAATGCACTTCAAACGGAGTCGTGAAAAATGCTCTTCATTCCCTACATTTTAACCGCATTTGGATGAGATCCAACGAATTACATTCTTTCCTCAGATTTCAACAGCATCTGGATGCAGTTCAATCGAAGTCATGAAAAAGGCACTCCGTTCGATACATTTTACAAGCAGTTGCCAATTTGTAGATACCTACAAACAACTAAAGAGTTTTTCCAAAGATAAAAAATATATCAGTTTCTAAAATTATGATATAAAATAAAAATTACAAGCAAAAGTTGAGAACATTTTTACAGTAACTCACGAGAAGAAAATTTCCTAAAGAAGTGCCGTTGGAGTACTTGTCGAAATCTCAACTGGTGATGGGAAGACAATATAAGAACCCCTTTAGAAGATGAAGCAAAACATTTCAGCTTGGATTAAATGGAGAGCGGACGAAACAGACTCAGTTGCGATTGAATTTAATTAAGAAATTTCATAATTTGTGTTAATGTAATAAAGTTTGTACAATTTGTGATTTACACAAAAAATATTTTTTTTTATTTATTCTGGCATATTTTGCAATGGCTTGCATTTTTATTGAATCTTTGATAACGCGTACTGTGGATGCAAATTAGATTTTCCTCTAAATGGTTAGTTAAAATGTGATTCCAAAGTGATAATTAAAATGCCGTGTAAAAGAATTAGTTAAAATTCGGTGGTAAGAATCATGAGTGAAAATGCATAATTTGATGCACTTCCAAATCACTTGTACATATGATTTAACTGCATCTTTGGAGGCAAACTTTTTGCTGGGTAGTTTCCTGTCGTTTATGAAAGGAAAGGAGCAAAATATCTTAACTGATAATTAGACAGCGGAATCCTATGCAAATGCATATATGGTTAGGATGGTCGCAGAGAAAATCTAATTAGACAGAAACTCGTTTTATCACAAAACAAGCAACAAAGTATCAGTCGGCTTTGCCCACAGAGATATACCCTCAGCCTGTATATATTGAAACATTTTTTTCCCAAAAAACGTACGTATTTAGGGGTTTTTAAAAATGTTGGGAATTTGAAACGACAAAAATGTTCATTAGGATTAGAGATCAAAAGTTTTGCGGAGGAGATAATAAAAGGAATGGATCTACATTGACCATTATGGAAGTGGATCTCCAGCCACTACATATGGTGCCATAGGGGGTTTTTACACCCTTCGGGATGTTTGCTCAAGAAGTATGGACTTGCCCCTGAAAAAACGTTTACCATCGTAATTGAGGCAGCGAATGCAAGTTGCTTCAACAAAAATCAAAGTGATTCGATAGCAGGTCTTAAAGTGAACTTATCCGAAATTTTGTGTGGGAGGTACCGGATAGAGTGGACAAATATAGTCCATATTTGAACCTGATCTATATCTGGTAGATATATTAGGATGTATAAAGTATGGACCAATTCGGCCACTATGAGTTACCGTATGAGAAAATTTCCGAACATTTTTGAACTTTTGTGGGGGAGGTACCTGAAGGAGTGGACCGATATGGCTTATCTTCAAACTTAAACTAAGTTTGGACAAAATATTACGAAGGCCAAATTTTGGATCGAATCGGCAGATCCGTTCTAGAGTTATCTTGCGCTCCAACCACCACACATGGTGTCATAGGGGTTTTTTTGCAACTTTCAGGCTATTTTCTCAGGAAGTATGGACTTGCGCCTAATGAAACTTGTACCGTCGTATGTAGTGCAGTTAATACAAGTTGCTAAAGCAAAGAGCAGAGCGATTCGAGAGATGGTCCTAAACTGAACTTTTCCGAAATTTTGTGAGGGAGGTACCCGAAGTAGTGGGCCGATTGAGTCTATATTGAAACATTATCTAAGTCTGGTACACATTTTACGATGGGCAAAGTATGGACCAAATCGGTTACTCCCTTCAAGAGTTATCGTGCGCACAAATTTTCCGAACATTTTCGAACTTTTGTGGGGGAGGTACCGGAAGGAGTGGACCGATATAGCCCATCTTCGAACTTTAACTAAGTTTGGGCAAAATATTACGAAAGCCAAAATTTGAACCGAATCGGTTCATCCGTTCGAGAGTTATCATGCGCTCCAGCCAGCCGGACAGACAGACAGACGGACGGACATTGCTCAATCGACTCCAAATTGTCTGAAACACATTTCGTCCAAACATACTTGGGGTCTAAAACCATTATTTCGATGAGGCACATTTAGCCCGTATGAAAGTGTATATACCTTCGGTAGCATAAATGCTGAGGGTATAAAAAAACGAACTAGGCCCAGAAATTTTTGCATATTTTACATATCTTGCATATTTTGACATATTTTGACACATTTGCATAAAATGAGCATATGCAAATTCGTATTCAAAGACATGTGGCCTCAGTATCCCACCGAAATGTCTGATATTTGGCATTAAGTCTTCGTTGGGGGTATACAGCCTTCCACCTGAAATTTGTGGGTACAGGTCCACGATTTTCGGTATTTTGAAGGTTGTGTCCTTAATATCACACCTAAATGAAAGAAATTCGATATTTAGTCTTCCTTGAGGGTATAAAACTTTCGACCTGAAATTTGTCGGTATAGGTACACGTCTTCCTACAGCCCCCATACGACGGTACCTCCCGATTTCCGGTATTTTGATGGTTGTGGCCTCACTATCCCTCCGAAATGTCTGAAATTTAGTATTAAGTCTTCGATGGGGGTATAAAACCTTCTAGTTGAAATTTGTCGGTGTAGGTCCACGTCTTCATATACCCCCATAGAACGGTACCACCCAATTTTCGGTATTTTGAAGGTTGTGGCCTCAATATCACTCCGAAATGGCTGAAATTTGGTATTAAGTCTTCAATGGGGCTATAAAACCTTCCAGTTGAAATTTGTCGATACAATGGTACCTCCCGATTACCGGTATTTTTATGGCTGTTGCCTCAATATCCCTCCGAAATGGCTGAAATTTGGTGCTTAGTCTTCCTTGAGGGTATAAAACAATCCATCTGAAATTTTTCGGTATAGGTCTACGTGTTCTTATAGCCCCCATACAACGGTACCTCCCGATTTCCGGTATTTTGATGGTTGTGGCCTCAATATCCCTCCGATATAGCTGAAATTTGGTATTAAGTCTTCCTTGGGGGTATAAAACAATCGCTATAGGTCCACGTCTTCATTTAGCCCCGATAGAACGGTACCCCCGATTTTCGGTATTTTGAAGGTTGAGGCCTCAATATCACTCCGAAATGGCTGAAATTTGTTACTAAGTCTTCCTTGAGGGTATAAAACAATCCAACTGAAATTTGTCGGTATAGGTCTACGTCTTCATATAGCCCACATAGAACGTTACCTCCCGATTTCCGGTATTTTGAAGGTTGTGGCTCCGGTTATATATTTATCTATTTTATTGACTTGTATGAAGAGAATTAAACAGAAAAATTGTACACACAAACATTTTTGTACCTATTATTATTGAATTTTGCATATGCAACATTTATGCATTTTACATAATTTTGCATATGTCATATGTTTCAATTGCATTTTAATCAGAAGCCAAAAATATGCCCAGTCCCAAAATTGACATGAATCGGACCAAAAATAGGGGTTGCATAAAATTCCGCTGTCTACTGATAATAAATACTCCCTTTAAAAGAGTCATCATGTGACGACATTGTTGGTTAATAGTTGCAATTTTCCGTATTGAGCTTTTGAATCATCTGGCAACACACAATATAAATTAAGGCAATCTCGGTTTGAAGATCTGAAAAAACGCTCGACATAAAATTGGGCAATACCGGCTAGACTTAAACCTGGATATACATATACGGACAGTTCGTTTGCGAGTAGGTTTTTTTATCTTCCGGGACCAATTCGGTAGAAAAACTAAAATCATAAAAAAACTTAAATGGTGGCTACGATTATATAACGATGAAAACGTGAATATTTACCATTAAACCCGGTTTTATTGTTTTCGTAAGTAGTCTCCAGCATGATTTATACACTTTTTCGTGCGCTCAAACTTATCGGCGAAGCACTTTTTCCACTCGGATTGAGACACTCCCAAAACATGTTTTTTGAACGCTTTTACAGCAGGCGATAAACATCGTTGACCCCGCCTTTTTTCTTGGTGTGCTGGAATCAAATGAAGTAATTGGATCCCCAGTCAGGGTTGTATGGCGGATGACCCATCAATTTCACGTTTTGTCCGGTCAAACAAGCGCTGGTTCGAATCGATGTGTGATAGCTCGCATTGTTATGATGCAGAACGATTCGTCTTCTCTTGTTCATTTTTCGAATTTCTAAAGAGACTTCAGGCAAACAAATTGTAGTGAAAGACTCGGAAATCACCGTTCTACATTCCTCAAGCCGTATAGTCGCCACACGGTCAGTTTAGCCGAAGAAACAGGCGACTTTTTGCTTCGAAGTGCTTCTTACATGCTTGGATTCGGCTCGTTTTCGAAGACCCAAACGGCCGGTTCCTGCTTTGTTTCGGGCTCCTAAGCATGGATCCTAGATTCGTCGTCTGTGACGATCTTATAAACGTATTTCGAAGCACCGCGATCAATTTTATGCACAATTTCTTTGAAACAATCCACAAGAGCCTTTTTTGAGCTATTTGCCAATTTTGTTGGATCTAATGAGAAAAATGCATTTCTGCGGCCAGGTGTTTATGCAATATCAAATATTTGTTGATGGAGGAAATGCCCAAAGATGGCTCTATCTCACGGTATATAACTCGGCGATATCGCATTATCTGTTCACGTACGGCGGAACAGCCGCCCACGATTGAATTCATTAAACCAGTTGTTCATATTCCTATGGAATGGTCCTTTATATATTAATATATTAGAGTGGTTTTAAATAATCGAAAATTTTTTATGCGGTACCCTCCTAAAATGTTTAGTTTTGTTAAAAATTAAGATTACCAAAGTGTGAGCTCAATCGGAATATGCTAACACGTGACACTGGGACCTCAAAGTTTCCATGGGCCCTTTATATAGCTAATATTAAAATCTAACCCGATTTTCAAAATTTTTTTTAGGATTACTTGTTCAGCCACTACAAAGAACTGGTAAACTGTTTTCATCGATTGGACAATAAATGTGGTCTGTAGAGTGATTTTTTGAAAATTCCCCCATACAATTTTTAAAGAAATCCTATATCATTGAGCTAATATGAATGAAGTCTCCCTTGTCTCTTCTGCGATATTTGTGGAGTACTATTATTAGTGGATTTTCCAAACTTACGTAAATTTTGAAGATGCACTATTTCAGTCCATTTCTTCCCGTATCTCCCCCACAAAAGTTCAAACGTTGAGACTTAAGGCTTTTTTTGGAAAATAAAACCCATACTGGGTTTGCTTCTTTTCATTATGTCACTGGCTATGTTACATGTGTTAATGTTTATATTAAATTCCGTTATTAGTGACCCGGCTTTTTAATATTACTGGTCCAATAATAACGTCCAAAACAAAATAACGAAAAAGCAATTATGTTTAGTTGGCATCGCGAAAAATATAGTTGTCTATTGTAGACATAACCACTATATGCTTAAAATTGTGACATATAGATGACAGGAAAACAGATCACAAAGCAAAGACAACAACCTTTATTTTTATAGCCTCACACATAGAGTTAGCTAAGATAGTCCAAAAATTCACCACTTATTATTTCATTGAACACCACAGAGTATAAAAGAGACAAATAAAAGAATAGACAGAGAAATTGTAGTGTGCTTGTTTTTTTTAGGGGTCGCCCAAACGAAAACTACGCAGACATCTCACTCAATTGCATTTTGTTTTGTTTCATTTTGTTGAATTTGTTTATATGATGATTAGACATCGGATTTTGCATATTTGCATATTTTTTATTAATAAAGATACGAAAATTCTGATTGGACCAAAATTCGTTTTGAAGAAAACTGAATGTAATGACAGGCTCATATTTTTTATTTTTTTGCATATTTGCATATGCACAAAATATGCAAAAAATATGCAAAATATGCAAAATATGCAAAAAATATGCAAAATATGCAAAATATGCAACTGTTTTTTTTGACGAAAATCGTCAAATTAAATTTGGAAAGTCATCAAAAAGTGTTCTAAATTAAGTTTATTGTCGTTAAACGTCGATATCTTAGCAGATTATTATGTTATTAATTATTATTCCGCCACTGCAATAAATCTGGACTAGAAGACTTAGAAAATTTCCTATAATCCAGCCTTCTTATTACAACATAAGTTGCTTTCTAATACAAATTTGTTCAAAAACTTAATCAGAAATGTCAAAATGAACGTATCCAAATGTGTTGATAGTTTCTGCTCGGCCAAAATTGTCTGACAGAATAACAAATGAACTAGAAATTAAGACTAAGAAATCTTTCATATTTTACTAAAAACATAGAACATATAAAAACATATACAGGGCAATCATTAATATTTCCCTGTGAATTTTCCGCACGGGAAATAATTTTAGAAAGTGAAATTCTTTTAAAATCAATATTTATTAAAAGATGAAAACTACTTGATTAGCTTCATTATGGCATACTCTAGTCGAATCGTCAAAATATTCCCTTTTTGGGCATAAATATGGAAATAAAAAATTGTGAAATTGGGGAAAGAAAACAAATTCTGCACGGAATTTTTATTCATGATTGCACTGATAACCATATTTTAATACCCTAAGGGTATTATGTCTTAGTGAATGAGTTTGCAACATGCAAAAGGAAACGAAATAGACCCACAGTTTCTTTGATGATCTGCATAGATTCGCACTTATCCATCTGGCCATGTATTTTTGAAAACAGAGTACAGGTCACATTTATAGACCAATTCGCATAAAAATTGGAGATTTTTTTGGTTCTAGCGCGATGCCTGTTTATTTTGGTTTACATTCGGCGTCGTTTCGTGATTTCGAAGGCGTTTCGTGATTTCGCGCGGAATCAACCAAAATTTATCATGATTTCGCATACAAAAATGAAATCATCTCATTTCGTGATTTCAGCGAAACCAACATCGAAATCACAGTACACATGATATACAACCTTGCTTTTGCCTAAAAAAGTACTAAAAGTTGCAACACTTTTCACGTATCACAATAAACAAGGTAGATGTGCGAATTGCTGGAACAAAAAATGTTAATATCAAAATTTGTAAACAATGTGAAAAAATATTAAATTACATTGTTACAATGCTATTTTTCATTGTGTTCCCGTACTTTTGTAATGGAAATGTTAGAAAATATACCGAATTGTCAAAAATTGCTTCCCCATACAAATTTCGTGAAAAATACGGGAACGGAAAAATGAAGGAAATTGCAAAAACTCCAGCAGAAATGTCAAAATCAACGTATCAGCAATCATATTTAGAGGCTAATGAACATGCTGCTAGTTTCTACTAGGCCAAAATTGTATGCCAGAAAACAGGAGAAGAGGGTGTTATTCGGCGCTATTTTTGTTTAAAGAGAAGTGCAAGTCTTGCTAGATTTCGGAGTACGGGAACGCATTTTTAGTACTAAACGGGAAAACTACTGCAAGTACTAATATTTTGAAGGTTCTGAGCACAACTTTTATCTATCAAAATTTATTATTATGATGTCTCAACGATAAAATCATTATTTATTTTTTTTATTTTTTGGTACTATACACAATTGGTATGATATATAGATAATTTTACGATCATTTTTTAAATAAAGTTGTAAAGTTCTATATTGTCGTATATTTTTGATGTTTAATTCAATTTACAACAACTTGTTTTGAAAATTCATGTTCAATCAGCTGCGCATATGCATCTACCTTGATCATTGTGATATGTTTGAAATCAACAAAAAATAAGTGTAAACACCGGGGTGTATTTCAGGATTTCGTAAAATCCAGTGGATTTGGAGCGCAAGTGTAAACTTGGCATAAGATAGTCCAAAAAATTCACCACTTATTATTTCATTGACATAAGATAGTCATAAGATAGTGGCATAAGATAGTCCAAAAATTCACCACTTATTATTTCATTGAACACCACAGAGTATAAAAGTTTAGAAATTCCGACTGAAATTCAGAAATCGTAAGTCTTAAACAAAAATTTTAGATTAGTGATTGAGTTGTTTAACACAGTTTTGAATAGAATGACAAAGATTTTTGGGAAATTAGAATAGGGTATTAATGATGTTCTGACTAGTTGAGCTTAAGGTTTAGCCCAGGTAAAAGAGACATGAGTATAAGTGGGAGATAGCAATAGGATTGGTCATTAGAAGCAACGTCCTAAAAGTCCCCATGGATTTCGTGTGTGCAAAAAGTTATAAGTGGTCACAAGTCAAATGTTGTAACGTTTTTGGATTTTTGATCATATCTCAAAAACGTTGATAACTATCTTTGCGAGATTAAAGAGAAACTTGTAGACCCCAACATTTTTTACGAGGCTGGTCTTTAAATAATCGCCCTACAATCCCTGAGATATGAGTCGCGCAATATAGAAAATGCAAAAAATGTAGCCAACTGTGCGATAGTTTACATGTTGCAATTCTTTTACGCTTATTTCGAAGCTCGTATTTACCACCAAAAAGTGTCTGAAGAAAAATTTGTAGATTGCTAAATTTCCTATAAGATTGCTCTTTACTGCATCCGCTAAAGAGTTAACATTCTTATGATACGAATTAAACAATACACAATATGTAGTCATTACCGCGCCACCTAAGAGGAAATTAACATGACGTGATTATTTTACATTTGTTTCAAAACCTGTAAGTTCTATTCAAAAGTAATTAACGAAAAGTTTATAGGCCATAAACATTTCTAAACAGTTTCTCTCTCTCAAGCATACCATTCTTATGAGTCAAGCAATGCATAATATTTCCACGCCACCTCTGAGGTACCGCACAGTTGACAAATTTTTTTTTTTTTTGCATTTTCTATATTGCGCGACTCATATCTCAGGGTCTGTATGTCCTAGGCCGATCATTTAAATACCAATCTCATAGAAAATATTGTAGTCGACAAGTTTCTCTCTATTCTCGCAAAGATACTTATGATCGTTTTTGAGATATTATCAAAAAAACCAAAAAGTCCCAAAATTTTACCTTTGACCCCGAATAACTTTTTTGTACTCACGGGGTCGATTGGGGACTTTTAGGAGATTGCTTCTGATGACCAACTATAGCTCTCCACCAAAATTCGCCTTTGTGGGAATTTTTGCTATTTCAATGTTTATTCACGGTGCTCTTGAACCAACTTTAAATGGCAGGAATTTTTATGGGAAGTTTTTTCGGATTCTGAAACTAAAATGTTCATAAATGAGTAATATCAAACAACAACAAAATCGCCGGAGCGCCTTTTTAAAGAAATCGAGATTAAAGTTTACATTTTTAACGTTTTTTTAGGTTTTCACAATTTTGCTTGGAAACCGCAAGTCCTACCGAAATGGGATCAGAGAAAATATATTGGCTGTAATTCTCTCTTTTTGAGATATAGAAGTTCAAATTAGGACAATGTCACTGAATCCTTATAAAACAATGTCATGCACGGTGCGCCTTAACTAACTTTTTATGAAAACCGCTTACACCTGGGAAATGTTCATAGATGACAAAAATCCAAAAACAAGAACAAAATCCCCGGAGGGATTTTTAAATAAATTGCGGTCAAAGTTCACATTTTTAGATTTTTATAGGTTTTCGCGATTTTGCTTTGAAACAGCAAGTCCTATCGAAATAGGACTAAAGAAAATGTTGTAGCTGTGAAAATTCTCTGGAGTATTGACCGTTATGATTTGTTCCCAGGTTTTACCATTTTTGAGATATTGAAGTTCAGGCCACATTCGTATGTTTTTTTTATACCCTCAGCATTTATGTCCCAATTTACATTAGGCGAGTTTACTTGCGGCAATTGTCAGTTTGATGGAGAGAGAGGTGAGGTATATGGTAACCCTTTGCCTCTCAACACCCTCTCTCACCCACAAACTGACAATTGCCGCAAGTAAACTCGCCTAATGCAAATTGGGACTATGCTAACGGGGGTATATATACTTTCATACGGGTAAAATGTGCCTTATCGAAATAATGGTTTTAGACCCCAAGTATGTTTGGACGAAATCCGTTTCATACAATTTGGAGTCGATTTAGCAAGGTCCGTCTGTCTGTCTGGCTGGCTAGTGCGCACGAGAACTCTCGAACGTATGAACCGATTTGGTCCAAAATTTGGCCTTCGTAATATTTTGTCCAAGCTTAGTTTAAGTTCGAAGACGCGCCATATCGGTCTACTCCTTCAGGTACCTCCCCCACAAACGTTCGAAAATGTTCCGAAAACTTGTGCGCACGACAACTCATGAAGGAAGTAACTGATTTGGTCCATTCTTTGCACATCGTAAAATTTCTACCAGACTTAGATGAGCTTCCAATATGGACTCAATCGGTCCACTTCTTCGGAAACCTCCCACACAAAATTTCGGAAAAGTTCAGTTTGGGACTGCTCTCGAATCGCTTTGATTTTTGTTGTAGCAACACACAACGGTATAAGTTTCATCAGGGGCAAGTCCATACTTCCTGAGAAAATAGCCTGAAAGTTGCAAAAAACGCTATGACACCATGTGTAGTGGTTGGAGCGCAACATAACTCTCGAACGGATGAACCGATTTGGTCCAAAATTTGGCCTTCGTAATATTTTGTCCAAGCTTAGTTTAAGCTCGAAGATGTGCCATATCGGTCCACTCCTTCAGGAACTTCCCCCACAAAAGTTCAAAAATATTCAGAAAAATTGTCGCATGATAACTCTTGAAGAGATTGACCGATTTGGTCCACACTTTACCTATCCTTATATTTCTACCAGATATAGATCAGATTCGAATATGGACTATATTTGTCCACTCCTTCGGGTAACTCCCACACAAAATTTCGGATAAGTTCATTTGAAGACCTGTTCTCGGATCACTTTGATTTTTGTTGAAGCAACTTGCATTCGCTGCTTCAACTGCGACGGTAAAAGTTTTCTCAGGGACAAGCCCATACTTCTTCAGAAAACAACCCGAAAGGTGTAGAAACCCCCTATGTCACCAAATGTAGTGGCTGGAGAGTACGAAAACTCTCGAACTGATCAACCGATTGGCTTTCGTCATATTTTGTCGAAACTCAGTTTCAGTTTGAAAATGAGCAATACCGGTTCCCAACTTCCGGTACTTCCCCCAGTATTTAGAAAAAAATCACTAAAATGGTATGCACGATATCTCTTGAACGGGGCAACCATTTTGGACCAAACTTTGGATCTCCTAATAACAAAAAAACATTATTCCACAACATCCCATACGGGACAAGGGAGACTTCTCTCATATCAATGAATGCACCCCGATTCATATTTAGCTCAATGATATGGGACCTACTGTTTATCGCCGAGTCCGAACGGCGTGTCCTAAGACACCACTTATAGAAAAGTTTTTCAAGGCTGAAATACTCAGGAAATGTCGCCAACATTACTGAGGGGTATTTTGCCACCGTTGAAAAATGTTTGGTGTTGCCTGGCCGGGGAATCGAACCACCGACCTTCTGCGTGCAAGGCGGGCGTGCATACCATTGCACCACGGTGAATCTCCTAATATTTTGTTCAAATTTAGTTTAATTTCTAAAATGGCCCATATCGGTCCTCTCCTTAGGGCACTTCCCCCACAAAAGTTCAACATTTGTGTCTAAGCGCAGTTTAGGGTCTGTTCGAAGATCCTTTTGAAATGTTTACGGATGCTGTTCGTTGTGGTCCTGTTTACAGCGATATTATGCTGGCATACTGGTCCAAACTGAAATGATTAGTGGGCTCGATATCTGTCGAAAAGATATGACTCCCAAAATAAGATCCACCTTCGCAACACTGTCTATACTTTAATCCTAATCCACATTTTTGTCGGTTCATACGCCCATCATTTTGAAAACCCCTTAAATACATACGTTTTTTTTGGGGAAAAAAGTGTTTCATTTTGCACAGGCTGAGGGTATATCTCTGTCGGCAAAGCCGACTGATACTTTTTTACTTGTTTTTGTTAGGTTTTCACGATTTGCTTGAAAGCGGTAGGTCTTGTCGAAATGGGACTAGAGAAAATGTAATGGCTGTGAAAATTATCTACAAGCTTGGCTTTCGTAATTTTTTCTTAGGTTGTACCATTTTTGAGATATATAATTTTAAGTTGGGAAATTGCCGTCATGATTGACATTGTTTTATAAGGAGACGATACAGTCTGTGAATTGTCCCAATTTGAACTTCTATATCTCAAAAATGGTAAAACCTACGAACATATAATTAAAGATAAACTTGTACAGAATTTTCACTGCTACAACATTTTCTTTAGTTCCATATTGATAGGGCTAGCGGTTTCCCAGCAAAATCGTAAAAAACCTAAAAAGACCCCAAAAATGTGAACTTTGACCGCGATTTATCCATCGCTCCATCGATTTTTTTTTTTTTTTTATTTTTCTCATCTATGAACCTTGTAGTTTCAGAATCCGCAAAAACTTCCCAGGTGTAAGCTCATTTCATTTAAATTTGGTTCAAGAGCACCGTATATTTTGACTGGTCTAATTAAGTTACATTGTTGTAATTTGCCAATATCGATTTACTCTTACAACTAGCTTTACAATGCCATTCGATTTTACTGGTCTTCTCCCCACTGTGTTGGTCCACAAAAATATATGCCGTTGTTTTTTTTATTAAGTTTAAAATGCATTTATAACTTTATTTACTTATTTCTAATTTTTCATTCAATTCCGGTTATCGAAATAATGACTGATACAGTCAAAATAAACACATATACTTAAATAAATATACACACACATAATAGTAATATCTTAAATGGTATTTAAAATTACTTCTCAATTTTCTGCAAACATCTGGCCGGAGCTTTTTCATAGGCACATTTGATGATTTTGAAATAGGCGTAGTCTTTTAGCTCATCGGCCTGGTGCTCCTCAACACAATCACGAATCATGTCCAAATCACATTTATTCAATTTGAACATTTCTTTCAAAGACCAAGCAATACGTTTAATTTCTGGTCCCTTTTCTGGACGATAGACATTTGTTTCCGTGAGGAAACACAAAAGATATTCACGAACATCGGGAGTATTTTTTATTTGAAGATTTTTAATGTCTGCTACAGTCTCGGCACTTATTGAATAATCTTCCATGCATTCAGCTTCAATGTCAGGACTATCACTGGGATACCATTTAGGTCTTTTACCAAGATCTAAAATCTCGGCATTCACCATTTGGCATGCGACGGCAAGCATAGCAAAACAGAAAATTAACATTGCGCACTTTTTCATGTTGTTTGTTGGTAGGAGGTTGAAGTTTGATCTTTACGGCATACAAATGTGGACTAATGCTTACGCGCAGTTGTCATGGTGTTTTAAAGCACTCAATTCACATGGCTTTAGCAGTTGTTTATTTGTGAACAGAAAAAAAAAAACCAAAGTAAAACTTGAAATACAACTACTACGTGTTTTGTGAAAGAAACAGTGTTTCCCAAATCGCTAAAGATTGGCCTGCTACAACAGAATAAATAAGTCTCCTATACGTTTTGGTTTTTTGTTTTTGAATATCTGTGCAATGATCGAACCACACGTAAAACAGTAAAAATGTATTACTTCAAAGAAATTAAAATATTACCTATGTATATACGAATGGATGGGAGTGCAATAAACGAAATGACAGGCTACCCATAAGGTGCCCTACCTAACCATTGTTTTTATGTATTCTCCGCACTTTGGAAATTATTACCTTTTCTTAATAGTTGGCTTTTATCAAAACATATTCAAACATCGTTTAGACCGCTAAAATCGTTAGAACGTTACATTAAGTAGTGTGGTTTTTAATGCAGATCCATCTGGCTTGGAAAATATATCACAAAAATTCTAAGCGAACGGAAATAAATTGATAGCAGCAAGTCGTAGCGGAAAGATTTAAAAAGAAGATATGAGAGTAATAAAATGTGTTAAATCAATTATTTGAGCCGCTCAGTGAACACATCGATTAACTCTACTTTTCAAACATCTTAAATTTAAGTGTCAAAGCTCTTGATATTGTCATAACTTTTTTATATTTATAATAGGTTAGGTTAGGTTAGGTTGAAAAGAAGTGGTGATCCATAAATTAGGCCTGTTGTGCGCCCTAATTTGCGGTCAGGATGAGGTTGTAAACTTTGTGTATGAATTAGTTAAAATTCCTGATTATTCTATTGACGTTAGTCTAAGATTTCTGTCATGTTGACATAGTCTCTTAATGTTTTGAGCTCGATTGTCCTGATGTGATCGAGTCCTTGTATTATGTCGCTCCCTAGTAGCCTGGCAGTGACAGAGGTAGTGTTCCAAAGTTTCGTCGTCCTCTCTGCATGCTCTGCATTCACTCCTTCCTGCACAGCCTATTTTGTGCAGGTGCGCTTGTAGACCCAGGTGTCCTGTAAGGATACCCGTCAGTCTACTAATGTCTTTTTTACTTAGCAAAAGTAGTCCCTTTGTTTTGTCCTCGTCTGGGTTCCCCCATAGGATTTTTGTGTGTTTTCCCTTGTCTTCTCTATTCCAGAGGGATGTATGTGCATGTTTTGCCCATGCCTTTAGCTCTATGCGCGTCGCCTTTAATAGACTGTATGCATTCCAAGACAATTCTAGATTTTACTGTCTTGGCCGTTATAGCCGTGATGGCTGCTTTGCTGTCCGTAAGGATGTTTAGGAAAACTGGTTCCTCGAGGTTACCCACTTTCGTTTTCCTCATATTTCCGTTTTTTCGGGTTAACGTTCAGAACTCTCGGTCTGGCCCAGTTGTACGCAATTTTGAGTGCCGTTTCTGCTCTTCTGCAAAGTATATTCGGATTCGTTCCCCTTAGAAGTATTATAACGTCGTCTGCGTAGTAGATTGGGTCAAATCCTTCTTCGGTTAAGGTCCTTTAGAGACTGTTTATGGTAGTAACCCACAAAAGAGGTGATAGTATCCCTCCCTGTGGCGTTCCTTGTCCGACTTTGTCTCTTATTTTGACGTCATATAGCCCGCAGCTTATCCATCTGTTCCTTAGCATATGGTTGATCCAGTTCCTTAAGGTCCTGTCTACCTGAAACTCGTCTAAAGAGTGGATCAGCGTTTCGGTGCTGACGTTGTTAAAAGCGCCTTCGATGTCAATGCATACAGCAAGTGTATACATCTTCATTTCAAAGGTTCTCTTTATATGGTGTACTACCTCGTGCAACGCGGTTTCCACTGATCCGCCTTTAACGTATGCGTGTTGTTTGAATTTGAGCATATCGTTAGGGATTCTACTCGTTATCATGGTGTCGACCTCCGTTCCATTGTCTTGAGTAAGAATGAAGTTACACTTATCGGGCGATAAGATTTTGGTATTGCGTAGCTTGAATTGCCAGGTTTAGGGATAAAAACTACCCTTGCCTCTTGCCAGGCTAGCGGGGTGTAAGCAAATTTTAGACAAGCGTTGAAGATCCCGACCAGTTTGGACGCAATAAGGTCGACTTCCCGCTGTAATAGGGCCGGAAAGATCTGTTCTGGTCCCGCTGCTTTGTATGGTGAAAAGCTCGTGATGGATTGTTTGACCATCTAGCTGTCAATTTTTGGTGCATCTCCTGATGAGTAAACCGACTCAATCGATGCCTCGGTGCTGGCCGTGGTATTCGACGGAAAGTGAGTTTTCATCAGAAGGCCTAGAGTTTCTTCTGTTGTTTCCGTCCTTTTCCCATTTCCATCGACCATTTGCTCGGTCTGTGTATGGGTTTTGGACATAAACTTCTTAATATTCGAAACGTCGTTAACGCTATCCACCTGTTCGCAGAATAGCTTCCAGGAGTTACGTTTGGCGTTCCTTGTAATTTTGTTGTATTCCTTCAATTTTGCCTGGTAGTTGTCCCAGAATACAGCTGCTTTTTTACGTTTTGCCTTTTATAATGTCTGCGGACCTCCTTGCCTTTATTCCGAATTTCCCCTGTCATCCAGGGTTTTTCGTAGGCGGATTTCCTCTCTCGAAGGGGACAACTTTCCTCGAAAGACTTTACTAGTTCCTCAGTTAACTTTAGGACTTTCCTATCTATGTACTCCTTACTTAGGCATTCCTCATCTGCTTGTCCTAGTCTTTCTTTTACTCGTTTTCCGAACTTAGTCCAGTTTGTTTTTGATTTGTTTCGGAAGGTTATCGGATTTGGCGGTGGCCCGCTATTTTAAATCTAATATACCTATGGTCTGAGAAGGAGTATTCCTCAAAACCCTCCACTCATGTACCTCGTTTATTTTTTCTGAACATATCGTTATGTCTAATACTTCCTCCCTAACTCTATTAACATAGGTTTGTGTATTTCCTGTTTTAAGTGTAATCAGGTCGTTAGTATTTAAGTAGTCTATAATGGCTTGACCCCTTTTGTTAGTGTTAGTACTACCCCACGAGATGTGGTGAGAGTTAGCATCGCTACCTACTGGTACTTCGTTACCTGTTTGCTTGATCCTTCTCATCAGTTTCTGCAATTCCGACGAAGGTGGGGTCGGGGAGTCGAACGGCAGGTATAGTGATGCCGACGTTGACAACTCTGGAGAAAAAAGAAAGCATAAGTTTTTGTGGCATATAATGCAGGTCCTCGGGCGGGATCCCGTATTTGCGTAAAAAAGTTGATAATTAATATGGTTTAGTCCAGAAACCTTGTTTTTTATGGTCCAAGGTTCTTGGATTAAATCAATATGTATATTACCTTTAGTTATTTTTTCCATCAGGGCTAGTGTTGCCGTCTCGCTCCGATGGAGGTTGACCTGGATGACCTCAATCCCCCTCCAGTAGGTTGGCTTCCGGGGAGGCGCTTATTTGCTCTTCTGTTCCTCCCTCCTGGGTATCGTTGGTAGGTTTGACCTCCTGGGTGGTAGTCTTGGCATTCTCTTCGTCGCCCACTCTTGCCTTTCAAATCTTGAAGTACACTGAGTTCGAGACGAAATACGCCTTGCCTTTCGTCTTGGCGAGCCCAGCAAGTGAGAGGTCGTCGATCCCCACCACAAGGAGAGTGCCGTCTTCTTTCTCCTCCCTGTGGAAGCCCTCCCACCTCTTCACTTCCAAGGTCTCATTTTGGGCGGTCTTAGACTTCCTTGTTGAGTCCCCGGCCATTCCAGAAGGTTCCGACGTCGCGCTCACCCTCTTCGTGTCCGATCTCACCTCACCAGTCTCCGTTGAAGGATACTTTTGGCAGTCTCCTCTGCTTGGGTCCAGATGGTGTTTGTCCTGGGCACTTGAAGGTGGGAAGCACTTTTTCTTCTTACTGGTTTTTACGGTGTTCTGCTCCGTAGGTGACCTTATCCTCTTCGCCGCTTTCGAAGAAGTGAAGGGAGTGTCTGTGGTGCCTTGTGAAGCATCCCGCTGCTGCTATCTTTTTATTCTCGCCTGGTTCCTCTTATACTTGCGTCTTTGGGCCCCTGACCACTGTATTCTCTTTGTAGTCAGCTTCGCGCTGCTCTCGCTGACTTCCTCCACCATCTTGTGGACATCCTCTTTGATGGGATTTTCCACAACGGTGATGATTGTTTTGCCGCAGCTGCCGGATTCGGATCCAGGGTCGCTACCATCCTCAGATGGTTGGGTCACGTTTAATCTCTCCCTGTGCTGCCCTTTATCTTCCTCCGTTGTAACTCGAGGTTGTTGTTGTTGTGTGCTTGTCGCATTACCTTCGACCACAGATGCCAAGGCACCCACATCTGTGGGAGATGTTTGCTCACGATCGCATGATATCGACGAGGTGTGACTCGTAGGCAGATCACAAGTCCCCGCCGGTACTGGGTTTATTAGGCACTGCACCGTAAATTTTTCATTCATTTTTCCTCCTTCCATGGTTGCTTTTTGTTTTAGGGGAACACGCCCGTAGTCAGTTTTTGTCCGCGGGAAACTCTAGGCTTCCAGAGGTGGATTATCCCACCACTCTGCCCCAGACTCGCCATGCAACAAGTGTTGGACAGAGTGGTACGACAATCCGCCTCCCCTATCCGCCGGTGGGGACGCGAAAAGAAAAACAAACCCCTCTAAAGTTGACGAACCCCGCAAACGTTTTAAGGACCATGATCTGCGAATCTGCACCTGGAATGTTCGCACTCTTTATAGAGAAGGTGCAGTCTTCGCATTGGCAGACGTACTTGAAAAGTACAAGGCCGATATTACTGCCATACAGGAAATACGATGGATTGGGAAAGGCGTCACAACAACACCTAAAGGTGACGCACTGTATTATAGCTGCCATGACGTAAAGCATGAGTTGGGTTGCGGATTTGTAGTTAGTCGGAGACTAAAATATCTGGTCTCCAAAGGAAGTAACTGATACCTTTAGGAAGGTCGAAGCAGAATCTGCGAAAGTGGGTCTGGCGGTAAACGGCGAAAAGACCAAATTGATGGTGTCGACGCGCAAAGCGTCCATAGAGCTCGGACCAACTGTGGAAGTTGGTACCTACAATTTTGAGGTAGTTAAAGACTTCGTCTACCTCGGCACTGCCATAAACACAACAAACAACATCAGTTGTGAAATAAGAAGAAGAATTGTATTGGCCAACAGATGCTACTATGGTCTAAGTAAGCAATTTAAAAACAAAGCCACATCTCGTCAAACAAAAATAACACTATACAAAACGCTGATACTACCCGTGCTAATGTATGGCTCCGAAGCATGGGTACTTGCGCAAGCAGATAAGGCAGTGCTTTGTGTGTTTGAGAGGAAAATTCTTCGAAAGATCTACGGGCCGATTTGCGTTGACGGTGAATATCGACGTCGTATGAACCACGAGCTATATAAGCTATACAAAGACATGAATATAGTTAAACGTATCGAGATGCAACGATTGCGTTGGCTAGGCCATATCATGAGAATGAGCGATGATGAACCCGCTAAAAAGGCGTATGAATACATCCACATGGCGGTGCATGCAGAATCGGCAGGCCTAAGCTTCGATGGAGCATACAAGTGGATGAAGAAATGAAAAGGCGCGGTATTCCAAAAAGTCAAGCGAAAAACAGAGAGGAATGGAGATCTTTTCTTAGTTCGGTGGTCTATGGAACAAATGTTCTGTAATGGGCCAACTAAGTAAGTAAGTAATATTAAAATCCGAGCTGAATTTCAAAATTTTTTCTAGGATAAGTTATTTAGCCACAACAATAAACTGGTAAAATTTTCTCTTCGATTGGACAATGTGGCCTTTAGAGCGATTTCGTGAAAATTTGGCTTTGCTCCCATACAAATTACTAGGCAAACTTCGAGGCTGCAGCGGCACGTGTTAGCATATTCCGATTGTGCTCAAACGTTGGTAATCGTAAAATGGAATCTTAGTATATTAATATTAAAACACATCTGGTTTATGGTGTTATCAATTATTATTTATTTTCAATTTTCACTGTAGTCATACATATAAATCATACACGTTCACATTCATAGAAAGCATTCTCCAGAATACATTTCATAATATTGAAATAAATAACATCTTCCTGATAAGAATCTTCATAACTATTATCAATGCAGTCTTGGATCAAGTCCAGGGGACATTTATATTTAAAGGTCTTTTGGATGTCATAAGAAATACGTTCACCAATAAATCCCAAATCCGGATTATAGAGATTCTTATTGAGGCCAGTGCAGAAAAAGTAGGAACGTAATATTGGATGCTGTTTCACTCTAAATTTTCCATTTTCATTCACAAGCATATCCGCACCAATGGGATATTGTTCTCGACATTTTGCTTCAATTTCTTTGTAATTTTTGGGATACCATGGTACATCTTGAACAAATATCTAAATAGAAAAAAATACGTTTTGAAATTAAGAAAGTTCATCCAGATATTGATGTTATGAGTAACTTACCGCGGTTACACAAAGCAAGGCAATACTGAGGATCTTAAGCATGGCTTCAAAGAATAAAGAAATCCAATCGTTATCAATTTTAAACACAGACTAGGCATTCGAGAAATATTTTGTTTATTAAACAGCTAATTCAAATTTGTTATCAGCAAAGGTGTGAACTTGTTTTTATGAACTGCAGATGCTGATAAACAATTGGTGTTATTTTCTCATTAAATGAAGAGGAATCATAATGTTTTATATTTAGAAATTATTTATTCATTTTTTTTTTAATTAACATATTTTACTCAATCTTTTTACAATTATCTTTTCTATTTTCAATAACACATTTAAAGAATTTAAAGTATTTTTCCTCCTGAGATTCAATGTCCATATACTTCTGGGCACAGCCGCTTATATATTCTACCTTACAATCAACATTCAGGCCATACTTTATGCCAATTACATAACGTTCCGGTTCAAAACCAAACTCTGGTCTATAGATATTTTTACCAACAGCACTACAAAGCAAAGCGGAACGTATTGCCGGTGTATCTTCAATTTGATATGCACGTATCTTTTCAACAGTTTCAGCACTAATCGAATATTTATTTGTACATTCGGCTTCAATTGCATTGGGATTTTCTGGATACCAATCGGGGCGTTCCGACAGGACCTGTAATAAAACGTGGTTTTTGATTTTGGAATTTAATTAATTAATTTATTCTTACCAAGGAAATCATACAAATAAATGTTAAAAATTTAAACATCTTGAAGAATGCTCTTGAAACTGCTCACTGCATTTTGGGAAATATTTTGTTGTGTTTTTATAGAAGTTCTTATCAAAAAATGTTATTATTAGTTGTGGTATAGGTATTAAAGTTCACGGTCTACTATACATGTTTTTTATTTACCAATTGCGTCAAACGTATTCAATATCAAATTTTAGTTATATAACGCATATGCAATTTCGGACACGTAACACCTTTGGAACAAAATGTTTTCTTTCAACTAAGAGTTTTTAGAGAACAAACGAGAACAAGGGACGTGACAATGTTCACCCTCACCAGCTCAGCGGTACATGATTGTCCCAAAAGTAGCACGAACTCATACGACAGCAGTACAGATAGTCCTTGGGAGGATGACTATGCAGCATAAACGATCAAAAGGGAGCATACGCCAATAGGCATTGCTACACGCCTTATAATCTCAAACCTTTCCATCATAGACATTGAAATTCCAACCTCATGTCAAACAAGAATCCACACGGCTACCTACAAGAAAACTGCTCGGATAAAGGAGTACTTGGTAAGCACGCTTTATCTGGAGAAGTGAAGCTTGCATTTGACTACAAACACCTTACGAAATTTAAATATCAGGCCTAGCCTCATGAATAAATCTGAAGAAATTAAATTGGCTGCGCTCAAATCGAAAAATGGAAAAGCTCAAACAATGTCCAGAATGTGTTAGATGAGTTCGACCATGAATACCGCAAAAAAGCAGGGGTTGTCGTTCGACTGCAGCAAATGTTCGATGATAAAGTTCATCAATTGCCAGCACAATGTGCTGTATCGCATTCTTCGCGTTGTCAAGGACGATGAACTCCATTGATCGTAAATCAGTAAATAAGTAAATCTCTAAACATCAAGTACTTCTTTGTGCAGGAAAGAAAACAGCAGTTATAACGGTCTTCAGCAATGGTAAAACTTAGATTACGCAACAGACGGCTGGAGAGACAACATGCAATTTCTCTTCCACCTCAATCGTGTCTTCCGCCACTTCGCTGAGTGGAGTGAGTTCCCTTTTGTTATGTTTAAGCAGATCTCAAACATATGCAATATGAATTTATACTGAAACCAGTAACCCGTAAAAGTTTCGTAAAATCTGTTCATTCATCCCTTGCTCATGGGCTGATCACTGGTTCAGTAATCAATTGTTTCGAGGTCAAGATTGGGTGAATTGTGTTTATTTTCAAATTGTCAATAAACAATTTTGAAAAACAGAAAATTGACTAAAAATCCTAAAATTTAAAAACGTTGTGTAGCGTTATGAAAAGCTATTAAAAATGTTTTTAGGTAATTTTATATGCAATATTGACATAAATTATATAAATTCAATACAGAGAGAGTGTACAATATTTTAGATACAAGTTTGAAATTTGGAACAGAGTATACTATGTTAGTCGTTTGATGTTTAGAATTGGAAATGAACCATATCAATTAACGTTCGGTATTTTTAAGATGTAAACCAAATTCTCCAACAGCATTGACGCAATAATTAAAAAATCTTTCAAATGAATATTACCCATACCGGTTTACTCTTTGGTATATCCCATAAATTTCCACCCTATTAGCTCTTATTTGGCAATTTGGGTTCTAATTCCCCCAGAGAATTGCCAATATAGGTGTACGTTTTCGCTATCTAAAACTTTTCGATATTTCGAAGCTATTATCCTAACTTTTAAAAAGTTCAATCTGTCTGTAATATGGATATTTGAAATCCTTTTGGTGGGAGAACCTCCATGCAGAAAGTTGTTAAAATATATCCGCGTTTGAACACAGGGATTGCATTCGCGAATATGTCGAATAGAGATAGAGACAATGTTTTAATGTGGCGGAGGATATAAACAGATCGGTCCGAACATAACGTCTTTTCTTCTTCTTTAAAGTACATATCCAGATATCACACACTAACTTATGTCCCATTAAACAAGTTTTGTATTATTTTTGCCTTACTAAGTTTTCAATTGAACACATTTTTGCCACGAGGGCTGATTCTGATAAAAAGATCTATCTCAAAAACCTTTTAATGATTATTTGTACCATTAATAAAAATAAATAAATCCAAAAAGAAGAATAACTCAAATCTGCGAGTGCAGATTAGACTTGGATCTAATATTTCCAATCAAAAATTCTCTACGGCGCCTTTTCTTCCAAATTGATTGTCTATCCACCTATTTTAAGAAAAATATAAAAACACCAAAACTTTACCATTGTACCAGAAGTGACAGAGTCCGTAAAGCCAACTAAAAAATCAGAAAATGACATTAAGGGAAATACAAACTACGACTCATAGACTCCGAACCCTCCTACTAAGACTACGAAATCCATATTTGAGATTCGCAAAAAAAAATTTAGCACAATTTTAGCAAAGTCCTGAGAAAACATGTTAAATCGCAAAAACTCCATCTGATACCCCATTGGTTGTTGTTCCGGCTTATTTCTATCTTAATGGTAGGAGTAGATGTTTATGGACTCGATGACATTAAAGGACTATGCCCGAAGGTTAATCAATTTTGTCGGCACAGCGGATGCAAACTTATGAAAATTCATAATTTTTCTTTTCTGAAACAGGGTTTCGGAGTCGGAGTCTAGCAATTTTGCTGGAGTCGGAGTCTGAGTCGAAAAAAATAACTCGACTCCGACTCCGGGCAATTTTTTTCTAGATTGTAGAAATAAAACACTAAATTCGGCACACCAATTTTTTTCAAAAAACATTATTTATTTGAAAGAAATCTATAAGAAAACATATAAGCGAACGGTATTTAGAGGACGATTCACAGGATATTTACTATCCTTTGAAGTCTAGACTTTTTCAACTCTATTTTGTTTACAAAATTCATGTGGAAAATATTTGTTGGTCCAATTGGTCCTTTAATTTTTTGCAAGCAAAAGTAAGGTTCTATAACAATCGAGTTATAATTGAACATTTTACGTCTTCTATATAAGCCCTACAAGTCTCTTGTCAGAAGACCTACTGGTCTTCTCACAAAGGTGTACTGGTTTTTTCATCTTGTCTTTTGTGAGAAATTATCCTTGTCTTCTATTAAAGGATCTGTTAAACTCCGCCGAAAGACATTGTGTTCTCTTCGGATATCCTACTGCTTACAATGTGACATCAAATGGTCTAGGAGTGAAAAAAATTCCCTATGAGAATGAAAGCCAATATTGAGTATATTAAGTAACCCAAAAGATCCCAGTAACCCCAACAACGCCTGAAAAAAATGCTTTATAGCTTTGTTTGGCGATATTGTTTCATCATTTTGAGACATGTTTTCAGTTAAATAGAATGAGGAATATTTTTGTAGAATATTTTGTAGTTATAGCTCGGGTGCCACCGTGGTGCAATGGTATGCACACCCGCCTTGCACACATAAGGTCGTGGGTTCGATTCCCCGGACAGGCAACATCAAAACACTTTTCAACGGTGGCAAAATACCCCTCAGTAATATTGACGACATTTCCTGAGTATTTCAGCCATGTAAAACTTCTCTACAGAAGTGGTGTCTTAGATACGCCGTTCGACTTGGCGATAAACTGTAGGTTCCATATCATTGAGCTAATATGAATCGGGGTGCACTCATTGATATGAGAGAAGTCTCCCTTGTCCCTTATGGGATGTTTGTGGAACAATTATATATATATATATATATATATATATATATATATATATATATATATATATATATATATTATATAGCTCAGATTTTCTACATGAAAAAATTCTACAAAAATGTTCCTCCGAGAATTTTATGTAGGTTCCAAAAAATCTATATTGTCACGTTTTCATTGTCTTTTACCAGTTTTACCCGTTCCTTTCTCAAAAAATCCGTATGTTTATGTGACAGAAACTCGTTTTAACACAAAATTAAATGAATTAGCCCCAGACATTTTTGCATATCGTGCATATTTTGACTTATTTGCATAAAATTAGCATATACAAAACCATATGCAAGGATTTGTGACCTGAATATCCCACCTAAATGGCTGAAATTTGGTATTAAGTCTTCCTGGGGGGTATAAAACTTTTCACCTGAAATTTGTCGGTATAGACGAGCGGAAGGAAGTCTCTATAGACGAGCGGAAGGGAGTCTTTATAGACTCATCATTAATGCTCTAGAAGCAGAGTAAAATTTTGGCTTACAGGCATTTTAAAACGTCGTCATGAAGTGCTTATTATTTTTGCGGCATGCAGTTTTTTGATTTGTATTGCCCTTTTATTTTCACATAGTTTGAAGGCGTAAAGAATTTCGCACGGGGAAAAGTTCCTTCCAGAATATACTCGGGAAAAAGGTAAAACTGACAAATTTCTAAGTTGTATTTTGTTGCTATTTTTCAATATAAGATACAGTAGAAATAATATAAATATGAATGTTACTTCATATTTATGATCTGTAGTATTAATGAACATTATAAAAAATATGTTAGGAAAAACAAACAGATTAGCATATATGGGCCCAAATATAGGAAAAAGTTAAACACTTATCCACATTTTATTCGTTTTTAGTGGTATAGGAATTCACCCTCGGAGTCGACTCGGCCTGGAGCCAAAAATACCTCGGCTCCGAAACCCTGTTCTGAAAAACAAGTAATAAAACATTTTGTGGCCTTTTTGGACGATTGTGGGCGTCGCGAATAAATGCTTATGTTGTGCTCATAAATTTGACTTCGATAAAAACGCTTTTGCGGAGAAGAACCTGAAAAAATGCACCGATATAGTCCATTTTGGAAGTGAGCCTAATTTCGGAATTCATTCCTTTTGATAATTAACGTGCAAGACGTCATTTGGTTACCGTAAGATTTAGAGCTTTTGAACCATTATATCAAGACCGCAAGGTGCACCATTGGTCAAAATATCTAATGGATCTTCGAACAGCCCATAAATTGTATTTATGCTGAACTTTTGTGAGTGAGGTATCCGAAGTTGTTGTCCCATATAGACCATCTTGGTACTTAATTTATGTACTTCTGGAGGTAATTTTAAGATGTTCAAAGTTTCGGGCATTTGAATTTTTGTGTGGAGGTACCTGCGTACGTCTCTGCCTTTGGCTCGTCCCTCAGAAAAGTTCAAAATTTTCGCTATTGACTTCAAACTATAGAATAATTTCAACCGGCATTGCTTTACATTTTGTAAAACCTTGCAATTTCAAAAATGTTCATATAATCATATTTATACAAAGGCTGTTCGAATATCATAATGTTAAACCCCTTTGTTGTAAAATTATTATTGTTGTAATTTTCCAACAACATAAACAAATATTTTGACAAATAGTAGATGCCCAGCAAAATGTTCGATGCCAAAGATTCAATTTAAGCATGAGTGCAAGTGATTTGGCATTCCATGTTTTTAGTATCTTCACCCATTCTTTTTAGAAGAGAATGACCCTCAAAAGATCCAAATAATTTTCAGATGCTAACCTTGTGGTATGACATACATATTTACCAATCCTTTGGGATGGCATCTACACCAACGTTTTGATATGACATCTTGACTAATTCCATGGAATACTATTTTCAATCAGTTAACATTATGAGTTGCAGACTGTACAGTTTCTCCTGGCATATTATTATCGGAATCAACTTAACCATCACGTTGTGATGAAAGGACCTAAGGACTTCAGGTGCTACCATGACGACGTCCAAGTCGTCATTCCATCGGAAGTAGATTGCATTCATAAAATTGGTTCCAATGTTGACGAAAAGATTCGGTAGTATAGGAATAGCATTCATGGATTTTGTTGTTATGCTAAAGAAATTATCGGATCTTTCACGAATTCAGTTCAACCAATGAAAAAGATCCAGTGCAGTTATGACATCTCATGGAACCACTTTCATAAAATGTTGCTGAGTATATTGTTGGATAGGGCAGAAGGGTCTACAAAGTTAACCATTTTGTTTTTCGACAACAAACTAAAATGTTGCTTGTTAGATATATACAAAAGGTGGTTGTTGTGCGAAGGGAAATTTGTTTCCGACATATCGATCCGAATTCGTAACGAAATCGGAAGAAAAACATTAGCAAATTCGAAGGGAAATTTACTTCCGACATTTTCTCCGAAATCGGAACGAAATCTGAACGAATTCCCCTCCGAAAAATCGTATAGAAATCGATACGAAATCTGAACGATTTTGCTTCTGAAATTGTTCCGATATGTCGGACATCCGACATTTGGTTTGCTGGGAAGCTTCATTTGTCACCTACGAATTTACCACTAACGGTGCCAATATGTGCACAATTGTTATGTTTTTGACAACGATACCTTGGCAATTCCCGAAACCGTTGACACTATTTCGTTGTCAAATTGGCAACGGCGTGCTCATTTCGACTACGAACGGTATTGATACACTATTGATTAAGGATCTGGTCAGTTTGACAACGTATGGGGTCTTTTTTCTCTGAGTGAATGTGAACAATGCTGTTTCAGAACACGCAAAAACTTCTCAGGTGTAAGCGACTTTTATTTAAAGTTAGTTAAAGCACACCGCACATGACATCGTTTTATAAGGGGGCGATACAGTCAGTGCATTGTCCCAATTTGAGCTCAAAAATTGTAAAACCTACGAGAATACCCTAAAGATCAATCTTGTAGAAAATTTTCATAGCTATAACATTTTCTTTTGTTCCATTTCGATAAGACTAGCGGTTTCCATGCAAAATCGTGAAAACCTAAAAAACCCTTAAAAATGCCAACGTGAATCGCGATTTATTTAAAAAGCGCTCCGGCGATTTTTTTGTTTTTTTTTATTCTTCCCATCTATGAACATTGTAGTTTCAGAATTCGCAAAAACCCAGGTGTAAGCACCTTACATTTAAAGTTGCTTCAAGAGCACCGTTTACTTCTCATATTGCTGAATGTTTTGAAAAAGCTTTCCTAATTTGGGTGATAAAAACGATGTTTCAGACTCGAACACATCAAACAAGCAGAAGAAAAATTTCTAAATTGTTGTTCTCTACATTATATCCATTTTTATTTCGTATTCTTCATTACTGTGTTAAATCAATCATTCAACTTTCTTACAATGTTCCTCAACCCCATCAATCATGCATTTGGTTATGTCAAAGGTCATGACATCATCTGGCTTCACATCTTTTGATTTATTGACACAACCTTCAACAAATTCCATGTCACAATCCAGTTTTCCTCTTTCCTTCATTACGAGCTGTAGCCGATCAGCTTTGTAGCCCATTTCAGTGCTGAATACATTTTTATTTTGAGCTAGGCAGAGTAAAAATGAACGAACTTCGGTAGTGTCCTCAATATCTTTAGTCCAAATTTTTTCTAAAGATTCTGGGCTAATGGAACTTTCCTCCTTACATTTTGCTTCGATTTCAGATTGATTTTGGGGGAACCAGTCGGGAAGATCAGCAAAGATCTAAAAAAATAGTTTAGTTAATTTTATTTTATTATCGTAGATAAGCCGTTTGTTTTGCATTAAGATTGTCGTTTGAGTTATCCTCTCCAGGAGCTACAGGAGGATTACAGCCTCTATACCAAGGACCTTCGACAACAACGTGCTAGTTGCGGTCGTTACATTCCGTAAAGACTTACCATTGCGAAACAGCAAATTAATATTACCAAGCTTAATTTATTCATTTCGTTTTGTTATTGTTGTAGTGAGTGCAAGGAAGATTAAATGAAAACTGATTTCTGTGACAAAAACGATTACCTTTTTATAGAAACTTCTTATCATCGCTTACATTTGAAGGCATGAACTTACATCTGTTCTAGTGTAATGCAAATTTAATTGAGCTAATTAGATGAGTGTTTTGTATGCCACTTATGTCAGTTATTATGAACATATTGAAATTATCACCGTTCAACTTTGGACCTAACAGATGGATTATAAAGTGAGCGGCACACAACACACAATTGACGCAAACTATTTTTTAAAATTGTGTTATGTTTTTGTTTGTTGGTTTATGACCATCTCAGACTTGAAGATTCACACAGCTGGATGAACGATTAGGAACATCACATTATTTTTCAAATATTTTAACATCCATCAGTGGACGCTGATGACCTTTCGCCGACCGAAGGAAATACATAATATACAAAACAGAAAAATCAAACTTCAAAACCATCGATAAATACAGAAACGTTTGGATATTAAACTGTGTGAAGAGAAAATAACACCATCAATACCACAAGGAGAGAAAATTCTGAACTTTGACAGGGTGATACCCGAAGAGGTTCTCCGGTACACGTAGTTCATTTTAGAACTTAATTTAGGTTTGAGAGAAATATTGCAAAGGATGGACCAAAATCGACTCAAAATTGTCAGAAACTAATGTGAATTTATCTAAAAGAGCTTAGTGAAGACTGAGTTACTGACAGATCGTCGTCCACGCTAAAGGTTTATATTTTGAGTGTTGTTGGTGTGTAGGGGTGAGATAAGGCTGGTATTTTGGAAATTCGAACTAGAAGGTTACAAATAGTACTAAAAACTAAATAGGGAACCTTTTGTATTAGGCAAACGGGAAGAGCTAGAATTCTGAAATTTGGAATAAGGGTCACTGATGGATGGATAGTTAGAAAGATGTACCAAAGAATTTTTGGAAATTCGAACTACAAGTGTATGAAAAAGTACTAAAAGTTACTAAATTTGGTATTAATTGCATATTTTGCAGGGATATAACTGGAATCTTGAATTTTGGGATGGTAATCAAGGTTGGAAAGTGGCTATGGTATAAGGAAATGGTTTTGGAAATTCGTACTTGTGTGTACGAAAGGTACTAAGTGGTACTAAATTTAGTACAACTGGGCCTTGGGTGAATGGATGGAGCTGAAATCATGAAACTTGGAATTAAGACTACTGTTGTAGCATAGGATAGAAATATCGATGTAGTTTTGAAAATTCACACTTTCCTGTACGATAAGTGGTTAATGGTACTAAATTTAGTACAATTTGGATTTGGGTGAATGGATAGAGCCGGAAACCTAAAAGTTAGAATTAAGATTACTTCTGGAGGGTAGGATGGAGATATGTTGGTAGAGTTGGAAATTCGTACTCATGTGCACGAAAAGTACTAAATGGTACAACATTTTGTACTATTTGGATTTGATTGAACGGATAGGGATGGAAAACTGAAATTTGGAAATAAGTTTACCTTTGAAGAATAGGATTGAAGTAGTTTTGGAAATTGGTACTACATGCGTACGAAAAGTACTAATTGATACTAAACTTGGTAGAATTGGGATTTGGGTGAATGGATAGAGCTGGAATCCTGAAATTTAGAATTAAGATTTCAGTTAAAGTGGAGGCATTAGATAGTTCTTTTAATTTCGTACTTATGTATACGAAAAGTACTAAATGCTACAAAATTTGGTACAATTTGGATTTGGCTGAATGAATAGAGGTGGAATTCTGAAATTTGGAATTTAAATTACTGTTGGAGTGGAGGATTGAGATATGGACCTAAAATCGGGGGTACCGTTATACGAGTATGAGAGTTCTATCAAAAAGTGGACCTATGCCCACAATTTTTTGTGTGCAAGTTTTTTTTGACCACCAGGACCCTAAATGCAGAATTGTAGCAACTTCCTTTCGAAAATGTATTTAAAAACTCTAAATTACCTGAAATCGGGCGGTACCGTTATATGGGGCTACATTAAAACGTGGATCTATATATCACCAATATTTTTGAAAATTTAACATAGCTGAAGCCAAGGTTTACTCTTTTAAAACACGCGAACTTAGGATTTTTTGAAAGTACAGACCCAAACGACAAGAAACCCTAGTTGGGTTTTGTTGTGTCAGATCCAGCTCGGATTTTATGGCCCCATCTAAACATGGTTAAATATGGAGTTTTTAAAGAAATTCGGGGCTATATCTCTGAAACCAATGCGAATCTTCTTCTGACCTCTGAAGCAAATTTGTAGATAAAGACAAGAATAAAATATCTGGAGAAATAATGAACTCGAAAAACTACATTTATTGCCTCAAATTTCAAAATATATGCAAAAATTCCACAATTTTTATACATTTCGCACCGTATCTCCAAAACCGTTAATTTTTTCTGAATATTTGCTTTTGGAAAAATATTCCCTGGAATGTAATACACAACTCTTCAGAACATGTCATTGTTGTAAAATGACACTATGCTGTTGTTTTCAGTACATTTTTCAACGACGATTTAATAAAAATGTCAATAATGTAGTGAAATCCAAAATGCGAGATTAAACTGTTGGTGTGAACTGTGTTTGAAATACGTGTTGTAAAATATATGGTGCAAAATTCCGCTGAAACAACATGAAGTAAGCATTTTAGAGTTTCAGAATGATCTAAAGAATTGTTGAGAACTTTATTTGGAAGATTTTTGCAAAAGGTTACTTGGTTCAACTCCCAATAGTTTAGCCGATGCTGACCAGAATATCCGCAATTATGTAAAATTTTCTATATTTTATAGATTTTGATGCTTTACATGGAATTTTTCTTATGTGTTTTTTTCAAAAGATAAGTTCTACTAGTTTAGGGCTACAATATTGCTAAAGACAGTAAGGCCAAATTCCTATTCGTTTCTGAGATAAAGGCCTGATAAATGCAAAAAAGTGTAGATTTAGCCTGACTTAGATGAGGTCATAAAATCCGAACTGGATCTGACAGGACAAAACCCTACTAGGGTTTTTGTAGTGTAAATATGTATTTTCAAAAAATGCACGGTAGAAGTTGTTTGCATTTTCAGTGTTGCATAGTGTTATTGTAGGTAAAATCCTGAAAATACATAATATCGGGTGGTACCGTTATAGGGGGGCTATTTCCCGGCGTCGCACTTGATCGAAATTAATCAATTGAGAAATTGATAGTTCGAGAGCTCCTCTATATTTGAGTACCATTACATTAGTTATATCCTATTAAAAAAGAACTAATTAAAAATATACACGTAAAAATGTTCAAAACAAATCAGGTTATTCTACAGAACAGGAACGCAAATACATTTACTTCTAAGCACAGTTTAATACGTCAGATTTCGTACTATCGGATAACAAAAAGAACCATTAAAAATTCCAATAGCTCGTGATAATATGGTTCACACAAAATCGACGAATTTCCTTGCGATTTGTAGTATTTGTTTTAACGAAAATAATGTCATGTTATAGGTACCGTTACTTCAATAATAACGGTACAACCAACGAACATTTTTTTTCTCTCTTAGCTAGCATGTTTTCTATCCCTTCATGTACAATTTTTTGGAATTTTCAACAATTGGTTTTTTGCATTTTTGGCACAAAATATTGAATTTGGACACACTGTGCGCCGTTCTTACTTGTTTATTTTAAAAAATTTCCCTATTAGGGCGAATATAATTTTTAATGTTAATTCAATTAATTTCTCGTTATTTTTTTTAATTTTTTTTTATTTGAAAACTAGCAGATCCCGGTCCGCTTTGCTGGCCCGTCGTAATGAGTTTTAATGACAACTTTTTATGGACTTTATGCTTGACAATTCAAAAATAGATATTTTCTACCTCACTTCTTCGGTCCATTGTCAAACCGAGGAGGATTTTAAATTTTTCAACATATTTTGTCTGTAATCTTCCTTTTCTCTTACGGACTTTGTCGGATTTTTCGCCCAGTCTTTACTCTAAAGCGATTTAATTATAAACGTTAAAAAAATGGTTAAGTCGAATTCTGCCGATTATTGAGACTTATATGTTTTAGTTTTTCATGACTGATGGAACGTTGAACCTCACTTTTAAAGGAAATTTGTAAATATTTCGTTTTTATTGCTCGTGGGCGCAACCACCGTTGCCGCGAAAATTTATTTTCAGCCCAATGCAGTGGGTCTGGTCCGGTATTTTGGCTCCAAATATGTACCTACTACATTCCTAACAAATCCCTGAATTTATATGAATGTAACATTTATGATTAAATTTTTATCGCATGATTAAATTTTTTCATCAATTTTTCAAACAGTAGCAGAGTCGTGGATTTTTTAAAGAATATATTTTCAAACAGTAACATAGTCGTGGATCTTTTAAAGATTATTATTTCCAACAGTAACAGAGTCTTGGATTTTTTAAAGAATATTTTTTCAAACAGTAACAGAGTCGTGGATTTTTTTAACAATATATTTTCAAACAGTAACAGAGTCGTGGATTTTTTAAAGAATATTTTTTCAAACAGTAACAGAGTCGTGGATTTTTTAAAGAATATATTTTCAAACAGTAACAGAGTCGTGGATTTTTTAAAGAATATATTTTCAAACAGTAACAGAGTCGTCGATTTTTAAAGAATATTTTTATAAGCAGTAACAGAGTCGTGGATTTTTTAAACAATATTTTTCTAAGCAGTAACAGAGTCGTGGATTTTGTAAAGAATATTTTTCTAAGCAGTGACAGAGTCGTGGATTTTTTAAAGAATATTTTTCTAAGCAGTAACAGAGTCGGAGATTTTTTAAAGAATATTTTTCTAAGCAGTAACAGAGTCGTGGATTTTTTAAAGAATATTTTTCTAAGCAGTAACAGAGTCGTGGATTTTTTAAAGAATATTTTTCTAAGCTGTAACAGAGTCGTGGATTTTTTAGAGAATATTTTTCTAAGCAGTAACATAGTCGTGGATTTTTTAAAGAACATTTTTCTAAGCAGTAACAGAGTCGTGGATTTTTTAAAGAATATTTTTCTAAGCAGTAACAGAGTCGTGGATTTTTTAAAGAATATTTTTCTAAGCAGTAACAGAGTCGTGGATTTTTTAAAGAATATTTTTCTAAGCAGTAACATAGTCGTGGATTTTTTAAAGAATATTTTTCTAAGCAGTAACAGAGTCGTGGATTTTTTAAAGAATATTTTTCTAAGCTGTAACAGAGTCGTGGATTTTTTAAAGAATATTTTTCTAAGCAGTAACATAGTCGTGGATTTTTTAAAGAATATTTTTCTAAGCAGTAAAAGAGTCGTGGATTTTTTAAAGAATATTTTTCTAAGCAGTAACAGAGACGTGGATTTTTTAAAGAATATTTTTTCAAACAGTAACAGAGTCGTGGATTTTTTAAAGAATATTTTTTCAAACAGTAACAGGGTCGTGGATTTTTTAGAGAATATTTTTCTAAGCAGTAACAGAGTCGTGGATTTTTTAAAGAATATATTTTCAAACAGTAACAGAGTCGTCGATTTTTTAAATAATATTATTTCAACGAGTAACAGAGTCGTGGATTTTTTAAAGAATATATTTCTAAGCAGTAACAGAGTCGTGGATTTTTTAAAGAATATTTTTCTAAGCAGTAACAGAGTCGTGGATTTTTTAAAGAATATATTTCTAAGCAGTAACAGAGTCGTGGATTTTTTAAAGAATATTTTTCTAAGCAGTAACAGAGTCGTGGATTTTGTAAAGAATATTTTTTCAAACAGTAACAGGGTCGTGGATTTTGTAAAGAATATTTTTTCAAACAGTAACAGGGTCGTGGATTTTTTAGAGAATATTTTTCTAAGCAGTAACAGAGTCGTGGATTTTTTAAAGAATATTTTTCTAAGCTGTAACAGAGTCGTGGATTTCTTAAAGAATATTTTTCTAGGCAGTAACAGAGTCGTGGATTAGTTAAAGAATATTTTTTCAAGCAGTAAAAGGGTCGTGCATTTTTTAAAGAATATTTTTTCAAACAGTAACAGAGTCGTGGATTTTTTAAAGAATATTTTTTCAAACAGTAACAGAGTCGTGGATTTTTTAAAAAATATATTTTCAAACAGTAACAGAGTCGTGGATTTTTTAAAGAATATTTTTTCAAACAGTAACAGAGTCGTGGATTTTTTAAAAAATATATTTTCAAACAGTAACAGAGTCGTGGATTTTTTCAAGAATATTTTTTCAAACAGTAACAGAGTCGTGGATTTTTTAAAGAATATTTTTCTAAGCAGTAACAGAGTCGGAGATTTTTTAAAGAATATTTTTCTAAGCAGTAACAGAGTCGTGGATTTTTTAAAGAATATTTTTCTTAGCAGTAACAGAGTCGTGGATTTTTTAAAGAATATTTTTCTAAGCAGTAACAGAGTCGTGGATTTTTTAAAGAATATTTTTCTAAGCAGTAACATAGTAGTGGATTTTTTAAAGAATATTTTTCTAAGCAGTAAAAGAGTCGTGGATTTTTTAAAGAATATTTTTCTAAGCAGTAACATAGTAGTGGATTTTTTAAATAATATTTTTCTAAGCAGTAAAAGAGTCGTGGATTTTTTAAAGAATATTTTTCTAAGCAGTAACAGAGTCGTGGATTTTTTAAAGAATATTTTTCTAAGCAGTAACATAGTCGTGGATTTTTTAAAGAATATTTTTCTAAGCAGTAAAAGAGTCGTGGATTTTTTAAATAATATTATTTCAACTAGTAACAGAGTCGTTGATTTTTTAAAGAATATTTTTCTAAACAGTTACAGAGTCGTGGATTTTTTAAAGAATATTTTTTCAAACAGTAACAGAGTCGTGGATTTTTTTTGGATTTTTTCAAGCAGTAACAGCGTCGTGGATTTTTTAAAGAATAGTTTTCAAACAGTAACAGAGTCGTCGATTTTTTAAATAATATTATTTCAACTAGTAACAGAGTCGTCGATTTTTTAAAGAATATTTTTCTAAGCAGTAACAGAGTCGTGGATTTTTTAAAGAATATTTTTCTAAGCAGTAACAGAGTCGTGGATTTTTTAAAGAATATTTTTCTAAGCAGTAACAGAGTCGTGGATTTTTTAAAGAATATTTTTCTAAGCAGTAAAAGAGTCGTGGATTTTTTAAAGAATATTTTTCTAAGCAGTAACAGAGTCGTGGATTTTTTAAAGAATATTTTTCTAAGCAGTAACAGAGTCGTGGATTTTTTAAAGAATATTTTTCTAAGCAGTAACAGAGTCGTGGATTTTGTAAAGAATATTTTTTCAAACAGTAACAGGGCCATGGATTTTTTAGAGAATATTTTTCTAAGCAGTAACAGAGTCGTGGATTTTTTAAAAAATATATTTTCAAACAGTAACAGAGTCGTCGATTTTTTAAATAATATTTTTCTAAGCTGTAACAGAGTCGTGGATTTTTTAAAGAATATTTTTCTAGGCAGTAACAGAGTCGTGGATTTTTTAAAGAATATTTTTCTAAGCAGTAACAGAGTCGTGGATTTTTTAAAGAATATTTTTCTAAGCAGTAACAGAGTCGTGGATTAGTTAAAGAATATTTTTTCAAACAGTAAAAGGGTCGTGCATTTTTTAAAGAATATTTTTTCAAACAGTAACAGAGTCGTGGATTTTTTAAAGAATATTTTTTCAAACAGTAACAGAGTCGTGGATTTTTTAAAAAATATATTTTCAAACAGTAACAGAGTCGTGGATTTTTTAAAGAATATTTTTTCAAACAGTAACAGAGTCGTGGATTTTTTAAAGAATATTTTTTCAAACAGTAACAGAGACGTGGATTTTTTAAAGAATATTTTTTCAAACAGTAACAGAGTCGTGGATTTTTTAAAGAATATTTTTTCAAACAGTAACAGAGTCGTGGATTTTTTAAAGAATATTTTTTCAAACAGTAACAGAGTCGTGGATTTTTTAAAGAATATTTTTCTAAGCAGTAACAGAGTCGTGGATTTTTTAAAGAATATTTTTTCAAACAGTAACAGAGTCGTGGATTTTTTAAAGAATATTTTTTCAAACAGTAACAGAGTCGTGGATTTTTTAAAGAATATTTTTCTAAGCAGTAACAGAGTCGTGGATTTTTTAAAGAATATTTTTTCAAACAGTAACAGAGTCGTCGATTTTTTAAATAATATTATTTCAACGAGTAACAGAGTCGTGGATTTTTTAAAGAATATTTTTCTAAGCAGTAACAGAGTCGTGGATTTTTTAAAGAATATTTTTCTAAGCTGTAACAGAGTCGTGGATTTTTTAAAGAATATTTTTCTAGGCAGTAACAGAGTCGTGGATTTTTTAAAGAATATTTTTCTAAGCAGTAACAGAGTCGTGGATTAGTTAAAGAATATTTTTTCAAACAGTAAAAGGGTCGTGCATTTTTTAAAGAATATATTTTCAAGCAGTAACAGAGTCGTGGATTTTTTAAAGAATATTTTTCTAAGCAGTAACAGAGTCGTGGATTTTTTAAAGAATATTTTTCTAAGCAGTAACAGAGTCGTGGATTTTTTAAAGAATATTTTTCTAAGCAGTAACACAGTCGTGGATTTTTTAAAGAATAATTTTCTAAGCAGTATCATAGTCGTGGATTTTTTAAAGAATATTTTTCTAAGCAGTAACAGAGTCGTGGATTTTTTAGAGAATATTTTTCTAAGCAGTAACAGAGTCGTGGGTTTTTTAAAGAATATATTTTCAAACAGTAACAGAGTCGTCGATTTTTTAAATAATATTATTTCAACTAGTAACAGAGTCGTGGATTTTTTAAAGAATATTTTTCTAAGCAGTAACAGAGTCGTGGATTTTTTAAAGAATATTTTTTCAAACAGTAACAGAGTCGTGGATTTTTTAAAGAATATTTTTTAAAGCAGTAACAGCGTCGTGGATTTTTTTAAAGAATAATTTTTCAAACAGTTACAGAGTCGTGGATTTTTTAGAGAATATTTTTCTAAGCAGTAACAGAGTCGTGGATTTTTTAAAGAATATTTTTTCAAACAGTAAAAGGGTCGTGCATTTTTTAAAGAATATTTTTTCAAACAGTAACAGAGTCGTGGATTTTTTAAAGAATATTTTTCTAAGCAGTAACAGAGTCGTGGATCTGTTAAAGAATATTTTTTCAAACAGTAACAGGGTCGTGGATTTTTTAAAGCATATTTTTCTAAGCAGTAACAGAGTCGTGGATTTTTTAAGGAATATTTTTTCAAAAAGAAACAGAGTTGTGGGTTTTTTAAATAATATTATTTCAACTAGTAACAGAGTCGTGGATTTTTTAAAGAATATTTTTTTCAAACAGTAACAGAGTCGTGGATGTTTTAAAGAATATTTTTCTAAGCAGTAAATGAGTCGTGGATTTTTTAAAGAATATTTTTCTAAGCAGTAAATGAGTCGTGGATTTTTTAAAGAATATTTTTCTAAGCAGTAAATGAGTCGTGGATTTTTTAAAGAATATTTTTCTAAGCAGTAAATGAGTCGTGGATTTTTTAAAGAATATTTTTCTAAGCAGTAAATGAGTCGTGGATTTTTTAAAGAATATTTTTCTAAGCAGTAACAGAGTCGTGGATTTTTTAAAGAATATTTTCCAAGCAGTAGTAGAGTCGTGGATTTTTTAAAGAATATTTTTGCAACCAGTAACAGAGTCGTGTATTTTTTAAAGAATATTTTTGCAACCAGTAACAGAGTCGTGTATTTTTTAAAGAATATTTTTGCAACCAGTAACAGAGTCGTGTATTTTTTAAAGAATATTTTTGCAACCAGTAACAGAGTCGTGTATTTTTTAAAGAATATTTTTGCAACCAGTAACAGAGTCGTGGATTTTTTAGATCGTCTGACTAGCTGGTGAACACAATATTTCTCAAAAGGAGTAGCCGATTGAACCAAAATTCGCACAGCATAATATTTCTACCAAGTGAGCCACTTAGTGCAGTGGAAAGCACGTCCGCCTTGCACTTAGAAGGTCTTCCATCCAAACCCAGACTAGACCGTTAACATTTTCTGCGGTGGCAAATTAGTCCGGTCAAAATAGACATTGAAATAGCAAAAATTCCCACAGAGCTGAATTTTGGTGGAGAGCTAGGGTTTGCCATTAAAAGCAACGTCCTAAAAGTCCCCATCGATCCCATGTGTGCAAAAAAAAATTATTCGGGGGGGATTTACCCTCAGCGTAATGTTGGCTTACATTTCCTAAGTATTTCAGCTATGAAAGACACGCCGTTTGGACTCGGCTGTAAAAAGGAGGTCACATATCATTAAGCCAATATGAATCGACGTGCTCTCATTGTTATGAGAGAGGTCTCCGGTATCCTTTCGGGGATGTTGTTGTTTTGTTTTTTAATGAATGTAATAACGATGGGTCACTATCAATATATCATTATGGATGGGAGTTAATGGTTGTAAAATATCTATAGTTGTCTTACACAGGAACCGCCACCCCGGGACCGCTTTCGCATTACTTCGGCATGACGTTCATTAACTAGGGATGTTTTGGAAACATATGTACATATGTATGTAATATATCTACCAAACATAGATTAAGTTTGATAATCGGTTCACATTATGGTATAGCTTAAAACATAGCAGTAACTTCGGATTCCATGGGTATTATTTGTGATGAAAAGTTCTCCATGTACCATAAGTGAACACTATAAAAATTGTGACATATAACGGTATGTTCAGATTTTAAGAATTTCGATGGTTTTAGCCAAAATATACAAAGAATCAACTATAATTTGCCACTCAAACCAACATCTCTGTGCTCTAATCCAGTTCCGCTGCACTTTGATCGTGTAGAAGTTCTAAAATCAATTATTTGTTTTGATCATGGCTACAACGTTATACTACTAGGGAAAGACAGTACTTCCCGACATATGTCGTGAAATGTCCCAATATTTAGGGTCACTCCTTCAAGCATCCCTCGCACTAATGTTTTAGTAGTCTTTGTACTAATTCTATAATTTTATTAAGTAAGGAAATTTCTACATTATTGTTCTCTACATTATATCCGATTTTATTTGGCATTAATGATTAATATAACACAGTAATAAAATGTTAAATTAATCAATCATTCAACTTTCTTACAATGTTCCTTAGCCCCAATGAAAATGCATCTGATTATTTCCCGGGTCATAATATCAAACAGCTTAATATTCTTCGATTTATTGATACAACCTTCAAGAAATTCAATGTCACAATCCAGTTTTGATCTTTTCTTTAGTGCGAGCTGTATCCCGTCAGATGTGTAGCCCATTTCAGTGCTGAATATATCGTTGTTTTCAGCTAGGCAGAGTAAAAATGAACGAACTTCGGTAGTGTCCTCAACTTGTTTAGTCCAAATGTTGTCAAAAGATTCTGGGCTAATGGAACTTTCCTCCTTACATTTTGCTTCGATTTCAGATTGATTTTGGAGGAACAAGTCGGGTAGATCAGCAAAGATCTAAAAAATAGTTTAGTTAATTTTATTTTATTATGGTAGATAAGCTGTTTGTTTTGCACTAAGATTCTCGTTTGAGTTATCCCTCCAGGAGCTCCAGGAGGATTACAGCCTCTATACCAAGGACCTTCGACAACAACGTGCTAGTTGCGGTTGTTACATTCCGTAAAGACTTACGATTGCGAAACAGCAAATTAGTATTACAAAACTTATTTTATTCATGTCGTTTTGTTATTGTTGCACTCACTAACAAGGAAGATTGAATGAAAACTGATTTCTGTGACAAAATCGATTACCTTTTTATAGAAACTTCTTATCATCGCTTTCATTTAAAGGCTTGAACTTACATCTGTTCTAGTGTAATGCAAAATTGAGCAAATTAGATGAGTGTTATGTATGTCACTTATGCCCCTTATTATGAACATATTGAAAATATCACCGTTAAACTTTGTACCTAACATACGTATTATAAAGTGAGCGGCACAAAACACACAATTGACACAAATTATTTTTTAAACTTGTGGCATGTTGTAGGTTGTTCTAGCTGCCTCATTTACAACGGTACAATTTTTTCCGGAGCTAGTCACATAACTATTTTGATAGGTGTCGAAAAATAACAACAACCAATCGTCCAATCGTCTCATATTTGTTGCAGCTGACTGATACTTTCTTACTTCTTTTATTATATTTTTATTTTTTTATTTACTATTTGTATGTACATAAGTCAAGCTTAATCTCATATTTGTTGTTTTCAAATTTAAAAACAACAAGTTTAAAGTGGGATGTAGTTAAAATTGATTACTTTAGGGGATGGCAGAGAAGACTAGTTTCGTCCAAGGCCACTTGGACTCATCAGTTCTCTTAGATCTTTGTATTGAAACAAAGAACCCTTCCCCAATTTTATGACGACTCGAGCTCAAGAATAAGTGTGAGTGTGTAATCAACTTTAACTACATCCCACTTTAAACTTGTTGTTTTTAAATTTGAAAACAACAAATATGAGATTAAGCTCGACTTACATACAAATAGTAAGTAAAACACACATCTCAACAAAACTGCCAAAGTGAATTTATTTTTTTATTTTATGTTTATTTTATTTATTTTTAATTTTTTATACCCTCAGCATTTATGCTAACTGGGGTATATACACTTTCATACGGACAAAATGTGCCTCATCGAAATAATGGGGTTTTCAAACAATTTAAAGTCGATTTAGCAACGTCCGTCCGTCTGTCTGGCTGGCTGGTGTGCACGATAACTCTCGAACGGATGAGCCGATTGGGTCCAAAATTTGGTTTTCGTAATATTTTGTCCATACTTAGTTTAAGTTCGAAGATGAGTTATATCGGTCCACTCCTTCCGGTACTTCGCACACAAAATTTCGGAAAAGTTCAGTTTAGGACCAGCTCTCGAATCGCTTCGGTTTTTGCTGTAGCATCTTGTATTCACCGCCCCCATACGACGGTACACGTTTTATCTGGCGCAAGTCCATACTTCCTGAGAAAGGAGCGCATGATAACTCTCGAACGGTTTTGCCAATTTGGTCCAAAATTTGAGCTTCGTCCAAACTTAGCTTAAGTTCGAAGATAAGCCATATCGGTACACTCCTTCAGGTACCTCCCCCACAAAAGTTCAAAAATGTTGGGAAAAATTGTGCGCATGATAAGTCTTGAAGGGAGTGACCGATGTGGTCCATACATTACACACCCTAATATATCTACCAGATGTATATCAGTTTCGAATATGGATTATATTTGTCCACTCCTTTGTGTACCTCCCACACAAAATTTCGGATAAGTTCACTTTAAAACCTGCTTTCGAATCTCTTTTATTTCTGTTGAAGCAACATGCATTCGCTGCCTCAATTACGACGGTAGAAGCTTTTTCAGGGGCAAGTCCATTCTTCTTGATAAAACTGTACGAAAGGTGTAAAAACCCCATAGCACCATATGTTGTCGCTGGAGAGCACTATAACTCTCGAACTGATCAACCGATTTGGTCATATTAGCTTTCGTCATATTTTGTCCAAACTTAGTCTCAGTTCGAAGATGGGCAACAACTTCCGGTACTTCCCCCTCAATATTTAAAACATTTCACTAAAAATGCAAAATGGAATGCACAATGTCTCTTGAACGGGGAAACCAATTTGTTCAAAACTTTGGATCTCCTAATATGTTGTCCAAATTTAGTTTAACTTCCAAAATGACCGATATCGATTTTCTGGTCAAAAATGTATTTCTGGTCCACTGAAATGACTAGTGGGCGCGATATCTATCAGAAATAAGATAAACTTTCGTAATCGACTATGTCGGTCCATTCCTTTAAGTACCTCCTCCGCAACAATTTTGATTTTATCCTAATCCACATTTTTGTCGGCAAGTTCAAATGTCCAAAAAGGGCCACAAAATACTGAAAAGGCCATAAATACATTCGATTTGTCCGTAGATGATGGTTTAAATTAGGATAGGCTGAGGGTACATCTCAGTCGGCAAAGCCGACGGATACTTGTTTACTTGTTTTAATTTATTTTATTTATACATTTATTTTTATTTTATTTTATTGTTTGTTTTGTTTTTGGTTGAAGTTTCAATCTCATTTGATTGTTTTTAAGTCTGGAGTGTTACCCCCAATGGCTTAAAATTCATCATTACTCTCTATTACAGAGAGTAATGTTTTTCAAAACGAACTGACAGTGTTGCAAAATTTTTACTGATCGCTACCAATATCATGATTTCATCCCGGCGAAGGGAATTATCAATTGGCCTCTCAGTTTTTGAAATGATGCCTTTTTAGCGAAAAACCGATCTCTTTAAGTGTCTAGTATTCCCATATGAATGAGAATCACACTCACTTTTCAGCTTTTCCAAAGAAACACCAAAATCAAAATATTTTGCAACATGTCAGCACGTATCAACTAAGAATTCTTCGAATTCTGTGAGTTGAAAAGAACATTTATTATATTATTTTATTTTTTATTTTGTTTTATTTTATTTTATTTTCATTTTGTTATACCCTCCACCATAGTATGGAGGGTATATTACGCTTGTTTTTTCGTTTGTAACGCATTAAATTTTAATTTGCGACCCTATAAAGTATACATATATCGCTCATTTACTCAAAGAGTGGCATAACTCAAAAAATGCGTTTTCTGAGTTAGCAATTTCTATTTTTTATACCCTCCACCATAGTATGGAGGGTATATTAAGTTTGTTTTTCCGTTTGTAACGCATTGAAATACTCATTTGCGACCCTATAAAGTATATATATTCTTGATCAGGGTAAAATTTTATGTCGATCTGAGCACGTCCGTCCGTCCGTCCGTCCGTCTGTGGTAATCACTCTAGCATCCACAAAAATGGAGATAGGACGCTGAAATTTTGGGAAAATGCGTCTTTTGTTTGCAGGCAGGTCAAGTTCGATGATGGGCTATATCGGTCCACGTTTTGGTATAGCCCCCATATAACGGTACCCCCCGATTTGCGGTATTTTGACGCTTTAAGCTACATTTTTAGACTGATTTAGCTATAATTTGACATTTAGGGTTCTTAAGTATCAATAAACTTATATAACAAAAGTTGTGGACATAGGTTCACGTTTTGGTATAGCCCCCATATAACGGTACCCCCCGATTTGCGGTATTTTGACGCTTTAAGCTACATTTTTAGACCGATTTAGCTATAATTTGACATTTAGGGTTCCTAAATGTCAATAAACTTATATAACAAAAGTTGTGGACATAGGTCCACGTTTTGGTATAGCCCCCATATAACGGTACCCCCCGATGTACGGTATTTTGACGGTTTTAGCTACATTTTCAGACCGATTTGGCTATAATTTGACATTTAGGGTTCCTAAGTGTCAATAAACATATATAACAAAACTTTTGGACATAGGTCCACGTTTTGGTATAGCCCCCATATAACGGTACCCCCGATTTGCGGTATTTTGACGTTTGTAGCTACATTTTCAGACCGATTTAGCTATAATTTGACATTTAGGGTTCTTAAGTCTCAATAAACTTATATAACAAAATTTGTGGACATAGGTCCACCTTTTGGTATAGCCCCCATATAACGGTAGCCCCCGATTTACGGAATTTTGACGTTTTTAGATACATTTTCAGACCGATTTAGCTATAATTTGACATTTAGGGTTCTTAAGTATCAATAAACTTATACAACAAAACTTGTGGACATAGGTCCACGTTTTGGTATAGCCCCCATATAACGGTACCACCCGATTTACGGTATTTTGACGTTTTTAGCTACATTTTCAGACCGATATAGCTATAATTTGACATTTAGGGTTCTTAAGTGTAACTAAACTTATATAACAAAAGTTGTGGACCTAGGTTCACGTTTTGGTATAGCCCCCATATAACGGTACCCCCGATTTCAGGTATTTTGAGAATTTTACCAACAAGTTTTAACCGAATTATCTGTAATTTGAACATTTGACATTTGAAATTCTTAGTGGTCACCACACCTCTCCACCAAAAATTGTCAAGAAAGTCCCCATATAACGGTACCTCCCGATTTTCAGTAATTTGATGATTTTAGCTACAATATTAAACCGAACTAGCAGTAATTTGACATTTGAAGTTCTTAGTGGTCACAACACCTCTCCACCAAAAATTGTCAACATAGGTCCATGTTCGGATATAGCTCCCATGTAACGGTACCTCCCAATTTTAAGTAATTTGGCAATTTTAGCTACAATTTTTAACAGAACTAACTGTAATTTGAAATTTGAAGGTTGTAGTGGTCACCACACATCTGCATCAACAATTTTCAACATAGCCCCAATATAACGATACTTCCCGATTTTCGGTACTTTGAGGATTTTACTTAAAATGTTTAACCGAACGTAGGTCCATGTTTTTGTATAGCCCCAAAACAAACCTCCTGATTTTCCTTACCTTAGCTTTATTTTTTGGACGAACTTTCTGTAATTTGAAATTTAAAAGTCAACAAAAATTGTTCATTTAAGTTCATATTTTCGTATAGCCCAGATACCTCCGAACTAGCTGTTAATCATATTTGAAGTTCCCACGTTATGTACCGATTTTCGATATTTTGAAGATATTAGCTAAATTTTTTAACCGAATTAAGAGTTATTTGACATTAAAGGCTCCCATCAAAAACTGTCAACATAGGCCCATGTTTTATTATAACCCCTATATAACAGTACCTCCCAATTTCTAGCCCACCAAAAATTGTCAAAAGTTAGATATAGGCACCATAAAAAAGGGACTCCCGAATGAAGCATTTTATGTACATTATCTGACATTTTAACGTACTCACTTAAAGTTGGGGACAGGAATGAATATTTTATGGTGGAGGGTATGAAAAGTTCGGCCCGGCCGAACTTAATGCTTTTTTACTTGTTCTACTTTATCTTGTGTCAAATTTTCATGCTGATATCTCTAAAACTTAACGAGTTACAGCTCATTTACTACGAGCTTCGCAAAATTCAACACAACAGTTTTTTGAGTTTATGAAGCACAAAAACAACCCAAATCATGCTTAATCTTGCACAGAAATTTAGCACTGATATCTGGCTAGCTGGTTGCAAAATATGGTCATGTAGTTATTTTAGTTTTTGTGTAATAATCTTTTTTAATTTAGCTGATGGCCATTGTAGCCAATGCTATGTCTTATTAACATTGTATTTACTACAAGTTAATATAATAATAAATAAAAAATAAAAAAATTTTGTTTCTAAATTTGTACGCGAATTTGAAACGATGGGCAAAAAATGCAACTGCAATAAAAGGAAAGAGAAAATTTGCTATGATTTGAATGTATACTAGTCGTTAAACCGTTTACTTTTTATTCATGTTTTGCAGTTTTTCTAAAAATGTTTGGGTTTTTAATGTATTTTAAATTTTATATTTTTTCTGTCATAATTAATTTATTTCGATAAATTCTCTCATTTGTTAGAGATGGGACATATTTTATTGTCGTTCTGAGAGTAATTTAAATAGAACATGTAAGAAAGTATCAGTCAGCTGAGCCGACAGAGATATACCCTTCACCACGTACCCGAAGAAAAAAAGTTAACACAATACTTCTGTAGGTTTTTTAGCTGTTGGGAAAAATTTCCAGGATAGAAAGGGCCGCAAAAAACTACATGTTGCAACAAAATTCAGAATGATCCAAGACGAGTGCATTTTTTTCCAAACTTTGGGTAGGGTGTACCCATAGGAGTACATATTCGGACCTAATACAAATCTGTAGGAAATATTTTTTTTCTTTATTAGTCTATGGATATTTTCCTTACAGACTATATAATTAAATATGTTGTACTTCATTTTCTGAATTTAAATATATTACAATTTTATTTTTCAATTTACAAAGTTTGAGCTAAATCGATTTCTCTCATAAAGGGTTATTTTACACATTAGCCAGTTTAGGTGGTGCCGGTAGGATTTTCTGGACCTTTTTGGGTCATTATCTCAGGAAGTATGGACTTTCCCACAAAAAAAAAAACTACAACGTCGTAACAGGGGCCGCAAGTGCAACCTGCTGCGTCACAAATTAATAAGATCAGAGAGGAGTTGTTAAACTATACTTTTTCCAAATATTGTGTGGGAGGTACTCAAATGAGTGGACCGATATAGTACATATTAGAACTCGATCTATGCCTGAAGGTAATATTACCAATAGCAAAGTTTGGCTCAATTCGGTTATTCCCTCCGAGAGTTATCATGCTCACAATATTGGCGAAAAATTTTGAACCTAAAAGCCAACACAATACTTGCCAAAGTCAGACGTGTTTTCTTTAAGCTCCGTGTGTTTACTACCAGTTAAAACTCCTTGCACCATTAAGCATCTTGAAACTACTTCCGGAAGACAGGAAATCCACTATTGCATTTATAGTTATACGGGCACAAGCAACACAATTTCATAAAACATTAAAATCTGTGTTTTTTCCACAAATGTTCAACAAAAAATTTTAAGAATTCCACTGGAAAACAAAATTGCCGCTACCACTGGTGAATATCAAAACAAAAAACAAGTAAGAAAAGCGTTAAGTTCGGTCGGGCCGAACTTTTTATACCCTCCACCACAAATTTCAGCCATTTCGGTGGATTAATGTGGCCACAACCTTCAAAATACCGAAATTCGGAAGGTACCGTTCTATGGGGGCTATATGATGGCGTGGACCTATACCTACAAATTTCTGGGGGAAAGTTTTATACGCCTAAAGAAGACTAAATACCAAAATTCAGCCATATCGGTGTGATAATGAGGCTAAAACGTTCAAAATATCGAAAATCGGGAGATATTGTATTATGGGGGCTATATCAACACGTGGACCTATATAAACATTTTATGGTAGAAATGTTTCTTAGCCTCTGGAAACACAAAATACATAGTTACAACCGATTCTTTGGTCAAATGGGTCTACTTACTTACTTAGCTGGCCCATTACAGAACATTTGTTCTATAGGCCGAACTAAGAAGAGATCTCCATTCCTCTCTATTTGTTGCTTTGCACTCTGGAATACCGCGCCTTTTCATCTCATCATCCACTTGTTTGCGCCATCTATTCCTTGGCCTGCCAATTCTGCGTGCACCGCCATTTGGCATGTATTCATACGCCTTTTTAGCGGGTTCATCATCGCTCATTCTTATGATATGGCCTAGCCAACGCAATCGCTGCACCTCGATACGTTTAACAATATTGATGTCGTTGTATAGCAGATACAGCTCGTGGTTCATGCGACGTCGATATTCACCGTCAACGCAGATTGGTCCGTAGATCTTTCGAAGAATTTTCCTCTCAAACACACCAAGCACTGCCTTATCTGCTTGCGCAAGTACCCAGGCTTCGGAGCCATACATCAGCACGGGTAGTATCAGTGTTTTGTAGAGCGTTATTTTTGTTTGACGAGATGTGGCTTTGTTTTTAAACTGCTTACTTAATCCAAAGTAGCATCTGTTGGCCAATACAACTCTTCTTTTTATTTCACAACTGATGTCGTTTGTTGTGTTGACGGAGGTGCCGAGGTAGACGAAGTCTTTTACTACCTCAATATTATAGGAACCAACTTCCACAGTCGGTCCGAGCTCAATGGACGCATTGCGCGTCGACACCATCAACTTGGTCTTCTCACCGTTTACCGCCAGACCCACTTTAGCAGATTCTCCTTCGACCTTTATAAAGGTATCAGTTACTTCTTTTACTGATCGACCCATGATGTCTATATCATCAGCATAAGCAAGTAACATGTGACTATTGGTGTAGATTGTGCCACTTCTTTTGACGTTTGCCTCTCGTATAACCTTTTCTAGCAGGATGTTGAAGAGGTCACACGAAAGGCTGTCTCCTTGTCTGAAACCTCTTTTGGTACCAAACTCTTCGGAGAGGTTCTTTCCTATTTTAACTGAGGACCTCGTGTCAGTTAAAGTCATTTTACAAAGCCGGATGAGCTTTGCGGGAATACCAAATTCAGACATGGCTTGGAATACCTTTGAACGCAGCGGACTGTCGAAGGCTGCTTTATAATCGACAAAAAGGTGGTAGGTGTCGATCTGCATCTCTTGGGTCTTCTCCAGGATTTGCCGCAGGGTAAATATCTGGTCAATGGTGGACTTGCCAGGTCTAAAGCCGCATTGGTATGGTCCAATAATCTCGTTGACCATTGGCTTTAGTCGTTCGCACAATATCCCTGACACGATCTTGTAGGCAATAGGGAGTAGACTTATGCCCCTATAGTTAGAGCATACAGTCTTATCTCCCTTCTTGTGGACGGGGCACAGGATACTCAGGTTCCAATCGTTGGGTACTCGTTCTTCCTGCCAGATGGTGCTAACTAGCTGATGAATACACCTTATCAACGGTTTTGAACATCGGCTCCTGCTGCCTTATTATTCTTCAGCCGATTTATTGCTGTCTTTACCTCATCTTGGCTGGGCGGTATACATTCAATACCATCTTCTGGGATTGGGTCTGTGGTATCTTTGTCGTCTTCGCTGCTATTGGATACCAACAGATTTGAAAAATGTTCTTTCCATATCCTGAGTACACTATCTGTATCAGTTACCAAATTACCTTGCTGGTCTCTACAGGAGGATGTGCCTGTACCAAAGCCATCAGTTTGATGCTTGACTCTTTGGTAGAATTTTCGGACTTCATTCTGGCTCCTGTACATCTCGATTTTTTCACACTCCCGCTTTTCCATCTCTCTCTTTTTCCTGCGGAAAAGACGTTTCTCCTCTCTCCTTTTCTCCCTGTATCTCTCTCGTGCGCTACGCGTTGCTACGGATTGTAAAGTAGCCTTATATGCCGCATTTTTCTCTTCGGTGGCAGCACGACACTCCTCATCATACCATGGATTCCTTGGTGGAGGTCTCTGGTATCCAAGTATGGATTTTGCGGCTGTTTGCATGGAGTGGGCAATGCTTTGCCATTGCGCTGATATGTTATCGGGATGAGGAGGGCTTTGATTAAGCAATTGGGCTAGTTGAGTGGAATATGCTGTGGCTATCTGTTGTGATTGCAGCTTACCGATGTCTAACTTTCGTGTTGTGTCTGTTCGTACTTTGTTTGCTACGTTTAAGCGGGTGCGTACCTTTGCTGCAACAAGGTAGTGGTCCGAATCAATGTTTGCGCCTCGGAACGATCGTACATCCAACACGCTCGATGAATGTCTTCCATCTATCACAACATGATCAATTTGGTTTCTTGTTTTCTGATCTGGAGACAGCCAGGTGCCCTTATGAATATCGAGATGATTAAATCTGGTACTGCTAACTACCATGTTTTTTGCAGCTGCAAAGTCTATCAGTCTCATACCATTGTCAGATGTTTCACTGTGGAGACTGAATTTCCCGACTGTTGGGCCAAAGATATTCTCCTTTCCAATTTTGGCATTAAAATCGCCTAGAATGATTTTAATGTCATGGGCAGGGCAACGGTCATATGTTTCTTCTAAGCGCTCGTAAAATATATCTTTGGTCTGTTCGTCCTTTTCTTCAGTGGGAGCATGAGCGCAAATAAAGCTGATGTTGAAGAATTTAGCTTTTATTCGAATTACAGCAAGTCTTTCATTCACTGGAGTGAAGCTGGATACAAGATGTTTTAGTCTCCGACTAACTACGAATCCACAACCAAACTCATGCTTTACGTCATGGCAGCTATAATACAGTGCGTCACCTTTAGGTGTTGTTGTGACGCCTTTCCCAATCCATCGTATTTCCTGTATGGCAGTAATATCGGTCTTGTACTTTTCAAGTACGTCTGCCAATGCGAAGACTGCACCTTCTCTATAAAGAGTGCGAACATTCCAGGTGCAGATTCGCAGATCATGGTCCTTAAAACGTTTGCGGGGTTCGTCAACTTTAGAGGGGTTTGTTTTTCTTTTCTTTCGTTTTTTCATAGTAGGCTCTTTTTTCTAGGGGAGGGTTACTAACCCGACGCCCAAACCCAAGTTTTTAACGTTCTTATGGGTGAACGCGCGGCCCATGTTAGCTCACTACCTTTAACGGGTGTTAAAGGCAGTTCCCCAGGTGACACCACGGGGAGGTCAGTGTCCACTTGGGATGAAAGAGGGACCAAGATAAATCCTGGGCTTTGCCATGTTAAAACCGGTCAGGACCGTTCCTTGGTATCTTCCATCCCCTACGTCACCTCAAATGGGTCTAATACATTCAAAATATATTAAAATGACGCGTACTTTATAAGGGGTCTTATGTGGGGACTATACCAAAACGTGGACCTATATAACCCAACTTTGGTAGGAATGTTTTCTGGCCTCTGAAGATACAAAATACCAAATTACAACCAACTCTGTGGTCAAATGGGTCTAATACATTCAAAATATATTAAAATGACGCGTACTTTATATGGGGCCTTATATGGGGGCTATACCAAAACGTGGACCTATATAACCCAACTTTGGTAGGAATATTTTTTGGCCTCTGGAGACACAAAGTACCAAATTACAACCAATTCGGTGGTAGAATGGGCCAAATATCTTAAAAATTCCTTAAAACGACGACGCGTCACGCGTCATTTTGTATGGGGGCTATACGAAAGCGTGGACCTACATAGCCCGCTTTCAATACCAAAAGTCCAACGTAAATATAACATATTTTCCCAAAATTTCATCAACCTACGTCAATCCGTTCGGACGCTAGAGTGATTTCCACAGACGGACAGACAGACGGACGGACATGGCTATATCGATGTAGAATTGCACGCTGATCAAGAATATATATACTTTGTGGGGTCTACAATGATTATTTCGAGTAGTTACAAACGTAGTGACAAACTTAATATACCCCCATCCTATGGTGGAGGGTATAACAAACAGTGGTGCTCTTCTTTCGAACCCACAACGATAACGTGCAAACAGCTGACGATAAAAGTGTGTTATCGATGAATGTGTGTTCCACTTTACAACACTGGCTTGTAAAACCAAATGAGTACTAAGCGAACACTGTTATCGACATCGCCCGAAATAACAGTCAACTCTGCAAAAAAAAGACAACCAGTCAACAAGATGACTCAAAATACCCAAGATGTTTTTTCGTGGAACAAGTTAAGGGAACTGCTGGATGAGAAGCTGCAAGATGTAGCAAAAAAAGAAGATTTATTAGCAATGAAAGCTGAAATAAGTGAGTTGAAACAGGAAAATTTAAAACTTAGAGAAGATGTAAAGAAGTTAACTGCCCGCTTGGAAACAGTGGATAGGAGATCCCGACTATCAAACGTAGTTGTTAGTGGCTTACCTTGTACTACATCCGCAGTAGCAAGAAATGAATTCGTTAAATTATGCTTGAATGAATTAAAAATTGATGTTGAAATTATTAGCACACGTATGGTAGCATCAGGAAAACTTTACGTATTTAGCCTGGGTACATGCACGCAAGCACAAAAAGTTTTGTCCTCAAAAAGATGCCTACATAAAAAGAACATATATATTCAACGTGATTACACAGAGAGCGAACAAAGCGTCAGATTCAATATGCGTAAAATAAAAAATGAAATCACAAAAAAGAGGAGCGATATTAAAGTTAATTTAGCTGAATTCTCCATCTTCATAAACGATAAGCGATTTTATTCGGACCAAGGAAAAATAATAGCGCCAACTGATAATAGGTGTGTACGATAACTTTCCCAGCAATAATTACTCAGTCAGTTCCAGCAACCTCTCTCAGTGAATTTTTCTCTCTCAAGCAAGAAAAATTGCAGAAAGTTATCGAACAGCATTCTGCAAAAACTTGCAAGAAAGTCAGCTGTTTCCGAAAATGTTTGAAATTTGTTTTGGTTTCGTTTGATATTTTAAACCAAATGGAACAAAAACATAAATGTTAAAATTGCAGTTTACTTATTTAATGCTTTAATCCTATCCACAACGCTTTAGAATCTAAAAAAATGTGCAATTGTGAAATTTTCTTGGGCAAAAATGTTAACATTTCGAGTTGTTTACATTGAACAGGTGATTAAAAGTCAGCTGATCAGACTTGCAAATTTTTGCGGGACAAATTTTCCCAGCAAAAATTTGCAAGTTCTCAGTCACAAAACTCTCCAAAAATCTCTCCAAACTCGCTCTCTTTTGCTGGATAATTTTGTTATTGAACAGCATTCAGCAAAAATTTGTACGAATTTGTACAAATTATTGGGTTATCGTACACACCTAATGATGCCATATTTTTAACTGAAATCCTAGGCAATAACTCGTTTGAAGTAATATCTAAAGAACGTTTTTATAAATCTAATAGTTCTTACACACCAAAACAACAATAGCATTACGAATCGTACCATTTACTTGCATACAATGTTTCTAATTTGCAAAAAGCTCTTAACTTTGGAAATTTTCTTAACTATGTCAATAAATTTGATATCTTCTTCTTTTTTGAAACTCATGTTGAAGGAAATAAAATGTCACATTTCTCACCGTTATTTAAAATTTTTTATATACATTGGGTAGAGGCAACTAGAGTAAACAGAGCTGGTAGGGCAAGTGGTGGTTGTCTTTATGGTTTTAAGAAGGATATCAAAAACAAGCTCAAACTAGAGTTTATTGATGTAAATGGTTTTGCGGTTTTATCAGCTAACTTCGATGGATGTATTTTTTATTTTTTACCTACATATTTGAATTGTACAAATTGGAAAAGAGATGCAGAACGGTTTGAAAACTTATTAAAAGATTTCATGCCTGAAAACTTTTGTATTGTAGGTGATCTAAACGCAAGAATTGGTGAAGAGCAGATTCTAGAAGGCAGTATTATAGAAAATTACTCAAATATTAATGAATGTCGTCAATCTAAGGATAAATGTGTCAATACAAATGGTAGAAAATTGTTAACAATTATTGAAGACATTGGAGGTATAGTATTGAACGGTAGAACTCGGGGGATACTGAAGGCAATTTCACGTTTTGCGGAGTAATGGGAAGCTCAGTTATTGATTATTACATTTGTTCTCCCAATTTCTTACAATTTGTTTCGAATCTAGAAGTGGATGCTAAAGTCTTCTCAGATCATATGCCATTAATCTTAGAAGTAAAAATTCAAGCTCATAGGAGAGGTAATATTGAAAATAACCCTAAACCGATGGAAAAACTCTTTTGGAGGGATAAAAATATTCTTCAGTACAAGAATAACATGATTTCACGGTCAGAAAACTCATGCTACTCGTCTGGCGCCTCAGCAGATTATATGGTGCAACAACTTACCTCCAGAATAGAAGAATATGAAAAGAAGTTTAAAAAAATATCGCAGATCGCATACCATTACAAATAGAAACAGTTATTTTTTGTCGAGACAAAAATTTAGATTGTTATGTGCTGAAAAGAAACGGGCCTTTTACAACAATAATCTTAAACAAGTGAGCCAAGGCTATAGTCGGGTCGGGGCCGACTATGTGATACCCTACACCACTTCCCCTGTGCATTAGCTTTTGACTGGTAAAATTCAAAATATTAAAATTGGGATAGCTTAGCGCCTTTGCTCTGAATGTCTTCATTAATACAGGTCAATTTTATTGAAACACGTTTAAGTGCATCGTCAGAATAACTTAAATAAAAAAATGGAGAAGTGGCCAACCATCGCATTCCGACCCCTGAATAATATCCGACCATAACCAAAACCAATAGGTTTATTCCTCTGTGGGACCCCCATTAACACCCAAAATTTCGTGACGATCCAATCAAAATTACGACGTGTAGCGTGATTACAAAAAATTAGAAAATAGGACGTATTACCGACTATTGCTATATCTCCGTTATTTGGCCACATACGCCAACATGCTTTACATCATTGTAAAGATGGGATTTTCTACTTTCATAGTCGGACTTTGCTTTTGGAAGGTCCCCAACCAATGCTGTGCTATTCGTCATTATTATTAAAATCGCAAAAATGAGAAGTTGTGTTTTAATAGCGGCTATTGCGATATCTTCATTGTTTTACCACCTACGACAACATACGTTACATCGTTGCAAAGGTGATATTTTCTACTTTCATCAGCCGGTTTTGCTTTTGGCATACCCCCTATAGAAGCTGAGATATTCGGTTTGGAAAAAAACATTGTCTTTTTCTCCAAAAAAGTATTTTGCCCTTCCGACCCCCTAAATATTTTCCGACCATCACCAAAATAAATAGGCTTCTGCCTCTGCGGGAACCCCCTTCACACCCAAAATTTGGTGACGATCCGATCAAAAGTACGACCTGTAGCGTGATTTCTTTAAAAGTGGAAAAATGGGATGTATTACCGACTATTGTGATATCTCTGTTATTTGGCCACCTACGCTAACCTACTTTGCATCATTGTAAAGACAGGATTTTCTACTTTCATAGCCAGGTTTTGGTTTTGGAAAGTATCCAACAAAAGCTGTGTTATTCGTAATTAGAATTAAAATCCAATAAGTGAAAAGTTGGGTTCTATAAGCGACTATTGCGATATCTTCGTTGTTTGACCACCTACGACAACCTACTATACATCGCTGTAAAGGTGATATTTTCTGCTTTCATTAACAGGCTTTGCCTTTAATATACCCCTTATAGATACGGAGATATTCGCTTTGAAATAAAACGTTGACTTTTTCCGCAAATAAGTTTTTTGCCTATTCCGACCTCTGAATATTATCCGACCATCACCAAAATCAATAGGCTTCTTCCCCTCCGGGACCCTCATCAACATCCAAAATTTGGTGACGATCCGATCAAAATTGCGACCTGTAGCGTGATTACAAGGTTTAGATGGACAGACAGACAGACGGACGGACGGACGGACACACATAGCCAGATCGACTCAGCTCGTCGAGACATTCACTTTGGTATATATAAGTATGGGTCTACGACCATTATTTCGATGCGTTACAAACTTTTTGGCCAAAACCAACTTATAATACCCTCCCCACATAGTGGTGTAGGGTATAAAAACTGGATTCAGTCCAATGTAGTAAAGATTGGTGGGCATTATCTAAAACTCTAAAAAACAAGGTACAGTTCCCTAGAGGAAACCTTACGGCTGACCAATTTAAAAGTCATTTCGAAAATATTCTTCAAAATAATATGAATGACCAATCTATAAGCTGGTGCCTCCCATATTTTGTAGATCCCTTCTTAGATTCTCCGTTTGAGTTTTTTGAATTAAAGCATATTTTAAAATCTTTAAAACCCAACAAATCGCCTGGACAAGATGGCATACCTTACGAGTATTACAAATTTGCTCCTGATAGCTTTTTAAAAGAGGTTTTACTGGTTTTTAATAAGATTTTTTTACATGAGGAAATTCCTACGAGTTTTAGACAATCAATATTAGTTCCGCTATTCAAAAAAGGAGATCCTAATTGTACTACAAATTATAGGGGATTGTTGCTCATAGATACCGTATCCAAAATATTCAATAATATTTTATTAAATCGCATTACATGCTGGTTTACACGAAATCAAGTTCTCAATGAATTCCAGGCAGGCTTCCGGAAAAACTATTCAACGGTTGACAATATTTGTAATCTTGTAAACATAGAATTTCTTCAAAGACACGTAAATAAACCCACATATGCATTCTTCGTTGACTTTTCTACCGCGTTTGATCTAATTCCTAGAAACAGTTTATTTTTTAAACTTTCTAGTATGGGTCTATCGTCGAAAATTATAAGAGTATTACAGGGCCTATATGAAAACACAACAACGAGAATCTGGGATGGTAATTGTTACTCCAAATCATTTGCTGTAAACTCTGGCGTGAAGCAGGGTTGCCTACTTAGCCCAACTCTTTTCTCTTTATATCTTAACGATTTACCGGATTCATTACCAGGAGGCATCAATGTGGCCGATACAAACGTTAAAGTTTTACTTTACGCAGATGACATTGTCATCCTTTCAGACTCACCATGCGGTTTACAACAGATGATAAATGCGCTCGAAATATATTGTCTTAAATGGCGTCTGAAAGTTAATTTAATAAAATCAAAAATTCTTGTTTTCCGTAAAGGAAGTACAATATCGTCAAATTTAAAATGGCACTATGCTGAACAGGAAGTAGAAATCGTTAACAGATATAATTACCTTGGGATGAATTTAACATACAACTTATCTTTCAGTAAACATTTACAGTCAAAACTTACTACTTCTAAAATGGCTATAAACTCAACATGGTCTAAATATATAAGACATCCAACAATAACCAAGAATAATAAGCTGAAAATTTTTAATGCTTGTTCACGATCGGTAATGTTTTATGGTGCACAGATATGGGGTTTTGAGAAATACGAGAGCGTTGAAAAGTTGTTAAGATTTTTTATTAAAAGAATGTTATACCTTCCAAGTAATACCCCGAACTATATGCTTCACCTAGAAACTGGTCTACCTACTCTATACTCTCATACTTTAAAAACGCATTTTTGTTATATAAATAGAGTCTTGCGATTAGATCCCCAAAGACTACCACGTATTCTCGCAGAGAGTATCTTGCAAAACAACATTTACTGGGCAAGAGAATGGTCCAATATCTTCTCCTCCCAATAACAATGTCCCAATAAGCAGATATTGCAAGGAGATCATTGATACATTAATTACTAAAGAACATAACGATTTTTACAATAGTGCATGTAACTCACAATCACATGATCTGTACTCTCAATTAGTTTTCAATAATATACCATCTCTCACCAAAGATTTATCAGCATATGCAACAAGCTGGATTATCAAAGCCAGAGATGGGTTACTTGATTTAAACTCGAAGCTATTTACACGAAACAACAATTCAAATGCCCTCTGCACAATTTGTAACCTGAACGAACCTGAAAACACACATCACTTTCTTGGAGTATGCCCCATCTTCTCTGTATGCAGATTTCAATTTTTTGGAAAATATATATTGGAAGAATATGAAGTATTGGATGCTTTAAATGGTACAAACTTTGAATCTTTATACAAATATATAATGGCTTGTATTAAATACAGGAAACTTTTAATTAACGAATATAGTTTTTAAACTGTTGATTCTAATATTGTATAAAATTAATAGTATATTCACACTATGGCTAACAGCTAAAAAGCTATGCCAAAAATATACAGTGGCTCCAAGCGAAAGTCGTACACCTAATGAAATTTTTTTAATTGACTTATATCTCCGGCACAAAAAGGGATTTGAAGAAAGTATTTACGCAGCCTTTTAATGCATTTAGTCGACAATTTAGAAACACGATATAATAAAATAATCAACCCGTTTACATTGTTGAAAAATTAAATTAGCTAAAATACTAAGAATTTTAGCACCAAGCGAAAGTCGTACAGCAATTATAAAGACAACGTATTTGTTAATATAATAAACTCTAGTACATAATCCTGTTTTTTGTTATATCCTACGATCGATTTAGTGTAACATCTGTGCTTCTTTACAATTGAGAGGGTCAATTCTGGAAACTTGTATAAGTTTAAATGGGAAAGAAGCGTAGAAATGAAACAAAAATTATTTTTATGAAACAACATGAGAAAATGATTTATTCAACTTTACAAAATCATTTTTTTTTAGATTCAGCAGATATCGAAAATTAAAACTGCAAAGCTATTCAATACCTTAATATCTACTAATAAGAAAAAAACACATATGAAATATTTAAAATAACTCAAACATTAAAAAAATAATATTTTCTTTTGGATACTTTAATACACGAAGTGCAAAATGAGTTGATTTTTAGTGTCCCGACACTCTAATCGATTGAGAAAAGTATTTGGAAGCTTATTTTTCCAATGTGCAGTCAAATTTTTACAACATAAATACAGTCGGACATCGATTATCCGTAATGGTCGGGACCGGAGGCATTACGGATAATCGATTTTCCCGGATAATGGAGGCAATGCTTTTATTCAGTTTTTTAACATATTTTGTAGTAAAAATGGCATAGTATCGTACAATAATATGAAAATCTAAAATTTTTTTTAAGTTTGTTACGGCAATCCCCCAAAATTTTATAAGATACTTAATATCATCATCAGATTCATCTGAATTGACTTTGTCCCATGGTTTTTGTGATACCATAAATACACAAATTGTGTAATACGGGATAATTTCCAGTTTTCGTTTGTTTACCTTTTGTTTGCTTAATTAAATTAATTGGAAAGTGTTCTTTTAATGCCGGGTAATGAAGTATATAACGAAAAACAGAGGAAATGGAACAAAGCTCAACATTTCTTTTCTATCACGGATAATGGAGGTTCCCGGATAATCGATTCACGGATAATCGAGATTCAACTGTACCTTGTCAATTGGTGATAAAAAAGGCGTAAAAAAAGCTATACATAAATTTTTCCAAGAGCGATGTTTAGAGTATCAAAACAATAGCGATGAATGCATAAATTTTCTTAAAAGAGTGTAATTTTCATAGATCCAACAAGTTCTGTGCGAAACCTGACATTACATTGTGAAAAATCCCACAAATTGCTTCATGTCTAATACACGAATAATAGAACATAACGCATCAGTGTATTTGTGAGTGTGTGGGGCTTATCTTTCAGATTTGAATCTTTGTTTTATAATTTTTTTGAAGTCATTGGGAATCAATCTGTGAGATTTTATAATTAAAATGAGTTCTCACTACCTGGCGAATAATGTATTGGTCAAGGTAAGCGTTGTTCTTTCTGCCAAAACTCTGACTTCAAGCATAAAAGCTTATTATTTGGTATTATATAATTGTTGCAATAACATGGGTTGGCTGGACTGTAGTCCAAGGTTGAACAATAAATCGTATATAGTGGTTCTATAAATGGAAAATGTCTCCAGATGACTTATACTCCCAGACATCCTTATAGGAGAGATTTTCAAAACAAACATCGACATATTTTAAACCTCAGCTGTTCAAAACTGGTCAAAAATATTCTAAAGCGATTGCAGAATTCAATTGAAACCAGAAATATCCCGAAGGGCGATTTATATTAATAAATATTTTGTCTTTATAATTGCTGTACGACTTTCGCTTGGTGCTAAAATTCTTAGTATTTTCAATATTTTAATTTTATAACAATGTAAACGGGTTGATTATTTTATTATATCGTGTTTCTAAATTGTCGACTAAATGCACTATAAAGCTGCGTAAATACTTTCTTCATATCCCTTTCTGTATCGGAGATATAAGTCAATTAAAAAAATTTCATTAGGTGTACGACTTTCGCTTGGAGCCACTGTATGTAAGATACAATTGAATTTCACATGTAATAATGTAAATCATCATACAATGTATATCTATCATTTATTAATAAAATAAAAAAAAGAGTGGACCGATATGGTCTATCTTCGAATTTAAACTAAGTTTGGAAAAAATATTGAAAGACCCAAAATTTTAACCAAATATGTTGATCCGTTCGAGAGTTATCGTGCACTCCAACTACGACACATGGTATTATATGGGATGTTTGCAGTTTTCGTGCTGATTTCTGAGGATATATGGACTTGCTCCTGAAAAACATTATATCGTCGTAATGGGGGTAGTGAATACAAGTGGCTGCAACAAAAATCAAAGCGATTCGAGAGCAGGCCTTAAACTGCACTTAAGCAAAATTTTGTGTGAGAGGTACCCGAAAGAGTGAACCAATAGGGTCCATATCACCACCTCATCTATGTCTGGTAGAAATGTCACGATGTGCAAAGTATGGACTAATTCGGTTACTCCCTTCAAGAGTTATCGTGCGGACAATTTTTCCGAACATTTTTGAACTTTTGTGGGGGAGGTACCTGAAGGAGTGGACCGATATGGCCCATCTTCGAATTTAAATCAAATCTGGACAAAATATTTCGATACCCAAAATTTGAACCGAATCTATTGATCCGTTCGAGAGTTATCGTGCGCACCAGCAAGCCAGACAGACAGACAGACGGACGGACATTGCTAGATCGACTCAAAATTGTCTGAAACGGATATCGTACAAACATACTTGCGGTCTAAAACCATTTTTGGCCGTATCATAGTGTAAATACCCTCTTTAGCCTAAAGGCTGAGGGTATAACAATGTACACTAATCGTTGTTCGTTCTCAAAATTTTGTATGGGAAATGAAGTAATTGTATCGTAATTTGGGGACGAACAACGAATAGAGAGCGAATTACCGCCAGTCTGAACAAGGCATTAGTGTTCATAGCGATCAACAAACTTTGGAATAAAGGACATGTGCATTAGGGCTATAACCAAAAAAATACCACCACATAGCCGTGTAGAGCATGGAATACTATTATGAAATACGGTGTAAATTTTTCTCTATCTCTATTTTTTCTGTTATAACAAAACACGAACCTACATATATAGACGATTTTTGGTGGTAAAGTTTCGGGGCCACTGAGAATCTCAAATGTCAAATTACAGTTAGTTCGATCAAAAACTGTAGCTAAAGATCTCTAAATACCGAAACTCGGGAGGTACCGTTATATGGGGGCTATACCACCGACGTAGCCAGGGGGGGGGGGGGGGCCCGGAATGATTTTATTTCCCATAGGATATTAGCTTATGTTACACATTTTTTAATTTTTGAGTAAAATTTTAAACTGTTTTAAATTGTTCAAGAAATTTGTAAAGTAGTTGGAAGCATTACAGAGAATTATTTAACTACATTGGTGTACTAATTGTCCAAGATATTTGAAAATATAAAAATAATGAAGGTTTTGTTTAAGCGTTTAATCGGAATTTTAGGCTGACTGTAAGTGTTACTGAGTTCAGAACAATACGTTTATTTGTATTTATTGAACGTTTGTAACATATTACGCCCAATACTTTGGCTTATAAACAGCATCCAGAAAAAACATTTTTGTGATATTTTTGTTTTTTTTTTTTAATTTTTCTATAAGAGCAATTCAACAATAAAAGGTAAAGCCGTTGCTTAATCTTTGTGGTTTTATGTGTTTGTATATTTTTTCTAACACGTTTTTATAATGAACTATTTTGAAATTCACAACAATTACAAATTCTTTATTATTTTTGAGATTTGCCAAAAAAAAATATGCATATCAACCATTTTTTTATGATATAATTTCTACTCCACCGCAGTGTCGTAAATGTCTATTGGACAAAAGGATTTTTCTGTCGAATTTTTACATTTTGTTCGACCTTTCGAATGTTAATAAAGTTAAGATTTTTGAGCATGATGTTAATGTTTATATTTTACTAGCTGAACCGGGTGCGCTTCGCTATCCCAAATAAGGTAAAATATATTTTGGCAAATTTATTTGTAGGCCAATTTTCGTCGTGCTTATATACATGAAATCGGACGAAAATATATATGGGAGGTATATCCAAATCTGAACCGATTTCAATATAATTTCAAAAATTTATTTCTAGACCCAATTCCGTCACACATTCAACATTTCATTGAAATTGGACATACATTGCGTGTTTAATGCATAAAATACATGAAATCGGCCGAAAATATATTTGGGAGCTATGTATATCCAAATCTCAACCGATTTCGATGTAAGTTGGCAAATTTATTTCTAGACCAAATTCCTTCACACATCCAAAATTTGGAAGCATTATCTGTTACCATTCTATAGATATTTGCATAAAAACCTAAATTTGTTGGACGTACCTCCGATTCTGAAGCTATATCTCCGGATCAACACGGAATTTTAGAAATTTTTATAGCCTATGTTACTTTTAGGCCAGGTAGTGATATACTCTGAAAATTTCAGGAAGATCGGTTCAGCGGTTTTTGAGTCCATAAACTTCAAACAAACAAACGTACAAACATTTTTCTACTTTATATATATTGATTTATTACTAGGCCGGGGCGATTTGAAAACCTTAATGGGTCCTTCGCGTTTCTGATTCCTGGGGTTGAACTGAGCAAAAAAGTCTACTGGACCATATATCTACCGTGAAAATCGAGCCTCCCGATTTTGACTTTAAGTTTTTTTATTGACGTTTTTTGGATATTTTGGCATATAACAGCCAAACCATTGAGATTTTCGATCCAACCCAAAGACAAACATTGTAGCCAAGACAGTAATTGAAAACTCTCTAATACATCGCAAAAGCATTGGAACGCTCCTTCAGACAGTTTTTTCCTTAAGAATGTGCAAACTTTTCGGAAAATGTCGATAAATGACATTGTGCTACAAAATTTGACCAGAAAAATATTCAAGTGTTCTGATGCAAAATTATATCGTGTTGGGATCCATGGACAACGACAATGCCTTTATTTCGTTTGGGTCACTTCGTTTTATTTTTTTATAACGGTAAAAGTAGTGAAAATCTGGGTTTCTTACATTTTCAAATTTAAACGGGCATATCTTATTTTTTCCACAACGGATTTCTTTTGATCCTTCTTCCTTTTAAATGGGTGAATAATGTCTTTTGAATAAGCTATTATTGTTTTAAATCGGTTAACAAATTTCTAAGTTATAGTGGTTTATGTCTGAAAACCCCCACAAAAAACCTATAAAGGAATTTCTCATAATTTTCAAAAATATAATGTTTTTTTGTTTTGTTCAATATTTATTTTGAAAATGATGAGAAATTCCTTTATAGGTTTTTTGTGGGGGTTTTCAGACATAAACCACTATAACTTAGCCATTTGTTAACCGATTTAAAACAATAATAGCTTATTCAAAAGACATTATTCACCCATTTAAAAGGAAGAAGGATCAAAAGAAATCAGTTGTGTAAAAAATAAAATATGCCCGTTTAAATTTGAAAATGTAAGAAACCCAGATTTTCACTACTTTTACCGTTATAAAAAAATAAAACGAAGTGACCCAAACGAAATAAAGGCATTGTCGTTGTCCATGGATCCCAACACGATATAATTTTGCATCAGAACACTTGAATATTTTTCGGGTCAAATTTTGTAGCACAATGTCATTTATCGACATTTTCCGAAAAGTTTGCACATTCTTAAGGACAAAACTGTCTGAAGGAGCGTTCCAATGCTTTTGCGATGTATTAGAGAGTTTTCAATTACTGTCTTGGCTACAATGTTTGTCTTTGTGTTGGATCGAAAATCTCAATGGTTTGGCTGTTATATGCCAAAATATCCAAAAAACGTCAATAAAAAACTTAAAGTCAAAATCGGGAGGCTCGATTTTCACGGTAGATATATGGTCCAGTGGATTTTTTTGCTCAGTTCAATCCCAGGAATCAGAAACGCGAAGGGCTCATTAAGGTTTTTTCCTTCCACACAAATCGCCCCACCCTATTTATTACATATTATTTCCAATATTTCAAAATTACAATGAATTTCATCTTCATGGATTTTTCTGTCGATTACTCTTTGAATAAAACCAGAAGAAAACGTCATAGAAACTCACAGCAATAGTATTTTGGGAGGTACTTTCAATGGATGGACATTTCTAGAAATGTTAATTTTTCCTCCTTCGGTAAAGGACCTTGTGACGACAAACGAAATCTAAGAACTGATGGAAACAGGTTCTTCTTCGTCAAAATCTTAACAAGTACCACTCGACTTTGCAGATAGGAATATATACAGAGCCTGTGTGAATTGCAACTTTCATCTATAGACAGATCGAATAGCGGCTACACAACCAAAATCCTTAAACCCAAAAACTATGCATTAGGAGATTTTCAGAAATTTGTAGTCATTTTCGGAAGTATGAACTTGCAAACAGAATATGGATTTGAAACATTGATCACAAGTGTTGCGGAGGAGGTATGGAGGTATGGACCGGACCGATATAGTTCATTTTGGGAATAGATCTTATTTTGGGAGTCATTTTTCAAAGATATTGCGCCCACCAGTCATTTCAGTTCGTCACAGTGTAATTTTCACCTTTTGACTCTTATGCCAGGACATATGGACTTGGCCACGAAAAACATAATACCGTTCTAAACACAAGGAATACCTTCAGTAAAATATTCTAAAGATCCCCAAATAGACCTTAAACTGCACTTAAACAACTATTTTGAAGGTTTGGGAGGGAGGTACCCCAGTATGGCCCATTTTCGAGCAAAAACAAAGTTTGGAAAAAATATTACTAAATCCAAAGTTTGGACCAAATCTGTAGCTCCGTTCAAGAAAACTCGCGCATACCACTTTAGCTAAAATTCTTGAAATTTGGGGGGAAAATACCAGAAAAAGTAAACCGAATTTTGTATATATAAGGCTCGCTGAAATATTGCGATAAACAACGTTTGGACCAACGCAGTATCCGGTTCGAAAGTTGTCGTGCGCACTAGCCACTACACATAATTGCCTTAGGTGTTCTTTACAGACTTCGGGCCATTTTCTCTGGAAGTATAGACTTGCCTCTGAAAAACTTGTACGGTAGTAATATGGACCCCGATTATTTCATATTTTTATTTATAACTTAATTATTAGCATAAAGGAAGTGAAGCCATGACCATTGAGGTCTTAAGCTTACACAGCTTATCCAGAGAGGTCTTAAACTGGACTTCGCTGAAAATTTTTGAAATACTCTGCGGAAGTTTGCCGAAGGAGTAGATCGATATGGCCCATCTTCGAAGTTGATCAAAATATCACGAAGGCCAAATCTTGGACCGAATTGGTTGATCTGTCTGAGAATTATCGTGCTCTCCAGGCGGCTACCCAGACGAACGGACATAGCTAAGTCGACTCCAAGTTTTCTGGCCCTAAAGCCATTATTTCGATGAAGCACATTTTGGCTAAAGGCTAAGAGTATAAAAAATGTAGATTGGAAATTTTGTGTTTATGGATTTTTGCTAAAAGAATGTCTATATGTATAGACCGTGGATTGGGCGACATAATTTTATTTTAAAAGAAGTTAAGACTGGATTTCAGAGTTTCCCTTGTTCCTGATCAATTTATGAGAAGATCCAGAATTTCTATAAGTGAATTCCGACGATTGGACGCCAAAATTAGTCTATAGACAGATGCACGATATGGCGACAGAATTTGTCATTTACATAACCGCGATTTGGTGCTAGAATTTCTTGATGGATAGACTAACTATTGCTCAGCATTAGTTCTCGGCATTCAGAAATTCTTTGTGATAAGTAGACATCGGATTTTTGCATATTTTTGAAAATTATAGTGTTGAGATATTTGAAAATTAAATGTCATGATATTTCTAAGGTTTTCCGTTGTATTCGCTTTCTTTTGGTCTTACCGAAGTGATATCACTGAATTTCATAACGTTCACTGTTGTAGTGAATTATTTGACAGATGATACGCCCAAAAATGTATGGGATTATTAATATATTCATTCTTTTGACCATATATTAACTGTGACATATTGTCAAAAAACAAGATAAAATTGGCCAAGAGGTCTTATTAAAAATAGCATTTGAATTAAAAAATAGCAATGAAAATTATTTCATCAGTAGAATAAGTCTAAAATAAGCTTTACGTCTTTGCTAAATAAGACATTTTCGCTAACATGAAGTTTGAAAATTTTGGTCAGTTGGGCCCCCCCCCCGAAATGAAATCCTGGCTACGTCCCTGGGCTATACGAAAACATGGACCTCTGTTAACGATTTTTGGTGGAGAAGTTTCGTGATCGTTGAGAACTTTTAATGTCAAATGTTGACGATGTTTGGTGGAGAAGTTTCATGGCCACTGAGAACCTCAAATGTCAAATTACAGCTTGTTCGGTTAAACATTTTAGATAAAATACTCAAAATACCGAAAATCGGGAGGTACCGTTATATGGAGACTATACCAAAACATGGACCTATGCACATTAGGGATATAACTTTTTGCACTTTTTTGCAAATATCAAAAATACCACCACATAGCCGTGTAGAGCATGAAAAACAATTATGAAATAAGGTGTAATTTTTTCATTATCGCGAAAAAAGTTTCCGCACCAAATGTATTGAAGTTCAGTATAAATGTTATGTTATGTTATAACATCCACACCAGTCTGAGCTCGCATGTGTGCTAGCACACAGGGAAATTGTGAAAACGTACTCTTAATTTTTGTGAACCATGAATAATTAAACATGTATACTAGGGATATAACTTTTTGCACTTTTTTGCAAATATCAAAAATACCACCACATAGCCGTGTAGAGCATGAAAAACTATTATGAAAAAAGGTGTAATTTTTTTTCTATCGCGAAAAAAGTTTCCGCACCAAATGCATTGAAGTTCAGTAATGCATTTTTTAATTTTAGCTGTTACGACAACATATTTGCTTTTAATTAAAATTTTTATTTTTTTGTAATCTAATTTAAAATCATTATCAACGCTTCCTGGACCAATTTGTTCTCAAATCGCGCTATTTCGGAGCATTTTATGAATTTTGACACTATTGCAGTTTTTGCTTTTTCTTTATAAACTCGTGAATTTTATGTTAATATTTATTGTACCTATCGGACAAGAGAATATGGTGTCATTTGCAACAAATTCGCGAAAGTTACAGACAGTTTTTAATGACTTTGCCTGTGAGAATTGTATTTTTGTCTATGAATATTTATTCAAACAAAGCAAATTTAAAATTATAAGTAGAAAAAATATCAAAAGGGTTTTAGTAATTACAGTCGGCGCGGAAACTTTTTTCACCGAATCGATCTTAGAAACGCGTTTTCATTATTAGGACAAAATTCCCCACGTGGTACTGGTGTTGTATTTTTGTAAAAAACATATACGATTCTCACAGGCAAAGTCAACAAAAACAGCCTGTAACTTTCGCGACTTCGTTGCAAATGACCCCATATTCTTTTGTCCGGTAGGTACAAAAAATATAAACATAAAATTCACGAGTTTATAAAGAAAAAGCAAAAACTGCAATGGTGTCAAAAATTCATAAAATGCTTCGAAATGGCGCGATTTGAGAACAAATTGGTCCAGAACGCTTTGATAATGATTTTAAATTAGATTACAAAAAAATAAAAATTTTAATGAAAAGCAAATATGTTTTTATAACAGATAAAATTAAAAAATGCATTTCTGAACTTCCATGCATTTGGTGCGGAAACTTTTTTCGCGATAGAGCAAAATTGACGCCGTATTTCATAATAGTTTTCCATGCTCTACACGGCTATGTGGTGGTATTTTTTTGGTTATAGCCCTAATGTATACAATTTTTATACCCTACACCACTATAAGTTGGTTTTCGCCAAAAAGTTTGTAACGCATCGAAATAATGGTCGTAGACCCATACTTATATATACAAAAATGAATGTCTCGACGAGCTGAGTCGATCTGGCTATGTGTGTCCGTCCGTCAGTCCGTCCGTCCGTCTGTCCATCTAAACCTTGTAATCACGCTACAGGTCGCAATTTTGATCGGATCGTCACGAAATTTTGAGGGTTAATGGGGGTCACACAGATGAAGAAGCCTATTGATATTGGTGATGGTCGGATAATATTTAGTTGTCGTAATGGGCAAAAAACTTATTTGGAGAAAAAGACACCGTTTTTTTCCTAAGCGAATATCTTAGCTTCAATATGGGGTATACCAAAAGCAGAACCTGGCCATGAAAGTAGAAAATATCGCCTTTCTAATGATGTAAAGTGGGTTCTCGTAGGTGATCAAACAACGAAGATATCGCAATAGCCGCTAATAGAACCCAACTTTTTATTTTTGCGATTTTAATAATAATGACGAATATCACAGCTTCGGTTGGGGATCTTTCAAAAACAAAGTCTGACTATGAAAGTAGAAAATCCCATCTTTACAGTGATGCAAAGTAGGTTGGCGTAGGTGGCCACATAACGGGGATATCACAATAGTCGGCAATACATCCCAATTTTCATTTTTTTGTAATCACGCTACAGGTCGCAATTTTGATCGGATCGTCACGAAATTTGGGGGCTAATGGGGATCCTACAGAGAAAGAAGCCTATTGATTTTGGTGATGGTCGGATAATATTCAGGGTTCGGATGGGCAAAAAACTTATTTGGAGAAAAAGTCAACGTTTTATTTCAAAGCGAATATCTCCGCTGCTAAAAGGGGTATATCAAAAGCAAAACCAGCTAATGAAAGTATAAAATATCACCTTTGCAACGATGTTACGTAGGTTGTCGTAGGTGGTCAAACAACGATATCGCAAAAGCCACATATAACACAACTTTTCATTTTTGCGATTTTAATAATAATGACGAATATCAAAGCTTTTGTTCGTGACCTTTCAAAAGCAAAGTCTGACAATGAAAGTAAAAAATCCCATGATGTAAAGCAGGTTGGCGTAGGTATCCAAATAACGGAGATATCGCAATAGTCGATAATACATCCCATTTTTCCACTTTTTTGGAAAAAAAATGAATATCTCTCTTCTGTAAGAAGTATATCGAAAGCAAAACCTGGCAAGGAAAGTAGAAAATATCACCTTTACAACGATGTGAAGTAGGTTGTCATAGGTGGTCAAACAACAGAGATATCGCAATAGTCGGTAATGCATCCCTTTTTCCATTTTTGTGCAATCATACCACGAAATTTTGATCGGATCCTCACGAAATTTTGGGGGTTGATGGGGGTCTAACAGAGAAAGAAGCCTATTGATGGTTGGCATACATCCCACTTTTCCATTTTTTATTTGGGTTGTACTGTCGATGCAGTTAAATGCGTTTCAAAAAAATTGACCTGTGTTAATGAAGACATTCAGAGCAAAGGCGCTAAGCTATCCCAATTTTAATATTTTGAATTTTATTAGTCAAAAGGTTATGAACAGGGGTAGTCGTGTAGGGTATCACATAGTCGGCCCCGACCCGACTATAGCCTTGGCTCACTTGTTTAACTTTGAGTTGAGCTTAGAAATTATTTTTTCAGTTTAGTGTGACCACGCGATTCGAAAAATATAAAGCTTTGAACCCCCAAATAATTCCCTGAATTAACCTCCGTTTCTATGGATTTTACCCCAATGTGCGATGGCTAGGCCATGTCATAAAAATGAGTGATGATGAACCCGCTAAAAAAGCGTTTAAATACGGACCGCCTTGACGGGTCAAGTAAAAATCAATTATACACATTATACATTACAAATCCCAGCAGATTTTTATACACTATATCCAATGTTTAAGTATTAATTGCGTTTACGGTTGTTGTGAGTGTAGACCACGGAAAAACCTTTGATATGGGTACATTTTTCCAATAGACATATCATTTTATTCGCTTCCATTTAGACAATACCTAACTCTCACACGGTGCTCTTGAAGCAAATTTAAATGGAAGGTGCTTACACATCGGAAGTATTTGCGGATTCTGAAACTACAATGTTCATAGATGAGAAAAATCAAAAACTAAAAAAATCGCCGGAGCGCTTTTTATATAAATCGCGATGCAATATGGAATTTTTAAGGGTTGTTTTGGGTTTAACGATTTTGCTTGAAAACCGCAAATCCTTTCTAAATTGAACTAAGACAGATGTTGTAGCTATGCAAATTCTCTACAAGATTGACCTTTATGGAATTTTCGTAGATTTTACCGATATTGAGATATGTATGTTCAAATTGGGACAATGTATTGACTGTATCGCCTCCTTATAAAACAATGTAATGACGGCAAATTCTCATATTAAACTTATATATGTCGAACATGGTACAGCCTAGGAAAAAATTACAAAAGCCAATCTTGTAGAGAATTTTCTCTGCTACAATATTATCTTTATTCCCATTTTGATAGCATTTGCAGTTTTCAAGCTAAATCCTGAAGACCTAAGAAAAAAATCGGAAAGTTTGATCTGAACCTCTATATCTCAAAAGTGGTAAAACCTAGGAAAATTTTCACTGCTACAACATTTTCTTTAGCCCCATTTCGATAGGACTTGCGGTTTCCAAGCAAAATCGCGAAAACCTAAAAAAACCCTAAAAATTTGAATTTTGATCGCGATTTATTTAAAAATTTCTCCAACGATTTTTTCTTGTTTTTGGACTTTTCTCATCTATGAACATTGCTGTTTCAAAATCAGCAAAAACTTCCCAGATGTATGCGGTTTTCACTTAAAGTTAGTTAAGGCGCACCATGTATGACATTGTTTTATAAGGAAGCGATAGAGTCAATGTATTTACCCAATTTGAACTTATATATCTCAATAACGGTAAAACCTACGAAAATGTCAGAAAGGTCAATCTTGTAGGAAATTTTCACTGCTACACCATCTTCTTTAGTCCGATTTCAATAGGATCTGCGGTTTCCAAGCAAAATCGTGAAAACCTAAACAACCCATAAAAATGCCAACTTGAATCGCGATTTATTTAAAAAGCGCTCCGGCGATTTTTTTAGTTTTTTGATTTTTCTCATCTATTAACATTGTAGTTTCAGAATCCGCAAAAACTTCCGAGGTGTAAGCACCTTCACTTTAAATTTGTTTCAAGAGCACCGTGCTCACTGAATTTAAACTAAAACAAGTAAGGAAGTATCAGTCAGCTATGCTGACGGAGATATACTCTCAGCCACTGACAAACAAAAAAAAACTAAACCAAACACAATGATTATGCCGTATATAAAATATATTGATTTTGCATCACGAGTTTGCTTTAAAATCTGTATGTACCGTAATGTGGGCCTATACCAAATCATTGACATATACCAAACATTTTTAGTAACCAAAATTCTTCATAAATGACTCGAAATATTAAATTACGTTAAACTAAGTTTGAAAGAAATTTTTGAAAAAGTTTTAAATTTATCTTGTACAATAGCCATTTTAATATGTGCCGGGAGGGTTTTGGTTCATGGACCATTATCTCAAAAAGTATTGACTTACTCCAGAAAAAGATTGTACCGTTGAAAATGAGGCTGCTAGAACAACCTACTGAAAAAATCAAAACTATGCGAGAGGAGCTCTTAAACTTCACTTTTTTCGAATTTTGTGCGGTAGGTACACAAAGCAGTGGACCATATTCCAACCTGATACATGACTGGATAAAATAATATGATGTGCAAAGTCTGCACCAATCAGAAACTCTTGCGAGAATTCTCTTGCTGATTTGCCATTTTGGTTGGTGCCGTCAGGGTTTCTTGGAACATTAAGGCCAATATCTCAGGAAATATGGACTTGCGCAAGAAAAAATTGTACCGTAATAATGGGAGTCGCAAGGACAACTTGCTGAAAGAAAATTCAAGACGATCCGAGAGGAGCTCTTAAACTTCACTTTATCCGAATTTTGTGAAGGAGGTAACCGAAGTAGGGACCGATATAGTCCATATTCCAACCTGATACATGACTGGATGAAATAATATGATGTGCATAGTCAGCACCAATCAGAAACTCCTTGCGAGAATTACTTGCGGATTTGCCATTTTGGTTGGTTCCGTTAGGGTTTCTTGGAACACCCAAACTTTAGTTTTTGAAATATTATTTCATTTGCTTTTTCTTCAAAACAAAAAACAAATTTGAAATACACACTCAAATTTGGTAGTTTTTCTTCCGCATTCGTTTTCTTATCGACATACATAAACAGGCCCATAGTTTTCTAAACAAAAAAACCGGGTAAATGTCAAAAAGGACCATAAAAACGTGGAAATATCGATTAGTCAACAATGAGAACCGTACCTTAAATCTTCTTTTATCACAAATTAAGGGACCAAAATTAAACTATTAATCACGCAATATCTCGGAAACTTGACCTATGGTGAAAATTTCCTTTTTCGGTTCTTAGTACACTCACCAAGGACTTTCATCTCCAAAAGAAATTTTCCACCCACTGACTTTGAGTCCCATTTTGTAGCACAGTGTCATTTATCGAAATTTTCCGAAAAATGTGCACCTTCCCGAGGCCATAACTACCTGAAGGAGCGTTCCAATGCTTTTGCGATGTACTAGAGAGTTCTTTATTATTGTCTTGGCTACAATTGTTTTCTTTGTGTTGGATCGAAAATCTCAGTGGTTTGGTTGTTATGTGCCAAAATATCCAAAAATCCTTGAAAAAACTTCAAGTCAAAATCCGTGGGGCTCGATTTTCACCGTAGACATATGGTCTAGTTGACTTTTTTGCTCAGTACAATCCCAAAAATCAGAAACTCCAGGCGCCCGATAACACTTTTTTCCTTCCATACAAATCGCCCCGGCCTACTCAGGAAGTATGGACTAGCACAAGAAAAAAATGTACCATCGTAAAGGGAGCCGCAACTTACTGAAACAAATTTCAAAACGATCCGAGAGGAGCTCTTAAACTTCACTTTAACCGAATTTTGTGTTGGAGTTACCCGAAGGAGTGGAACAATATACTCCATATTCTAACCCGATCTATATCTAGAAGGAATAATACGATGTGCAAAGTTTGGACCAAATCGAAACTAAGTTTTGTCATATTACGATACCCAAAATTTGGTTCGAATCAGTTGATCCGCTCGAGAGTTATCGTGCGCACCAGACGGACAGACAAAAGACGAACGGACATGGCTAAATCGACTCCAAATTGTCTGAAACGAATTTAGTCCACACATACTTGGGGTACATGAGGTACATTTTTGGTCGTATCAAAGTGTATATACCCTTTCTAGCGTAAAGGCTGAAGGTCAGAACAGAATCAATGGTCGCTTGGTTTGCTTGCTTCCCCAAATGTCAAATTATAAAGGAATGCCAGAATGCCGCCTGCGTTCTCCTTTAGGAGGCTCTGGCATTCCTTTATAATTTGACATATGGGAAGCAAACAAAGCAAGCGACGATTGATTCTGTTCTGGCCTTTAGGGTATAAAAAGCAAAATAGTTCTTTTAATCTTTTTTAAATTCAGTACAGTAACTTCAGAACTATATAAGTTCTCATTTGAAATCTCCAAAAATAAAAAAATACTTAAGGGGTTACCTCTACATGTAACTTTTAAAAATCGAAAAAATATTGGCTTATTTTGAAGTACAGGTAGGAAAGAGTATGCCGCAATAAATTTAAGTCGATCGGAGCAGAAATTGGGTCCCCAAGCCTCCACCCTGCCTCCATACTATAGTGGAGGGTATAAAAACGAACTTACAAACATATAATAATTCGTACAACTTACGAATTGAGTATACGATTTGGCCGAAACTTGTCTATGACTAGGAAGGTCTATATCGGACAACACTTTTGGGTAAAAATTTTTGAAATTTTGAAAAATTTACTGAAGTTATTCCATTTTGTACAGTTTACAGCAAGTACACTCCCACACTAAAGTTTTAGTAGTCTTTATGGTCTTTGTTACATCGCACTGTGGTTCCGCCCGTGGACAAAAATCGAAAAAATTATGTCGACAAATTTGATTGCGATTGAAATAAATATTTTCGAAACACATTATTTTTTTTATTATCCAGTATTATTTTTGCCAATTTACTGCGGTAATATGCCAAGTTAAGTCGAAGAAGTTGAGATTTGTATGTGGTACCTTAAAAACGAAAAAAAGATCCGCAAAGCACTCGTAGCTTATGAGTGAAATTATAAAAAAAATTAAGAGGTAAATGTACAATTTCATACAATTTATAGTTGATGGCATTGACAATATTCTTACGAAAAAACAAATTCAAAATTCGTTTTCTAAGTTCCTTAAAAATAAATTCTTTGTAAATTACTTTTTGTGTTATTTTTAATATCATTGCTATAAATTTATATTTTGTTTTTCTAATGTTGGCACCGTAAGGGCAAGGGAAAGTCTCTAGTTTACGATAAAAAGAAATCCAGCTGCCACCATCTGTCACCCTGTAAGTTGTTCCCCTTATATCACGCCTGTAAAATCGCCAAAATTCCGAAAATCGGGAAGTACGTTTATATGGGAGCTATACCGAAACGTGGACTCATATTGAACATTTTTTGCAAGGAGGTATGCTGTTCCCTCAGAGTTTAAAATGCAAAATTACAGCCAAATAGGTTGGAAAATATGGCTAAAATCGTTAAAATACCGAATATCGGGAGGTACGTTTATATGGGAGCTATACATAAACTTGGACCTATATTGAAAATTTTTTGCACGGACGTATGATCTTCCCTCCGAAGTCAAAATACAAAATTACAGCCAACTCGGTTTGGAAATCTGGCTAAAATCGTCAAAATACCAAATATAGGGAGGTACGTTTATATGGGAGCTATACCTAAACGTGGTCCTATATTAAACATTTCTTGCAAGGTGGTATGTTGTTCCCTCAGAAAACAGAATGCAAAATTACAGCCAAATCGACTTTTTCGAACAGACCCCAAACTGCACTTGGACACAAATGTTGAACTTTTGTGAAGGAGGTACTCTAAGGAAAGGACCTATATGGGTCATTTAGAGGTTAAACTAAATTTGGACAAAATATTAGGAGATCTAAAGTTAGGACCAAATTGGTTGCCCCGTTCAAGAAATGTAGTTCATACCATTTTAGTTTGGAAAATTTGGCTAAAATCGTCAAAATATAAAAATTTGGGGGGTACCTTTATATGGGGGCTACACCCAAATGTGGACCTACATCCATTAAATTTGTTTTTCTCCCTTTTTGGCTCGTTATAAAACTATGTTTAAAATTTCGAGGCGTTAACTCGATTAGAACTATTTCCACTGTGCATCGTTATAGCATTTTCCTTTTTTATTATTTTTTCTGTCAGATTAGTATAGGCAACACCAATTGATAGTTTTTACCTTTTTTGTTTTTTTTTTTTGCTTTTTTTTGTTATGTTAATTACCAATTTTAAATATTTTCCGTTGTTCGTAACATTTGACGCTTCTTTTTAGAACTGTAACAATTAGACATCAATCCGACAGTTGTTTAACAATCACATTTTATTAACTCAAGCGTTAATATTTTTTGTTTATACATAATTACAATAATATTTAAATCAATTAAATGTTTAAACATTCTCGCTGACTATAAAACCGGCGAAAATATTTCAAATAAAACATAATGTCAAAGCTAAAGCACATCAATTGTCAGTTAGTTAGTCAAAGAAAACAAATAACAAATAACTAAAATAACCATAAACCTAACGACAAAACATTCATCCGTTTGCTTAGCAATGAATAAATTTCTGGTTTTCATGTGTTTCTTTTCCACTGGGGTACTGTAAATGTGTATTACGTTTAATTTTTTATACAACTAAGTCGTTTCATTATAGGTCCTCGCCAATAGACCCGATTGGTATCCTGAAAATCCCACCGAAATCGAAAAGGAATGCATGCAACAGTATCCGATAAGCGATGAAGCCAAGTCCGATATACGCAACTTTAAACTTAACGAAGATCCCAATATGAAATCACTTTTACTGTGTGTAGCCAATGGCCAAAATGTTTATTCGCCGGATGGTGATCTTGAACCGGAACGCATGGCCTATAGTTTGTACAGAAGTTTACATTTGGAATGTGAATTGGATTTGGTACGTTATTGTGTGGAAAATCATAAGGGCCACGGTGTCAATGGCAATCATGAAGATCATATGTATTTAAGTTTAGAATGCATTTTCCAAGGAGCACCTGGTAAATGTACAAATACCGAATGATTTGATTTATTTTGATTTGTAAATTTTATCTTTTTCTGAATTTTTGCGGTTTATGTGTATTCTTATTAATTCTTATAATAAAAATTTTAATAACAAATATTAATTATTATTAATTTAATCACAAAAACAAATAGATAAATAAATAAAAAAGTATCAGTGATATACCCTCAGCCTATCTTTTCAATTGATATCGCGCCCACAGTCATTTCGGTGGGTCATCGTATAACTTTTGAACCTGTATGCCAGGAAGCGTAGACTTTGTCCACGAAAAACACAATATCACAGTAAACAGGATAAAAAACGAGCAGCATTGGTATACATTTTCAAAGGATTTTCGAACAGACCCCCAACTGCACTTGGACACAAATGTTGAACTTTTGGGGAGGAGGTACTCTAAGGAGAGGACCTATATGGGCCATTTTAGAGGTTAAACTAAAGTTGGACAAATATTAGGAGATCTAAAGTTTGGACCAAAGCGGGTTCGATTCCCCGGCCAGGCAACATCAAAATTTTCAACGGTGGCAAAATACCCCTCAGTAATGTTGGCGACATTTCCTGAGTATTTCAGCCATGTAAAACTTCTCTATAAAGTGGTGTCGTAAGACACGCCGTTCGGACACGGCGATAAACAGTAGGTCCCATATCATTGAGCTAATATGAATCGGGGTGCACTCATTGATATGAGAGAAGTCTCCCCTGTCCCGTCTGGGATGTTTGTGGAACAATTATTATTAAGTTTGGACCAAATTGGTTGCCCCGTTCAAGAGATGTAGTTCATACCATTTTAGTGATATTTTTTAAATATTGGGGGGAAGTACCGGATGCTCTGGACCGGTATTGCCCATCTTCGAACTTAAACTATGTTTGGACAACATATAACGAAGGCCAAATTTTGCACCAAATCGGTTGATCAGGTCGAGTGTTATTGGGCTCTCCATCCACTAAATATGGGACTTTTTAGACCTTTCTCAAGAAGTATGGACTTACCCCTGAACAAACTTTTACCGTCGTAATTGAGGCATCGAATGCAAGTTGCTTCAACAAAAATCAAAGTGATTCGAGAGCAGGTCGTAAAGTGAACTTGTCCCAAATTTTTTGTGGAGGTACCCAAAGGAGTGGACAAATATTGTCCATATGCAAACCTGATCTATATCTGGTAGATATATGTGAAAAGTATGGACCAAATCGATCACTACCCTCAGAGTTACTGTGAGCACAATTTATTATTATTATTATTTGTTTGGTACGACTATTCGTTTCGGCAGGGTGGCTTCGTATGGTTACAGTCATCGGTGGCTTTGGCGGGATCGTCTGAAGTTGGCACAGGGATAGCAGTCGGCCCGCAGTAATTTTGATTGGAGTAGAATTGATGACGCTCACCTGCAATAGTCGGTTTGATGCAGTGTCGTGAACAATACTCGGCTCGGCCCGCTTGTGCTGATGCTACTCTGCTTTAGGAATCGGGTATGTTTTTAAATCCTCAGCATTTATACTCCACAACATTTCGGATAAGTTAACTTTAAGACCTGCAACTTGCTTTCAATGACCCCCTTTACGATGGTACAAGTTTTTTTAGGGGCAAGTAAATACTTTCTGAGAAAATAGCCCGAGTTGTAAAAATCCCTATGGCACCATGTGTAGTAGCTGGAGCACACTATATCACTCGAACTGGTCAACGGATTTGGTCCAAAATTTGGCCTTCGTCATATTTTGTCCGAACTTAGTTTCAGTTCGATAAAGGTTAATACCGGTCCACAACTTCCAGTAATTCCTCCAAAAATTTAAAAATTCACTAAAAAGGTATGCACGGTGCACTTTGTGAACAGGCTAACCAATTTGGTCCAAACTTTGGATCTTCTAATATTTTGTTCAAATTTATTTTGTCCGTAAAACTTCAACATTTTTGTTCAAGTGCAGTTTAGGGTCTGTTCGAAGATCATTTGGGTAAATCGACTTCAAATTGTCTGAAATGGATTTCGTCCAAACATATTAGGGGTCTAAAATCATTATTTCGATAATTTGAGGGCATAAACAAATATTAAAATAATTTTGGAAATAGTTTTCGGTGATTTTTATTAAACCGATCAATGAAAAAAGACATTAATTTTTACCAAAGGTATCACAAAAACTTCAAGACTGCGTACAGCATTGTAATTTGTAACAATTTATAAACCTGTGAATACATCTTTCATGATTTGAAAACTTTTCTATCATGAATGCGACATTTTGTAACATGGAATTTAGTTCTATGCACGAAAATCACAACAATAAAAGAACAACTTATATGTTAGACAGTAGTTCAGTTATCTAACCGCTATATTCATGTTGAGTTTCAAGTTTATTTCCTCCTAAATATTTCACGATCATCACTAATAACAATAGCGATTTATTCTGATGTGAAACCGACCTCCATACTAAATTTCGTGACGATCGGTCCATAATTCCGGCCTGGAGTTTGATTACAATTTATAATGGACAGACGGACACACGGACGGACAGACGGACACACATCGCTATATAGCTTTATCTCGTCGAGATATGAAAAATGGTATATAACATTGGCGGTCTACGACGATCACTTTTTTAAAATTTCTTTTTTATCACTAAATTATATAAGTACTGTCTACAAAAAACCCACGAATTTGGCTAATTTGCAGTCTTCGGTCAAAGGAAAATAAGACAAGATAAGAATTGAAAGTAGTAAATTCAACATACAAACTATTAATGTGACGATACATCAAGTGCAGTTTCTACAAAACTGAACATACTCCCGACCTTTGAATATTCTAACCATTTAACAACTGAGACCGATTACTTTTTTAAAATTTCTTTTTTATCACTAAATTATATAAGTACTGACTACCTTATAAGTTCATAAACGCTAGTACTCATTTCCAAATCAAAATAATTAAGAACAATATGTCTTATATATGGTAATTCATATGCTCGATATCGATTTATCTATATACCTTAGAAATACCCTACCTAACGTCGAGGAGATGCGATGGCTACAGGCAGGTAGCGGCTGGACAAATAATGGAGTCTTCGAATAACCAAGCATAACACAGTGATGATACCAATGATGAACACGCAGGTCGTGAGGCTGTAGTGCGTTAGATGATACACAGAAAAAAAATTGTTGCCATTTGATAAAGTAATTCAAAGATTCAACCAAAAATTTATCGATTTTCCGGCAATAAAAAAAATTGTCATATTGACAAAATTCGATAAAATTATTTGATCACAAAGTAAAAATACAGTTTGATAAAACAAAATTGTAATATTGACTAAAATATTTGTCGAATTTGTTTATCTTGAACTGATAAAATATTTCACATACAGTCTGTCGCAAAAGTTAGTATACACCGTTGAAACCAAAATTTATTAGGGATAAATATCACTATAACTTATTGAAAACAACAAACAATTAGTTTTATTTGATAGATAAGAAGGTTGTCCTCCGCAATAACAATTTAAAGTGCGCAATATTTGCATACATTAGCAAATGTACGGTTCGAATTCCAAAAAGACCAACATTTATGTCGCAAAAGTTAGTATACAACGGAGACTCCCCGTGAAACTGTTTAAAAAATTCTTGATATTTTTGAACAAAATGAAACTAAATCTGTACTTAAGATCATAAAGAGTATATTAATTGGTTTTAATGGCAGTTATAGTACTTATAGTGACAAGTCCAACGTACACTGGATCGTAAAATCCACAAAAATTGGTCATTTACAAATACAACAATTGTAGCGACAAAATTCCGGGTGTTATGTCCTGTTTATTAATTTTAAAGCCATGAAATGCTCAGAAAAGCTCTAAAGTTTCAATATGGGGTGATCTTGATCGAGTTTCGACTTGTCCTTTTTGAAAAAACGGGAATTTCTTGAAGGAAACCCATACTTTCGAGGCCGTTGTCCTTTTGAAACATGTAATAATCCTTAATCCTTACACATAAGGACCTTCCTTTTCAGTAAATTTTCTTACAAATTATGTCCCTTTTCACTTTCCCACCAATAATAAATAGTAGGAGAACCTCAAGTTCTGGTGTAAGCCCTACAGTGATACTCCACCACCACAGAAGGATATGATAGCTAATTTAAAATTTTAATACAGAGCTTTCTCTGCTATTATAACGCATGGATTGTGCAAAAACGTTCTGAAAAGCTGTGTTCGCTTCACTTATGACTAAAATACAACTAAATGGATCAGTTAGAAGTAGTTCAGTAGACATTAGTAGTACATTAGACACTAGGGACACGAGAAGAATGTCCGATACTGCTGAAAGGCCGGTAGGACAGTATAACTGTAGGGCTTACAACGACCTTGAGGTTCTCCTACTATTTTCTTTTGGTGAGAATATGAAAAGTGGCAACATTTTTGAGAAAATTAACTCAAAAGGAAAGTCCTTATGTGTAAGGATTAAGGATTATTACATGTCTCAAAAGGACAATGGCCTCAAAAGTATGGGTTTCCTTCGAAAAATTCCCGTTTTTTCAAACAGTACAAGTCGAAACTCGATCAAAATCACCCCATATTGAAACTTTAGAGCTTTTCTGAGCATTTCATGGCTATAGAATTCATAAACAGGACATAACACTCGGAATTTTGTCGCTACAGTTGTTGTATATGTAGATGACCAGTTTTTGTGGATTTTACGATCCAGTGTACGTTGGACTTGTCACTATAAGTACTATAACTGCCATTAGAACCAATTAATATACTCTTTATGATCTTAAGTACAGATTTAATTTCATTTTGTTCAAAAATATCAAGAATTTTTTACACAGTTCCACGAGGATTCTCCGTTGTATACTAACTTTTGCGACATAAATTTTGGTCTTTTTGGGATTCGAACCGTACATTTGCAAATGTATGCAAATATTGCGCACTTTTAATTGTTATTACGGAAGACAACCTTCTTATCTATCAAATAAAACTAATTGTTTGTTGTTTTCTATAAGTTATAGTGATATTTATCCCTAATACATTTTGGTTTCAACGGTGTATACTAACTTTTGCGACAGACTGTATTTACAAAAATATTTATCAAAATATTCCACATTTTGCTTGATAAAAACAAAATATTTTCTTGATTAAAAAAATTGTTGAATGCATTTTTTTCAATCGATTTTTTTGTTGTTAAATACAAACCCAAAATCCACAAAAAAGATACATACACACTAGAGTGGGGCGATTTCAACACCATCACGGGCGCCTAGACCATATGTCTACTGTGAAAATCGAGCCCCCGGATTTTGACTTAAAGTTTTTTTTTTCAAGGATTTTTGTATATTTTGGCATATAACAACCAAACCACTGATTTTTTCGATCCAACACACAGACAACAATTGTAGCCAAGACAATTATTAAAAAAACTCTCTAGTACATCGCAAAAGCATTGGAACGCTCCTTCAGGCAGTTATGGCCTCGAGAAGGTGCAAATTTTTCGGAAAATATCGATAAATGACACTCTGCTACAAAATGGGACTAAAATTCAGTGGGTGGAAAATCCCTTTTGGAGATGAAAGCCCTTGGTGAGAGTACTAAGAACCCAAAAGGACATTTTCACCATAGGTCAAGTTTCCGAGATATCGCGTGATTAATGGTTTAATTTTGGCCCCTTAATTTGCGAGAAAATAGCTTTATATCTCTGTTAAGCGTTATTGTAGCTTCATTTTGAGATTACATGTCTTCAGTCAAATCGAGTGGTGAATCTTTTTGTAGAATATTTTATCCCTCTAATTCCATTTCTTTTATGTCCTTTTCGTCCTTTATTTTTTGAACCGTAGTAAAAGTACCACAAGATGAGCTTTTACAGCAACCAAATATTCTACAAAAATGTTGTTCAGAAGATTATAGGTACGGTTCTCATTGATGACCAATCGATATTTCCCCGTTTTCATGGTCCTTTTTGACATTTAACCGTATTTTGTTGAGAAAACTATGTTTTGTTTTTATGTATATTCGTTATTGGTCTGTGGTGCATCTGAAATACTTACCATAAATAGCTCTTGTAATGACGAACACGTTAATAACAAATTTTATTGAAGGATAGATCCGGTTATCTAAATTTTTGAACCGGATATTCTGATATCAAAACCGATTTTGGAACCGGTTTTAAGTAACCGATTAATCGTATATGTATATCATTGGAAAGCTAATAAAGTGGTCAATCAAATGACAGCAAGTAGCTGATTACAACTTTCTTGGTTCCGATGCTAGAACAAAAAACCGCATTCTTAAACCGATTTTGATGCAAAATATCACTGGGTTGACGTGGTTCAAACTTCTGAGTTATGGCGAAATTAATTCATTCTTGATGAACTTTAAGTGCATGATAACAAAACAACATAACACAAATTCATCTCACAACAACTCAGAAGTTTGGCCTATGGCATAACTGTCTTTCCAGATTTATAAAATATCTTAATCGACTTTCATCGCACAAAAATAATTTTTCAACCCAGTGATATTTTATTTATTTATTTATTTTATTTCTTCATTTTGTAATGATAAGCCTGAGGGCCAATAACTTATTACAATATGCATAGCTTTGAAAATATACAGTTGTATTGGTATAATTATATATGAAAAATCTAAATTAATAATCTAAATTAAGACTAAAAAGTAATATATGGAAAATAACTCCCAGGAGAGAACTACTCCTAACAAAAAAAAAACCAAATTATACAAGAATAATACTCCATATTGGAATAACTACTCCCATCAAAATCGGTTTTTTTTGTTCTAGCTTCGGAACCATCAAAGTTGTAATCATGTAATCAGCTACTTGCTGTCATTTGATTGACCATTTTATTAGCTTTCCAATGATATACATATACGATTAATCGGTTACTTAAAATCGGTTTTGATATCAGAATATCCGGTTCAAAAATTTAGATACCCGGATCTATCCTTCAATAAAATTTGTTATTAACGTGTTCGTCATTACAAGAGCTATTTATGGTAAGTATTTCAGATGCACCACAGACCAATAACGAATATACATAAAAACAAAACACAGTTTTCTCAACAAAATACGGGCAAATGTCAAAAAGGACCATGAAAACGGGGAAATATCGATTGGTCATCAATGAGAACCGTACCTATAATCATCTGAACAACATTTTTGTAGAATATTTGGTTGCTGTAAAAGCTCATCTTGTGGTACTTTTACTACGGTTCAAAAAATAAAGGACGAAAAGGACATAAAAGGAATGGAGTTAGAGGGATAAAATATTCTACAAAAAGATTCACCACTCGATTTGACTGAAGACATGTAATCTCAAAATGAAGCTACAATAACGCTTAACAGAGATATAAAGCTATTTTCTCGCAAATTAAGGGGCCAAAATTAAACCATTAATCACGCGATATCTCGGAAACTTGACCTATGGTGAAAATTTCCTTTTGGGTTCTTAGAACACTCACCAAGGGCTTTCATCTCCAAAAGGGATTTTCCATCCACTGAATTTGCGTCCCATTTTGTAGCACAGTGTCATGTATCGATATTTTCCGAAAAATGTGCACCTTTCGAGGCCATAACTGCCTGAAGCAGCGTTCCAATGCTTTTGCGATGTACTAGAGAGTTCTTTATTATTGTCTTGGCTACAATTGTTGTCTTTGTGTTGGATCGAAAATATCAGCGGTTTGGTTGTTATATGCCAAAATATCCGAAAATCCTTGAAAAAAAACTTCAAGTCAAAATCCGGGGGCTCGATTTTCACCGTAGACATATGGTCTAGTTGACTTTTTTGCTCAGTACAATCCCAAGAATCAGAAACTCCAGGCGCCCGATAACACTTTTTTCCTTCCATACAAATCGCCCCGGCCTAATACACACATTTATAAATGTGGTTATTTATTTAATTAAAAATGCCAAACAAAAAGCAACAGCACACACATAGGTACATAAAAATAACAGATACATACAAGAAATAACAGATGAAAGAAAGAAAAACGGAATGGAATAATAAATAACAGACGTAAATAATTATTTGGTGCCACACTTCAATTTTAATAAAAGAAAACAAAACAAGTGGGAAAAGCGTTAAGTTCGGTCGGGCCGAATTTTTTATACCCTCCACCACAAATTTCAGCCATTTCGGTGGATTAATGTGGCCACAACCTTCAAAATACCGAAAATCGGAAGTTACCGTTCTATGGGGGCTATATGATGGCGCGGACCTATACCTACGAATTTCTGGGGGGGGGGGAAGTTTTATATCCCCAACGAAGACTAAATACCAAATTTCAGCCATCTCGGTGTGATAATGAGGCCAAAAGCTTCAAAATACCGAAAATCGGGAGATATCGTCCTATGGGGGCTATATCAAAACGTGGACCTATATAAACATTTTATGGTAGAAATGTTTCTTAGCCTCTGGAAACACAAAATAAAAAGTTGAAACTGATTCTGTTGTCAAATGGGACTAATACATTCAAAATATATTAAAATGACGCGTACTTTTTATGGGGCGTTAAATGGGGGCTATACCAAAACGTGGACCTATATAAACCAACTTTGGTAGGAATGTTTTTCGGCCTCTGGAGAAACAAAATACCAAATTACAACCAATTCGGTAGTAAAATGGGACAAATATCTTAAAAATTCCTTAAAACGACGACGCGTCACGCGTCCTTTTGTATGGGGGCTATACGAAAGCGTGGACCTACATAGCCCACTTTCAATACCAAAAGTCCTACGTACAAATAATAGATTTTCCCAAAATTTCATCCACCTACGTCAATCCGTTCGGACGCTAGAGTGATTTCCACAGACGGACAGACGGACAGACGGACGGACATGGCTATATCGATGTAGAATTGCACGCTGATCAAGAATATATATAGTTTGTGGGGTCTACAATTATTATTTCGAGTAGTTACAAACGTAGTGACAAACTTAATATACCCCCATCCTATGGTGGAGGGTATAAAAATCACTTTTAAATATAAAATACAGGGAACATCGTTGAACGCTTCTCGTTAGTTGTGAAATAAAACACATTCTTCGGCCACATTGAAAATCATCAGCGGAAAAATGGATATCTGTAATTACAAATATATTACATACATATTTGAAATATATAAAATGTATTGACGTTATTACCAATATCACATGCGGTTGCTTCTTTGCCCAATAAAATATTCTTATTCTCCTTTTTCAGAAATTTAATTTACTTGAAAGACACCTTTGCTTTAAGAAAACACAGAACCACTGATTTATTTCTGCGCTACCGATCCACACACAACTACTGCTTTAAAGAGACTGCCAAAATTAACCAAACTGACGGTTAAAAAATATTATCTGCCTAATTTAACCACCAAACAGAACAAAACATGAGAACTCGTACCATTCTTTCCTTCCCTCTTCGTTTGTTAGGTTCATAAAAAACAGTAAGAAACTTATTGTATACATACAAGCTTTCACCCGAGCACAAATAGATAAACAAACCAAATGCCAAACAAACGCATCATTCCTCCATTCCGCAAAAATGACCCTAAACATAGCAACGACACTCACATCTCATGAAAAAAACAGCACATTGTTGTAGCGCGCTCTCTCTCTCTATGCCGTAAAAAAGTTTTTTTCTCTCGCTCATGAGAGCGAGAACATGCGACAAATGTTGAAACCCATTTTAACAACAGAAATTCATTAATAACCATAAACAAATTTCAATAAATTTTTTGTTTGAAATCGTTTATCGATCGCTTTCTAGTAACATTTTCATGTTTGATAAACATTTTCCCTATATATTCGTAATATTTTATCACCATTCGACAAAAATATGGTGATAAAGCTTTTAATCAAACTTTTCAGGGTGGCTTTTTTTCTGTGTATGAATGTAAATATATAATAACATAAATAGAATCTTACCTTACATCAATGAAATGTATCATTGATTTTCAACCAACGTAAGGCTTCATTGCTTTAACAAAAGTATTTCATTACATTAATGAAAGTATTTCATTACACTAATGAAAATATTTCAATGCATTAATGAAAGTATTTCATTGTCTTAATGAAAGTATTTCATTGCATTAATGAGGAGGTTTCATTGCATCAATGAAGAAGTTCCATTGCATCAGTGAAGAAGTTTCATTGCATTAATGAACAAATTCATTAATTTTACTTCAATGAAACTTTTTCGTTTATGAAGCTCTATGTTGATTCATAATCAATGACAATTTTATTAATGGAACGTAAGATTTCGTTTATATTATAAAGCTTTTTCTTTCAGTGTACCTGTGTCCCGTTCGCAAGAAAGGGGATACGACTGTATGTTCTAACTATAAGTCATCCCCCTTATTGCCTACAAGATAGTGTCAGGGATATTATGCGAACGACTAAAGCCTATGGTCAATGAAATAATTGGACCATACCAATGCGGCTTTAGACCTGGCAAGTCTACCATTGACCAGATATTTACTCTGCGGCAAATCCTGCAGAAGACACAAGAGATGCAGATAGACACATATCACGTTTTTGTCGGTTATAAGGCAGCATTCGGCAGCCCCCAACGCCCAAAAGTATTCCAAGCCATGTCTGAATTTGGTATCCCCGCAAAGCTCACTCGGCTTTTTAAGATGACTTTAACTGCTACTAGGTCCTCAGTTAAAGTAGATGCAAATGTAAAAAGAAATGGCACAATATACAGCAACAGCCACATTTTACTTGCTTATGCCGATGACATTGACATCATGGAACGATCAGTAAAGGAAGTAACTGATACCTTTACGAGGTCGAAGGAGAATCAGAAAAATTGGGTCTGGCGGTAAACGGCGAAATGCAAAGTTGATGGTGTCGACGATGTTGAAGTTGGTTCTTATAATTTTAAGGTAGTAAACGACTTCGTCTACCTCCGCACCGCCATAAACACAACAAAAAACATCAGTTGTGAAATTGAAAGGACAATTGTTTTGGCCAACAGATGCTACTTTGGCTTAAGTAAGCAGTTTAAAAACAAAGCCACATCCCGTCAAACAAAAACAACGCTTTACAAAACACTGAAACTACTCGTGCTAATGTATGGTTCCGAAGCCTGAGTACCTGCACAAGCAAAAATCCTTCGAAAGATCTACGGACCAATCTGCGTTGACGGTGAATATAGACGTCATATGAACCACAAGCTGTATCTGTATTCAACGACATTAGTGTATCGTGAAGCAACAATTGCGTTGGCTAGGCCATATCATAAGAGATATCAAAAATATACAAAGAAAATTTATATCACATATCAAAACCCTAATTTTGTCCATTTTGATTTAAGAAAATGACCAATATTGCGATTTCTATCAGGCAATATCTCCGTCATTCATCAGTAAAATGAAACGTGTTACTTATAGTAGATAGGAAACAAAGACATGTTTGAAACAACAAAGACGACAGCTGTTTCTTTGTATGTATAGATGTCCAAAGTTTATCAGTTTTATTTGTAACAATCGAATAATATGTGATAGGAAATTTTATTACCCTAAGACAATGCACTAAACGGCTCAATTAACTTTGGGTTGGACTGGAACACATGTAAACTGACGTTTTCTTTTATTTACTGACATGATAACAGTTGTCTATAAAAAGGAAATACAAGTTCGTGTGAGTTTGCAGTTTCCTTTGAATCTCCGTATTACTTACAAGCAAAAATGAATAAATTGAGGTTTGTCTTATTGATTTGCTGTTTCGCAACGGTAAGAAATCTTAATTCTGATCCAATTCACAATTGCCCTATTGATCGTATATATTGTTTAGATCTTTGCTGAACTTCCTGATTGGTATCCTAAAAATGAATTGGAAATAGAAGAAACATGTCGACAGGATGCTTCCATAACCCCTGAAACTATGAAGAAAATTATGGCCTACGAAGTGGATGACACTCCTGAAATTCGTGCATTTTTACTTTGCCTAGCCCACAACAAGAACGTTTTTCGTTCTGAAATGGGCTTTAAAGCGGATCGCCTTCAGTTTGTAATGCAAAAGCGTTCTAAGTTGGATTGTAAATTGGACTTTATTGAAGGTTGTGGAAATAAATCTAAAGATGTTGAACCAGATGATGCCATGATTTTTGCCATAATGCAATGTATTCTCGATGGCAGGGAAGAAAATTGTAAGAAAATTGAATAAATTGTGATTTAGAAGTAACATGATTTTTTTTTTGCTGAAAAAATGTAATTATATTTACCACAATATATACAAAAATGGATACATCCATAAACTAGACTCGAAATTTCATGAGCTAGACTTTACTGAGCCATACAAATCTTTTTAGTAGTTAGGGGACAGGTTAAAATCCGAAAAAATTATCATATAGTTATGTAGCTATTGTTTAAAAAAATACGATTTTTGTAGTGCTTACATCATATAAAATTGGCCGAATAAGGGTTCCATTATTTATTAATGAATTGAATTACACTCCTTGACTACGGAATAACCACATTATGTCTGCAAATATTTGCAAATCTTTTGATAAATGCATTTTTAAACGATGGAGTATTGCTTGTACTTAGTAAGCATTTAGCTATGTATGTATTTGTATAGGAGCTCTATGACAATATTGACCTATGTGGACAATTTTTTATAAGAGGGGCTCTACTACCGAACCAAATTGAAAATTTTTTGTAAGAAGTGAGAGCACGGAACGCAAAATTACAGTCATGTCGGTTGGTCAAAATATTTAGAATAACCTTAATTAGGAGGTACGGTTACATTTTTGGGAGAAGGTTTTCTATTCCTTGAGAAGCGGAAATGTAGCCAAGACCCCAAAATTAGTTGAAATCGAGTAATACCGTTATATGTGCGCTATAGCTGAACTTGATCCAATATTGTCTACTGTCGGACCCATATTACCTACACACTGTTTATATTTCAACAATATACATTCATTAGTTTGGAAGTTATTAATTTAGCCTAGCTGGATCAGCGATTTCGACCACTGTGCGACGCAAAATTGTCTTTTTCCTGGTCAAAACTCTGTAACTTTTGAATGGATAAAAATGTTTTCATAAACTTTATTTTTGTTCGACAGATAACACAAATAGATTTCAGATGCATCAAAAACGATCAAATTCGGTCTAGTAATTGCAGAGGAATTAAAGGTCAAAGTTAAAATGTTGAGTTTTTTCATATGCTGAATTTTTATACCCTACACCACTATGTGAAAAGGGTATTATAAGTTTGTTTTGATAAAAATTCATGTAACAAGGCGAAAAATATGTGTCCTAGACCTCCAATCTTCATATCTCGACGAGATAAACCGATTTTGAGATGTGAGTCCGTACGTCCGTCTGCCCATTATAAATTGTAATCAAACTCCAGGCCGCAATTATGGACCGATCGTCACGAAATTTTGCATGGAAGTTGGGTTCAGACTAGAATAGGCCCCTATTGTTTTTGGTGATGATCGTGAAATATTTAGCGTGTGAAATGGACCAAAAACAAAATTTTTAAGCGATTTTGTCGATGCTTTGTAGGTCGCAATAATAGTCCGATCTCCTGGAAATTTTAAATAAGGTAAGAGTATATGGCAAAAAAAATATTTAGAGGGTTGAATGGGCCACAACCGCCCATGTAAATAATATTTGGAAAGCCAACTCATGACCTTTCCATTGATGTTAATTATCTTCATTTACGTGGTCAGATAACAGTGTTACGGCCTAATATATCCAGTTATTTGTTTGTTGTGTAATCATAAGTACACATAGTCACGAAATTTTGCCCGAGGTAAGAGTTTAGGTCGAAGAAGATGCCTACAATTTTGGATGATGATCTGATATTATTTAACAGGTGAAATGGACCATTACTTTTGTATGAAAAATATAAAAAAATTAAATGTTGGTCCATGTTTTAATTTCTGGAGGGCATATGCCGGCAAAGTAGCCTAGATATGGAAAAAGAACTACTGACCTTTCCCCTGATGCAAATTGCAATAACGTGTCTGTTAGATAACGGGCCTACTGCCTAATATATAATGGGTTTTGTGTAGAGAAGTGTATAAGTGGTTTTGTCCCGAAATCTGACAGAACAATGCTATTAAAAATAGAAGCCAAGCCAATAAACATCAATATCATCCAAGTTTATGCACCCACAGCAGATAAAAGTAATGAAGATATCGAAGCCTTCTATACAGAAATTGAAGACTTAATGAAAATGACAAAACACCATGAAATCACGATAATACAGGGCGATTTCAATGCCAAAGTGGGTAATGAAAAATAAAGTGGTGAATGAAAGGAACGATAGAGGCGATCGGCTAATTAATTTATGCCCAGAATATAAAATGCTGGTAACAAACACGATGTTTTGCCTACCTAAAAGAAGGCTTTATACCTGGAAATCCCCCCAGGACAGAGAGGGAAATATATTCAGAAATCAAATAGATTATATTCTTATAAACAAGAGGTACAGCACAGCCATTACAAAAACTTCAACATATCCAGGGGCAGATGTACCATCAGACCACAACCTCCTGATGACGAGTCTATGTACCAAACTTAGAACAACAAAAAATAAAACACCAAGAAGGAAACTAAATATTGAAAAACTAAAATATGAAAATACTATGACAAATATAAAAGAGCGTGTCAATTCGGAGTTAAGTAGGATCAACGCAGAGGATGTTGAAAATATGTGGAACTCCATTAAGGTAACTTTAATATCTATAGCGGACAATGGTCTAGGAAGCTGCAATCGACCACAAAAACAGAAAGAATGGATGTCAGATGAAATACTACAACTAATAAATGAACGTCGTAAATATAAAAACAAAAATTATGAAAGGTATTGGGAATTGAACAAAGAAATACGAATAGCAGTACGTGCAGCAAAAAAAAAAAAATCATCAATGCAAGGAGATAGAAAGACTACAAAATCTGCATGACGACTTCAATCTCCATAAAAAAACTAAAAGAAGTATCGGGAGTATACCGGAAAACAAATTCCAAAATCTTATATAACAGCAATAATGAAGTTGTGTTTAGTACTGAAGAGAAGAAGCTGATATGGATTAAATACATAAAACAGTTATTCACAGACGACAGCCGATCCACTTACGAATCTATTTCCCCACCACTCACAGGAACCTCAATTACCAAGCAAGAGGTAGAGTCTGCAATAACGTCTTTAAAAGACAGGAAACTCGGTGTCGCTATTATTAGTCCTCTTAGCGTATAATTCAATATGATTAATTTTGGGATTTCTATTCATTACACTGTGCAACAAAATTCAATTTTTTTCAAAATGATGGGAAAAACCGAGTAGATTATGAAAGTAGAGCTAAAAATATGAGACACGTGTATCGGCGTTTTTAAAGTTTACGTCGGAAAGTAACCAAAATAGGCGCCCATTTTTAAATTTTTCGAAATATTCGAGTTTAGATATCTTGGAATCCTTGCTTTTCAGGTATATGGTGTCTTTGGCAACTATAATTAGGAGGGTTTGGGAAATATTTTTGTTAAAAATTGAAACCCTCATGCGGTTCATCAAAGGGGTCTTTTTTGTCCTTTTTTCGAAAATCTTTCAAAAACTCATTAAAAATGTGATCGTATCAAATCCGAATATTCTACAAAATTGTTTGCCATAAAATTTTACTATAGGTCTCAGAATACACCAAATCTGTAACTCTTGTCTAGTCGCCAGGAATCTGTAAAAATTAAAAACACGTTTTAGGGTTAAAGTCGGACTTCATCTGAATTTATACAAAATTGTCCCACAAAACATAATTTTAGAGAGATGATGTCAGAGACAAAAATATTCTTCGTCAAATTTCACCAAAGAAATGAAATGTCTATTTACATTCTATAGCATGAAAATATCAGCATCAATTTTGCTGAAAAACATAAAAGTATTTCCCAACTTTTTGATTAAAATTTTTTCCTTCTTTTTTCTAGTTGATACATGGAAGTAATATAAAACTTGGTTATAGGTGAAAAGTGTCAAAAGATGAAAAATTCTACACAAAATTTCACTATGAGTTTCAAAATAAACCATAAATCTATGTACACTATTTCCCTAAAAAAATTAGATTACAAATTTATATGTATTAGGATGAAATTATATGTTTTAATTTTGGACTGTTAATTTTACATAATTCCATACTGGATCAAAATCTAGCAAAATCCTTTACTGTTTGGGAATATTGTTAAAGAAAGAAATGTTCCAAATGAAATTTCATTATGAATATCTGAATAAAAGAAATCTGTAACCATAACATATAACAATCTTAGCAGCACTTGTTTTTGAGATATAGGTTTTAGATCCATACTTTCCAATTTTCATACAGATTGTCGTTGTGATTGAAAAATGCAAATATCTTATTGATGGTTTTTCGTTATAAATTCATACAGAAGATGTTGTGCGTTCAATTTAAACAGCTTTAAAAACATTTGTGGTGAATATTTATTTGAAAAATATAAAAAAACCCAGATCGGACCTGCCAAAATTGCGTATTTTTAACACGTTCAACTTAAATTCCGTAGTTAGGATAAGCCATTGGTTACTTATATTGCATGCGAAAATAGATTAGAGGTCTACGGCTATGGTCCAGTGCAAATATAGGTGTCATATGGGCTCTCACATGCACAATTTGGTGTGGTCCAAAAAAACTACAATGATGGGACTCACTCCTTCTTTGGTGGCATTTACGGAATTAACCCTAGCAATTGACATAAATAGCTGTATCATGAATGTCCATAACGAACCCAGTTAGGATATAGTAATTTATGTCAATTTCTAAGGTTTATTCCGTACATGCCACCAAAGTAGGAGTGAGTCCCATCATTGTAGTTTTTTGGACCACACCAAATTGTGCATGTGAGAGCCCATATGACACCTATATTTTCACTGGACCATAGCCGAAGACCCTTAATGTATTTTCGCATGCAATATAAGTAACCAATGGCTTATCCTAACTACGGAATTTAAGTTGAAAGAATTAAAAATACGCAATTTTGCAGGTCCGATCTGGGTTTTTTTTATATTTTTCAAAAAAATATCTACCACAAATGTTTTTAAAGCTGTTTAAATTGAACGCACAACATCTTCTGTATGAATTTATAACGAAAAACCATCAATAAGATATTTGCATTTTTCAATCACAACGACAATCTGTATGAAAATTGGAAAGTATGGCTCCAAAACCTATATCTCAAAAACAAGTGCTGCTAAGAATGTTATATGTTTGGTTACAGATTTCTTTTATTCAGAGACTCATAATGAAATTTCATTTGGAACATTTCTTTCTTTAACAATATTCCCAAAATGTAAAGGATTTTGCTAGATTTTGATCCAGTATGGAATTATGTAAAATTAAGAGTCCACAATTAAAACATATAATTTCATCCTAATACATATAAATTTGTAATCTAATTTTTTAGGGAAATAGTGTACACAGATTTATGGTTTATTTTGAAACTCATAATGAAATTTTGTGTAGAATTTTTCATCTTTTGACACTTTTCACCTATAACCAAGTTTTATATTACTTCCAACTAGAAAAAAGAAGGAAAAATTTTCATCAAAAATGTTGGGAAATACTTTCATGTTTTTACAGCAAAATTGATACTGATATTTTCATGCTATAGAATGTAAATAGACATTTCATTTCTTTGGTGACCTATAGTGAAATTTGACGAAGAATATTTTTGTCTCTGACATCATCTATCTAAAATTATGTTTTGTGGGACAATTTTGAATAAACTCAGATGAAGTCCGACTTTAACCATAAAACGTGTTTTTAATTTTTAGAGATTCCTGGCGATTAGACAAGAGTTACAGATTTGGTGTATTCTGAGACCTATAGTAAAATTTTATGGCGAACAATTTTTTAGAATATTCGGATTTGATACGATCACATTTTTAATGAGTTTTTGAAAGATTTTCGCAAAAAGGACAAAAAAGACCCCTTTGATGAACCGCATGAGGGTTAAAATTTTTAACAAACATATTTCCCAAACCCTTCTAAGTAAAGTTGCCAAAGACACTATATACCTGAAAAGCAAGGATTCCAAGATATCTAAACTCGAATATTTCGAATAATTTAAAAATTGGCGGAACTTGCCCCGCTTATTTTGGTTACTTTCCGACGTAAACTTTAAAAACGCCGATACACGTGTCTCATATTTTTAGCTCTACTTTCATAATCTACTCAATTTTCCATGTCATTTTTTTGTTGTCGCACAGTGTTATTAGTTGTTTTACGGGGTAGAAAATGATAACGTATATCCGTTTCTAATATTACTCCATATTGTGGAACTATATTTCAACTTCCTTAAATTTCCATGGTACCATTATTTATTGGTGATGCAACGGTATGCACACCCGCCATGCACGCTGAAGGTCGTGGGTTCGATTCCCCTGATGTAATGAGGTGGCAGAATCCAAAAATGCATTTCTTACAATAAGTTTATTTGTTCCATAAAGAAATTCTGATTTGCTGAAAGCTAATTCCCAGGGGTAGTGGTGTAGGGTATCACATGGTCGGACCCGTCCGACTATAGCCTTTACTTGTTATATATGTTCAATCTATTAAAAAGGTTAAACACTAATAAACAGAACTGAAAATTTTTTTTAAATATTTAAAATTTGTTCAAAAATTACAAAATTTCTACAAATATTAAACTTCTGTCTCAAAGATAACAACTATTTTAATTACAATAATGAAATAAATCATCAAATCTGTGGAATTCCAATGAATTAATATCCATTAAATATATAACGAAATATGTGGACGACACCCTTACGTTAATAAAATTACAAGATTTAAATGAAATATTTGCCGCATTTAATAATTATAACCAACAATATCAGTTTACATCAAACCCGTTCGTTGGTATTGATATGGTTACGAAGTTTTTCGGCAAATCACACACACGCGACCCGAACGCAAAGTAAGAGAGCAAATGTTTTGATTTGTTTACTTCAGTCTTGTACTGAATGTCATGCAAGCAGGTTTATGCCGCTTTATTTGTTTTTTTTTTTTTTTGGGTACACTGAAAAGATTTTATATTTATATATTTTATAATTTATTATATTTAAGTTAAGACCCTAATGTAAAAATATAAAAAAGAACGAAATCGCTATCATTAATTAACTTTTAGCAATCGCAGTTTTAATAAAAGAAACTGAAGTGGATACTTTTGACTTTGATTCACTGTATATTATTTTTAATTTTAGTCATACAAAGCGAACGCGCCAACAAAATATTTTTTTATTTGAAAATTTTGCCTTTTTAGGCGAAGATCATTTTTAGTATTAATTTTTTTAATTTATTAATCGAGCTTTTTTATGATCTATAATGCAAATGAAAAAGGAAAGCCGACGATTCGAACCCACACACCCACCACTATGTTTGGCTCTGAACGCTAACACGTCGTGACAACTTTTTTCCTGTGTTTTTCATTTCGTACTCAATATGAAAATCATCACCCTGTTCTGTTCTGTCAGTGTAATTTTACCCACACATAAACAATTTATGCGCTCGCTCTTCTTGGTCGGCTATGGTTTACATTCGAAATGGAAGCCAACAACAATTTGACTGGTATAAGAAAACAATGGCAATGGTAGAATAATGAATTACTACACTACGCAACCAAAATCCCAAATAATAAACATAGCAAAAAGTTTTATCAATAAAGTGTTACGCATAAGTGACAATGACAATATGAAAGGAATAAAACAAATTATAATTAACAACAGTTTCTCAATGAAATTAATTGCCCAACTCATCGCTGAAATAAATTAAACAACACACTTGGCGACCCTATTATAAATTGTGATACAAAAAGATATTTCAGCATAAAATACATACCTGGCCCAGTGATGGAAAATTCAGTACAAAATTTGGCTTTCGTAATATTTTGTTCAAACTTAGATTAAGTTCGAAGATGGGTTATATCGGTCCACTTCTTCCGGTGTCTCCCCCACAATGTTCGAAAATGTTCGGGAAATTTGTGCGCGCGATATCACTTGAAGGGAGTGATCGATTTGGTCCATACTTTGCACATCGTGAAATTTCTACCAGACTTAGATGAGGTTCCAATATGGACTCAATCAGTCCACTGCTTCGGGTACCTCCCACACAAAATTACGGAAAAGTTCAGTGTAGGACCTGCTCTCGAATTGTTTCGATTTTTGTTGTAGCAACTTGTATTCGCTGCCTCAATTACGACAGTAAAAGGTTTTTCATGGGCAAGTCCACTCTTCTCGAGAAAACTTCCCGAAAGATGTAAAACCCTCCTATGGCGCCATATTTAGTGGTTGGAGAGCAAGACAACTCTCGAACTGATTAGCCGATTCGGTCCAAAATTTCGTCATACTTTGTCCAAACTTACTTTCAGTTCGAAGATGGCAAATGCCGGTCCACAACATTGGGTACTTCCCCCCCCCCCCTGTATTTAAAATTTCATTAAAATTGTATGCACGATGTCGCTTGAACGGGGCAACCAATTTGGTCCAAACTATGGATCTCCTAATATTTTGTCTAAATTTAGTTTAACTTCAAAAATGGTCCATATCGGTCCTCTCCTTAGGGTACCACCCCTAAGGGACATTTGTGTCTATGTGCAGTTTAGTGTCTGTTCTAAGATCCTTTCGAAATGTATACCTATTCGTTGTGGTCCTGTTTACAGCGATATTATGTTTTCCGTGGACAAGTCCATGCTTCCTGCCATACTGTTCGATGCTTCCTAGCATACTGTTAAACGATGACCCACTGAAATGACTAGTGAACGCGATTTCTATCGAAAAGATATGACTCTCAAAATAAGATCCACTTCCAGAATGGACTACTTCGGTCCATTCCTTTAAGAACCTGCGCCGCAACACTTTTGAACGTTAATCCTAATCCACATTTTTGTCGGCAAGTTAAAATTCGATCTGAATCTAGATGAAAGTTTCAATTCACATAGGCTGAGGGTATATCTCTGTCGGCAAAGCCGACTGACACTTGTTTTATTTGTTCATGCTGAAACGGATTTATGTAGATTTCGATGAGGCATTGTGAACGACAGTACATATCTTTTCAATGCCCATAGGCTAGTGGATATAAACAGTGACAATTTATTGATGTTCGGTTCGTCAAGGTGTACATCGGAATAAACTAAAGCTCCACAAGTAAGAAAGCATCAGTCAGCTGTGCCAACAAAGATATACCCTTGGCCTCGGACCTAAAGAAAAGAAGCATACGCAATACTTTTGACGTCTGTAGGAGTTATTTGAGTTTTTGGGCCAATTTCTTAGGAAGTATGGATTTGCCACAGAAAAAAAAATTGTACTGTGTTAACTGCGGCCGCATACACAACCTATTGCCAAAAATGTAAAAGGATCTCAGGTGAGTCCTTAAACTGCACACTTTCCAAATAAATAAAAGGATGCTCCGATGTAGTCAATAATATAATTGTTCCACAAACATCTCATACCGGACAAGGGAGACTTCTCTCATATCAATGAGTGCACCCCGATTCATATTGAGCTTAATGATATGGGACCTACTGTTTATCGCCGAGTCCGAACGGCGTGTCTTAAGACAACACTTGTAGAGAAGTTTTACATGGCTGAAATACTCCGGAAATTTCGCCAACATTACTGTGGGGTATTTTGCCCCCATTGAAAATTTGATGTTGTGTGGCCAAGGAATCGAACCGCAGACCTTCAGTGCAAGGCGGGTGTGCATACCATTTCACCACAGTGTAGTCAATATTCTGAAATAATTCGAGGCCGTAAAATGTAATATCATGTACAACCAAATCGGTTTCTCCCTTCGAGGCCTATCTTACGTACTACCCAGTTTAGTTGGTGGTGTCAATGATTCTTGGAGCTTTTAGGACAGAATCTCAGGAAGTTAGGACCTGCCCCCGAAATAAAATTGTACCGAAATAAAATACACCGTCGATCCGAGTGGAGCTCTTAAAATTCATGTTTTGCGAATTTTGTGTGGGAGGTACCGGAAGGAGTGGACCGATATATACGAACCCGATATATACCTGGAAGTAATATTACCATATGCAAAGTTATGACTAGTTCGGGTACTCCTTCGAGAGTTATCGTGCACACTATTTTAGCGACAATTTTTTAAGTTTTGTGGGGGAGGTACCGGAAGGCATCGGCCGATATGGCCAATCTTCGAACTTAAACTAAGTTAAACAAAATATTACGAATGCCAAAGTTTGGTCCCGATCGGTTGCTTTTTTCGAAAGTTATGGTTCGCACCAGCCAGACAGACGGACATGGCTAAATCAACCCCAAATTTTCTGAAACGGATTTCGTCCAAACATAGTACTTGTTGTCTAAAACCATTATTTCGATGAGACCCATTTTGCCTGTATGAAAGTGTATATACTCTCTTTACCCTAAAGACTGAGGGTATAATTACAGCATTTGTGTTAAATGAGATTTACATACATCACATTGACTCTTCAAACACTCATTAAAATTTATTAAATTTATAAATTAGGCACTTATATCACAACCCTTCCACTGCTGTGGATGACCATCTTGTTCAACCACTTCCGGACTAACTTCCTTCTCCAAAATACATTTAATAATGTTAAATGCCATTTCATCCTCAGGCTTTACATCATTAAACTTTGCAACACATTCACCAACCAGCTGACGACGACATGTACGATTCAAACCGATACGATATAAAGCATAAGCTAAACGATCCGAATTGTAACCATTCTCACTGGAATAAACATTAAAACCTTTCGATGCACAAAGAATGAGACCTCGGAATGTTGGACTATCTACAATTCGACCATGATCAATGTCATCAATAACAGCTTCCGGTAACTTATATTGCTCTTTGCAATTTTGTAAGATACTATAGGCATTCGTGGGATACCAATCGTTGCGGGCAGCATAAACCTATTATATAATAGAACAATTAATATATTGTTCTCTGTTTTTAATGAAATGAAATGCTTACCTGCACTAAAATGCATGCTACTGATAACAAAATTATTTTATACATTGCTCTTCGTGCTAGAATCGACTTGCAAATAATTGCGAAAATATTTTGCTGGCAATATTTATATTTAATCTGTAAACGTCAAGCATTTTTTATATATTACCTTAACCACAAAAATATATAAATTTAATCAGTTTGATTTGCTATATGTTTGTAAATATATGTTTACTTTGAGCTACATTCTAGGTTTGTCTGTGTAAAGTACGTTAGGGATACAACTTTTTTTCTGATAATAAAAACTACTTTTTTAATTCATAAAAAGTTTAAATACATTGAGAAATCGTCCATAACTGCCTTAAAACAGAGACAAGTTAGAGATTTTCAGGTGAATTTGCTGTCCCTTAGCATAATTTAGCACATTTCAGAGGTAAAGTCTCAAGACATATTTCAGGAATTTTCAGGGGCGTATGGGAAATGCTGAAAAAATGAACATTTAACTTTTTGAGAAAATATTAGAAAAAAAAAAAAACAAGTAAAAAAGTGTCAGTCGGCTTTGCCGACAGATATGTACCCTCAGCCAATGTGAAGCGAAACTTTCACCTCCGGACAGATCGAATGTATTTAAGGTCTCTTTAGAATTTTGTGGTCCTTTTTGGACATTTGAACTTGCCGACAAAGATGTGGAGTAGGAATTAACTGCACAAATGTTGAACTTTTGTAGGGCAGGTACCTTTAGGGAGGACCGATATGGGCCATTTTAGTAGTTAAACTAAAATATTAGGAGATCCAAAGTTTGGACCAAATTGGTTGCCCCATTCAAGTGATATCGTCCTAGCATTTCGGTGGCAATTTTTAAATATTGGGGAGAAGTATCGAAAGTTGTGGACCGGTAATGGCCCTATGGTGACATAGGGGTTTTTTACACCTTTCGGGCTGTTTTCCTGAAATATGGACTTGCCCCTGAAAAAACTTTTACCGTCGTAATGGATGTAGCGAATTCAAATCGCTTCAACAAAAATCAAAGTGATTCGAGAACAGGTCTTAAAGTGAACTTATCCGAAATTTTGTGTGAGAGGTACCAGAAGGAGTAGACAAATATAGTCCATATTCGAACCTGATCTATATCTGGTAGATATATTAGGATGTGCAAAGTATGGATTTCATCGCCCACTCCCTTCAAGAGTTATCGTGCGCAAAATTTTTCCGAACATTTTTAAAGTTTTGTGGGGGGGGGAGATACCTGAAGGAGTGGACCGATATAGCCCATCTTCGAATTTAAAATATGTTTTGATAAAATATTACGAAGGCCAAAGTGTCATAGGGGCTTTTTGTACGATTCCGGCCATTTTCTCAGCAAGTATAGACTTGCCCCTGATGAAACTTGTACCGTCGTATGGGTGGAAGTGAATACAAGTTGCTGCAACAAAAATCAAAGCGATTCGAGAGCAGGTCCTAAACTGAACTTATCCGAAATTTTGTGTGGGAGGTACCCGAAGGAATGGGCCGATTGAGTCCATATCGAAACCTCATCTAAGTCTGGTAGAAATTTCACGATGTGCAAAGTATGGACCAAATCAGTTACTCCGTTCGAGAGTTATCGTGCGCACAAATTTTGCGACAATTTTTGAACATTTGTGGGGGAGGTACCTGAAGGAGTGGACCTATATTGCCCATCTTCGAACTTAAATCGAATCTGGACAAAATATTTCGATACCCAAAATTTGAACCGAATCGATTGATCCGTTCGATTGTTATCGTGCGCACCAGCCAGCCAGACAGACGGACAGACAGACAGACGGACGGACATTGCTAGATCTACTCAAAATTGTCTGAAACGGATATCGTACAAACATACTTGGGGTCTAAAACCATTATTTCGATGAGGCACATTTTTGGTCGTATCAAAGTGTAAATGAGGAAAAGTCAAAATTTTTTAGTTTCCATGAAGCCAAGGTTTGCACTATTATAATACGCGAACTATTGTAGTTTGCCAGTAACTATGACTATTTGTGGATTAATTTAGATGTTTTTGTACAAAGCTCAAAAATTTAGCAAAAAAAAATAATTTACGTGGTAGTTACGACCGCGTAAAGGAAAAACCATAGGTAAAAACACGTTGAATCTAAACAGGTTTTTTACATTGCTATTCGATTTCTGATTAAACCATTCAAATGACGGACATCTGTCCAAAGTAAAAGTTGGAGAATACAAAATGAAGATTACACTTCTAATGTATCACTTTCCAAAATTTCCACTGCATCCACCTTTTATGGATGCTGACATTTTGAAGCCGGATTTCAGGTGTTTTTTGTATTTTTTATGTAACTGGGACGCGCATTCGGATATTTCGAAAAACCAATTAGAGGACTAAAGAACTCGCGATTTCGCATAATCTGATATGTATATTAAGTATGTAGCCCACACAGCAGCAGAGTAATCTACTGCCAAAGTCCAAAATTTAGTGCGATATTTTTTCTAAAAAACCTATTTTTTGGGTACAGTATTTACAATATCGTTTTGAGTGTGCTGGTACCCCGCGATATTTTAGTTTTTCGACGATCCGGATCATATGAATCACAGATCGTAAAAATCCATCTACTAGAACGCCGGAAATGGCTACTGCAAAAATTAAAAAATTTGCGAAAAATGTTTTTCAAAATATCGCTGACTAATTCGCGTTTTATGTGGATCGTTTCCATTTCAATGAAGAAAGTGAATCATCACTCGCGTTTGTGCGAAAACAGCGGTTTGAAAAATTTAGTGGCATGGGAGCTGTATCCGATTTATCCAAAAAATACTGTGTGATGCTACATCCACGGTTCTTGATGGATTTTATTGAAATATGTTTAGATCGATGTATTTTTTCACGGTTGATAGTGAAATCGGATGCGCATAAAAAGTGTATGCACTTTGTGCAAAATATAAGCGTTATACAGTTTGTTGCACACTAAACTGCAGACGATGCTACATCTTAGCGGCCAAAGTAAATCCTGGCAAATGTGTACAAATTAAAAGAGAAGAATTCGCTGTATTGGTAAACCGCATGCGCATCAAGTGATTTTGAGGATTTCTCGATTTACACGCATTTCAAAATGAACATTACCCGATACAATTTTATTTCAAGATTATACCCCATTTAAAGGAACCCAACATTTATTTGAAAGATATCCATATCTTCTGCTAGATGTTAGCGTATTTTCGAGAAGTGATTAGAATAAAAAATGTGATTTATTGCGTGAAATTTAACTAAAATAGAAGAAAAACTCCGACCTATTTTTCTTACATTTTGTTCAACTAACTCACAAAATAAATTTTAATAAATATTTTCTCTTACAAAAATTTTATAAATTTCCTCAATATATTTTTTGTTTTTTGCTATAATATGCAAACCGCTAAACGGATTTGTATAGTTTTGGTTTCATTTGAATCTTCGCGATGTTTAGATTACGTACATATTTTTTATATATTTTTCAGATGCATAAACAGCTTGAATTTTATTAGAACAAGTTGTAAACTACCAATTGTTTGAATGCTTTCCTAATTTCCGCGAAAATTTACAACTTTTTCACTAAAGTTATGGGACCTCAGTAACCATATAGTATGTAGGGAGCCCCTAATTAAGAGAGTTTCTCAATATAATGATTAGAGTCTTTTAAAGATTTGTTTCTTTTTATCAGAATTGAAACCGCCATAGCTTTTGCGCGCAACAGCCAAAATTAGTATCTCGAACAGATTTAAGAATTGGATTTTTTTCCCAATCTATGTACCAAAAATCATTCATGTAGCTTAAAAAAAAAAATTTAATTTTTTCTTATGGAAAACTAAAAAATTTTGTCTTTTCTTCAAATACCCTCTTTAGCCTAAAGGCTGAGGGTATAATGAGAAGCATTTTCGAGATTGTTAAAAACTTTTTATGAGAGATATTATTCAGGCCAGCCAAGTAGACTTTTGAGATGTTTAACATCTATTTCCAACTTGAACATATTTGAAGTTATCAATAATCGTATGTGGACCCTCTTTACCCATAAGGCTGAAGACACCCTACTAAAATAGTTACTCCTATTTGTGTATTATTCATGTATGTATTTTTAATACTTGCAAATTGTTATATCCCTAATGTATGTATGCATATATAAATTCTGAGAAATTGCACAATAAACATTTTCAAATAAAATCTGTTTTTTTTTTACAACCATATGTGTAGAATAGTTGTTTCAATTGAATTTCGCTGACAACCTGATATTAGAAACCATTTAAATTCCATGGATTTTCCATCGGAGAGATATTTTCTTTTCTCGTGAATAACTTGCTGTGCGGGTTAAATTTGGTTGATGTTGTGACGCATTTACCGAGTTCATAAATGCAGTGATGTAATGAATCAAATGTTATATTATTGGCCTGTTTCTCTAATGCCTTGTTCATACTAAGGCTAATTCGCTCTATATTCGTTGTTCGAACCCAAATGTATTAAAAATCCAAGCCTTTTTAGAAAAACTGCAAAATATGAATGATAAGTAAACGGTTTAACGACTAGTATATATTCAAATCATAGCAAATTTTGTCTTCTCTTTCATTGCAGTTACATTTCTTGTCCATCGTTTCAAACTCGCGTACAAATTTAGAAACAAATATCAAATGCCTGCCGGAAAGTCTGTATACCAAAAAGTTATATTGGCAGGTCTCTCTCTCTCGTTAATTTTTAAAATAGAAAAATTTGAAAATATACTGAAAACATCAAAATTTGGAGAAAAAATTGAAAACATGAATAAAAATAATACTGTACAACAAAATTGAACTTTTTTTTAAAATTACAAGAAACCCCGCACAGATTATGAAAGAGGGCCGAAAGAAAGAAGACACGTGTATCGGCGTTTTGAAAGTTTACGTCAAGAAGTAACCTAAATAGGTGTGGCAAATTCCGCCCATTTCTACAGGTTTTGAAATATTCGACATCAGATTGCGTGGAATCCTTGCATTTTAGGTATAAAGTGTCTTTGGCAATATTACTGACAACAATGCGAGGTATCTTTTTATGAAAATAATTAACCCTCATGCGAGTCACTAAAGGGGTCTTTTTGGTCCATTTTTTCAAAAACGTTTAAAAAGTTTTTTAAAATGAGATCGTATCAGATCAAAATATTGTACAAAATTATTTGTCATAAAATTTTACTATAGTTCCCCGAATACACGAAAACTCTAAATCGTACCTAAACGCCAGGAATCTGCCAAAAGTAAAATCACATATTATGGTTAATGTTGTACTTTATCTGAGTTTATTATGTTTTGTCCCACAAAACTTCATTCTAGGTAGAGGACGTCAACGACAAAAATATTCTCCATCAAATTTCAATACAAGTCGCCGAATAAATTAAATGTGTATTTACAATATATGTCAAGAATATATCAAGTTTGCCAACAAAACACCAAAATATTTTTTGAATAAATTAGTTTTGTTCTTTTTTCGGGTTGATGCATGACAGTAACATGAAATTTAGTTTTAGACGAAAGTTGTTAAAAGAAGAAATATTATACACAAAATTTCACTATAAGCCCCAGAACAAACTATACATCTAAGTAAAACACTTTGTTAAGAAAATGACGTTACAAAATTAGATATTATAGGTAGAAATTATTTGTTAAACTTTTCAAGGGTTAATTCAGTCAATTTTATCAGAGCAGGAGTAGCTGTCATTATTATAGTATTTAAGACCATGCCAAAATCATGGATGTTAGGACTCGTATGTCAGATATATATTCGTTGGACAATAGCCGTAGACTATCCCCGAATTTTCACATACAATATCACGAACCTACGGCTTATCCTGATGACTTCATTTTAGTTTATAGTACTAAAATACGTAATTTTACAAAGTCCGATCCGGGTTGTCAATATTTCCCCTATATATATTCACCATAGATATTTCAAAAACAGTTTGGATCGAGCACATATAATCTTCTGAAAGAATTTGTTATGAAAAAACTTCAATAAAATATATTTTGTGACCGCAGATAAGGAAAATGTGAATAAAAAAGAATATGGTCCTAAAACTATAAAAAAGCAAAAGCTTCGGGAGATGTTAAATATTATAGCTACAAATTTCATTTGTTCAGAGACTCATAAGGAAATTTGATTAGGAATATTTCTTCTTTTGACACAATCCCCAAAAAGTGAAGTATTTTAGGAGATTTTGACTCAGTATGGAATAAATTTTAATTAAGAGTCTAAAAGTTTAACAAATAATTTCTACCTATAATATCTAATTTTGTAACGTAATTTTCTTAACAAAGTGTTTTACTTAGATATATAGTTTGTTCTGGGACTTATAGTGAAATTTTGTGTAGAATATTTCTTCCTTTAACAACTTTCGTCTAAAACTAAATTTCATGTTACTTTGATGCATCAACCCGAAAAAAGAACAAAACTAATTTATTCAAAAAATATCTTGGTGTTTTGTTGGCAAACTTGATGTATATATTTTCTTGATATATATTGTAAATACACATTTCATTTATTCGGCGACAGAATATTTTTGTCTTTGACGTCCTCTATCTAGAATGAAGTTTTGTGGGACAAAACTTAATAAACTCAGATAAAGTACAACATTAACCCTAAAACGTGATTTTACTTTTGGCAGATTCCTGGCGTTTAGGTACGATTTAGAGTTTTGGTGTATTCGGGGGCCTATAGTAAAATTTTATGACAAATAATTTTGTACAATATTTTGATCTGATACGATCTCATTTTAAAAAAGTTTTTAAACGTTTTTGAAAAAATGGCCCAAAAAGACCCCTTTAGTGACTCGCATGAGGGTAAATTATTTTCATAAAAAGATACCTCGCATTGTTGTCAGTAATATTACCAAAGACACTTTATACCTAAAATGCAAGGATTCCACGGAATCTGATGTTGAATATTTCAAAACCTGTAGAAATGGGCGGAACTTGCCACGCCTATTTAGGTTACTTCTCGACGTAAACTTTCAAAACGCCGATACACGTGTCTTCTTTTTTTCGGTCCTCTTTCATAATCTGGCCGAATTATCTTGTAATTATTTGTTGTGTTGTAAAGTTTAATATAATTTAATATTGAATAGATATCTGTAAGAAGGACAAATATTTTTCCAGTTCATATCAATTAATTTTACTCTTCTTTTGGCTGAAACTTTCTTTAAAATCACTAAACCAAAACTATGAAAATATGAATCATGTTGCTATGAATTGTGTACCATTTCGTATGAATGGGTTAATTCGTGAACGTAATTATTAGAACGAACGACGTGATTCAAATGCTGGTATGAACATGGCATAAGACGATTCGAATTCAAATTCGTTCGAGAAAATACCAAACTCCTGTTATTTCAGAAAATGTTTGTTTGATTAAAAACACAAATGAAGCAAATATTAAAAAAAAATAGAAGTTTGGTAGTAGTTCGAACGAATTTGAAGTCGAATCGTCTTAATGAAACAGGTCCCCTGTATTTAGTGAATTTTTAAAACATTGTGGCCCTTTTTGGATGTTTAAACTTGACGAAAAAATAGGGATTTGGATTAAATCTCTAAAGTGTTGCGGATGGTGTATCTGATGGAATGGACCCACATAATCCATTTTAGAAGTGGATCTTATTTTGGAAGTCAATCCATTCGATAGATATTGCGCCCACAAGTCAACTTATAATCTACAGCTTTTGGACAATAATGTCGGGAAGCATGAATTTGTCCGCCGATATTTTTTAGTTTTTTTTTTTTTTTAAATATGGGTAAAAATACGGGTTGTTATCACGCTACTCGAGAAATCACTAAACGTTTACATAAATGTTTACATAAATTACAGGAAAAGCTTGGGATTTTCAAAACAACAGTAGAGAATGCAGTTAAGGTGAATTCAAAAAAGAAACTCGTTGCAGAACACCAAAAATTACGCCTGTAATAATAAGACGCGTTATCCGATGAGTAAAAGAGATCCTTTTACCACATCCTTACAAATAAACAAGTAAAAAAGCATTAAGTTCGGCCGGGCCGAACTTTTCATACCCTCCACCATAAAATATTCTGAACTAAAATGGAATAATTAGTTTTCATTCCTGTTCCCAACATTAAGTGGGTACGTTAAAATGTCAGATAATGTACATAAAATGCTTCATTCGGGAGACCCTTTTTTATGGTGCCTATATCTAACTATGTATGTTGACAATTTTTGGTGGGCTAGAAATTGGGAGGTACCGTTATATAGGTGTTATAATAAAACATGGGCCTATGTTGACAGTTTTTGAGCCTTTAATGTCAAATAACTCCTAATTCGGTTAAACATTTTAGCTAGAATCCTCAAAATACCGAAAATCGGTAATATTATAACTAATTCGGTCTAGAAATGTGACTTAAAACGTCAAAATACCTGAAATCGGGCGGTAACGTTATATGGGGGCTATTCCAAAACATGGACCTATGTCCACTAGTTATATAAGTGTATTGGCACTTAAGAACCCTAAATGTCAATTTATAGCTAAATCGGTCTGAAAATGTAGATAAAAACGTCGAAATACCGTAAATCAGGGGGTACCGTTCTATGGGGGCTATACCAAAACGTGGACCTATCTCCACAACTTTTGTTATATAAGTTTATTGATACTTAAGAACCCAAAATGTCAAATTATAGCTAAATCGGTCTGAAAATGTAGCTAAAAACGTCAAAATACCGTAAATCGGGGTACCGTTATATGGGGGCTATACCAAAACGTGGACCTATGTCCACAAGTTTTGTCATATAAGTTTATTGACATTTAAGAACTTTAAATGTCAAATTATAGCTACATCGGTCTGAAAATGTAGCTACAAACGTCAAAACACCGCAAATCGGGGGTACCGTTATATGGGGGCTATACCAAAACGTGGACCTATGTCCATAAGTTTTGTTATATAAGTTTATTGACACTTAAGAACCCTAAGTGTCAAAATATAGCTAAATCGGTCTGAAAATGTAGCTAAAACTGTCAAAATACCGTAAATCGGGGGTACCGTTATATGAGGGCTATACCGAAACGTGGACCTATGTCCACAACTTTTGTTATATAAGTTTATTGACACTTAAGAACCCTAAATGTCAAATTATAGCTGCATCGGTCTGAAAATGTAGCTAAAAACATCAAAACACCGTAAATCGGGGGGCACCGTTATATGGGGGCTATACCAAAACGGGGACCTATGTCCACAACTTTTGTTATATAAGTTTATTGACACTTAAGAACCCTAAATGTTAAATTATAACTACATCGGTCTGAAAATGTAGCTAAAACGTCAAAATACCGCAAATGGGAGGGTACCGTTATATGGGGGCTATACCAAAACGTGGACCTATGTCCACAACTTTTGTTATATAAGTTTATTGACACTTAAGAACCCTAAATGTCAAATTATAGCTATATCGGTCTGAAAATGTAGCTAAAAACATCAAAACACCGTAAATCGGGGGGGCACCGTTATATGGGGGCTATACCAAAACGGGAACCTATGTCCACAACTTTTGTTATATAAGTTTATTGACACTTAAGAACCCTAAATGTCAAATTATAGCTACATCGGTCTGAAAATGTAGCTAAAAACGTCAAAATACCGTAAATTGGGGGTACCGTTATATGGGGGCTATACCAAAACGGGGACCTATGTCCACAACTTTTGTTATATAAGTTTATTGACACTTAAGAACCCTAAATGTTAAATTATAGCTAAATCGGTCTGAAAATGTAGCTAAAAACGTCAAAATACCGCAAATCGGGGGGTACCGTTATATGGGGGCTATACCAAAACGTGGGCCTATGTCCACAAGTTTTGTTATATATGTTTATTGACACTTAAGAACCCTAAATGTCAAATTATAGCCAAATCGGTCTGAAAATTTAGCTGAAAACGTCAAAATACCGTAAATCGGGGGGTACCGTTATATGGGAGCTATACCAAAACGTGGACCGATATATCCCATCTTCGAACTTGATCTTCCGACGGCTAAAAAAATGGTATTCCCCAATTTTCAGCGAAATCGGTCAACAAATGCGACCTGTATGTTGCGAACGGACGGACGGACGGACATGCATAAATCGACTCAGAAAGTGATTCTATGTATATCCCTAGAAGGAACTATGGGTCTATCTCGCTTCCTTTTGTATGTTACATACAAATGCACTAACACATAATACCCCTTACCACATAGTGGTGTAGGGTATAAAAATATTCAACAAATAATACAGATTGCTAGAAATCACATCACGCTTGGTCTAAGAAAAATTGCCTAACATTCTTTGGTCCGATGAAACCAAAGTTACTTTTTGTAGAAGACCTAAAAATCAATAATACTCTGAAGGCGAGTGAATATGGCAGAGGTAACATCATGGTGTGGGGCTCATTTTCTTACTATGCTGTGGGGTCTCTGTACAGGATTCAAAGTGTTTTGAAATCACCAGATTACATTGAAATTTTGCAAAATATAATACTACCATATGCTGAATGTGCTAGGATGTGCCTCTCGAATGAGTCTTCAAGCAGGATAATGACTCAAAGCATACGGCAACATGAAAAAGGGGTTCCAGGACAATTAAGTTAAGTTGTTAGAATGGCCTGCACAATCCCTTGATTTAAACCCGATTGGAAATTTGTATAATGAAGTTAAAACATCAATCAGGGGAAAGTGTCCATCAAATTATGACGACCTTTGGCAATTTATACAGGTTGCGTAGGACGCGTTACCAGTACAGGAGTGCCAAAATTTGGTTGATTCAATTCTTAGACCATGCGCTGCCGTTTTAGAAAACAATTTCTTTCAAATTTGGTTCTTATTAAAGGATGTCATGAAGTGTACTTATTTTTTCGCACACAACAAACTACGTCAATTCGTATGAAATATAAAAGATAAATAAAATATGTTTATAAACAATCAAAATGTTTTTATAAACCTTTTCTTAACATTTTAAGAAAACAATAAATTTTATAAACAAAAATCATTTCCACTTTTTAGTCAGTTTTCAATGTAATCTTGGTTATGAATGAATGTCTCGACGAACTGAGTCGATCTGGCTATGTGTGTCCGTCCGTCCTTCCGTCTGTCCATCTAAATCTTGTAATCACGCTACAGGTCGCAATTTTAATCCGATCGTCATGGTCGGATGGTAATGGTCGAATAATATTCAGGCGTCGGAATGGGCAAAAAACTTATTTGGAGAAAAAGTCAACATTTTATTTCAAAGCGAATATCTCCGCATCTATAAGGTGCATATCAAAAGCAAAACCTGCTAATGAAAGTAGAAAAAATCACCTTTATAACGATATATAATAGTAGGTTGTCGTTGGTGGTCAAACAACGAAGATATCGCAATAGTGGCTAATACAACCCAACTTTTCATTTTTGCGATTTTAATTATAATGACGAATATCACAGCTTTGGATGGCAAGCTTCCAAAAGCAAAGCCTGACTATGAAAGTAGCATATCCCACCTTTACAATGATCGGTTGGCGTAGGTGGCCAAATAACGGAGATATCGCAATACTCGTCACGAAATTTTGCGGGGTTAATGGGGGTCCCAAATAGGAAGAAGCATATTGATTTTGATGATGATCGGATAATATTCAGGGGTCGGAATCAGCAAAAAATTATTTGGAGAGAAGGTCAACGTTTTATTTCAAAGCCAATATCTCTGTTTCTTTAGGAGGTATATCAAAAGCAAAACCTGGCAAGGATGTGAAGTAGGTGGTCAAACAACAGAAATATCGCAATAGTCGGTAATGCATTCCATTTTCCGATTTTTTGTAATCACGCTACAGGTCGCAATTTTGATCGTATCGTCACGAATTTTTTGAGAGTTGATGAGGGTCCCTCAGGGTAAGAAGCCTATTGAGTTTGGTGATAGTCGAATGATATTCAGGAGTCGGAATAAGAAAAAAAGCTTATGTGGAGAAAAGTCAACGTTTTTTCCTTATGCGAATATCTCCGCTTCTGGTAGGAGTATTCCAAAAGGAAAGCCCGTCCATGAAAGAAGATAAGATCTCCTTTATATTGATGCAAAGTATGTTGACGTAAGTGGGCAAACAACCGAGATATCGCAGAAGTCAGTAATATATCCAATTGTTCCATTGTTTTGTAATTACGCTACAGGTTGGAATTTTGATCGCATAGTCACGAAATTTTGGAGGCCCACAAAGGAGGAAGCCTATTGATTTTGGTGAAAGTCGGATAATATTTAGGGGTCGGAATGGGGAAAAACTCATGTGGAGAAAAATTCAAAGTTTTATTCTTTGTGAATATATCGGCTTCTAGTGGGGGTATTCCAACGACAAAGCCTGTCAATGGAAGAAGAAAATATTACCTTTACATTGGTGTAAAGTAGGTTGGCGAAGGTGGTCAAACAAGGGAGATACCACAATAGTCGGTAATGCATCCAATTCTTCCATTTTTTTCAATCACGCTACAGGTCGTAATTTCGATCGGATGTTCACGAAATTTTGGTTGTTAGTGGGGGTCCCAGAGAGAAAGAAGCATATCATGTTTGGTGGTAGTCGGATTATATTCCCTAAAAGAAATGTTTACCCGTGAAAAGCTTATGCACAGGGATAGTGATGTAGGGTATCACATGGTCGGCCCCGTCCCGACTATAGACTTTGCTCACTTCGTTTTTTTTTTTGTAATCACGCCACACATCGCAATTTTGATCGGATCGGCACGAAATTTTGGGTGTTCATGGAGGTCCCACAGAGGAAAAAAACCTATTGATTTTGGTAATGGTCGGATATTATTCAGGGGTCGGAATGTGAAGAAACCTTTGAAGAAAAGGCCAACGTTTTATTTCAAAGCGAATATATCTCTTCTGCAAGAGGTATATCGAACGGAAAACCTGGCAAGGAAAGTAGAAAATATCTCCTTTAAAACGATGTGAAGTAGGTTGTCATAGGTGGTCAAACAACAGAGATATCGAAATAGTCGGTAAAGCATCCTTTTTTTCCATTTTTTGTGCAATCACACTACAGGTCGGAATTTTGATCGGCTCCTCATGAAATTTTGGGGGTTAATGGGGGTCTAACAAAGAAAAAAGCATATTGAAACCATTTTTTCATTTGAGTTGTACTGACGATGCACTTAAATGCGTTTCAACATAATTGACCTATTTTAATGAAGACATTCAGAGCAAAGGCAAAGCTATCCCAATTTTAATATTTTGAATTTTACCAGTCAAAACTTATGCACAGGGATAGTGATGTAGGGTATCACATGGTCGTCCCCGACCGGACTATAGCCTTGGCTCACTTGCTTAATTTTTCCCCAGGTACTTAAATTTAGTGAAATTCCAATTTTAGTGGACTAGAACTTTTAGGGAACAACATTTCGTTTTTGTAAGAAGATGCCTAAGAGTGTACTCTTTCAGCCGTTTATTGTCAATTAATTTTTTTACCATTTTGAATTTAAATGCATGCGTTTTGTTTGAGAGATCAAATCATGAAGAAGAATATATTTTTTGGGGCTAAGAGAAAAAAAACTTATGCACAGGGATAGTGATGTAGGGTATCACATGGTCGTCCCCGACCGGACTATAGCCTTGGCTCACTTGCTTAATTTTTCCCCAGGTACTTAAATTTAGTGAAATTCCAATTTTAGTGGACTAGAACTTTTAGGGAACAACATTTCGTTTTTGTAAGAAGATGCCTAAGAGTGTACTCTTTCAGCCGTTTATTGTCAATTAATTTTTTTACCATTTTGAATTTAAATGCATGCGTTTTGTTTGAGAGATCAAATCATGAAGAAGAATATATTTTTTGGGGCTAAGAGAAAAAATATTTTCTATTTTTTACTACATTTTTAAATAAACAATGTAACATTAAACTATTTTTTATATCCTCAGCATTTATGCTAACGGACAAAATGCTCCTCTTCGAAATAATGGTTTTAGACCCCAAGTATGTTTGGGCGAAAAATGTTTCAGACAATTTGGAGTTGATTTAACCATGTCCGTCCGTCTGTCTGACTGGATGGCGCTCGATAACTCTCGAAGGGATCTGCCGATTCGTTCCAAAATTTGGCCTTCGAAATATTTTGTCCAAACTTAGTTTAAGTTCGAAGATAAGCCATATCGGTCCACTCCTTCAGGTACCTCCCCCACAAAAGTTCAAAATTGTTTGGAAAATTGTGCGCCCGATTACTCTTGAAGGGAGTGACCGATTTGATCCATACAATACACATCCTAATATATCTACCAGATATACATAGATCAGGTTATTTGTTCACTCCTTCGAGTACCTCTGACACATAATGTCGTATAAGTTCACTTTAAGACCTGCTCTTGAATCACTTTGATTATTGTTGAAGCAACTTGCATTCGCTGCCTCAATTGCGACGGTAAAAGCTTTTTCAGGGGCAAGTCCATACTTCTTGAAAAACAGCCCGAAATTTAAAAAAAAACCGATGGTACCATATGTAGTGTCTGGAGAGCACGATAACTCTCGAACTGATCAACCGATTTGGTCCAAAATTTGGCATTCGTCATATTTTGTTTAAACATAGATTCAATTCGAAGATGGGCAATATCGGTCGACAATTCCCGGTACTTCCCCCCAATATTTAAAAATAATATCCACTTCCATAATGGACTATGCCGGTCCATTCCTTTAAGTTCCTCCGCCGCAACACTTTTTAACTGTAATCCTAATCCACATTTTTGTCGGCAAGTTCAAATGTTCAAAAAGGGCCACACAATTCTGAAAAGACCCTAAATACATTCGATCTGTTATAGATGGAAGTCTTAATTCACATACGCAAACCCGACTAATACTTTCTTACTTGTTAGTAAATAGATTTTACTATTCCGAACAACCTCTACCGAGCAACCACCTCTGAATTTACCAACAACTGCCTCCGAACTTTCGACAACCTCCTCTGAACCTTCGAACAACATCCACCAAACTCCCCCCTCTCAACTTGCCCTTTCCACCTTCAACGGAACCCCACAACGAAATTACAGGCAATTTAGGCCGAAAATGTAGATAAAAGCTATGGGAGCTATACCAAAACCTGGGCCTATGTCCACAATTTTTTGTGGGGAAGTTTCTATATCATTAGGAACTCCAAATGCGAAGATACAGCCAATTCGGGCTAAAATCAAGTAAGAAAGTATCAGTCAGCTGTGCTGACGGAGGTATACCCTCAGCCTCATACCAAACAATATATTGATTTTGTATCACGAGTTTACTTCAAAATACGTGAAATTTACCTACGTAATGTGGGGGTATAACAACACATTGACATATACCAAAAAAATTTTAGTAAGCTAACTTCTGATTCATATATAACTCGAAAAATTACGATAAACTAAATTTGTAGAAAATGTTTTAAAAAGTTTGAGAGTTATCTTTCGCACTAGCGATTTTAGTATGTGCAGGTAGGGTTTTTGGAGCTCTTGGGCCATTGTCTCAGTACTTACTCCGGAAAAAAATTTAACTGTTTACTCTTTCCAAATTTTGTGTGGGAGGTACCCGAAGGAGTGGACTGATGTAGTTCATATTCCCACCTGATACATGACTAGGTGAAATTATACAATGTGGAAAGTTTGGACCAATCAGAAACTCCCTGCGAGAGTTATCTTACGGATTTTCCATTTCATTTCGTGGGATCAAGTTTTTTGAAGAGTTTAGGCCATTGTCTCCGGAATTATGGACTTGCCCGAAAAAATTTTACCGTCATAAGACAACCTGTTGAAAAAATTTCAAAACGATCAGAGAGGATCTCTTAAATTTCACTTAAATTTTGAGTGGCAAGTACACGAAGGAGTGGGCCGATATGATCGATATTCGAACCCGATCTATATCTGAAAGGAACTATACGATGTACAATGTTTGGACCAAATCGATTGATCCCTTTATCGTTCACACAATTATACAGAAAAATTTTGAACTTTTGTGTGGTAGCTACCTGAAGAAGTGGACCAAAATGTTCGGAAAATGTGTGCGCACCATAACTCTTGAAGGGAGGAACCGATTTGATCCAATCTTTGCACATCGTCAAATTTCTAGCAGACATAGATGAGGTTCCTATATGGACTCAAGCGGTCCACTCTTTCGGGTACCTCCCACACAAAATTTCGGATATGTTGAGATTAGGATATGCTCTCGAACCGCTTTGACTTTTGTTGCAGCAACTTGTATTCACTGCCCCCCATACGACGGTACAAGTTTCATCAGGGGCAAGTCCATACTTCCTGAGAAAATAGCCTGAGAGGTGCAAAAAACCCTATGACACCGTGTGTAGTGGTTGGAGCGCAAGATATTGTCCAAACATAGTTTAAGTTCGAAGATAAGCCATATCGGTCCACTCCTTCAGGTACCTCCCCCACAAATGTTCAAAAATGTTCGGAAAATTTGTGCGCACAATAACTCTTGGCCGAATTGGTCCATACTTTACACATCCAAATATATCTACCAGATATAGATCAGGTTCGAATATGGACTTTATTTGTCCACTCCTTCGGGTACCATTCACACAAAATTTCTGATAAGTTCACTGTAAGAGACCTGCTCCCGGATCGCTTTGATTTGTGTTGAAGCAACTTGCATTCGCTGCCTCAATTACGACGGTAAAAGTTGTTTTAGGGGCAAGTCCATACTTCTTGAGAAAATAGACCGAAAGGTGTAAAACCCCTATGGCACCATATGTAGTGGCTGGAGAGCACGATAACTCTCGAACTGATCAACCGATTTGGTCCAAAATTTGGCCTTCTTCATATTTTGTCCGAACTTCAGTTGCAGTTCGGAGATGGGCAATGCCGGTCCACAGCTTCCGGTACTTCCCGGTCACTAAAATGGTAATGCCTATGTCTCTTGAACAGTTCAACCAATTTGGTCCAAACTTTGGATCTCCTAACATTTTGTCCAAATTTAGTTAAATTCTAAAATGACCCATATCGGTCCTCTCCTTAAGATACCTCCCCCACAAAAGTTCTACATTTGTGTCCATGTGCAGTTTAGGGTCTGTTGGAACGATGCCGTTCGTTGTGGTCCTGTTTACAGCGATGTTACGTTTTCCGTGAACAAGTCCATGCTTCCTGGCATACTGGTCCAAAAGTTATACAATGAACCACTGAAATGACTATCTATCGAAAAGATATGACTCCAAAAATAAGATTAACTTAGGTAATGGACTATGTCGGTCCATGCCTTTAAGTACCTCCTCCGCGACACTTTTGAACTTTAGTCCTAATCCACATTTTTGTCGGCAATTTCCAATGTCCAAAAAGTTTTTAAATTCACATGGGCTGAGGGTATATCTGTGTCGGCAAAGCCGACTGATACTTTTTTACTTGTTGGTGGGGATGTTTATGTAGCATTAGGAACTCCTAAATGACGATAATATCAAGATACCTGAAATCTTGAAATATCGCTATATGGGGACTAACGGAAAAAATATTGGTTTAGAAGAGTGTGCGAAGTTTTAGTTCGTTTGGCCAACTACAACTGTGTTAAAAAAATCAGTTACTATATTGAACTAAACAGACAACAAGAAACATGTTAAATAAAACACTGTAAAAATACCTCAACCGAACGAAAACACACGATGTTGCTAAAAATCCCCCCACCCAAATTACCAGAATCTTGCCAATCCCAAGATAACCTTGGATTCACCTTCATTCATCTCCGTATACTTAAAGAAAAAGAGCACATTAGCAGTAATTTTCTCTACCGCTTGTTTTTGTTTGTTTTCTGTAAGAAAATAACTAATAAATAATTTTTAATATAGCAAAATAGTGTTTGTAAAAACTACAGCAACTATTGTTACATTAAAAGTCCTCAGTATATAAATTAATTGCAAAATTTGTCAGTTATCAGTAACTATTTCAATCAATCACAATAAACTTGACACTGCAATGAATAAAATAATTTTCATTTTAATCGGTAGTATTCTACTGTCACAGGTATGAACTATTTGTTATTTTCTTTAAACAAAATACATATGTATATTTCCGAAGGTTTTTGCTGACGATGACCATGATTGGTTTCCTGAAAATCCCACCACTATTCAAGATGAGTGTGAAAAATTAAATCCCTTGACAGATGAAAGCAAAGCTGCTTTGATCAAAGGTACAGTCCATGAACGCCCCGATTTCATAGGTTATATGATATGTACAGCTAAGGGAATGAATTTCTATACCACCGAGAAAGGTTTTGATACTGATAGATTACTATATGTGCTGGAGAAAATGAATAGATTACATAATCGCAATGCAGTAGCAGAGTGTGTTAAAAAGCATAAAGATGTTAAACTGGAATATACAATGGTGTATAATGTTGCTAAGTGTATGAAAGAAGTAAATAAGAAGGAAGAGAGTGTTGAAACTGAAAATTCAATTTAGGTAATGAGAAAAAAATTTTTTTGTGAAATAAATAACAAGTTTAACCTAACTTTACTGTGGAAAATTTAATGAGGCAGAATTGGCCAACTCAAATAAAAATTTGTTGCAATTTAAATTAATAAATTAATTACAGAGCTTGCAAATACGACCGCAATATTGTTTAAGCGCATTCTTATTTTAATGAATTCACTATTCACACTTATTTCCGACAAATAAGAAGAGTTTTGTGTTCCTATATAAAATGTAAGAAAACTGATTTGGATTAAAGGCGAAATAGTTTGCCTTCCGATGTTTCCATTAGGTCCCGGAGGGGAAGAAGTCGGATAATATTTAGGGGTCGGAATGAAAAAAAATAATTTGGGCAAAAAGTTAACATTTTATTCTAATTCGAATATCTCAGCTTCTAAAAGGGGTATACCAGATGCAATGAAAGAAGAAAATATCACCTATCTAACGATGTAAAGTAGGTTGTCGCATGTGGTCAAACAACGAAGATATCGCAATAGTCCCCAATTAAACCCAACTTTTCATTATTGGGATTTTAATTATAATGAAGAATATCACAGCTTTGGTTGGGGACCTTCTAAAAGCAAAGCCTGACTGTGAAAGAAGAAATTAATTCAATGTCAGATATTTCTGATTCTACAAGGCATATTCCAAGGAGAGAGCTTGATAATGAATCTAAACCATCTAAACTTTTAATACAAAATGTGGCATTTATGGTAAAATACCTAGCAAAATGTTCGATGACAAATCATGATTTGAACCATGGGTGCAAGTGATCTGGCATGCCATCTTTTTATCATTTTCATTCATGAATTTTATATGAGCGTGGCCCCCAAAATGACGCCCAATGCTTTTGCTTGTCATTTTCACCAATGCTTTGGCATGAAGTTTTCATATATTGTTTGGAAAATGAAAAATGATGTATTTAAATATGATTTTCATGGCAAACAAAACTTTTTATTAGTTCAATTTATCAGCAAAAAATTACAAAAAAATTGCAATTTATCACCGTCGCTGTACCGTAACAGAGTAACAGAGTTTAATTCCTCCGCTCTCCGCATTTTGATTTTGTTTCATCTTACAAAATGTTTTTTCTATTATCTTCCCAACACCAGTTCAGATTTCGTCATGGACTCCAACTGCACTCCTTAACGAATTTCTTGTTCGTGAATTACTTTAAATTGTATAAAAAATGGAAATTTATACTTTTTCATTTCGGGAAGAACTGATATCGCTACGTAGGGATCTACAAATTCACTTGCTTTTTAGGGATCTCTAGAGAATCAAATGTAACGAGGGACTTTTTCAGGAAAATATCAATTATGCGTTATTAATTTATTTTTAAGTTATAACCAGGGTTTTGGAGTCGGAGTCGTAGTCGGAGTCGAGCAATTCTGCTGGAGTCGGAGTCTGAGTAGAAAAAAATAACTCGACTCCGACTCCGGGCAAAATTTTGTCCACCATTAGGAGGGTTGGCGTCTTTTGTTTGGGATGACGACTTCTATTTTGTTTTTCAAAATAGTCAGGCTTAATCCCATAGTCGTTGTTTTAATATTTTATTAAAACAACTTTAATTTATTAGTGGGAAAAAATTGGCGATGTTTGCCAAGGGGTAAGGCAGGGAAGACTTTAGTTTCTGATCTCGCCACAGATCTTCATCAGTTCCCTTGTTTCTTGTTTTTCAACAAGAAACTTTTTATACCCAAGTGTCAATTGATCGCTCAAATAGATACGTGCGCAGAGAAACAATCTGATCGAGAATTTCTTTGGCACTGGTGTCTTAAGACACCACTTGTGGAGAAGTTTTTCAAGGCTGAAATACTCAGGAAATGTCGCCACCATTACTGAGGGGTATTTTGCCACCGTTGAAAAATGTTTGATGTTGCCTGGTCGGGGAATCGAACCCCCGAACTTCTGCGTGCAAGGCGGGCGTGCATACCATTGCACCACGGTGGCACCCAATATATTCCAATATGCATACATATATGTTTCAGCCTATTTCATAGTTAATGCTGGTAATTATTGGTGCACATACGATAAAATTAAAAATAAGCAAATTTATAATGATTGTTCTACATATACATACATATTTAAACTATGTATATAATTAACAAAATTTAATAATCAATGACTGACCTGGCCCTGGCTACGTCAATATCATACAGGCGTTGCATAATACTGCATGAGCGTGAATCAATATCTTATGTACGGTCGAGGACATCGGATGCCAGGGGTAAAAGTCAATATAAAATTTTAAATAATACAAAAAATTTTTCGTAAGAACATTTATTTCCTTAAACACGCCATTATTATACCCTCAGCCTTTAGGCTAAGGAGGGTATATACACTTTGATACGATGAAAATGTGCCTCATCTAAATAATGGTTTTAGACCCCAAGTATGTTTGGACGAAATGTGTTTCAGACAATTTGGAGTCGAGCGCAAAATAACTCTCGAACTGATCTGCTGATTCGGTCCAAAATATGGTCTTAGTAATATTTTGTCCAAACAAAGTTTAAGTTTGAAGATAAGCCATATCGGTCCACTCCTTAAGGTACCTCCCCCACAAAAGTTCAAAAATGTTCGGAAAAATTGTTCGTACGGTAACTCTTGAAGGGAGTGGCCGAATTGGTCTATGCTTTACACATCCTAATATATCAAATATCAAATATCGACTATATTTGTCAACTCCATCCGGTACATCCCACACAAAATTTCGGATAAGTTCACTTTAAGACCTGATATCGAATCACTTTGATTTTTGTTGAAGCAACTTGCATTCGCTGCCTCATTTACGATGGTAAAAGTTTTTTTAGGGGCAAGTCCATACTTTTTGAGCAAACAGCCCGAAGAGTGTAAAAACCCCCTATGGCACCATATGTTGCGGCTGGAGATCCACTTCCATAACGGTCAATGTCGATCCATTCCTTTTAGTATCTCCTCCGCAAAACTTTTGATCTTTAATCCTAATCAAAATTTTTGTCTGTTCAAACGCCCAAAATTTTTAAAACCCCCTAAATACATACGTATTTTGGGAAAAAATTGTTTCAATATACACAGGCTAAGGGTATATCTCTGTCGGCAAAGCCGACTGATACTTTTTTACTTGTTTTATCTGAATAAAATTGATTTTTTGCTGAGTATATGCAAAAAGGTATTTATTTTAACGTTCGACAGTTCAAATTTACTGTTTTATGTAAAACGTTTTCAAAATATTTTGAAATTCCCACTGGTTTCATCATTCCTATTCTTCTTGAGAAAAAAAATTTGCTGAATGGTGCAAACATATATCAAAAATACAGATTTTTGTGATGAATACGCCAGAATACAAATAAAATAAAAAGTTTTGGCTAACGCTGAAAAAAAATCTTTCTATATTTTGAAAAATATCTTACCTTAAAATTTTATATTTGGAGTCTAATTTGAAAAAATAGATTTTTTTCCGAATTGCGCAAACATGCGCAATTTTTATACCCTACACCACTATGTGGGGAGGGTATTATAAGTTGGTTTTGGCCAAAAAGTTTGTAACGCATCGAAATAATGGTCGCAGACCCATACATATATATACCAAAATGAATGTCTCGACGAGCTGAGTCGATCTGGCTATGTGTGTCCGTCCGTCCATCTGTCCATCTAAACCTTGTAATCACGCTACAGGTCGCATTTTTGATCGGATCGTCGGAATGGGCAAAAACCTATTTGGAGAAAAGGTCAACCTTGTATTTCAAAGTCAATATCTCTTTTTCTTTAAGAGGTATATCAAAAGCAAAACATAGCACGGAAAGTAGAAAATATCACCTTTACAACGATGTAAAGTAGGTTGTCAAACAACAGAGATATCGCAATAGTCGGTAATACTTTCCATTTTCCGATTTTTTTTTAATCACGCTACATGTCGCAATTTTGATCGGATCGTCACGAATTTTTTGGGAGTTGATGTGGGTCCCACAGACGAAGAAGCTTATTAAGTTTAGTGATGGTCGGATAATATTCAAGAGTCGGAATATGCAAAAAGCTTATGTGGAGAAAAGTCAACGTTTTTTTCTTATGTGAATATCTCCGTTTCTGGTAGGAGTATTCCAATAGTCAATGGAAGAAGAACATATCTCCTTTATATTGATGCAAAGTATGTTGGCGTAAGTAGGCAAACAACCGAGATATCGCAAAAGTCAGTAATATACCCAATTTTTCCTTTTTTTGTAATCACGCTACAGGTTGGAATTTTGATCGGATATTCACGAAATTTTGGGGGTTGATGGTGGCCCCACAGATAGTCGGATAATATTTAGGGGTCAGAATGCTGAAAAACTTATGTGGAGACAAATTCAAAGTTTTATTATTTGTGAATACATCGGCTTCTAGTAGGGGTATTCCAACGGTAAAGCCTGTTAATGAAAGAATAAAATATTACCTTTACATTGAAGTAAAGTAGTTTGCGAAGGTGGCCAACCATGGGAGATTCCACAATAGTGGGTAATGCATCCAATTCTTCCATTTTTTGCAATTGTGTTACAGGTCGCAATTTTGATCGGATGGTCACGAAAATTTGGTTGTTTATGGGGGTCCCAGAGAGAAAAAGGGAATATTATGTTTGATGGTAGTCGGATTATATTCCCTAAAATAAATGTTTACCAGTGAAAAGCTTATGCAGAGGGGTAGTGGTGTAGGGTATCACATGGTCGGCCCGTCCCGACTATAGCCTTTGCTCACTTGTTTATGATTGAATCTGATTTGCGAGACGTAAGAGCATAAAACATCAGAAGTTACTATAGTCCGAAAACGACGGGGAAATGTACATACTTGTTCAATTTTGAAATTTGAATTATCTTAAAAATTATCATAAAAAATTTGCATGAAAAGGAGATGTACCACCACTATTAAAAAATAAAGATGCAAAAACAATTTGAATATTATAAAAGCTTAACTTGTTCCGAGACTTTACAAAAACAATAAATTTTGAAAAATATACATTTTCGCGAAAATAATATCATTTTAATGTTCAACTAATTTCAAGTATTAGAACATGTAGTTTTTTGCTTTTATTATGACCGAGTTCAATCGACTACTGCGTTGGATTGGTTAACCTCAGAAAGTTGCGGATGGTAATAGCGAATGGAGTCAGGTGGCTGATTATAAATACTTTTTTCACAAAAATGCGATTTTCGTATTTTGAGTTTTGAGCAACTTTTGGCCTATGTTTCCTCTCTGTGGGTTGGTCAAAATGATCAAATATGAAGCAAATAACCAATTAAAAGTGTTTCTTAGATCTCAATGAACATGTTTCTAGAACATACGACCTGTGTACAAACGGTCTAACAGGTCTAATTAGCACAACAAATTCGATTTTTCTCCTTTTATCTCTGGTTCTGGTCCATAGATTCAAGAAAACAATCAACAAAATAACATAGCAAGGATATCAGTCAACATCTTTCTGAAATATACGAACTGTCTATGAAAGGCCCTTACCTGTAAACCAAAACCCATAGAAAAAATTGTAAAGGAAATTTGATATTGTCTATTTTGACCAGAAGATGAGGTTTGTTATATTTTTTATGTTCAGAATTTATGTTATCTAAGACAACAGCTAGAACTTTGCTTCCGAGAGCAAATTAGAAATTTTAAAGAAATTTTGCACCCCCAGACTTTGAGTTCCATTTTGTGTCACAGTGTAATTGGCTATATATGCATAGTGGAGCAATATCAAAATCTTACCAAATTTTCACAGATTTTTGTAGGATTTGTTGTTTAGCCACAAAAATGAACTGGTAAAATTTGTTCATCGATTGGAAAATAATTGTGGTCTGTAGAGCGATTTTTTAGTTGGTTTCCTTTTATCATAGGATAATACTTTTTTTAACGTGTACCGTATGTGTTATGCCCAGAATTCGTACGTCGGACATTATAAAATTTTCGGATTTTGTTAAGTTTTTGAAACAGATTTTTATGTTGCATACATTTCTTCTACATATGCTTGTATATTACATTTGTTACTTTCCCAATGGATTTTATCACATACAAAATTCAAACAAAATGTGTATTACGTTTTTTATAAGAACAAAACTAGCGTTGGAACTCAGCTAAATGTGATTATGTCTGCCGCAAAGGTTATGACGGTGGATTATGCTTATCAGGTCGCAGATTTAAACAAACAAATGTCAATCATTTTTACTAGTCATCCCTAAAATCAATACTATTCCAGAAATTATTATCAAAATTAGAAACGGGAGAATACAGGGAAGTACTCGTATACAAACAAACAAACAATTGAAACGCAGTGCAAATAAACGAAACAAATACGTGTACCGGCTTATCGCGAACTATCGCCCGGTCGCTTCTTAAACAAATGGAAATCGTTGTATTTGCACAGAGATCTGTTTGTGTGTCTGAGCACAATAGGTTCAAATCTGTTTTTCGCTTCTTATCAGTTTAAGACACTGCTGCAGCTTAAACACCAACCGGCAGCGTACAACACACGCTTCCCAAATCAGCCTGTGTGCGTCAGAGGATGATAATAGATGAGAGGGAATGCTTATATAGCATTTTTCCACTACTCAAATCAAATCAGTTGATTGGGAATCTTTCATCGACGCGGTTATAGTACGAGAGTGAAAGTAAAGATGAAATTATTTTTGGCCTTGTTGGCCATTGTTGCCTGTGTAAGTGAGAAAAGAAAAAAAAAAAAATAAAGCACATATATTTTTTATATAAAGATTTTTAAAAAAGTAAATGGAAAAAAGTGTGACCTGTGGGAATTTGTGAAGGCTTTGTTAAAGTCAAGACACTTGAAAAGAAAAGAATAAAAAAATTAAACTTTTGTTTAGTCTTTGTGTGTGATTTAAGAAATTTTGAAAAGAACAAAGAGAAGTTTTTACTCTCGTTGCCAAGGGAATGCATTTTAATAAATGTGTTGTCAAACCCAAGGACAGCGGTAGAGCTTCAAATATTACAGTCGACCTTCTCTATAACGTAGCACTTGAGGACCGACGAATTACTACGTTATAAAGAAAATTCGTTATAGAGAGATTATTTTGTGTGAGAATTTCGACATGAGCTTTAAAAACATCTTTATTGTAGAGAAATTTCATTACAGGGATTTTCGGTATTGAAAGTACGACTGTTTTGTTTGAAAAAAAAAACAAGGGAACTGATGAGATCCTGTAGCTAGGATCGAAACTAGTCTTCCCTGGCTTATCCCTTGGCGAACGATGCCAAACTTTTTCCACTAATAAATTAGTTGTTTTAAAATATTAAAAAAAAAACAAAATGGGAATAAGCTGGTCTGTTTTGAAAAAAAAAAAAAAAACAAAATTGTATCAGCTTTCCCAATAAAAAACGCCACAAAGGTTCTGCCAGTATTTTTTTTCTTTTTAAATTAGCAAGTGCAGTTAACCGCTTAAAACTTGTGTACACATTGTTCGAACTACATACACGTAGAGCAGCCAAGATCACCCATATACCTTAACGTGACTGCAACAACAACATATTTTCTCTTTATTTTCATCTGTCGTGATTTAGCAAAGGAAGACTCGCTCAGAGAGACTAATGCTCAAAATATTTTGAGCACCACCGACGTAGAGTCAGAACAAACCTATTTTGAGAGAGAGAGTGTGTATTGTAAATATGTAAAAATAGTTATTGTTACAAAAAACATATATATACATGACTCTATTATAATCCCAAAACATATTTGCTCTGATCCGATTACTCATAGCTGTTTGGTTTGCGAAGAGTACATGTTTTACAAGAATTTTACTCTCTGCACGTTTGTTTGTTTGCAAATATACCTTGTTGAAAAAATAAAAGTGGGAGTCAAAATGAAGTTAACTTTTGGCCTAAAGTGAAATCGATCTTGTACAAAAACCAAGCTAGTTGTTTATGGCATCTGCGACTGCATCCGTATGAATGCTATTTAAATTTGTTTGATAACGTTTGATCATAAAGATCCCTCCTTACATGTGTGGGTGTGGGAGTTTCATCCACCATATGATGATAAGGATGGCTATCACGGTAACACCCGAGCAAGTACTGCAACGAAAGCATGTCATTGTGTTTGTCGTAGGCTGGGGTAGACGTAGTCGTGTCCAGGGTCGCCATAAGGGCCCACTAAACCTTACGGAATGGGTGCCACCGTGGAGCAATGGTATGCACGCCCGCCATGCACGCTGAAGGTCGTGGGTTCGATTCCCCGGCCAAGCAACATCGAACTATTTTCAACGGTGGCAAAATACCCCTCAGTAATGTTGGCGACATTTCCTGTGTATTCCAGCCATGAAAAACTTCTCTGCAAGTGTGTTAGGACATGCCGTTCGGACTCGGTAATAAACAGTAGGTCCCATATCATTGAGCTAATATGAATCTGGGTGCACTCATTGCTATGAGAGAAGTCTCCCTTGTCCCGTATGGGACGTTTGTGGCACAATTATATATAAACCTTACGGAATAATAAGACGAGTAATCTCCCTTTCCTGGGGGTTAAATCGGATATTTGTTGATGTAAAACTAATTTATAATCTACTGATGTTTAAATACAATAAGAAGGATAATTGGCTGGGGAATCGGCAACTCGGATTCCGTAAATGGTCTGATGATGATCAGGAACTCGGTGATTCGCCGTTCGGTAGTAGGCAATCTGAAGATAATCGGGAAGTCGGTGATTCGCAGTTCGGTTGTAGGCGATTTGAAGATAATCGGGAACTCGGTGATTCGTGTTGTGTGTAGATGAACGGCTACTAGGGGTTCGTGTGTGTTTGGGCACTCGGTGATTCGGGGTTCGGTCACTCAGTGATTCGTGTTGTAGATGTTCGGCTACTCGGGGTTCGTATGTGTTCAAACACTCGGTGATTCGTGTTGTAGATGTTCGGCTACTGGGGTTCGTATGTGTTTGGCCACTCGGTGATTCGTGTTGCAGATGTTCGGCCACTCGGTGTTCGTATGTTAGATCGGGCTCTCGTGTTGTAGGGGTTCGGCCACTCGGTGATTCAGCACTCGGCTCGGTTGTTCGGGTCGTCGTTAGTTAGTGTTAGTTCTTAGTTAACTTCTACACTATACTACGAGTACGGGCTAGTGGAACAACAGCCGAAGGTGGAGTGGTACAACACCCGAAGGTAGAGTGAATGTATTAGCCGCCGCGCCAAGGGGTAGCTTTCAAAAATTCTTCCCAACCTCTCTTCACTCCCGTGTCGGTTGGCGGACCACGAACACCCAACTGTACTCAAGCCCGTATGGCTGGCTCACTGCAGTAGCAGGCCTGTCTTTCCGCAACGAAACTGGAATATTAGTGTGTACAGTCGCACAAATCAATTGAGAATTACTCTGCAGTTGTTATGCTGTCGCTTGCCTGAAATTGAACTGTAACATACATCCCACAGAAAGCAAGCGAATCCAACAGTGTGTATGGATTGACAGGTTGTGACGTTGTTGGATAGTGGGGCCTTGCTGTTCTCTGTTGGCCGGTTGTATTGTTGTTGTGGTTGTCACGTTACAGTAGATGGTCCACTGAAGACATGAGGGGCACCCTGTTTAAGTTCTCAGTAGTGGAATTCTGTAACTCATTTTTTGACTTACCGACAAAAATCGGTAAAATTAAAATTCTTATAATTTCGGTAATTAACGATATTTTTCGGTAATGTAACAACCAAAATAAAGCTTTCGCTAAGTCCTACCAACAACACTGTGTTGACAACTTTTATTGATACTTTTCATTCATAATTATGTGTTTTAATTTTACCGACATTTGTCGGTAACTCAAAAATGTGATACAGAATTCCACTACAGGTCGGCGTTCTGACAGATTTGAGTATTGTATTTACCGCAGACCGACCTATCGCGTTATATATATGTGTGGTCAACAAGGTTTCTGTATCTGCTCCCCAAGTGCTGCCGACTAGTAACCTGAACTTGTCGCAGATAGCTTTGGCGTGCGCAGACGACGTGAACATGCTGTCGAATGTGGCCCCTAGAATTTTGGGCTATGGTGATCGGAATTCTGCTGCCATCGACCATGACATTCATTTCAGTGCTCGCCTCTGCCGTCCATGTGGTGAACAGAGTGGCGGTAGACTTAATGGCGAATATTGGCATATTCCTCGCATACTTTACGCATTAATCCGCATACTTTACGATCTCAATGCCATCTGAAGTGGGTGAAATCAGGAGATGTAGAGTTTAAACTGTTCTCGAGATATCTCCTCCGTCTTTGTTTTCGTTTTGTTTACAGCTCTGGTTTTGGAGTCACGTATGTTTGGATGAAATCCCGAATCGTTTAAGGCCTGTCCATTTATCTGTCTGGCCGTTTGTACCCACGATAACTCTCGAACGGATCAATCGATTTGATCCAAACATTATCCCTCTTTATATTGTGTCCAAACTTAGATCAAGTTTGAAGATGGGCCATATCCGTCCACTCCTTGAAGTACTTCCCCCACAAAAGTTAATTTTTTATCAACTCTGGAAGGAAGTAACAGATTTGTTCTAAACTTTACACATCGTAATATTTATTCCAGACGTAGATAAAACTCGAATATGGCATATATAGGTCAACTCCCTCATGTGCATTTTAAGGACATGTCTCTTACCATTTTGATTTTTTTAAACAAATTGTCTTCGCGGCCCCTAATACGACGATACATTTTCGGGTGAAAGTTCATACTTCCTGAGATAATTGATCAAAAGCTGCAAAAAAAACTTTGACAGACGCAACTAAAATTGCTGATTAGCACGATAAATAACGAATTGAGTATCCGACATGGCCGGAACTTTACTCATCGTAAAATTTCTTTCAAACGTATATGAAGTTCCAAGAAGGTCTGCATTGGAAAGAAGGAAAATGTCTTTCCTCAAAAAATGCATCGTTTTCCATTTAGTGCAGTTTAAGGGCTATTCAAGGATCCTTTTTACAGAAGTTTCTTGTTGTAGACCTCTTAACAGCAATATTATGTTTTTATACCCTCCACCATAGAACTTAACACGCCGAAATGACCTAAATTTCGTATTTGGTCTTTGTTGGGATCATTGAACTTTCCCCCAGAAATTTGTTACTATAGGTCCACGTTTTGATATAGGCGCGATAACTTCCGATTTACGGTATTTTCAAGGTCTTATCCTGATTATCACACCGAAATCGCCTAAATTTCTTATTTAGTCTTCGTTGGAAGCACAGAACTGTACCTCTCAATTTTTCGCATTTTTAAATTGCTAACCTCATTATCACACCTAAATAGCTAACATTTCTTATTTAGTTATCGTTGGGGGCGCTGAACCTGAATTTATTGCTATCGATCCAAATTTTGATATAGTACGTTACCTCCCGACGTTCGGTATTTTAAAGGTTTTAGCATAATTATCGCACGGAAATAACCGTGTTAAGTCTTAGTGGGAAGCACTAAACTTTCCCCCCAAACATTTTTTGATACAGGTACACGTATTGATTCTATAGGGTCTATAGAAAGGTATATCCCGATTTTCGGCATTTTTAAGGTAGAATCGTCATTACCACACCAAAATGGCTGAAATTTCGTATTTAGTAATCGTTGTGATCACTAAACTTTCCCCCAGAAATTTGCTGCTATAGGTCCATGTTTTGATATAGACCCCCATACAACGGTACCTCCCGATTTTCGGTATTTTCAATCTTTTAAACTTCGACTTCGTTGGGAGCGCTGAACTTTCCAGCAGAAATTTGTTGCAATAGGTCCACGATTTGTTATAGCACTCATAGAAAATCTGCGCCCCTGTTTTCCTTATTTTCTTCTACCGTGGTGCAATGGTATACGTGGGTTCGATTCCCCGGCCAGACAACATCACAAATTTTCAACGGTGGCAAAATACCCCTCAGTAATGTTGGCGACATTGCCTGAGTATTACAGCCATGTAAAACTTCTCTATAAGTGGTGTTTTAAGCCACGCCGTTCGGAATCGGCGATAAACAGTAGGTCCCATATAATTGAGCTAATGTGCAATCGGGGTGCACTCATTGATATGAGAGAAGTCTATCTTGTCCCATCTGGGATATTTGTGGAACAATTATACAATTATTCCACCGAAGCGGCTGAAATTCTGTATTTATTCTTCGCTAGGGATATAGAACATTCATACAGAGAATTGACAGTATAGATCCACGATTTTCTATAGCCACCATATAACGGTCCCGCCTGTTCTTTGTTACATACATACTTCCTGAGATAATAACCCAAAAGCTCAAAAAATCAATACAAAATAACTGTAGAGCACGGTAATTTGCGTACGTCAAATTCCAAGAAGGTATATATCGTACAACACCTTCGGTTATGTCCCCTACAAAGTTTCAAAAATATTGATTAAGTACGTACAGCTAAGTGCTGTTTGAGAACCGTTTTGAATTTTTTCTCGAATGTACTTCTTTTTGCCCTGCTTAGAGCGATATAATACTTTTTAGTGGGCAGGTCCATGACTGCTAACACAATGGTCTAAAATCTCTATCTCATATGAGGAAAAACTAAAATGTCTGTTAGACAGTTAATGTTTCAGAAGTGATGGACATCGATACAACACATCTTAATATTTTACTCAAACTTAAATTAAGTCTCAAGGTGCACTATATAGGACAATTTTTTTCGGTACCTCACTCGCAAAAGTTTAAAATTTTCAATTATCTGCAGTTTAAGGGCAGTTCTAAAATGTTCAGCGCAGCTGGTCCTTTTGACCCTGATTACAATTATGTCGTTTTTTCCTGGGGTAGTTTATATGTCCTGAAATAATGGGACGAAAGCCCTAAAAAATCATACGTTGGTCAATCAAAAAGGCTGGTGTGCACGACATCTGTCGAAATTAGATCCACTTCCATTCCTTCAGATATCGCTTCCGCAAAATCTCCGCATTTAGTCGTAACGTCCGCAATCAATAAGATAAACACCCCAAAAGTTCCAAAAAGCCCTAAATTTTTGTGGGCTTCCAAAAACATTTGCAAAAATATCCCTTTTTCAAGTGTTTTTACAGTTTTGACTACATTTTCCTACCAATTATAGATAAAATTTAGAATTTCGACTTAATAAGGAATTGAACATTTTTTACAATATGGGTCGGACGTTATCTTCCGATAGCACTGATTTGCACCGATGTAGTAAGAAATACATTGTTATACTCGTTTAAGTGAAAGGTACAAAATATGTCAGATTTCCCGTGGGCCTTTTTGGTGTTAATTTATATGGCTTTGGCAAAAGCTACTTCTTCTATACTATGACATTTAAATATCCAGTTCGGTGAAATTTTTTGATTTACGGTGCATTACAAAAAGAGAAATGCTTCGAAAGAATTTATTTTGGTATAGGCCCCACGCAATGATACTGAAATTGCTATAATTTGGAATTTTTGGTACACAGAAAAAAATCAAAGCTTTCACATTTCATTAGAAAAAATGTTAATCCCATTGATTTTATTCTCTTAAGTCAATGACATTTACTAATTTAAATTGTCCTCTATTCTGATCCTTGCAGGTCTCCGCCGAATGGCAACCCAAGACTGCCGATGAAATTAAAACCATTCGTGCTGCCTGTTTGCAAGAAGTTCCCTTGACCGAGGAACAAATGAACCAAATGAAATCATTCAAATTCCCCAATGAAGAAGCTGTGCGCAAATACTTGATGTGCACCTCCGTGAAAATGGACATCTTCTGTACTCACATGGGCTGGCATGCCGATCGTATTGCCAAACAATTCAAAATGGACATGGAAGAAGGTGATGTCCAGAAATTGGCCGAAGATTGTCTCAGCAAGCATCCCAAGGGTGATAAGGCTAATGATGTCTATGTTTATGAAGTTCACAGCTGTCTTATGGACAGTGAAGTTGGACAAAAAGTCAAAGCCTATGTTAAGAAACGTCAAGAACAAATGTCTCATGCTTAAATAAAAAAAAATCAGAAAAAAAAAACAACAAACAAAAACTTAATTGTATACACTATATTTTAATACAACAATTTATTGAAACATAAATTTAGGTTAAGATGAACATACGCACACCTTCCTAGGTTTATGAAATGGGTAACACTGGTTATGGGTGGGGTTTAGTTTTCCAAAAATGGTCATTATAAATGGTGTTCGAAACATTGAAACAAAAGTTTTCACAAATGCCTGGAACAAAACAACATCTCATGTTTCAACTGCAATTTTGTGAAAATTTTTGAAAAAAAAACCAAACCAAACCAAACCAAAGAATCAATAATACCATCTTTGAACAAGTATTTGCTATGGCCATATTTGGAAACCTTTATCAAACTTTCTGTGATCGGTGTACGACAATTCATGACCTCAAGAAGTTTAGGTCTAAGTCTGGATACAGAACACTGCGAACATTGAGCTACACAAATACAAAACACAACAATAAGATACATATCTAAGATACATAAAAAATTTTATAAAGATAATTAAAGAAATGGTTAAGAAAGCTATAATTAATGGTGGTTGTTATTATTTGATATAGAATGGGCTTCCGAAGTAAATCTTAAAGAAGAAAATCTACTTAAAAAATTAAATGAACTCACTAAAATTTTGCAAAAATGTTTTACTACCAATTAATGTAGTGTGGGGCTCAATATGGGCCAATTAGAACCGCGGTACAAAAGGAAACGAAATAGACCCATATTTTCTACTAGACATATACATAGAATCACTTTCTAATTCGATTTATGCATGTCCTTCGGTCCGTTTGCAACGTACAGGTCGCATTTATTGTCCGATTCAGTTGAAAATGGGGGAATATCATTTTAGTCATAGAAAGAACGCTATTGCTTTTGGGGAAAATCGGTTCAGATTTGGATTTAGCTACCATATACATTTTCGGTCGATTTCATATATTTGCTGCACTAAATACACTATATACATATGTTCGATTTCGATGAAATTTGGAATGTGTTACAGAATTCGATCTAGAAATAAATGCGCCAAATTTTTATTGAAATCGGTTTAGATTTTGATATAGTTTCCATATACATATATTTTCGGCCGATTTCACGTATTTGCTGCACCATACACGTAATATATGCCCGATTTCGATGAAATTTGGATGTCTCACTGAATTCGGTTTAGAAATAAATGTGCCCAATTTTATCGAAATCCGTTCAGATTTGGATCGAATTTGGGGGTTGACCTTGTATTAGGCAGAGCCTGTAACGAAGTGTGCGAAATAATAGAGCCACTTTAAGTAAATAACACATTTTTTTAAGGAAATTTAAATTCGACCGTAAAAATCATAGGAAAAACGTTAGTTATCCTTCCTAGCGCTATTTTCCTAAATAAACCTGCACCAAAAATTACAATTTTAACTCCCCTTCCATAGTTAATGAGGCTGAAAGAAGTTGACCGATATGGCTTATCTTCGAACTTAAACAAAGGTTGCACAAAATATTACGAAGGCCACATTTTGGACCGAAATGGCAGATCCGTTCGAGAGTTATCTTACGCTCCAACCGCTACACACGGTGTCACAGGGTTTTTTTTGCACCTTTCAGGCTATTTTCTCAGGATGTATGGACATGCCCCTGATGAAACTTGTACCGTCGTATGTGGGGCAGTGAATATAAGTTGCTACAACAAAAATCAAAGCGATTCGAGAGCAGGACCTAAACTGAACTTATCCGAAATCGGCTCATCCGTTTGATAGTTATCGTGCGCTCCAGCCAGCCAGACAGACGCAAGACTTGCAAACGAATTGAAATTATGCACAAACTCAGTTTGTACCTGTGGGTAATAATGGGCCAAATATGAACAATATCGGCTAATGTTTTGGTATAGCCCCCATATAACGGTACCTTCCGATTTTCGGTATTTTGAGGATTTAAGCCACAGTTTCGTAGCAAGTTGGCTGTAATTTGGTACTTAGGGTTCCTAGTGGTCACAAAATATTTCCACAAAAACTTATGGGCATAGGTGCAGGTTTTGATATAGCCACCATGTAACCGTACCTCCAAATTTAAGGTATTTTGAATATCATGATCACATTTGTAATCCAACTTGGCTGTAATTTTGCATTCTGTGTTCTCACTGCGTATAAAATCTTCTTACAAAACATTTTCAATAGGGATTTATATTTCGATGTAGCCACTTTTATGGTACCCCCGATTCATTGAATTTTTACTTGTTATCCCATATTTAATAACATATTTAGCTATAATATGGTACTATAATGTCTCCGGGGGTAGAACCAGCGTTGCCGACAGTTTTTGATCGGAAATCGTCAAAAAAATCTTCAAATCGTCAACAAAATTTTGAAAATCGTCAAAAATCGTCAACATGGTCCAATATTAGGTTTGGTTACCGTTTAATGTGATTTTTTCGCTGATAGTTTTCTCAATGTGACTGACAGCATAAGAATACAACTCACACCAATAAATCTAACCCAATCTCACTTAAATACCGCTCCAAAATATATTTCACAAAATTATAGTTTTCCCTATGTTATCGAATTTGCAAGGTAAAGATGGGTATACATTGTTAGTTTTGAATGACAGCTTAGCTCAAATAAAGCTTTTTTGACAGTTACCTTCTGTAGACGCACATATTGGTCGTTGGGCAATGGGAAATCGATAAAAACTGTCATTCAAAACTGACTAACCGTTTAAATCTTGGTACACATTGTCAGTTTTGAATGACAGCTTTGCGGTTTCTTGCTAGTGAGGCCGTTCATTTTTGTCATTCATCATGCAACCATAATATTTTGTGGTTGCTGGACGGTTTCACAATTATCGATAATTGTGAAATATCGACACTCAAAACTGACAATGTGAACCCAGCTTTAGGGCATTAGTAGGAAGTTAAGAAAGCTGCACTTATATTTTTTTAAGCGAATTAGATATAATACTCGAAAACTTCTCAAGGAAGATTTAAATCCATTAAAATGCTAAACGAAATTTTTTATATCAGCTACATAATTCGAATATGAAGCAAAAACTATGAAAATACCTGTATTCCCAATATGTGCCTAAATATAGCCAATCCGTCTGGAAATTGCAATAAATCATTAAATAAGTTCATAAAATCGAGTTTGCAACATTGTTTTTATACCCTCAGCCTTTAGGCTAAAGAGGGTATTTACACTTTGATACGACCAAAAATGTGCCTCATCGAAATAATGGTTTTAGACCCCAAGTATGTTTGTACGATATCCGTTTCAGACAATTTTGAGTAGATCTAGCAATATCCGTCCGTCTGTCTGTCTGTCCGTCTGTCTGGCTGGTGCGCACGATAACTCTCGAACGGATCAATCGATTCGGTTCAAATTTTGGGTATCGAATTATTTTGTCCAGATTCGATTAAAGTTCGAAGATGGGCCATATAGGTCCACTCCTTCAGGTACCTCCCCCACAAATGTTCAAAAATTGTCGCAAAACTTGTGCGCACGATAACTCTTGTAGGGAATAACCGATTTGGTCCATACTTTGCACATCGTGTAATTTCTACCAAACTTAGATGAGGTTTCAATATGGGCTCAATCGGTCCACTCCTTCGGAGTGCAAGTCCATACTTCTTGAGAAAACAGCCCGAAGGGTATAAAAACCCCCTATGGCACCCCCATGGTCTTGTAGGTCCATTCCTTTAAGCACCTTTTCCGCAAAATTTTTGAACTTTAATCCTAATCAACATTTTTGTCGGTTCATACGACCAAAATTTTGAAACCCCCTAAATACATAAGTTTTTTGTGAAAAAAGTGTTTCAATTTGCCCATGCTGAGGGTATATCTCTGTCGACAAAGCCGACTGATACTTATTTACTTGTTCTTAAAGTCTTTTGTGAAATTTTTTTGGGTCAAAATCGTCATTTTGGACCATAAAATCGTCAAATCGTCATTTTTCAAAAAATCGTCAAATTCGGCAACACTGGGTAGAACTCCTCCTTGCAAACATTTCAAGATATGTCCATATTTTGATATAGCTCCCATACAAATGCACAGCTAAATATGTTTTAATTTCATGCAAAATCCCTTATTTTAAAAATACAGTCATCAAAAGATTTGCAAATATTTGCAGCCCTAATGTGGTTATTCCGTATCCAGAGAGTCCAATTTCATTCCCCAAAAAAAATTTGAACCTAAGTTCGGCTAAGTTTAAAAACACTAAAAAATTAATTTTTTTTTAATTTATTGCTATATAACTAAGTACCTCCAGACCCAAACTAATTTTTATAATTTAAATCACACCCTCTGGTATTAATTAAAAATAAATTTTGTCCAATTTCATTTCGAATTTATTTAACATTTAAACAAATATGAAGTTATTTTTTTTGCTACAACTTTTTTAAAACCTGATGCAACAAAAACTCTTGTATTTGATTGTGAATAACTGAGTGAATATTTACAACAACAAAAATGAAAAAAACAAAATCTTTGTCTGCAAAGTGTCTGTAATCGATAGAATTGAAAATATTACAAATACTTTTGCGCTCATCGTCCCATTTTATGAACGCAACAGATTTCAAAGCAGAATTTTTTCCTAACCCTCTATACAAAAAACCGCAATTTTTTCAAATGGAATTGTAAAGGAAATTTGGTTTTTACCATATACCCTTTCTAACCTAAAGGCTGAGGGCATAATAAATATGTGTAATTATGGTTATTTTGTCACCAAGGAGCCAGACAGTGCAGTTGTTGCTGTAAAAACACAACGATTTAGCCTAAACTCCATTCGTGTAAGGTGTACGTATACTTATCTGTGCCACTGTATATTTGGATGTTCAAAAATCTCATCTTGTGGTACTTCTACTACGGTTCAAGAAATAAAGGACGAACATGATATGAAAGGAATTGAGTTAGAAGAATGAAATATTCTTCAAAAAGTTTCACCAATCGATTTGGCTGAAGACTTGTAATCTCAAAATGAAGCTACAATAAAGCCAAAGAGAGATATGAATCTATTTTTCCAAGTATTATAGAGGAAAAATCAAAAATTCATCTCAGAAACTTGAGCTATTAATATACACGGTGTGCTTTAACCAAATTTAAATAGAAGGAGCTTACACCTGGGAAGTTTTTGCGGATTCTGAAACTGCAATGTTCATAGATGAGAAAAATTTAAAAAAAAACGCCGGAGGGCTTTTTAAATAAATCACGGCCAAAGTTCACACTTTTGGGGGATTTAAGGTTTTAACGATTTTGATTGAAAACCGGAAGTCCTATGGAAATGGGACTAAAGAAAATGTTGTAGCAGTGAAAATTCTGTACAAGATTGACCTTCATGATATTTTCGTAGGTTCCATTGTTTTTGAAATATAGAAGTTCAAATTGGGACAATGCACTGACTGTATCGCATTCTTATAAAACAATGCCATGACTACAATTTCCCATCTTAAACTTGTATATCTCAAAATTGGTACAACCTAGGAAAAAATTACAAAAGTCAATCTTGAAAAAAAAAAAACTCACAAATGTGACCTAAACTTCTATATCTCAAAAATGGTAAAACCTACCCAGCAAAGTGTTCGATGCCAAAGATGCCATTCAATCATGGGTGCAAGTGATCTGGCATGTTATCTTTTTAGCATCTTCATCGATGAATTTTATATGAGCGTGGACCCAAAATATGCTATTCATTTTCACCAATGCTTTGGCATGTCATTTTCACCAAAGGTTTGCCATGACATTATCATTACGACGAGAGTTTTAACAACGTTGGCTGTGATTTCGAGTCTCCGACAACATCAACCATATTGTAAATCATTAATCTTATATATTAAGAAAAATGTGTATTAATAAAAACACGAAATTCATCTCTATTGGATCGATGGAATGGGTTCAAATGTTGATGAAAGGATCGGATCTTTCACGACTTCCTTTGCATGGGTTTAAATGCTGATGAAAAGATCGGATTTTTACGACTTCCTTTGCATTGGTTCAAATGCTAATGAAAAGATCGGAACTTTCACGACTTTGTTTGAACCAATGCAAAAGATGCCATGAAATCACGTCACCGCATGGAACACCTTCCTTAAAATTTTGTTGGGCTATGAACAAATCATACTGGTCAATCCTTTAGAGAATTTTTAAAGCTACAATATTTTCTTTAGCATCATTTCGATAGGACTCACCGTTTTCAATCAAAATCGTGAAAACCTAAGAAAACCCTAAAAATGTGAACTTTGGCCGCGATTTATTTAAAAATCCCTCCAGTGATGTTTTCTTGTTTTGGATTTTTGTCATCTACAAACATAGCTGTTTCAGAATTCGCAAAAAAATGCCTAGGTGTAAGCGGTTTTCATTTAAAGTTAGTTATGACCCACGTGCATGATATTGTTTTATAAGGAGTCGATACCATCAGTGCATTGTCCCAATTCGAACTTTTATATCTCAAAAACCGTAAAACTTACGAGCATGTCATAAAGGTTAATCTTGTAGATAATTTTCACTGCTACAAGGTTTTCTTTAGTCCCATTTTCATAAGGCTTGCGGTTTTCAAGCAAAATCGTGAAAAGTGTGTACTTTGACCGCGATTTATTTAAAAACCTCTCCAGCGATTTTTTTGTTTTTTGATATTTCTCATCTATGAACATTGCAGTTTCAGAATCCACGAAAACTTCGTAGGTGTAAGCTCCTTCCATTGAAATTTGGTTAAGGCACACCTTGTATACTAATCAAGGGCTTTCATCTCCAATTGGTTGTTTTTTTTTCTAACCACCAAACTTTGAGTTGCATTTTGTGACACAGTGTTATTTTCTTATTTTGTGTGTTTAAAATTGTCGACCGAATGAACTGAAAAGCTGCGTAAATACTTTTTTCATATCGCTTTTGTGTCGGAGATATAAGCCAATTAAATAAATTGTAATAGCTGTACGACTTTCGCTTGGATCCACTGTATCTCCTTCAACACATCTGCCTGATACTTTCATACTTGTTGTTAAGATATGCACGCAGAAAAATATATGTTAGAAATATGTTTGGATCCAAACAAATATTTGTTTGGGACTGATTGCAAACAAATATATGTTTGGATCCAAACATAATTTGTTTGTGTCCAAACAAATATATGTTTGCAACATTTTGTAACATATCTTAATTTAATATGTTTGGGTACCAACATATTTTTTATGTTGGAACATATTTTTTATGGGTGGAGAGGATTTTTGTCAAAGAGAGTAACAACAGGGCTCTTGCAGCTGCGAAATGCTGGTTTATAATAAAGAGCTGAGTGGATGGTGTAATGCGTAAAACACGTGTGTTTCGTGCTTTGTTGTTGTTAACCAACGTAGCAAGAAAAAAATGGTATTAATAATGTTGGTCTTTTTCATCAGTGTTCTAGAGAACATCGCTGAGCAAAGACGGTAAAGTGAGTGAATAAATCAATGTTTTGTCTTTTCTTAAAAAAAATGTGGTTTTTAGTAATTTAATTGCCCAATACATTTTACAATTGAATCAAAAAGGTGAATGGAAATATTTTATTTGACAAGGAAGAAGTCGCATTTAATATTGGTAATTACATCAATACATTTTTCATATACATACATATGTATATTTGAAATATGGATGTATCTATTTATTACATTATATAATCATTTGATTCCAGATGCCGATTTCCCGCTGATGATTTCAACTTTGAAGAAAATGTGTTTTATTTCACAACTAAGAAGAAGCGTTCAAAGATGTTTCTATATAATTTTTTTTTCTTTTTAAAAGGTTGACTTTTAATAATTTATTTCATTCAGTTTTTCTTTTATTAAAGTGTGTGTTGAACTGTGTTCAACAACATAGATTTAAGTAATTGCATTTCACATTATGAATTTACATTTTTGAATTTAAATCCACTTTAACTGACGTTAACTAGATTGTTAAGATCATTATAATGTGGCAGCCTTTTTACCTATATGAGCTTTCACTCATTTCGGTAAAAGAGCCCAATTTAGAACTACATTTCTTTCCATTTGTTTCGCTTGTTTTTTATACAAACCAAAATGTCCACCAATATATGAATTTTTACTTGTTGTATAGAAGCCAAACGATTAGCAGGCTAATAAACTCTGCTGCTTTACATATTTAAAACTGAAGACAAACCTGACTTTTGATTCAACCCGCCAAACGTTTTGCAGTTTCAACGAGTTGCCACCGCTGAAACCATAAGTTCATATACAGTCCACCGCTGAATCCAGGCCAACTCTTGAAATTGTACAGTGTGTTATATGTTTCATTGGAATTTTATATGTACCTACATATGTGTCTTTGTTGCTTTGCTTTTTTCTATGCCCTTCAATAAAAAGCACCCCCATTTATAAATGTGTTTACATGTTAGAAATAGCCAGTGAGCGCTTGCTGAGAGCAAGTGAGCATATATTTCAATGTGTTGCACATTGACATTTACGCTCCCTTGCTCTCAGAAAGCGCCCACTGGAGCATGTGTTTGTTTTTTTTGGCTTTTGGGTTTGTATTTGTTTGCACCCAAACATATAATTTGTTTGTACCCAAACATATATTTGTTTGTAGGCCCAAACATATGATATGTTTAGGGCTGCTTGCAAACAAATATATGTTTGCTGCAAAATATGTTTGGGACATATGTTAGAGAGGCCATTTTTTCTGTGTATGTGCTAATATGTGTTTACGATCACGCTGAAGATCAAACTAGTTAAGTTAATGTTATAATGGTTACTATACTTAATTCATATAATTAATTACATATGTAAGTAACTAAAGAATTGTTGTTATTATTAGAGATCTCGTTTCATTATGTTTATTACATACCCCTATTTGAAATTACTCAAAATAAACATTTACCCACACACATCACTGTTTCAGTAGATACAGTCTGTCGCAAAAGTTAGTATACACCGTTGAAACCAAAATGTATTAGGGATAAATATCACTATAACTTATTGAAAACAACACACAATTAGTTTCATTTGATAGACAAGAAGGTTGTCTCCGGTAATAACAATTAAAAGTGCGCAATATTTGCTTACATTAGCAAATGTACGGTTCGAATCCCAAAAAGACCAAAATTTATGTCGCAAAAGTTAGTATACAACGGAGAATCCTCGTGGAACTGTGTAAAAATTCTTGATATTTTTGAACAAAATGAAACTAAATCTGTACTTAAGATCATAAGGAGTATATTAATTGGCTTTAATGGCAGTTATAGTACTAATAGTGACAAGTCCAACGTACTCTGGGTCGTAAAATCCACAACAATTTCTCATCTACAAATACAACAACTGTAGCGACAAAATGCCGGATGTTAATTCCTGTTTATGAATTCTAAGGCCATTAAATGCTCAGAAAAGCTCTAAAGTTTCAATATGGGGTGATCTTGAGTTTCGACTTGTCCTGTTTGAAAAAACGGGAATTTCTTGAAGGAAACCCATACTTTTGAGGCCATTGTCCTTTTGAAACATGTAATAATCCTTAATCCTTACACATAAGGACTTTCCTTTTGATTTAAATTTCTCACAAATGCTGCCCCCTTTCATATTCCCAACAAAAGTAAATAGTAGGAGAACCTCAAGGTCCGTTGTAAGCGCTACAGTTATACTGTCCTACCGGCTTTTAGCAGTATCGGACATGCTTTTCGTGTCCCTAGTGTCTAATGTACTACTAATGTCTAATGAACTACTTCTAACTGATCCATATAGTTGTATTTTGGTCCTAAGTGAAGCGAACACAGCTTTTCAGAACGTTTGTGCACAATCCATGCGTTATAACAGCAGAGAAAGCTCTGTATTAAAATTTTAAATTAGCTATCATATCCTTCTGTGGTGGTGGAGTATCTCTGCGGGGTTACACCAGAATTTGAGGTTCTCCTACTATTTATTTTTGGTGGCAATGTGAAAAGGGACTTAATTTGTGAGAAATTTATCTCAAAATGAAAGTCCTTATGTGTAAGGATTAAGGATTATTACATGTTTCAAAAGGACAATGGCCTCAAAAGTATGGGTTTCCTTCAAGAAATTCCCGGTTTTTCAAACAGGACAAGTCGAAACTCGATCAAGATCACCCCATATTGAAACTATAGAGCTTCTCTGAGCATTTCATGGCTTTAGAATTCATAAACAGGACATAACATCCGGAATGTTGTCGCTACAGTTGTTGTATTTGTAGATGACCAATTTTTGTGGATTTTACGATCCAGAGTACGTTGGACTTGTCACTATAAGTGCCATTAAAGCCAATTAATATACTCCTTATGATCTTAAGTACAGATTTAGTATCATTTTGTTCAAAAATATCAAGAATTTTTTACACAGTTCCACGAGGATTCTCCGTTGTATACTAATTTTTGCGACATAAATTTTGGTATTTTTGGGATTCGAACCGTACATTTTCTAATGTATGCAAATATTGCGCACTTTTAATTGTTATTACGGAAGAAAACCTTCTTGTCTATCAAATAAAACTAATTGTGTGTTGTTTGCAATAAGTTATAGTGATATTTATCCCTAATACATTTTGGTTTCAACGGTGTATACTAACTGTTCACGTTCGTGAAACGCCGTTAATTCTGAATAAGGGGCGGCGAAACCGATCTGGTAACTTTGTGATGAAGTCTATGTTTTAATATGGCAACCTTAAATGAGATGTCACTCGCCGGCATATTTGTGAGCGGATTTGGATACATTGTTGCTTTATATTGTTATACTTGAAGTTGAATTTCGTTGTTCGAGCGCGTAGTTGTTTTTGGCGCTATTGCATTAATAAATTGAATTTAAATATTGGAACATTTTTGTTAATTAATAATTCGATTAATTTAAAATAATTTTGAGTTTTATATAAATAAACATTTTCCGATTAACTTGTGGATTTTCTATAGTAATAAAAGGAAAGTGTTTCTATTTACACCCGATATAGTTCGGTAAATAAAAAGTGTTTTCGTTTTGTCACTATTTCTTTTGCAAGTGTTGTGCCTTTTTTCCTATCTTCGTTGGCTCCAGTTTTGCTCCCCGGTTGCCGCTCTTTTTTTGTTGTGGGATTTTGTCCAAACTGTTTTCGAGATAAACATTGTCCTTCGAGCCGGATAAGGAGCAAGAGGAGCAAATTTGGCTTATTTTGGAGAAAAGTTATTTATTTGCATTAATTTTAATATAAATTTCATTCGTTTTATTGAAATTTTATTAAAATTAATTAAATTAATTAAATATTAATTTGCATTAAAATTGCATTGTTGGCCGACCACCTAATACTTCTGATATGTGGTTGGTAACGCGGTTCAACTGATCGTCTTTTTGAGAGAAAAGCACTAACAACTATCACTGTTGTGCTTCTTTTTTTTTCTCGCTCTTTTGGTTTGTTTTGGGTTTTTTATTCCATCGGGAATATGAGTGCGGAATAAATATTCATAAATTTTTAAATAAAAAATAATATAATTTACTTAGTGATATTATAGCTATATTTTTTCGCTGTGATTACTATTCAGTGCAAATTAATAAAGTGGATATTCATTTTTTGCAAGGTTTTGTTGTGTCCCTTTCTACTGCGAATATTGTTGTTGTAGTGGACAGACAAGTGATTTTAAGAACATTTTGTGGAAAAAATCTTTACGGCTTATTGTTTAAATCGACTGTATTGAAAAAAAAATTGAATTTTTTACACAAATTAAATTGCTTTGGTGAAATATAGAAAACTCATTGCAAAAAATAATATTTGATACTCTTTTAGCTCCACATATGTTGATACATAACAAAAAAGAGACTTGCAATAAAAAGGTGGGTCGTGCAACTCTTTCGAATTTTGTATTTGTGAAGCTTTTTTGATAAAAAAATATTATTTTCTAAAGAGAACATTAGTTGTGTCGCTTGTTCTTATGAAAGTTAATTTTTATGAAAATACATGGACATTTGTTTGGGTTTTTCTTGTTGCTGCCCATAGTTTTGAGTACGACAGGTGTACTATAAGTGAAAAGAGACTTGTCATAGAGAGGTGACTCATCCTTTGCTTAAGAGTATTTTATATCTGGTTGTTCAAAATGCAAATTTCGGTTGTCTTTGGTTTTTGACAATTTTGTCTTTTTGACATTTTTGATATTTTGAGGCAAATAAACTTTATTTTGTTGAAATATCTGTTTGTATTTCTTTTTGTGGAATTTGGAACTCAGAAAGGGGAATAAAATTGTTTTCGTGCAATATCAAAACTACAGGTGTTTTGAATATTTTTATTTGCATATATTTTCGCTCATCCTACCTTGACAAGTCAAACAGGAGACTTATAATCAGAAGATTTGTCATATTTCCTCCGCGGATTATAACTTTTTGGAGTGCAAATATTAATTTAAATTGTTATTTTTGATTGCCATTTTTGCGTTCGCGTTTTCTTTTTTGGTTAAAATCGCGTTTTGTTGTTACCAATTGGGTTTTTGCTGTTAACAGATAAACACTTACAACTAACGTTGGTCTCCTTCTTGTTAGTTGCTTGTGTGTTTTGCTCATCTTTTCGTTTTCCTCCTTATTATTTTTTGCAAATCATTTTTAATATTTTATTAAATTCAAATATTTTTTAAAAAGTGAGCAAGCAAAATTGTGGAAAACGCAAAATAAAAATAATTCCTAACAGTAATCGCTAGTGTTGTTGGTAAATACTTAACGAATATTTTGGATTGAAAAACGACGGACGTATATTTGTTTATTTTATGGTCGCAGTTTTCAACTCATTGAGAAAAAATGTCGCAGTCAAAGATATACTTGAAATTCAAAAAGCTTGCCGCTCTTTTTTTAGATTTTGAAAAGGAGTATTTTGCCATTCCCTCTAGTGAACATACAATATTCACTGTAGAACTTCGACAAGAAGAGTTTAAGGGGCTTTGGAGCAAAGTTAGAGCTGCTTATGAGCAGTTTTGTGTTGAGTGTGATGGAACTATTGAGGAAATAGAGGCATCATCACTTTTTAAGCAATGTAGGGAAGCTTACATTGTTTGCGCAGCTCAAATGGGCGAGTTGTCTCATACATTTTTAAACCAATCTGTTCTGACCTCGACAATGCCTAATACTAACCAGGCACAAGGTCCATTTGAAAGCAGAATACCAGATCACCGTTTGCGATTACCGCCGTGTACTACAGAGATTTTCTATGGTGACTATCTCTCTTGGCCGTCCTTTAGGGACATGTTCACCGCTGTGTACATCGATTGTAGGTCTATCACGCCAGTCGAAAAGTTATTTTATTTGCGGCAAAGTACGCAGGGTGAAGCCTTAGAAATAGTGAAAAAATCTCCACTGACCAATGATGGTTTCCAAAGTGCTTGGGCGAACCTCAAAGACAGGTATGAGAACAAGCGAATTTTGGTGAATAGTCAGCTGAAGATCCTTTTTAATCTGGTGGCAGTAAGGAACGAGTCGGCTTGTGAGATTAAGCGTCTCCAAAGGGATATCAATAATTGTATAACATCCCTTAAGTTACATGAAATAAATGTTGATAATTGGGATCCTATTTTTGTTTTTCTTTGTTCCACTAAGTTGCCTGCCAATACATTATCGTTATGGGAGCAAACAGTGAGTAATAAGACTGACATCTCTAAATGGTCAGATTTGGATAGCTTTTTAACTGCCAGGTTTCAGTCGTTGGAAACCGTATATGATTTGACAAATACAGTGTGCTCAGTAAATGATGATTTTGAAGAAGTAGCTTCTTCAAGCATGAAATTGAAGCATTATGGGTCGAAGCTGAACAAAATGACTTGTTTTGTTTGTTCGGAAAATCATATTTTGAAATACTGTCCAACATTTTTAAAAATGAAGCAGAAAGAGAAGTTTAGTGCTGTTAAAAGGAACAGTTTATGTATACGATGCTTTGGCAATAACCATTTATTGAAGGATTGTATGAGTAGTTCCAGTTGTTCCAAATGTCATGGGAAACATCACACTATGTTGCATCGGGAATCACAGTCGAATTCGGATTCCAATGACAATGTGGATGTTAGGCCAAGTACCAGCCAACAGGCGAGTATACAGAATTGCTTTGCCAATACTCTGAGTCAGGTTTTATTGGGAACTGCCATTGTAAATATTGACGTTAATGGTGTTTTATTTTCGGCTAGAGCATTGATCGACTCTGGGTCTCAAGCAACTTTTATTTCGGAGAGGTTGCAGCGAAAACTGAACTTGCCAGTTGAAAAAATAAATTCAAGGATTTCAGGTTTAAATAATGCTTCTGCTGGGTCATCGGTGAAGCAATGTAAATTCGTTTTAAAATCTCCACATCTTGATAATGTTGCAATTCGAGTTTCTGGCTTAGTTGTGCCATATTTGTCTGATAAGCTGCCAAGGTATTCTATTGCCGTACCAGATTCATTATCATTGAGTAATGTTCCATTGGCAGACCCAAAGTTTGGGAGAAGTAGTGACATCGATATCTTGATTGGGGGCGATATATATCCTCAAATTTTATTGGATGGTGTTAAAAGAAATGTTTTAGAGTCACTGGTGGCCCAAGAAACTATTTTTGGTTGGGTCCTAACGGGACCAATTGCTGAGTCGAATTCGCTTCTGTCATGTTGCACTTTGGTAGATAATGATCTACCTCAAATTCGCAAATACAGTCCACTAACATATAGTTGTGAAGAAGAAAGTTGTATAAGGTTTCCAAATTTACGATCAGTTGATCTAGTTTCGCATTTAAAGGGAAATGGACCTAGTTCGTCCGTACCGCAACCAATGAAAGGACCCAGTTCGTCCCATTCATATTCCAGGCAAGGACCTCGTTCGTCCAAACCCTTTGTAGATAATGGACCTCGATCCTCCAAAGTTACATCGAATAATTATTCGAATATTTTATCTCAAAATGGACCTAGTTCGTCCAATGGGAAAGCCAAAGGTGGACCTAGGTCGTCCAATGGATCTGCTAAAAATGGAACTCGTTCATCCATGTCCGTATATAGAATGCGACCGAATTTTCCTGAAGCCGTAGAGATGAATGGAACTGCACCTTGCAGAAGGGAGTCTTCTAAGGACGAGACGAGTTTTATGTTACCAATCAATGGACCCGCTGTCAGGAGACAATTGGATGATAACAGACCTAGAAGATTGCATTGAGCCCGAGAACGGAATCCTATGTGTTGTTGGTCGCTGGGTGTTTTGGTAATCGTGGCGAGGAGCCACATTATTTGTTTTAATTTCTTTTGTTTTTTGTTCTAGTCTTTTCAGAACTTGTGATTCCGAAAGACTGAACGGAGGCCGGGATGTTCACGTTCGTGAAACGCCGTTAATTCTGAATAAGGGGCGGCGAAACCGATCTGGTAACTTTGTGATGAAGTCTATGTTTTAATATGGCAACCTTAAATGAGATGTCACTCGCCGGCATATTTGTGAGCGGATTTGGATACATTGTTGCTTTATATTGTTATACTTGAAGTTGAATTTCGTTGTTCGAGCGCGTAGTTGTTTTTGGCGCTATTGCATTAATAAATTGAATTTAAATATTGGAACATTTTTGTTAATTAATAATTCGATTAATTTAAAATAATTTTGAGTTTTATATAAATAAACATTTTCCGATTAACTTGTGGATTTTCTATAGTAATAAAAGGAAAGTGTTTCTATTTACACCCGATATAGTTCGGTAAATAAAAAGTGTTTTCGTTTTGTCACTATTTCTTTTGCAAGTGTTGTGCCTTTTTTCCTATCTTCGTTGGCTCCAGTTTTGCTCCCCGGTTGCCGCTCTTTTTTTGTTGTGGGATTTTGTCCAAACTGTTTTCGAGATAAACACTAACTTTTGCGACAGACTGTATGTAGTAATGTTTGTGTATTATTCATATGTACATAGGTATTCCCTAATCAAACAATGGCGTTAAAACTAAAAACTATGGTGGGTAAATTATTTTTGTTTACAAATGGGAGATACCTATACAGAAATTAAGTCAACAAAAATCAAGCAATATTTAAATGCACTGGATAAAATAATTTTAACTCCATTACGTGACGTAAAATACAAGAAATATACATTTATTTTTTAAAGATTTTTTCTGCGTCTAAATGACTACAAAACGTGGGTATATCAAAGAATATTTTTTGTTAAATTATCAGACCACAAAAAGTGGAATTTTAAAGATTTTTTTTTCAAAAATTAGCAGTCCGCAAATTGTGTACTTATGCCTTATCCTCGTAATTCATATTTCTTGCAAATATATAAATGGCTTGGATTCATTCATAAATACAGTTTTATTATTTACCTTTTTAGACTACATAACCACTGTGTGTATTCCCGGCGTAATGAATTTATTACACGAAAAAAATAATAACAACTCAAGTTATCATTTGATAACAATATCAATTCAATATTAGTTGTTTCGGGCTCTCCTGTATTTATGCTCTTCACATGAAAAGCCAGTAGAAGAACTCTTTGGTCTTGTCGGAGAGTTCTTATCAGAAAAATAAAGTTGACCCAGTACTTCGTAACAATTGTTGAACAAAACTTTGCATTTAAAAATAATGTTTGGCGTCGAATGCGTTGGAAGTGGAGGTTGTTGAAGAATGTTAGTAAAATTATTGTTAGATAAACTTTTTATCGGGAAGGGAGTGCCCTTTATTGTTATAAATATAAAATAAAATGAAATTGAATAAAATAATATTTTTAAATTTGAAAATAATTATAATATTCACAAGCTTGAAAATCTCAAATGCAGATACGGATTATGAACAGTTATTGGTAAGAATGTTTCCATATTTTTCCAAAACAAAAAGTGAATACAAATTTTCTTCCTAATTATAGACCCCAAGTGGAGATTTTAGTTTGCCCGAATCGCTTAAACGTTTTGCTCGTCTGCGCTGTTTACAGCAATACCCGCTGGCGGATTCTGTTAACTTTACCAGCACCCATGAAACACAATGTTTCTTACAGTGTTGGCTATATAAAATGGGATTGATGAATTTGGTGACACGCGGTTTGGATGTAAGTGGTGGTGTTTACAGGTTTTGAAGTTTGTAAATTAATTGAACTGCATATGCATTGTGTTCTAGAGCGCAAAATTCATGGACATATGGGATGATATCGATGAGGCATTTGAAGAAAAATGTATGGAAAAATTTGAATTCGATGAACCGCTAAGTGGTAAATGTGAGGATACCTATCACAAACTAATGGAATATCGTACAAATTGTCTGGAACTGTTTGAGTTTACCTTTGGCCTGAATAGCACATGGAGTTCTAAAGAGGTAAGTTCGGTTGCCGGTTCTATATTTTATTTTGTAGCAGCAGAACCCGGTCCGCGTTGCTGGCCCGTCGTAATGAGTTTTAATGACAACTTTTTATGGACTTTATGCTATATATATATATATATATATATATATATATATATATATATATATATATATACTTTTTCGGTTCATTGTCAAACCGAGGAAGATTTTTAATTTATCAAAAGTTTTTTCTGTAACCTTCGTTTTCTCTTACGGACTTTGTCGGTTTTTTTCGTCCATTGATGCTGTTTAGGATTTATTATCCTCCATGTCCCCTGACTTTATCCTAAAGTGATCTAATTATAAAAGCACCCGCTTCAGACTTATATGACTTAGTTTTTCAATAGGCCCCCGGAATTCGTCTACAAATATATAGCATTTTGGAAAACGGGACAGTCTTATACATTTTGTGAAAAATACATGAAATTTGGTTGAGCAGTTTTGGAAAAATAATGTATTAAAAACAGTGGGCGTGGTCATAAGTTTCCAAGATATGTCATATTTAAAAATGTGGGTGAGGTCCGTTGTTTGGGCTCCAAATATGTACCTAGGCCCTAGGGTACACATAACCCCATTGCGTCCCAAAATATTTGCTGTAAACGATATAATTTTAGGAAATATAGCGTTTTTTTTAAATATCACATAGGCGACATACGCCGCCCCCTCTGGAATTCAATAAAACAAGTAGCCTGTTTTTGGGGGGGATCCCTGTACATTCCCTGACAATTTAAGAAAAATCGGTTCAGTAGTTTTTGCATAAAAAAAATTAAATTGAAAATTAAAAAAAATGGGCGTGGTGAAATTTTCTTTCCATAAAATCCAAAGTTGGGTTATGACTGCATTTGATTTTTATTCATAAAAAATTGGCGTTTTTTTAAAATATGGCAAAGGAAAGCACCCCGTCCCCTTCGAAATTCAAGAAAATATTTCAGGAAAATCGGTTCAGAAGTTTTTTAGATGTAACATATTTAAAAAAATGGACGTGGTCAAGTCTTTTTGTCCTAAAAAAGTAGGTAGGGTCGGAGACACAACGACAATTGTCTCGCAAATAAATTTCCAAACCGATACATTCGTAATTATTGTAAATATAGCATTGTTAAAAAATAGGGTATAGGGGAAGTACCCCGCCCCTTCCGAAATTCAACAAAATATGTAGCTTATTTTCACCGGGGGCCATCCCTGTACATTCCCTGACAATTTCAGAAAAAATCAGTTCAGTAGTTTTTGTAAAAAAATAAAAATTGAACATTTAAAAAAGTGGGGGTGACGAACATTTCAAAAAAAAATATATCTAAATCGGTCCAGCCGTTCTCAACTGATGCCATTACCAACGAAGGACATTTGATTTTTATTTATAAATATTTTATATTAAAATATCAGAGAAATGTTGAGATTGGTTTGTAGAGACTTGGGAGTGGGAACTCGTCTTAAACAAACCGATATGTAAGATTTATAAATCGAATAAATGTGTCAAGGGACTTTAAACGGGAGGGATACATATTTTTGAAATATGTTAAAAACATAACTCCGCGATAAATATGATATGCTTTTACATATATTGTTGTTTTTCACCATGGGAGCGGCTATATGTCCAAGAATGCCTGCTCCGAGCTCTTTCGGTCAGTGTGGTATGAATAAAAACCACGGGCCATGAATTTGTTTCGACTGCCAGATCCGCATCCACCATATGTCAACGACGGCGAGAGCACCTCCGGGGGTGCTCTGGCCTTATCCTTCTTCAGGACTACTGCGACATGAATTATGTTGCTGCGCTAAAAAAGCGTGCACAGTCTCTCCAAAAGAAACAAACACAACATCTTACACCCAATACTGTTGATCAGCGCCCCGGAAAAGCACCATTCTTTCAATTCAAGGGTTTCTGCAATAAATTCTGAGAAATAAACGCGAATCAGGAAACAAAGTTCACCGTCATCTAGCTTGCAACGCTGCGGGTTACAGTAAAGTGTGGGACTGCCGCCGAGGTAGTGGTGCTTAATGTATACACTAGGGTTATGTTTTTTGAAATTTTTCTCAAAAATGATTTCCTGTAGTGAGAATGAATGAACTATTGCCTATTAATGCCTAAAATAACATTCACTCATTATTAATTTTCTCGTTTAGAGTTAAGCTTGATGATCGGAAATTATTTGCAAGTGAAAAAGGAAAGCCAAGGACTCGAACCCACATAGTCACCAAATTACGTTACCTGGTTTCACTGGTGGTAAAGCAGATCTTCAGGCATATCGACTATGTAATGGCTTCTCTGTCCTAGAACTTTTTGTTTTTCAAATGCAAATGTGTTTTATACATTTACGCGGATATTTGGCAGCTGAAATGTATTTTCTTCGCGACAAACGCTGCCTTTGAAGTTATGAGTTTTGGCTTTGAACGCTAATTTTTATTATAAAAAAGGTACCCGGTGTGATAAGTAACGTGTCCTAGCAACTCGTCATTTAGCTTGGCTCAGACCACGTTCCTATCGTCGTCTATTTTAAAAGACCACCCGTCTTAATAATCTCGGGCTGCGGTATTTTTTCTCAACTATGGAAAAGCTGACTGGCAAGGGTTCAGAAAATTTGCCAATCATCACTTCAGAGAGCCGCAGCTGCTCGTTTCATACCTGCTGATCGAATAACTGATAAACAAAGATGCGACTGGACTAGCAGTGTAATGAGCATCATCGCACCAACCCTGAAGACCCAAGAACTCGAGAACAACAACTCGGGAAACTGACTGGACCACCTGAAGCAATGCAACATTGGCACAGTATTGACTAAATTGTGGGCAACGGATAAATTACTATCGAATTCGGTAAAGAAGAAATATAGATGGTGCACGTGTTAATTCAATCGGCAGTTTATGGAGTACGCCGAGACTGACAAGGCGAAGAGGAGTATGTTACGCCGTATAATAGCCCTCTCAGTCGAGGTTGTACCACCCATCGATGAGCGATGTTGCAGATGTCATCAGAAGAGATTGACACGAAATCGCAATGGTAATCGGGTATGTTCTGAGACACCCCACCAAGCATTCTGTTTGCCCCATTTACTCCCAGTTTTTGCGAATTTCTTGGGGCTAAGATTCATTAGAGCATCATCTGTCCATAAAATACTCGCAAAATAAGCGTAAAGGCTGTCCAAAAAATCCTCTCATTTTACACGAGAGTTGAAGTGTATCTCAGAACATACCCGACTACTTAAGCAACTGGATTATCCCGGAGTTGAGTATTTAACAAACGTTCTAAATCTATCGTAAACCAGCCATATTTCCCTCCTGACGCCAGTAGTGAATGTTCTGTAGGCACTACTCCTCCCCATGATCAGCATGGATTCCGGCAAATGTATATTACACAAACAGCATTACACGACATACTTTACATATATACATTACACGACAGGTCGTGCGACCAAACAGTATTGGTGGCTCTTAATTATCGAAGGCCTTCGATATCGTCATTCATGTTAATCTGTTCGAGGATACAGATAAGTCTTCCCTCCATCCGCGTTTGAGTGCATGGAAGCTAGTTGTTTTTAGAATTCAAAAATAAAAAGTCGCCGAACCGTAGAGTGCTACTGGGAGTTCAGGAAGGTGGCCATACCTCTGGAACTGTTAAATATCTACCTTTCTGTAATTCCACACCCTTCAAACGGAATAGAAATCGTAGTGTATGGACATTATTATACGAGCTTGGCGTCGATGGCATCCATATGTATTAGGTTAAATATCTACATAGCTGACTTAGTGCAGTTCTTCCACCTAAGGAATATGAAAATATCCGCTATATACTGCCACACTTTTCACCACCTGGGCGGCTGAAATGAACAAATTCGTCGAAGGTATTCTGGTTCCGAGCACTAGCTTCCTAAAGATATTGGCAGTAATGTCCCATAGTATGGTTGGGCCATCCGCGCAAGCCGCAACTATTTGCAAATCAGAAGAAGTAAGTGTACCGACAAAGAAACCTTTGTTGATTTCTTACAGATTAATAAGTCGGTCTGTGGTAAGCTATGCTGTGTCAGTATGGTATGTTTATTTTAGTGCTATGCTATAGAAGATATTCAAAGCCGTCACAATGTCACCCTGATCATTACACCAGTGCAACACCTTCATGAGGAGATGAACATTTTACAGGTGCATCAACACAGCAAAATTTTCTCGATGCAGTACCTGCTTGGGTGTTATCGCCGTGAGTATCGTTTCCATAATCTTGCTGAGAGGCTTGGAGAAATGAAGAATTCTAAGAGAATTAAAGAGAAATGTCCAAAGGTACTCACGATAAGCTCTGGGCCAGCGAACCTTACAGGCAGGCTTGAATAACATAAGAGTGATGCAATTACGCAGACAAAACAATATGGACACAAAGGAACCAGATAATTGAAATGATATACGAATTAACATATTTATGCTGCTACAACATGAGGTTCTTTGGGGTCACATCATTTTTTCAAAATTATCAAAATAGTCTCAAAACGGTTCCTCCCGATTTTCGGTATTATGAGGGTTTTAGCTACATTATTTGGCTGAAATACCTGCATTTTGACATTTGATTTTTTTTGCGTTCACGAAACTTCTCCACCAAAAATGGTTAATATAAGTCCCTGTTTATGTATAGCTCCCATATAACGGTATCTCCCTATTTTCGGTATTCTGAGGTTTTTAGCAACATTTTTTGACTGAATTACCCCTAATTTGACATTTGAGGTCCTCTGCAGTCACGAAACTTCTCCACCACAAAATTGTCGACAATGGTCCTTGTTTCGGTATAGCTCCCATATAACGGTTCAATGTCAATGGTCAGAAAACTCCTCCAACAAAAATTGTCAACATAGGTAAACTTTTTGGTATGGCCCCATAAAAAGGTTGCACCGATTTCAGGTTTTCTAGTTTTTATATTCAGACAAGATTAGATGTCCTCTGGTCTTTTTTGTTTCCTAGTGGTTAAAAACTTCTCTATTAAAAAGTGTGGACATTGGCCTATGTTATGGTATAGGCCCCCATTTATAAGTACCACACGTTTTTAGCTGGCCAAATTAGCTACGATAGGGTTTCAGGCTCAACAAAATCTACACATAAAATTGTTAAAATTAATTTACATATAAGTTCAGAATATTTCATGGTGGAAAATAAAAAAAGTTTCTGCCCGGCCAAACATAACACTCATTACTTGTTTTTTTTTTTTTCTAGCCCTCAAAAGCTATTGGACAATCTGCATCGGAATTCTGTGACTCTATAGAAGAAGGTGTTGAAACTGTTACCGAACATTCCCAATCAGCTGAAGTGAGTTTTTTGGGTCACTACAAAAGTAAATTGGAATGCCTTTATCAAAACTATCACTATTTGGATGCCTATGGAAGAATCGATGTAAAGATTGGACTATGAAATAATATTCAAATCAAAAATTAATAATCATATTTTTTGAATTTCAGGAATCTGAAATAATTTTAAGCTACCAAGAAGCTAATGTGGATAACGAAGACACTAGAACTGTTATAAAAATGTGTGTCCATCACGCCAATGAAAAATTTCAACCAAATAATCTAATGGAAGAAGTTTTCGAGTTGCAGACTTGCTTAAAAAAACTTAGTCCAGAGTTTCAAATTGTTGAACAAAGAAGGGATGACATCTCAAGAGAGTATTAAAGAACATAATGTCTGTTCCAGAACTGCAAAAATCTATTAATTTGTACTTTATGTTTTCGTTATTATAGAGGGAAAATATTATCGTAGTAAAAATTAGTAGTTTCTTGCAAGTTTTGGAACAGATGTTTCGTCAGTTGCTCTTAAGTTTTTATGGAATAAATTACTATTTTATTTTAAGTTAAATTAGACAACATTGTTTTTGTGTTTTTTTAAGTTCAATAGTTTTGTTCGATCAATCTCACTAAATATTAAAATTGATTAAATATGGCCAGAACATTCGTTTAGTCCATGGTCATTATTTCAAACACCCACACTGCGTTGCTAACTCTCTCCTTGGATCCCCCATTTAAGTTTCTGTTGTTGGTAGCTGTATGGATTTCATGGCTGCTGTAATATGATCATCCAATGGTAAACTTTCATCCATGGAAAAGTGGCGATAATTGTCCATGAAATAACAGGTACCGTTGTCGGCATTATGGAACTCCTTGGGCAAGAAGGATGGATCACGGGCTTGCAAATCAAATTCATAACCTGGATATTTTGTGAGCCATCTGAAAAATCGTAAGTAAATAATTTTAGTATTGTTGCGGGAACTAAACCATTTTTGTTTACTTACTCTCTAGTTGTGGGACTAACATTAATCCGACAAGCTTCACTGCTCGACTCAAACTTATTGGCAATGGTGACATTATGACCAAACAAACAATAACGTGGCATCTTACGGCCCACCACACCAGCCAAAACCGTACCCGTGTGCAAGCCAATGCGCATCTTGATTTGTTCGCCATCATGGGTAATATGTTTGGAACAGGCATCAATCATTTTCAATGCCATCCATGCCACTTTATGGGCATCATAAATCGAGGCCCTGTGTAAACCACTTGCAACACAGTAGGCATCTCCAATTGTCTCCACTTTATAGACATCAAACATATCACAAAACTCATCGAAATCCTTGTACAAACTCTCCAACATATTGATGACCATAAACGGCGTGGCCCTCGAACAAATGCTTGTAAAGCCCACAATGTCACTAAACAATATGGTAACATCGGGATAGGTTTTGGCATCAATACTGGCGCCCAACCACAGGCGTTCGGCAATCTCTGCTGGGAAAATCAAGTGTAAGAGGCTGACATTTTTCTTACGTTCCTTGGTGACGGCAGCATTGGCTTCCTCAATGGAACTCTTTAATTTATCCATGCGACGACGTAGACCATCTTGAGCTCTGGCTTGTTCGCCCACCAGTATTACCTCACGGGTGGCATCATGCAAAGGAATATCGGAGATGAAGAGACCATTGCATGTCAAACCATCCAAGCCATCTAGGAAGGGTGAGCCCATAAATAGCAAAGAGTTTGATTCAGGACAATGGACCATTTGACCTTTAATCTCAAGGCCCTAAACGAAGAAACAACAATTGAAAAATAATAATTTAATTATTCTATTTTTGAAGTTACCTTGGCTGTAAACTCCTGGACATCGGGAGGACTTTTCAATGCAATCAAAAATGGCGTACAAGTACGGCGCACAATATCCCGAAATTTCAAAGTCAAGCCCTTGGGACGTTTAAAATCAAAGTAAGTGGTGGAATGGCAGCCGAATTCAGCCATATAGGGTTTATATAACTTACTGAAACCACGTCCTAAAACACAAACACACACAATTCTAAGTTGCATGTCGATTTTCAATATTTTCAATTGTCACTCACCCAATTGCACCAATTCCAAATCCTCATTCATAATGAAATGCCAAGGGAATGCTTTGCAAAATGTACTTGAATTTATGCTCAAATCAGAAGCATGGGTCGAATTACTACGTTGTACTGGTCCCTCAACGGATTTACTAACAACACGAGTCTCACGAACATGACCATCTTTGGCCAACGAGAACAGGTAACGATAACGGCGATTATCACCCTCAACAGGTTCAATTTTTATATTAACCTGGACATTGAATAATATTCGCGTGAGAGCTTTGAGCGATCCAAGTAGAAGCCATGCAATAACTGGACGTTCCGAGGTAAATATCAATTCACCATCTCCTGCACAAACGAAGCCAGTATCACTGGAATCATCTTCCTGCAATAAAAATATAAATGTTCAGTTTTTAAGTGTCTGAAAAGGAAAACTATCCTGCTTACCTCTTGAAATTTCAACACATCATAGACACCATCCAATGAACCCAAAAACTCTTGAAGTTCAGTACCCAAACACCTAAAAGCTCTCTCTATTATTCCCGTACAACAGGAAGTTATCAGCTCTTCACCTAGCAATACAAGTATTTCACTTGCGCTTGATTCGTCCATTTCCAAGAGAATTTCTTGAATATCAGCTAAATAATCGTAATTCGGATAGGTCTTCAGGGTCTCCAAATCAATTCGCCTGAAATTGGAAAATTTTCATATTTACTACTTCACATCCTGAAATAAGTTTAATGGCTCCAATCAAGGGGAAACATAACTTCTCCATTACGTATACGACGATACCACAGAACCAATCTCCGAAGATGATATTGAATGTATAACCCCGACCGAAGAATAAAAAGAAAAAAAGAGAATGGCAAAACAGGACTAGGAAATGGTAAAACAAAAAGTCAAAAAAATGTCAGTCGGCAGAGATATATCCTCAGCCAATGTGAAGTGAAAATTTCATCTACGGACAAATCGAATGTATTTAGGGTCTCTTCAGAATTTTGTGGCCCTTTTTGGACATTTGATCTTGCCGACAAAAATGTGGATTAGGAATTAACTGCACAAAGACACAAATGTTGAACTTTTGTGAGGGAGGTACCCTTAGGGATGACCGATATGGTACATTTTAGAAATTAAACTAAATGTTGACAAAATATTAGGAGATCCAAAGTTTGGACCAAATTGGTTGCCCCATTCAAGTGATATCGTCTTAGCATTTTAGTGAAATTTTTTAAATATTGAGGACAAGTACCGGAAGTTGTGGACCGGTATTGCTCCATGAATCTAAGTTTGGATAAAATATGACAAAGACCAAATGTTGGACCAAATTGGTAGAACAGTTCGAGAGTTATCGTGACCGCTACATATGGTGACATAAGGTTTTTTACACTTTCCGGCTGTTTTCCCAAGAAATATGGAGTTGCCCCTGAAAAAACTTTTACCGTCGTAATGGAGGTAGCGAATGCAAATCGCTTCAACAAAAATCAAAGTGATTCAGTGCAGGTCTTATAGTGATCTTATCAGACATTTTAAGTGGGAGGTACTAGAAGTAGTGGACAAATATAGTCCATATTCGAGCATTTTTGAACTTTTGTGAGGGAGGTACCTTCGAACTTAAAGTATGCTTGGGCAAAATATTACGAAAGCCAAATTTTGAACCGAATCGGTTGATCCGTTCGAGAGTTATCGTGCGCTCCAGCCAGACAGGCGGACGGACATGGCTAAATCAACTCCAAATGTCCCACTTGGAGTCTCATGCGAACTTTGCTCTCGCTCTCGGTGGTATAATTAGCAACATCTCAAGCTATTAAAATGGTGGCAAACTAAATTTGTTGAGGAAGGATTAGATCCCCCCCTTGATTACCACGCGGCGGAATATATGCTCTAAGTCATTGGCAACCAAAACCAGAGATGGAAGGATTGGTGCTAAAGAGGGTGCCAAACACGACAACCAAGTGCTTAAACCACCTGAGGCAAATACAAGAGGGAAAACAATCCCATGGCGGAGGGTTCTTCGATACCGAATTGGCCAGGAATCCGGTCATGTTTATAATTGTATAATTTTTCTGTGTTAGGAGCAGGATATCCCGGAAATGCCTGCTCCGGATTCTTTTGGTCCATATCCCATGACTAATATGGATGTGCTCAGCTTGTCACATCCGCATCCTACACAATCAAACTTCGGTGAGATGCAAGTGATGCCGGGATTGTGTGCATCTCACGCGTTGCTCTGCATGAAGACAGTCCCCAGTGACACGTCGTCACCAGAGTGCGAGATTTCCGCGCAGTCCCCACACAGCAATGGCAACCACAGCACCTAGCACCAGCCGTTGCTGTTCTAATCCCTGAAAATGCATCCTTTTTTCAAAATCGAGAAAATATGGGATTTTATTAGTCGGAAGAATATCAATGCCGCCGTGGTGCAGTAAACCAAGATCAACAACAACTTCAGCTTACAGCGTTGTGATGGATACAACGTACTGAGGAAGGATTGCACCAGAAATGGAGGTGGAGGATTTGTTTTTCTATTGCACTGCCGAGGTATAGTTGACGTAAACATCCCGCTGCAAAAAAAAAACGACAGGTCTTGTAGAACTTCAATGCCCATCATGAATCGTGGCATTCGGTCCTCGGAAATGGCCAGAGGGGTATAGTACTTAAACATCTGAAGAGTTACAATATTGGAACCAGAATAAGAGAATTATCGGCAACGGTTAAGTCAATCTCGAACCCTGGTAAGAAACAAAATAGGACCTCAGTGACGTTTGCCGACGTTACGCTGACTGATCCAAAGAAGTGCGCAAGGTATTTTAATCGTCGTTTGTCGAACAACTCGAGGGTGACAGTTCGAAGAGTACTACGTCACATTATATCATTTTCTGCCGAGGACCAACCACCACAATTTACAATAGATGATGTTGCGAATGCTACCAGGAACGCTAAATCATCCAAAGCGCTGGGCGCTGATAGAATGTCTAAGATAATGCTAAAACAGCTGGATGAGCCGGGAGTGGAGTATCTCACCAAAGTTCTTAATCTGTCGCTAGCGACACACATAGTTCCCGAAGTATGAAAAATTGATCCCGCTACTGAAGCCAGGCAGGGATGCTTGGTAACGACTCTTGAGGCTTTACTCACCGCTAGCGTCAAAAATATCTATATTTTTGCCGATTACCAGCGTAGGTTCCAACACGACAACAGCGCTGCACGCTATCTCCACACATATTAATCGAGTCCGTGGCAAGCCATGCGAACAGTTACGCTGGCGCTCGACTTATCACAAGATGTTGATACGGTGAAGCACTCCACGCTGCTTGCGGACATTGAACAGACTAACCTCCGGCCAATTTTGATAAAATTGGATAATCACTTATATGTGTGGACGACAATTGTACGCCAATTATTCAGGACCCTAGCCGGCAGGGTGCAGATAAAGCAATTTTGTTCACCACATTTACGGGATAGGTCCGTGAATATAAGCGCAACGCAATGGAAAAATATTCAAGCCTAACAGAATGCCGTCCTTTACAACTGAAATCTGTCCGCATAGCTAGCTCTACGTCTTAATATAGTTCCCATAGAATGGTACCTCCCGATTTTCGGTATTTTAAAGGTTGTGGCCTCAATATCCCACCGAAATGGCTGAAATTTGGTATTAAGTCTTCGTTGTGGGTATAAAACTTTAAACCTGAAATTTATCCTCATAGATCCACGTCTTCATATAGCCCCAATAGAACGGTACCTCCCGATTTCCGATATTTTGAAGGTTGTGACCTCAACATTACACTGAGATGGCTGAAATTTGGTATTAGGTCTAGCTTGGGGTTGTAAAACTTTCCACCTGAATTTTGTCGGTATAGGTCTACGTCTTCAAATAGTACGAATAGAACGATACCTCCCGATTTTCGGTATTTTGAAGGTTGTGGCCTCAATATCCCACCGAAATGACTGAAATTTGGTATTTTGTTTTCGTTGAGGGTATACAACTTTCCACCTGAAATTTGTGGGTATAGACCCACGTCTTCTTATAGCCCCCATTAAACGATACCTCCCGATTTTCGGTATTTTGAAGGTTGTGGCCTCAATATCCCATCGAAATGACTGACATTTTTTATTTTGTCTTCGTTTAGGGTATTCAATTTTCCACCTCAAATTTGTCGGTATAGGTTCAGGCCTTCATATAGCCCCCATAAAACGATACCTCCCGATTTTCGGTATTTTGAAGGGTGTGGCTCAATATACCACCGAAATGACTGAAATTTGGCATTCAGTCTTCGTTGGGGGTATAGAACTTTCCACCTGAAGTTTCTCGATATAGACCCACGTCTTCTTATAGCCCCCATAGAACGGTACCTCCGTATTTATGGTATTTTGAAGGTTGTGGCCTCAATATCCTTCGAAATGGCTGAAATTTGGTATTAGGTCTTCTTTGGGGGTATAAAACTTTCCACCTAAAATTTGCCGGTATAGGTTCAGGCCATCATAGGTTCAGGCCATTTTCGGTATTTTGAAGGTTGTGGCCTCAATATACCACCGAAGTGACTGAAATTTGGCATTTAGTCTTCGTTGGGGGTACAAAACATTCCACCTGAAATTTATCTTTATAGGTCCACGTCTTCTTATAGAACGGTACCTCCGGATTTCTGGTATTTTGAAGGGTGTGGCCTCAATATCCTTCCGAAATGGCTGAAATTTAGTATTAGTTCTTCCTTGGGGGTATAAAACTTTCCACCTGAAATTTGGCGGTATAGGTTTAAGGCTTCATATAGCACCCATAGAACGATATCTCCCGATTTGAGGTATTTTGAAAGTTGTGGCTGTGGTTATACATTTCTTCTATTTTTTGCCCAAACTTAGTTTAGTTCGAAGATGGACACTATCGGTTCCCAATTTTGGTACCTCTTCCCAAAAAGTTAAAAAAAGGGAGCAACCGTCCAAACTTTGGATCTCCATATATTTTGTCCAAATGCAGTTTTACTACAGAAATGGTTCATATCGGTCTTCTGCTAAGGGTACCTCCACCACAAAAGCAATTTTTTTTTTTAAATGCAGTCTAGCTACTAGCCGATACTACTCTTTCTGATCCTGTTTATGCGATATTATACTTTTCGTGGACAAGACCATGCTTCCTGACAGCTCTAAGTTATACGGTGTCCAACTGAAATGACTGATGTACACAATATCTATCAAAATGAATTACTCTCAAAATAAGATCCACTTCCAAAATGGACTATGCCGGCCTATTCCTTCAAGTACATCTTCCTCAACACATCTGAGTTTCGAACCAAATATACTTTTTTTGTCGGCAAGTTCATACTTCCAAAAAGGGCCGTAGATTCGGCATTGTCAATAGATAGACGTTTCTATTCACACAGGCTGAGGGTATATCTCTGTCGGCAAAGCCGACTTATACTTTTTTTAATTGTTAAGGTATTTCGTGGTAATATTATTGTTTATATTCCCATTTTGTATTTCTGCATACTAATTTTACTTACAACTTCGATATATTTGGCCAGTTTTTCCGATATTTTAGTATGAGTGCTGTTACGGCAGTATTTAAATCTTCATTCTGAAAAAAAATCAATAACATTTTATTAACATTCAATTTAAAAAGTATTTCCATAGAATTTACCGATGGTGCGGTCAACAGCTGTATGGCCATTTGCAAATGAGTCAGCGTTAGAGCATCACCGGGTTGTTCCTCATCTTCCAAGGTCCAATTGCCTGAAGGTTCCGTAACCACGGATGGTTGGCGTGTCAGTGAATCGGCACGACGAAAGTAAGGACAAGTCATTGTCGTACAGTCTGGGGTCACTTAAGCCAATACACAAAATGAGACAGACAATGAGAGGCTTTTAAGTGGTCCTCAGAAAAATGGCTATGACAAGCAGACGACAACCGGTGCAAGCAAAGGAAGAAACTAAAATAAAAATAAGAAGAAGAAGATAAAAAACCAATGTTAATCTAAAGAACAAATGGAAATCTTTAACAAAGGTAAATTGTGCCTGAGACGATGGAGAATACTTGGTAAGGTTTGCAAAAACGCACATACACACGAACTGCATACACATTAAGTGTATGTATTTATATGTATATATAGGATATACACAATTGTACATTGGGTGTGCATGGTTGTGCCCATGAAATATGCATATTTGTAACTGTGTTCTTCTTGTAATACAATTTCCATTTCATTTCCAAGTTCAATGTTAAATTTGCACTAAATCTAAAAAGGAAACTACTTGGACATACTCATTTAATGCCCTTTATAAATGAGGCTCTTTTACATAGAATCCCCCTAATAAGATTACATTGAAAGATTTAATACTAATTATAAATCAACATTAACACAAAGGACATTTGGCATTTCCTTATTTGCAATAAAATGCCATTTATATTAATCATGTTTCAATGCATTAGGGTCATGTGTATACTGGCCACAGTAATAAAAGGAAAAATAAGGATACACACACAATTCCTTTTTTGAACTTCGGTGATATGTTACAACTCAAAAACTTGAAATGTTTATTGTTTATTTTCACAGCATTCTATACTCTTATAGTATTCCGTAGCACAGATTTTATGGTTTTCTCGTTTGGTTTTAATAATAATGTATCACATTTGTTTATAATATATTTATATTGTATTCAGATATTATATGGTAAATTGCAAATTTATTGCAATTTTTTTGTTATTCGCACACACAAACACACACCTACACTCGTTCAGGACCTGCCTTTTGTAAAATAAACTTGTTTCTCGTACAGCTTTAAAGGAACTGTGTGCTTATTTGCTAACTGACCAAATGTGTCAGTAGGTTTTTTGATGGTAAAGAGCTTTTATTTTTCAGGATACACTTTTGAGCGCAAACTCCCATATGAAGAGCTTTAAGGCAAAGCTTTTCTCTTGTATTCGTGATACGCTACATATTATACTATGTTTGATATGTTGTTGGAAACATTGTGTAGATTATTATACCCTCAGCGTTATCGCTAAAGAGGATGTATACGAGGTCTGATAAAAAATAACCGTTATTTTCAAATTTCGTGAGTTACGCATTTTCGATTCTCCCATATTTTCTGTCATGCTGGTACACATGTATATTATATATGTTGGCAATATCATCCATTTTGGATTCCCAGTTTGTTTTTGACAGATAAAAAGGTTAGTCGTGTTTTGGTGTGTTCTTCCAATTTTGTTCCAAAAATGCTAAATTTTTATCAAAAACAACATCGCATTGACATCGCTCGGCATCCGTTGAACATTGCCATCAATGATCCAGATTATCTCAAAAATGTTATCTATACTTATAAAAGAGTTCAGTAATGATGACTCACTGACTCACTGATTCACTGACTCACTGACTGACTGATAATCAACGCCCAGACTAAACGGCTAAAGCTAGAATCTTGAAATTTTGGGTGAGGGTCACTCTTGGTCCGAAGGTGTCAGATAAGGCTGGATTTTTGGAAATTCGAACTAGAACTGTACTAAAAGTACTAAAAGGTACTAAATATGGTACCCTTTGTATTAGGCAAACGCGAAGAGCTAGAATTCTGAAATTTGGAATGAGGTTCACTGATGGTGAGTTAGAAAGGTGTACCAAATGGTTTTTGGAAATTCGAACTATAAGTGTACGAAAAGTACTAAAAGTTACTAAATTTAGTACTATTTGGTATTACGTGAACGGATAGAGCTAAAATCTTGAAATTTGGAATGCAAATCAAGGTTAGGAAGATGAGTTGATACAAGGAGGTGGTTTTGAAAATGTGCACTCATGTGTACGAATAGTACTAAATGGTACTAAATTTGGTACAATTTGAATTAGGACGAACCGATAAAGTTAGAATTCTGAAATTTGTGAATTACTATTACTGTTGGAGTGTAGGTTAGAGATATGGAGGTAGTTTTCGAAGTTCGTACATATGGGTACGAAAGGTACTAAATAGTACCAAATAAGGTGCAATTTGGATTTGGGGGAACGGATGGAGCTGGAATCCTGAAATTTAGAATTAGGATTACTGTCGGGGTGTAGGATAGAAGTATTTTGGAAATTCGTACTTTTGGGTACGAAAAGTACTAAATGGTACCAAATTTGGTACAATATGAATTTAAGTGATCGGATAGAGCTGGAATAGTGAAATTTGGAATTAAGATTACTATTGGAGTGTGGGTTTGGGATACTTTTGGAAATTCGTACTTATGGCAACGAAAAATACTAAATGGTACCAAATTTTGTACAGTTTGGATTTGGGTGATCAGATACATTTGGAATCCTGAAATTCGAAAGTAAGATTACTTTTGGAGTGTTGGATAGAAGTAGGTTTGGAAATTCGGACCTATGGGAACAAAAAGTACTAAATGGTACTAAATTTGGTACAATTTGGAATACGGTAATCTGATGCAGCTGTAATTCTGAAATTTGGAATTAAGATTACTGTTCGCGTGTAGGATTGAGGTAGTTGTGGATATTGGTACTCTTGGGTACGAATACCACTAAATAGTACCAAATTTGGTACAATTTGGATTTGGGTGAACGGATATAGCTGAAATTCCGAGATTTGGAATAAGGAGTACTATTGGAGTGTGGATAGATAAAGGTTTGGAAATGTTTAGTTATGGGTAGGAAAAGTACTAAATAGTACTAAATTTGGTACAATTTAGATTTCAATGATGGGATACATTTGGAATCGTGAATTTCGGAATTAAAATTGTTGTTGGAGTGTTGATAGAGGTAGGTTTGGAAATTCGTACTTTGGATACGAATAGTACTAAATGGTATCAAATTTGGATTTGAGTTATCGGATGTATCTGGAATTCTGAAATTCGGAATTAAGCTTATTGTTTGAACATAGCACTGAGGTAGTTTTGAAAATTTGTACTTATGTGTACGAAAAGTACTAAATGGTACCAAATCTGGTACAGTTTGGATTTGGGTGAACGGTGAACTGGAATCCAGAGATTCGGAATAAGGATTACTGTTGGTGTGTAGGATTGATGAAGTTTTTGAAATTTTTAGTTTTATGGGTACGAAAAGTACTAAATGGTACCAAATTTTAATTTATGTGATCGGATACATTTGGAATCCTGAAATTCGGAATTACGATTACTGATGGAGTGTTGAAAGAGGAAGGTTTGGAAGTACGTACTTTGGATACGAAAAGTACTAAATGGTATCAAATTTGGTACAATTTGGAGTACTGTGATCGGATGCAGCTGTAATCCTGAAATTTGGAATTAAGATTACTGTTGGCGTGTAGGATTGAGGTAGTTGTAGAAATTCGTACTCATGGGTACGAAAGTACTAAATGGTACCAAATTTGGTACAGTTTGCATTTGGGTGAACGGATATAGCTGGAAACCCGAGATTTGGAATAAGGAGTACTGTTTGAGTGTAGGATTGATAAAGTTTTGGAAATTTGTAGTTATGGGTAGGAAAAGTACTAAATAGTACTAAATTTGGTACAATTTGGATTTCAGTGATAGGATACATTTGGAATCGTGAAATTTGGAATTAAAATTGATGTTGAAGTGTTGATAGAGGTAGGTTTAGAAATTCGTACTATGGATACGAATATTACTAAATGGAACCAAATTTGGATTTGAGTTATCGTTTGAACATAGCACTGAGGTAGTTTTGAAAATTTGTACTTATGGGTACGAAAAGGACTAAATGGTACTAAATTTGGTATAATTTGGATTTTGGTGATCTGATGTTGCTGCCATCCCCAATTTTGAATTTAAAATACCTGTTGAATTGTAGGATTGATAAAATTTTGGAAATTTTTAGTTATGCGTAGGAAAAGTACTAAATTTGGTACAATTTAGATTTGAGCGAACGGATAGAGTTGGAATCAAGAAATTTGGAATTAAGATTATTGTTGGAGTGTAGGATTGAGATATAGAAGTAGTTTTTGAAATTCGTACTTATGAGTGCGAAAAGTACTAAATTTGGTACAATTTGGATTTGAGCAAACGGCTAGAGCTGGAATCTTGAAGTTTGGAATTAAGATTACTGTTGGGGTGTAGGATTGATGAAGTTTTGGAAATTCGTACTTATATGTACGAAAAGCACTAAACGGTACTAAATTTGGTACAACTTCGATTTGAGCGAACGGGTAGAGCTGGAATCAAGAAATTTGGAATTAATATTACTGTTGGAGTGTAGGATTGAGATATACAAAAAGTACTACATTTTGTACAATTAGGATTTATGTGAAATTATAGCGCTCGAATCCTAAAATGTGGAATTAGGTACACTTAGGGGTACGAAATGGTTCCATGTATGGTACAATTTTGTATTGGATGAACGGATAGATCTGGATTCGTGAGATTTGGAATTAAGATTATTGTTATCATTTGCTTATAACGTCCGATTTAAGAAATATGTGCCATAAATATACGTAAAAAGTTGTAAATGGCACAGGATTTGGTACAATTTGTTATTGTGTAATGGGAATTTTGAAATAATAGGAGGAGGTTCGTATGTATATATTTACATGTAAAGTACTAAATAGTTCTATAATTGGGGGAACAGATAGAGCTAGAAATGAGGATGGCGGTTGTTGGGTTAGGCCGTATTTGCGCTGAGAACCTCAATTAAAATATCTTAAAAAAATGTGGATTGCTCTTGATGTGTAGGCGTGACAAAAATCGAACTAAAGTGGTACGTATTAGTACACAAAATGTTTCCACCATTCTATATTATATATTGTTCATTTGTTTTATATATTTAACGCATACGAAGTAGCGGGCACTTTGCTAGTAACTTGTAAAGAGTCATTTGTATATGGCTATGACATTGAACCCAAATCACAATCACCCCAATGAAAACGTTCAGAAGAGAAAGACCGGAAAACAAGTATGAAAGTTTCAGTGACGGAGAAATACCCTCAGCCACTGACCAAAAAAAAAAAAACGAAACCAAATCAAACCAAACACAATAATGATGCCGTATATAAAATACTAGCAAAGTGCCCGCTACTTCGTATGCGTTAAATATATAAAACAAATGAACAATATATAATATAGAATGGTGGAAACATTTTGTGTACTAATACGTACCACTTTAGATCGATTTTTGTCACGCCTACACATCAAGAGCAATCCACATTTTTTTAAGATATTTTAATTGAGGTTCTCAGCGCAAATACGGCCTAACCCAACAACCGCCATCCTCATTTCTAGCTCTATCTGTTCCCCCAATTATAGAACTATTTAGTACTTTACATGTAAATATATACATACGAACCTCCTCCTATTATTTCAAAATTCCCATTACACAATAACAAATTGTACCAAATCCTGTGCCATTTACAACTTTTTACGTATATTTATGGCACATATTTCTTAAATCGGACGTTATAAACAAATGATAACAATAATCTTAATTCCAAATCTCACGAATCCAGATCTATCCGTTCATCCAATACAAAATTGTACCATACATGGAACCATTTCGTACCCCTAAGTGTACCTAATTCCACATTTTAGGATTCGAGCGCTATAATTTCACCTAAATCCTAATTGTACAAAATGTAGTACTTTTTGTATATCTCAATCCTACACTCCAACAGTAATATTAATTCCAAATTTCTTGATTCCAGCTCTACCCGTTCGCTCAAATCGAAGTTGTACCAAATTTAGTACCGTTTAGTGCTTTTCGTACATATAAGTACGAATTTCTAAAACTTCATCAATCCTACACCCCAACAGTAATCTTAATTCCAAACTTCAAGATTCCAGCTCTAGCCGTTTGCTCAAATCCAAATTGTACCAAATTTAGTACTTTTCGCACTCATAAGTACGAATTTCAAAAACTACTTCTATATCTCAATCCTACACTCCAACAATAATCTTAATTCCAAATTTCTTGATTCCAACTCTATCCGTTCGCTCAAATCCAAATTGTACCAAATTTAGTACTTTTCGTACGCATAACTAAAAATTTCCAAAATTTTATCAATCCTACAATTCAACAGGTATTTTAAATTCAAAATTGGGGATGGCAGCTACATCAGATCACCAAAATCCAAATTATACCAAATTTAGTACCATTTAGTCCTTTTCGTACCCATAAGTACAAATTTTCAAAACTACCTCAGTGCTATGTTCAAACGATAACTCAAATCCAAATTTGGTTCCATTTAGTAATATTCGTATCCATAGTACGAATTTCTAATTCCAAATTTCACGATTCCAAATGTATCCTATCACTGAAATCCAAATTGTACCAAATTTAGTACTATTTAGTACTTTTCCTACCCATAACTACAAATTTCCAAAACTTTATCAATCCTACACTCAAACAGTACTCCTTATTCCAAATCTCGGGTTTCCAGCTATATCCGTTCACCCAAATGCAAACTGTACCAAATTTGGTACCATTTAGTACTTTCGTACCCATGAGTACGAATTTCTACAACTACCTCAATCCTACACAATCTTAATTCCAAATTTCAGGATTACAGCTGCATCCGATCACAGTAATCCAAATTGTACCAAATTTGATACCATTTAGTACTTTCGTATCCAAAGTACGTACTTCCAAACCTTCCTCTTTCAACACTCCATCAGTAATCGTAATTCCGAATTTCAGGATTCCAAAATTAAAATTTGGTACCATTTAGTACTTTTCGTACCCATAAAACTAAAAATTTCAAAAACTTCATCAATCCTACACACCAACAGTAATCCTTATTCCAAATCTCTGGATTCCAGTTTACCGTTCACCCAAATCCAAATTGTACCAGATTTGGTACCATTTAGTACTTTTCGTACACATAAGTACAAATTTTCAAAACTACCTCAGTGCTATGTTCAAACAATAAGCTTAATTCCGAATTTCAGAATTCCAGATACATCCGATAACTCAAATCCAAATTTGATACCATTTAGTACTATTCGTATCCAAAGTACGAATTTCCAAACCTACCTCTATCAACACTCCAACAACAATTTTAATTCCGAATTTCACGATTCCAAATGTATCCCATCATTGAAATCTAAATTGTACCAAATTTAGTACTATTTAGTACTTTTCCTACCCATAACTATACATTTCCATACCTTTATCTATCCACACTCCAATAGTACTCCTTATTCCAAATCTCGGAATTTCAGCTATATCCGTTCACCCAAATCCAAATTGTACCAAATTTGGTACTATTTAGTGCTATTCGTACCCAAGAGTACCAATATCCACAACTACCTCAATCCTACACGCGAATTCCGAATTTCCAAACCTACTTCTATCCAACACTCCAAAAGTAATCTTACTTTCGAATTTCAGGATTCCAAATGTATCTGATCACCCAAATCCAAACTGTACAAAATTTGGTACCATTTAGTATTTTTCGTTGCCATAAGTACGAATTTCCAAAAGTATCCCAAACCCACACTCCAATAGTAATCTTAATTCCAAATTTCACTATTCCAGCTCTATCCGATCACTTAAATTCATATTGTACCAAATTTGGTACCATTTAGTACTTTTCGTACCCAAAAGTACGAATTTCCAAAATACTTCTATCCTACACCCCGACAGTAATCCTAATTCTAAATTTCAGGATTCCAGCTCCATCCGTTCCCCCAAATCCAAATTGCACCTTATTTGTTACTATTTAGTACCTTTCGTACCCATATGTACGGACTTCGAAAACTACCTCCATATCTCTAACCTACACTCCAACAGTAATAGTAATTCACAAATTTCAGAATTCTAACTTTATCGGTTCGCCCTAATTCAAATTGTACCAAATTTAGTACCATTTAGTACTATTCGTACACATGAGTGCACATTTTCAAAACCACCTCCTTGTATCAACTCATCTTCCTAACCTTGATTTGCATTCCAAATTTCAAGATTTTAGCTCTATCCGTTCACGTAATACCAAATAGTACTAAATTTAGTAACTTTTAGTACTTTTCGTACACTTATAGTTCGAATTTCCAAAAACCATTTGGTACACCTTTCTAACTCGCCATCAGTGAACCTCATTCCAAATTTCAGAATTCTAGCTCTTCGAGTTTGCCTAATAAAAAGGGTACCATATTTAGTACCTTTTAGTACTTTTAGTACAGTTCTAGTTCAAATTTCCAAAAATCAAGCCTTATCTGACACCTTCGGACCAAGAGTGACCCTCACCCAAAATTTCAAGATTCTAGCTTTAGCCGTTTAGTCTGGGCGTTGATTATCAGTCAGTCAGTGAGTCAGTGAATCAGTGAGTCAGTGAGTCATCATTACTGAACTCTTTTATAAGTACAGATATTGATTTTGTATCACGAGTTTGCTTTAAAATCTTTATGCACTGTAATGTGGGGCTATACCAAATCATTGACATATACCAAACATTTTTAGTAACCAAACTTCTTCATAAAGGACTCGAAATATTAAATTACGTTAAACTTAGTTTGAAAGAAATTTTTGAAAAAGATTTACAGTTTTCTTGCACAGTAGCCATTTTAGTATGTGCCGGCTGGGTTTTGGAGCTTTTGGGCCATTATCTTAGGAAGTATTGACTTACTTCGTAAACAAATTGTACCGTTGCAAATGAGGCCGCTCGAGCAACCTACTACAAAAAGAGTCAAAACCATGCGATAGGAGCTCTTAAACGTCACCTTGTCCGAAATTTTGTTGGTGCCGTCTGGGTTCTTGGAGCTTTTAGGCCAATATCTCAGGAAGTATGGACTCGCACAAGAAACAAATTACACCGACGAAAAGGGAGCCGCAAGGAAAACTTATTAAAAAAATTTCAAAACTATCCCTAAACTTCACTTTATCCGAATTTTGTGTGGGAGGTACCCGAAGAAGTGGACCGATACAATGGATGAAATAATACGATGTGCAAAGTCTGCACCAATCAGAAACTCCTTGCGAGAATTATCTTGCGGATTTGACATTTTGGTTCGTGTCGTCAGGATTTCATGCAGCTTTTAGACCAATATCTCAGGAAGTATGGACTTGCGCAGGAAAACAAAAAAACGCTGCCATAAGTATACTATATCTGAGGGTAATTACTTTGAGGGGACAAGATAGTTATTGATGAATAGACAGCGAAATTTTATGCAACCCTTATTTTTGGTCCGATTCATGTCAAATGTTGGGACAGGGCATATTTTGGCTTCTGACTAAAGTGCAATCGAAACATATGACATATGCAAAATTATGCAAAATGCATAACTTTTTGCATATGCAAAATTTATGCATTTTACATATTTTCTTATGCAACAAATATTTCAATAAAATGTACCAAAATGTTTGTATGTACAAATTTTCAGTTTAAAATTCTTTTCAGACAAGTCAATAAAATAGAGAAATCTATAACCACAGCCTCAACATTCAAAATACCGGAAATCTGGAGGTATCGTTCTATGGGCGTTATATGAAGGCCTGAACCTAAACAGACAAATATTAGGTGGAAATTTGTTTACCCCAAAGGAAGACTTAATACAAAATTTCAGCCATTTTGGCGGGATATTGAGGGCAAAACCTTCAAAATACCGGAAATCGGGAGGTACCGTATTATGGGGGCTATATGAAGACGTGTACTTATATCGACAAATTTCAGGTGGAAAGTTTTATACCTCCAAGGAAGACTTAATACAAAATTTCAGCCAGTTTGTATGTAAAATGTGTCTGTTTAAAATTCTTTTTAGACAAGTCAATAAAATAGAGAAATCTATAACCACAGCCTCAACATTCAACATTCAACATTCAAAATACAATATGAAGACATGGACCTATACCGACAAATTTCAGGTGGAAAGTTTTATACTCACAACTAAGACTTTAAACAAAATGTCAGGCATTTAAGTGTGATGTTGAGGCGTTCTGTTACAAAATTTTATCGTGTTGGGGTCCATGGACAACGAAAATACCTTTGGTTTGTTTGGGTCACTTCGTTTTATTATTTTATAACGGCAAAAGTAGTGAAAATCTGGGTATCTTCTTCTTCTTTATTTGCAAATCCGTATTCGGATATTAGCGATCATACAATGTTGCTTCCCCCCATACCAGTTGCTGATATTATTCGAATGTTCGCCACAAATGTTCGGAAACGATATGATTTTCGAACACTTGGCAAGTGTTTTTTCTTGTGTTTTTCTTTTGTTCGCTAAAAGTTCGAAAATGATATCGTTTGTTGAATGTTTCTTCTTCAGAAGAAACATTGTTTCGAGAAACATTTTTTTACTTTGGACTTTTTTGTTTTCAAAAATAATTTTATGTAGTTTGTAAAAAATTCCCATTTGCTTTTTTCAAATAATTTTGATATAAATGCTACGTATAATATAAATAATAAGTGTTGATAAAGACAACATATGGGTAGGTTGTTGCCAAAAACAAGACAGCAATGTTTATCAATAGTTACACATCAAATCGCAAACATAACAAAGAAATAAAGACGAAAACGGCACATAACAGAAACATCAAAGAAACTCCACCAAAAATGTTTTTCGCCACTATCGTAAAAACTATCGTCAATCATTCGCTAATAATATTATTAATTATATTCGAAATCGAAAGATTTCCTGCCACAAACTGAGCGACGAGTGAATCGTTTTCAATTCATTCTCGTGTGTCGTTCTCGAACAAAATATCCGCAAAACTATCGAGAAACATTCGAAAACGATATCGTTTTCGATAGCAATGGTATGGTGGGTTATTACAGAGTTGTTTGATTGTATATGTATAATAAAATAAAAAAATATTTCATTCAATTATAGCTAGATCTCTATTTCTGGCGGCGCTTAAAAGGCTTGTTTCATCTTGGTGTCCTGTCCATTCCTGAATGTTTTTGATCCATGTTATTTCTCGTCTCCCTCTCGGACGGCGTCCTTCTATTTTGGATCTTATGATAGCTTGGAGGAGATTATATTTTCTGTTTCTCATAAGATGTCCCAAATAAGCAGTTTTTCTCGTTTTTATCATTCTGATCATTTGACTTTCGGTATTCATTTCGGTATTATTCACCCCTTTAATAGGAAAAGGGATCAATAGAAATCCGTAGTGAAAAAGAAGATATGCCCGTTTAAATTTGAACATGTAAGAAACACAGATTTTCACTACTTCTACCGTTATAAAATAATAAAACGAAGTGACCCAAACGATCATTATAGCATTGTGAGTCGATCTAGCCCTGTCCGTCTGTTGGAATCACTCTAGCGTCCACCAAAATGAAGCTAGAGAGCTATATTTTTGCATCCGAGTTTCCACAACTTATCCACAAAAAATTGTCGACATAGGTCCATGTGTAGACATAGCCAACATATACCAGTACCTCCCGATTTTCGGTATTTTTATGGTTTTAGATATATTTTTTGAACCACCTGTAATGTGACATTTGAGGTTTCCTGCAGTCATGAAACTTCTCTACCAAAAATTGTCAACATAGTTCCATGTTTCTGTAGCTCCTATATAACGGTGCCGCCCGATTTTCGGTTGTTTAAGAGTTTTAGCAAAATTGTTTGACTGGGCTACCCCTAACTTGACATTTGAAGTTCCCTGCAGTCACGAAACTTCTCTACCAAAAATTGTCAACGTAGATCCATGTTTAGGTATAGTAACCAATATAAACGTAATTCGCGATTTTCGTTATTTTTAGTGCTTCAGCTAATTTTTGGACTAAACTACCCGTACATTAACATTTTAGGTTCCCTGAAGTCACGAAACTTCTCCATCACAAATAGTCAATGTTTTGGTAGCGCCCACCATATAACGGTAATGGTCACAAAACTTTTCCGCCAAAAATTGTCAGCATTTGTCCTGTTTTGGTATATCCTGTTACGATACCTCCAGATTTGATTCACAGTCGTCACAAAACTTGTCCACTAAAATTTGTCAACATATGTAGGTCTACACTTTGATCTAGCTCCGATGTAAAGGAAACCAATTATTTTATTTTTGTTCCGAATATTTTATAGAGGGTATATAAAGTTCGACCCGACCGAATTTAACAATTTACTTCTTATTAATTTGTCGCTAGTCTACCTCCAGTTCTACGAATGTGCGTTCTTCTTTGTGGTTACAAATCTATTGAAATTAGTTGAGTAGGTTTGGCAGGATAGTTGAGAAGATGCAGTATGTCATGCGGTGCGGTACAGGCCCAGCAGGGCAAATGTTTTGAACGGTGTAATCGATCGTAATCGATAGGAATTTAGACGGCTGCACCATCCCGAGATTAGGTGAGCAAAAACTACTCTGGTTTGTCGTGGCAGCTGATGCTCCACAACTGCTATAGATGGGGGATGTACTTCAAGTACCGTATTCACACGATAGTTATTTATGGCATCAGCGAATACATCTGCGTGAATGCTATTCATAGCTGCTTGTTAGACTTCCTAATCTAGGTGTTCTCTCTTGTAACGTTGTACCTCTCTTTCTAGATCATGAAGATGCTTTCTGACATGCCTGGGTGGGGAGGTCCTATCCATCATATTTTGATTAGTAAGGCTCGGACGGTAACACCCCAGTAAGACCTGGAACGAGACCATGCCATTGTGTTGTTGTTAATGAAGAATATTTGTCTCCCCATGGAGATGGTCCACTAAAGAGATAAGAAGGCTCCCTGTTGCAGTTCTCAGGGCGGAAATATAAGAGATTTCAATCGTTTTGCACTTACTTTCGCGGATCTCATAGCTTACCGTAAAGCGATCTATCGCATTATATGTTATCAGCAAGGTTTCTTTGACTGCACCCCAAGTACTGCCGGCTAGGAACTTGAGGACTTTATGATAGCATTCTGACAGATTTAATTAATTTCAATATTTATTAATTCATTTCAATTTCAATATTTTTCCATCGCGTTACACATATGTATATTCAGGGACATCGTAGCTTATCACAAACCGACCTATCGCGTTATATGTGATCACCAAAGAACTGATAGCTGTGACATGCACGGACGAGGTGAACATACCGTCGAATGTGACCCCCCGAAAATCTGGGTGTAGTTAGTGGTAGGAATTCTGCTACCATCGACCATGACGTTCAGCTCAGTGCTCACCTCCGCAGTCTATGTGGTCAAGAGAGTAGCCGTAAATTTAGTTGCTATTATTTGCATATTCTTTGCGTGAAAAGGTGGTAAGATCAGTCAAGTAGGAGTTCAGCCTTTCACAAATGTCATCAAGGAAGTTACCTGACGTCAAGATCTTACAATAAGTCGCATACGTTACAATGTCAATGCCGTGTGGATGGCGCGGAATACTAGAGAGGTAGAGGTTAAACAGTTCCGGGGATATCACCACAACTCCCTGTTTCACTCTACGGGGCTTGGATTTCTTGTTCCTGAATTCTACGCACGACTGACATCCAGACATATAATTGATTATACAACGTTTCAAACGTGGCCGGAGGGTTGTCTGCTCGATGTCCTCAAAGGGTGCCTCTTGACAAAGGCTTTTGATAAGTCAAGTTCCACCATCACTGTTCTATCACACGTCTTGATCTGGTCCCTGACTAATACATGTGTGTGGTGATGGCATGCAGCGCTGTTGTCGTGCTGTTGATCGCAACTGGGTAGCTATATCTGACGCTGGGGAGGGTAAAGCCTCAATAGTTTTTGTTACGGGTGACAAAAACGAAATCAATCAACACGATTCACCTTTGCTGACATCCTCGCCTGGCTTCCATAGCGGGACCACCCTGTCCATTTACCAGACTTCGGGTACGATGTGGGTGGTTAGTGATATTTTGAAAACTTTAGTGAGATACTCGAACCTCATCCAGCTGTTTCGGCATTACCATGGAGATTCTATCAGCGCCCAATGTTTTGGATAGTTTACGGTTACTGATGACATTCGCAGCATGAGTTAGTGAATCTCACTACAGGTGACACGATGGTTATATCTGGCGAACTGTGACACTCTCCACTAATTCTGGTAGAGACAACCTCAATGACCGTGTAAAACGTAGATCTATCAATCTGTTCAGCCAGCACTCTGGCTGTTTCTGAGGACCGAATGCAACAACTCATGATGAACATTAAAGTCCCGCCAAGACCAGACGGTTATGACCTTCCAAAGGCGGGCTAATGTTGAGCCTATAACCTGGAGTAAAAGCGGGCTGATATTGGGCTTATAACTTGAAGTATCTGCTGGATGTATATGTCGGGAGGTGTACATTGGGCAACTTAACCTTGGCAGATCCCCATTTGACTGCTACTCCATACATTCCATGTCATTGGAGTCAGGCTCCAGCGAGATATGTATGTGTTGAACAGACTAGTGTTATAGCAATGCTTATCCTCCACCTCTATTTCCGGTGCGACCCTGGTCAGTACATTGTAACCATCACAATGCTGTAAGTTGCAGTTGTTGTTGTAGCAGCACAAATATGTTCGTTCGTGTATTATTTCAGTTATCAGGTTCAGGTTTCCTGTATACAGACTCAAAAGTTCAGCAACTGGGACAGGTTGCGTCCATAAAGAATCTTGAGTAAGGTTAGTGGGATTAGGGAAATGCAGCGTGTCGTGCGGACCCAATCCACATGCCGGGCATGTGTTGGGTATCGTAACATCAATACGAATTGATACGACTCCATCTTCCGTATCTTAACAGGGTTCATACCACTCGTGTTTGCCTTGGTTGCTGGCGTTTTTCTACTTCTGTGGATGGGTGGCCCCAAGTACGGCCTGCGCGACTGCCTCAGTCTCTGTGATCTAGAGATTCTATTTATATCTTTGGATCTCTCTCTAGATCATGAAGATTTCTCCTGATGTACCTGGGTGGGGAAAGTCTGTCCATTAAATCGGGACAGGGATGCTCACTGCGATAACACCCGAACATGTGCAGGCAGTGTTCACGCAGCAACATAGTCCCTGTCGTAGTCCTTCACACGGACGAGTCTAGAACAATCCCTGAGATGCATCTTTTCACGGCGTCTATTGCATCTCACCGAAGTTTGTGTGTGACGGATGCGGATGTGAAAAAAACTAAGTACATCCGTCCCGGTAAGGACCAAAAGAATCCGGAGCTGGTATTCCGGGACATGCTGCTCCCAACATAGAAAAACGATACAAATACAAATATGTGTACACTGAGGTGTCAGCTGCTGGCCAGAACACGGGTGTTGTGTGGATCCGGGTCAATCCGGTAGCGAAGAACCCGACGCCGCACAGTGCTGCCGCGTGGACAAAAATCAAAATATGTGATGTTAACTTTTACATATGTTTATGTTTTCTTCTTACAGTAAGCACATCCGATATGACGAATCTGAAAGAATTTTGTCGATATGTGCATCCATAATGAAGTTATAGCTCTTTAAATATGAAAAATATTTTCCAGGTAATCTAAGGCGATAAGAATATGAAAATTAGACGACATTTAAAATAAAATTTTCTGAAAAGTTTGTTGATAATATTAAAAGTTTTGGATGGGGATTTGATGGGTGGGCTATAAATATAAAATTTTAGTACAAAAAGTTGACATCAACTGCACATCGGCGAAGTACCGTTATCAAGAATTAAAAATTTAAATTTGATAAAAATAATATAAATTCTTAATATTAGGTAGAGTATATCTTTTGATTGCCACCTTGGCTCTTGATTTCCGTTAATTGGACATCTCTTGCGAAGCGAAATGTGTAAAAACATTCTGCCCATCCCTGCAACCTTCTGAGATATATCGGTTCAGATTTTATATAGCCCTCATATATATCTTTTCCCGATTTTGCCACAACTCGTTCAATTTTGATCGGATAGCCTTCAAATAGCCTTCAAAAATCGGTTCAGATTTGGATATAGCCCCCATATACATCTATCCCCGATTTTGCTATAATCCGCTCAATTTTTGATGAATAGGCTTCAAATTGAACATGTGATGTTCCTAAGGACCCTGTTCAGTTTTACCGTTGAACTAGGTTGATGAATGTTTGCACAAGTACTTATGAGGGCACAGGAATGAAAGATATCAACTTTGGTCCATATCGGTTCAGGTTTGAATATGGCTTCGATATATAATTTCGCCCGATGTCACTCAACTACGGATAATTACGTCATATTTTCCTAATTTAATCAATATCTCACATAAATTGCGTGTTTAGTGAAAATATATATGAGAGCTATATCCAAATCTAAACCGATTTTTATCCAAATCGATGAAACTGAAAAAGGTCTTAAGAAAACATCCCATGTTAAATTTGAAGGGTATGTTTCAAAAATTGATCGATTTATAGCAAAATCGGTGAAAGATATATATGGAGGCTATATCCAAATCTGTACCGATTTTTGCGAAATCAAATCCAAATCGGTAAAACTGAACAGTGGCCTGAGGAAACATTCCATGTTAAATTTGAAGGCTATTCATCAAAAATTGAGCGAATTATAGCAAAATCGGGGAAAGATATATATGGGAGCTATATCCAAATCTGAACCGATTTTTACGAAAATGGGTGAAACTACTCGGGGACATAAGAAAACATCACATATAAAATTTGAAGGCTATTCGACTAAAATTGACCGAGTTATAGCAAAATCGGGGAAAGATATATTTGGGGGCTATATCCAAATCTGAACCGATTTTTGTGAAAATCGGTAGAGCAACTCAGGGGCCTAAGAAAATAGTACATACTAAATTTTAAGGGTATTCGATCAAAAGTGACCGAGTTATAGCAAAATCGGGGAAAGATATATATGGGGGCTATATCCAAATCTGAACCGATATTGACCAAAGTTGAAATTTTTCATTCCTATGCCATTAAAAGTACTTGTGCAAAAATTCATCAACCTAGGTCAACTCCTTCTATTTTTGTCCACTTTTGTATGGAAGTATAGAGTATATCAGTTGTCGAGTCTGCCTAATGTCATCTTCAAGATTAGGTCACAATAATTGCTAAGCTCTTCCCCACCTGTTGATTGTTTACAATACCTAATAAAACTTTTAGCGATAGCATAAAATAAGCTTTCTCATAGAATAACAAAACATTTGACAAATCTCATGAATATTTTCACATATTTTTTCTCCCGAGAGAGCTTTCTTGTGTGACACTGTATGAACAACTTAATTGACAAAGCCCCAACTGTAAATAGGGTGGCAAATAGAAACAAACTGCATTTCAAACAAAAACAAACAAACAAACCTCCAACACATCAATTTGTTTGTTATCTGTAAAGCTCTTTTAGTGGCTAGTAGTGGGACCGGCTGGTGAGCGAGATACTTATGTTTGTATGTATGTCTGTCGAATTGTCAAAAGATAGAGGCAACCAGACCTTTGGCACTAATTAAATGCATGAGCGAGAGTTTTCGCCGCAGCTTAGTTAGTCGGTGGCAGTCAATTTAGTTAAACGGTTCGTACGGTACAGGCACGCTTCAATCCATATTTGCCCGTGTAACGTGTTTGTGAGTACGTGTGTGTGTGCGAGCGTGTTCGAGTTTATGAGTGGGGTCAATCACTTGCGTATATCTTCTCTGTTGACAATTCACATTGAACTGCAAGAACAACAACAAAAATAATAACACATCAACAAAAGTGCACGCAATTTTGCAAACATTGTCTCGCAAAGTGAATGATTCTGGGGAAAATCGTTACCGGAAATTAATAAAATGACGGATTTAATTCACCTTGTAAGTCCTCATCCACCACATGCAGAGGTACAGACATCCAAAGAATTTGTTTCTGTTTTCTATTTGGTTGTAATTGCTTTTTATTTGGCTTTTAGTTTTGGTCCATCTTAAATATTGGCTTACAAAAAAGAAATCATTGAAATCATTGCTTTTTTCTTCAATTTAATTTATTGGCCAGAAGTTCTCTGGATTTGCTCGACCTTTGCATGCTTTGTGGATATTCGTAAGAAATAATTGCTGAATTCTTTTTTGTAATTACATTCTATTTGTATCCACCGTACAATTTAATTGTGATTTATGTGAAGCAATAAGTTTGTGTGTTGGTAAGCCAAGGTTCGATCCTTATGCGCGCCCTTTTATGCGTTTGTTATTATTGAAGGTATACTTGTATGTTGTTGTTTCCTGTGCGTCCTTGACCTTGTCCCTCTGTATGTTGTGAGTTGTGTCTGTGCGTGGTTGTGCAACAATAACATGTTTGGGTAAATTAGAGCTTTTTCCCAACAAAAAGGATAAATATGTAGATGAAAAAGCTTTCCTATTATCAAAGAAGAGAGATAAAGAACATAAAACATGGGTTGTTGTAAGGAATGTCTTTGGTGGTATCAAGATGTTGCTTAAAAAGGAACAGTGTTTTGAGATAAAATTTTCTTCATGTTGAACTGAAGTGGTTATCATGTTTCAATTGTGTTTATTGATAATCATATCGCTGTGAACACTAAATTATACCGCTGTCGTTTTCGGTGAGTTGAAGATAATATTTGACTTCACCTCTAGTTTTGTTGTAGTTCAATTATTCAAGACCTATTGGGGTACATTTTATCAAAATTATCTTTAATATGGTTTTAATCTAATCGTCGTTATTTATAGCTACTTAATGTGGATTTGCCGATATGGTTACTATTCGATTAATCTATAGCACCACATTTAAATAATCTTACTGAATTTTGTTTTATGTTCAAAACAACAAACTTTTGGGGATTAGTTAATTAAAAATTTTCTACAACATCACAGTGGATGCGTCCAACGACAAAAATCAAAAAAATGTCATATCATTTTTAAAATTTTAAGATGCAAATCGCTTCTAAACATTCAAAATTTTAATTAATTCTCTTTCGAGTTGAGCTGTTAGGCCTTTAGAGATACATTGAAAAATTAGGAGTCTACCGAAGTCCCACGCATCCAACCATTACACTACGTTTCACGGGTGGTAAAGCCGATCTTCAGGTGTATTAGGATGTTGTTGTTGTGGCAGACGAAGGCAAAGCTTGGAAACTAGTATATATATCGCACTTCATTAGATAAATGTATATGCGAAATTATGTCAGTTAATTGAAACTCCAAACTTTTCCTATAGTCCTGCTTGGTAATCCCATTTTTCAACGTTCACAAATACTATGGTAAGTTTTATTCCTACATCATTAGTAATTGCTCTTCTATATCAGAAGATTTTATTTTTGATTTGATCATCAATTATTGTCTACTAAAGTTTTGACAAGTTGATGGTAGCTTAGAACGCTAAGACGCCGGCAACCTTGACACTCAGTTGTCGGAGACGCAGTTTCGAATCCCAGCCTGGCTCATGCTGAAATTATTTTTTATTTTTGCCTTATTAAGGCGAAGGTCATTTATAGTGATATTTAATTAATTCTCTTTCGAGTTGAGCTGTTAGGCCTTTAGAGATACATTGAAAAATTAGAGTTTCAATTAACTGACATAATTTCGCATATACATTTGTCTAATGTATAGTAAATGTGAATTTAATTTTTTTGGTACACAATTTTATATTTGTAAGGGCTTTTACTATTCTAAGAGCACAATTTCTGTCTTAATTTTACTGTCCCCACTTCGAGGATGAATGTCCAATAACAAGGATATCATGAGATAATTATATTAACCGGTTTTGAAAATTTTTGAAAACCGAAAACCGATTTTTGGAAAAATTGAAAATTTCGGTTAACCGAAAACCGTTTTGTTTGGAAAAACCCTAGTACGGAGGGTATATTAAGTTTGTTTCTCTGTTTGTAGCACACCGAACTAATCATTTTCGACCCTATAAAGTACATATATATTTTTCAATTTCAATTCATTTATTCGTAATAATTAAGCCTTTGGGCCAATTTAATTACAAAGTTATTTCAATTAATTATGGCATTAGATTTTACATATAAAACTTAAACTCTACAAATGTATGTATCATGGGTATAGATGCATCTCCATATTCTCTTAAAATAAAGACGTATGCCATTATCAACAGTGAGATTCCGGTTTATTGTATAAAATTAATAAGTTTACTTTTAAAAGCCGATATAGTATGTGCAAAATGTCTTTCATTATAAGGTATAAATGTATTCCACAGCCTGCATACCCTTACTACAAAAGAGTATTGCATTGCGAGAGAATTAAATCTTGGACAAACCAATGTTCTCAATCGTGGTGACGGTCCAAAAGAAAAGATTGACGTTAGGTATTGCGGAGATCCATTTTTAAACACTCTATAAAACATTAGCAGTAATCTTACTTTTATGAAGGTATCAAATGAGCAACCTAGGAAATCAAAAACATACTGCGTCACATGATCATTGGGACGTAGTCCATACACATATCGAATTATTCTATTAAAGCATAGTCTCAGGGATGTTACATCTGTTATTGTTGTTCCGGAATAAACCTCCAACCCATATAAAATAATTGGCATTAAAAAGGATCGAGCCATAAGCTTTCGCATATTTAGAGACAGGGAGCAGGGAATTCCGTGTAGTCGGCGAAGACCAAAGGTAATTCTTGATAAAATGTGATTTATATGAGTACTAAAATCTAACCTTTGATCAACATAAATTCCCAGAGTTTTCATGTGGTCAACATACTCGATTACATTGCCACCTATGTTGATATCAGGTATGTCACATGAACGTGCGTTAAATACCAAAGCTTTAGATTTCGATATATTTAAAGAAATAAAATTTACAGTACACCAGTCCTCAACTCTACTTAGAGACATTTGAATATTATATATTAAACCACCTACATTATCTATATTAGAGGAAAAAAGCATTTGTAAATCATCTGCATACAAGTGGCTGCTCGTATCTGTGAGCCTTTCAAATATGTCGTTTATATATAAACTAAAAAGCAAGGGCCCTAAAACCGATCCCTGCGGTACACCCGTTTTCAAAATCTTCAATGATGAAACTGTATTTTGAAACTTCACAAACTGCTTTCTCTCAAATAAGAAATTCTTTAATAAAGCACATGACATTTTCGAAAAGTGGAAGGTGTTAAACAATTTGTTTAATAATAGTTCATGACATACCGACTCAAAGGCTCTGCTCAGATCTAATGTAATTAATATAGAAACTTTTTTGTTGTCCGTATTACGTCTTATTTCGTCAGTTAAACTTGTCATTAAAGTTGTAGTATTGAAATGTTTCCTGAAACCCGACTGAAATTTTGAAATTCTTTCAGACACATTCTCACTAGCAATAATTTGTTTATTCATTAAAATTTCGAGGACTTTGGAACATACTGGCAAAATACTTATTGGCCTGAAATCAGAACAGTTAATCGGTCTACGATTTTTGGGAATGGGAACAACCCTTGCAACCTTCCACAAATCAGGATATGAATTCGACATTAAAATATAATTATAAATATGCACTAAATGCCTTGAAATTAATGGATATATGCACTGCAGAAACTTAGGGGATATACCGTCCACACCAGTAGCGTTTGATTTTATGCTATGCAATGCATTCCACACGTCTTGATCATCTACTGATTGAAAGCAGAATTCATTTAAATTATTTCTCTCTGAGTGTGGAAAAATTAAATTAGGTGCATTACTAGGAGGACGAAGGAGAAAATGATTATTAAATTGGATTGGATTGGTTGGATGCGTGGGACTTCGGTAGACTCCTAATTTTTCAATGTATCTTTAAAGGCCTAACAGCTCAACTCGAAAGAGAATTAATTAAAGATTATTAAATTCTTCAGCATCTACTTGTTCACCAAGTTCATTAGCACTCTCAGTTACACCTAAATTTCTAATTTCTCTCCACCTACCAGAATGAGACACTGACTCAAACAAATTCTGAAAATAGACATTTCTGCGCTTTCTTATAATAGATTTGAGTTTATTCCTATATTTACAGTAAATTCTCCAGTTCTCATTGCACTTGTTTTCCATAAAAGCCCTGTAAGCCATATCCCTCTTCTCTTTGGCTAGTAAAATAACAGGCTCATTCATCCAAGTCGTGCTTTTTCGATTGAATACTCTCTTGAGTGGGATATGTCGGTCAAATAGATCAGTAATAACTGCATTTAATAGTTCTACTTTATAGTATATGTCTTCGCTATAGTAGATTTCACTGAAGTCTACTGCACTTACATCCATTGCACAATCATCAAAATTAAATGAACTGTAATCTCTGACATATTTCACATTTTCACGTAAATCACATTGAATTGCTACTGACATATATATTAGGGCGTGATATGAGTTCATAGCTGGAAATTGGAATTGCTTGCTATTTAGAACTAAATTCCTATTAGATACTAAAAAGTAGTCTATTAAGGAACTTCTTTCCGAACCTATACTAAAATGAGTCGGAAGGCAGTTATGAATTATTTCCAGCTCTAATCTTCTACACGCGTCTCTCATTATATGCCCGCGTTCAAATAAATCTATATTAAAGTCTCCCATAAAGACCACGTTCTCATACCTTCCAACCATTTCCGACAAAACATGTTCACATCTCGGTAGTCCGCCATGGGGTAGGTATAAGACACCAACTAATAACTTTCTTCCCTCTGTCATGTCAATTTCCACAAATAACCCTTCAACCAGCCCCTCCTCCATAATATCAAACACCACTTTAGACTTAAATTTCTCATTTACATACATACACACTCCTCCCCCCCTTCTCACTATCCTGTCGTTTCTGAAAATCTTGTAACCATCAATTTTTACAGCTCCATCTAGAGTATAACTTCTTAACCAGGTTTCCGATATTCCAACAACATCAAATTTTCCATTATCCACAAGATCTCGAATTTCGTCAATTTTCGTACATGCAGATCTTGGAGCAATACTTTGTGCATTCATATGCAAAATATTAAGATTATTGGGAGAAAGATGTAGATTATGAATCTCATGCCTATTGACAATGGCCCCCAAATTATCATTCATAATATTTATATAGAGAAGCAAACCATACCCATGATACATAAAAAGACTTAAGATTAAAACTAAACCTACATGTTATAATTTTATTATTTTCCATTTTATTTACATTTATTGCTCGCAAAAAATAAATAAAAAGAATAAAAAAGGCATATCAATTCTAATTTATAACCAGCAGAAACGTTTTGAATAGCAGATAATACATACATAAGTATGTCTTAATGGTTATAAAAACGTATAAATTCTTACTATAAACAATATGTAAAAACATGAAGTGAAAAGATACAATGAATAAGCTTGCAAAGAGAAAAGAAATTTTTGTTTGTAATCTAGATATTAACATCATTTATTTTATCGCTTCGGACAGTCTTCTCAGATCCATCGGGGAGTACCAACTTTGCCTCAGGAACAACCAAGTTTTTAATGTAGTTGTTTTATTGGTACTTTTTATCTTCTCTTTACCACTTTTTTATCCCGCACCAAATATGCAGTGTTGTATTTATTTTATTTTCTTATTTGTTTCAAAATAGTCTCTCAACTCAAAGCACGATGCAGATGACAGTCTAAGAGAATTCTGTTTTCTTCATTTTTATCTTGATGATTTCTTATAGAATTTAAGAGTTATTTGAATACGGGATGTTTCGGCTGTTTATGGAGTTGTTTTGTTGGTAGCTATTTTTTTTTTTTTATTTATCTTGTCTTTAACACCTTTTCCTTTATCTCGCACAAATTATGCAGTGTACAATGAACAAATTATATTTTATTTATTGTTTTAAACAATTACAGAGATATTCCATATAACATTGCAACTTTGTCACTAATTCTTTCAGTCAATCCACTTTTTACACATGTAAGATAAGTAAGATTTTAGCAATTTATTTTTTTCACGAGCGAACAAAAAATACGTCTATTCACGTGCCATATTCCTCTTTAATTTGGGGAGATCGGCCCATTCGTTTTCGATATATCGTTGGCACCGCAAAACGCTTTTACAAAAAAGGGTTTCGAGAAAAACGGGTTTTAAGTTGAGCCTCTAAACACAAAACTCAACGGATTCTTCTAACATACGGGTGGGGAGAAAAATTATTGTTTAAAGTGAATACCTCAAAATTTTTCTTTTTCTTTCTCGAGTTGTTGGTAGGTAGCAGGTAGCCATTTACCACAAAACTATGCAACATTTTTCAATAACAAAAATTCCAGAAGTAGTTTAAGATGTGCTCTTTCAGGAGGAAAAAACATCTACATAAAAATATTTGTAGTTTCTTTGAAAAAAATTCATGAAATTTTTTTTTTTTTTGGTCTACACAACTAGGTGTAACCCCTTAAATCTTATAAAGTACCGAAAAATCGGTGGTAACCCTGTATGGAGGAAATGGACCGATATGGCATTTCCTTGTAAGGGCGTGTTCTGGACAGGGACGTAGCCAGGATTTCATTTCGGGGGGGGCCCACCTGACCAAAATTTTGAAAGTTCATGTTAGCGAAAATTTCTTATTTAGCAAAGACATAAACCTTATTTTAGAATTATATTACTGATGAAATATTGTTCATTACTATATTTTAATTAAAATGACGTAAGACTTCTTGGCCAATGTCCCATGTCTTTTTGACAATATATCAGAGTTAATTTATGTTCATAACAATGGATTTATTAATAATAGCATATATTTTTGGGTGTATCATTTATCAAATAACTCACAACTACAGTGAATGTTATGTAATTCAGTGATATCACTTCGGTTAGACCAATCGGAAAACCTTAGATATAGCTTAACATTTAGTTTTGTTGTTTACATGGAATGTTGAGGACCTTTCCTTTGTTTCCTACTTCACAAAAGTTCAAAATCACGGCTTCAATTTTCCACTCGAATTCTATTGAGCAATTTATGGAAGGAAAATGGGATTAGTAGAGATTTATGCAGAGGGAACGTTCGGATATCATGGCGTTATCCAGTAGTATATTTTATATTTGCAGGTATATTTAGGAGTTATATAAATAAAGGAAAAAAACGCCGAGATACGTGTCTCCTTTTTTGTGTTTTATCACGCTGCCATGTCATATTCGGTGTCAATTTCGGAAATTCAATCGTTGTTATTGTCATAAAGAAACCTATTGTAGTTAGTTCCCAATCGTAGACTTTATCGCAAAGAATTTCTGGAGGCTGATAGTGGTTTTCTTGATAGAGCACTAATGCAGAGCAAGAGTGAGTCTATCCATGATGAAATTTTAGCACCCAATCGCGGGAAAATCGTCGGACTTCTCTTACAGAAATTCTGGTTTCCTATGGTGGATCTTCTCATAAGTTGATCAGGAACTTGGAAAACTCTGAAAACCAGTCTTGAATTCTTTTAAAATGAAATTCTGGCGCCAATCCAAGGTCTATACATGTATACATTCTTTTAGCAAAAATTCATAAACACAATTTTTCCCAATCTACATTTTTTTTACTCTCAGCCTTTAGTCAAAATGTGCCTCATCGAAATAACGGTTTCAAGGAAGAAATGTGTTCAGAAAATTTGGAGACCACTTAGCTATGTTCGTCCATCTGGGTGGCTGCCTGGAGAACACGATAATTCTCGAACAGATCAACCGACTCTGTCCAAAATATGGCCTTCGTTATATTTTGTCCACATTTCGATCAACTTCGAATATGGACAATATCGATCCACTCTTTCGATATCCTTCCACAGAGTATTTCTAAAATTTTCAGGGAAGTGCAGGTTAAGACCTCTCTGGATAATTAGTAAATATGGCTTCACTTCCTTTATGGTAATAATTTAGTTATAAGTAAAAACATGAAAAAATAAATTAATAAACAAAAAGACCTCTCGGGAAACGCTTTGGTATTTTGCAACAAATGTTCTCGGGTCCCCTATTACTACAGTACATGTTTTTTCAGGGAGAAGTCCATACTTTGATAGAAAATTGCCCTAAGGCAATCATGTGTAGTTGTTGGTGCGCACGACAACTTTATCGCGATATTTCTTCGAGCCTTATATAAAGTTCGAAGGTGGTGATTTTCGGTCTACTCCTTCTGGAATTTTAACTCAAATATCAGGAATTTTAGCTAAAGCGGTATTTGCGATTTTTCGTGAATGAAGCCACAGATTTGGACCAAACTCTGGATTTAGTAATATTTTGTCCAAACTTAGTTTTAGCTCGAAAATGAACAACCTTTGTGAAAAACTGAAAAGACTGGTGGAATGGAATGACCCCCAAAATAATATCTACTTCTATGATAAACTATGTTGGTCCGGTCCATTTCTTCAGGTACCTTCTCCGCAACACTATATTTTGTTGGCAAGTTCATACGTCCGCAAATGGCTACACAATGCTGAAAATCTCCTAATACATATGTAGCTTTGGGTTAACGGATTTTGGTTGTGTAGCCGTTGTTCGATCTGCCCATATATGAAAGTTTCAGTTCACACAGTCCCAGGGTATATTCCTGTCCGCAACGCCGACTGATACTTGTTGAGATTTTGACGAAGAAGAATCTGTTTCCGACCAGTTTTTTTTTGATTTCGTTTGTCGTCACAAAGTCCTTTGCCGAAGAAGGAAAAAGGAACATTTCTAGAAATGTGTATCCATTGAAAGTATAAACTTTAACCTCAATAATCTTTATTTTATTATCATTCAAAAGGATGAACAAAATATAAAAATACGACAGAAAAATCCTTTTTTGTACAATAGGCATTTACTAATTTGTAGCAAGAGACCAGTTTCAAATAATGTCAACGGGCGGTGGAACAGAATTCTATCATAAAAAATGGTTGATATGGTTTTTTTGCAAATTTGAAACATAATAAAGAACTTGTAATTGTTATGATGTTCAAAATAGTTCATTACAAATAGGTGTTAGAAACTATATACAAAAATTTAAAACCACAAAATTAAGCAACGATTCTATCTTTTATTGTTGAATTGCTCTTATCCAAAATTTCAAAAACAAAAGATCGCAAAAATTGTTTTTTCTGGATGGTGTTTATAAGCCGTAACAAATACAAATAAACATTTTGTTCTGAACTCAGTTACACTTACATTCAGCGTAAAATTACGAATAAACGCTTAAACAACACCTTTAAACTTAACAACAACTATGCGGAAAACTTCTCAAAAAGCCTAACGTGTTCATTAGTCTTTAGACTTTCAAATATGTTGGACAATAAGTATACCAATGTAGTTAAATAATTCTCTGTAATACTTCCACCAAATACTTTACTTATTTCTTGAAAAATTTAAAACATTTTAAAATTTTATTCAAAAATTAAAAAAATGTGTAGCGTAAGCTAATATCCTATGGGATTGCCCCCCCCCCCCCCCCCCTGGCTACGTCGGTGGTTCTGGACACTGAGTTCATTATTAAAACCTATTCGGTTTGAATATTTGCCGAAATAAATCGATATATAAATCATATAGGGAATATACGAAATCGAAAATCTTTCATGGCGAGGTTCACTATGCAATAAGAACTCCTGGTACCGGATTACAGCAAATTTGGTTGAACAATGTGTTGGTAACAGTAAAATACGTCTATACAGGCTGATCCGTTACATGGGAGCCACGGGAAAACTTCGACCTAAGAATGCAATATTTTTGTTAGGATATTTTTAGGCCACTAGGAAGTATTTTTGTCACACCTTCCCATGTAAGTGCCACCACTGTGAAAATGTTACAACAAAAATATTACATTTCTTGATATCAATAATAGAATTTTCAGGCGGCAACTTTCAGTATACCGCAAACTCTGTCGACATCTAGGTATGACGAAGCATGTAATTCGTTCTTTGCAGAAAAATTTAATGAGGGGTATATACATTAAGGCTTCTTTTTTGTGAAAAACCTACCTACTAATTTTTTTTTCCAATTGACCAAAAACCTTATATATGAACTTTTATGGCGATCGGTTAACGTATTGCGGCCTTTAGAGAATTTTCGTGAATATGCACATTTGACCCCATATAAATTACTGTGGAAACAAAGATGGTTCGGGTGGAACGAGTTAAGGTTTACCGATCGCCATAAAATTTCATATTTTAAGTTTTTGGGGTGCCACCGTGGTGCAATGGTATGCACTAGGGTTATGACTTTTAGACCTTTTTTCTCAAAAATGATTTCCTGTAGCGAGAATGAATGAACTTTTGCCTATTAATGCCAAAAATAACATTCATTCCATTTAATTATTAAAAAAGGTCATGCACAAACCATTTTGAAAAAAATGATTTTTTGGAAAATTCTATGAAATGAAAAAAAAATTGTCCTCAAAAAAAATTTTTCCTGTTGCATGAGTGAATTACCGTTGACCTATTAATAACTAAAATAACTTTTATTCCATTTAAATATTAAAAAAGGTCACGCACAAACCACTTTCAATTTATATGATATATGGAATAAAGTTATGTATGATATAAAATGATATATATGTTATGATATGGCGATAAAATTGGTGAGAAACAAAAGTTTATGTCATGTTGGTTATATTGTGTGGTTTTAAAGCTTTTTTTGAGTCGTATATGTGCTTAAAGTGACTCCAACATTTTTTCAAAAAAGCTCATATATGAAAACTTTGAAAGCTTTTTGTGCGTGAGCTTTTTTTGTTGAATCAACTTATAATTAAGATTTTATCTAATCTTAGGCAAAAGTTCATCAAAATATGATACAGGGATATGAGGTTGTAAAAAAGTCATAACCCTAGTATGCACACCCGCCTTGCACGCTGAAGGTCGTGGGTTAAATTCCCCAACCAGTCAACACCAAACACTTTTCAACGGTGGCAAAATACCCCTCAGTAATGTTGGCGACATTTCCTGAGTATTTCGGACTTGTAAAACTTCTCTACACGCCGTTCGGACTCGGCAATAAGCAGTAGGTCCCATATCATTGAGCTAATATGAATCGGGGTGCACTCATTGATATTAGAGAAGTCTCCCTTGTCCCATCTGGGATGTTTGTGGAACAATTAATAATAATAGCTACATTTTTTGACCGAACTACCCGTAATTTCACGTGTGGGGTTCCCAGTGGTCACAAAATATCTCCACTAAAAACCGTCAACGTAGGTCGATGTTTCGGTATAGCCCCCATATAACGGTACCTCCCGATTTTCGGTATTTTGAGGATTTTAACTAAAATTTTTGACCGAACTACCTGTAATTTGACAGTTGAGGTTCCTAGAAATCACAAAATATCTCCTCCAAAAATTGTCAACTTAGGTCCATGTTTTGATGTAGCCCCCATATAACCGTACCTCCATATTTTCGGTATTTTGAATATTTTAGCAACAATTGTTGACCGAACTGTCAAACTACATTTGACAGTTGAGTGATCACAAAACATCTCCACTAAAAACTGTCAACATAGGTGCATGTTTTGGTTTAGCCCCCGTATAGCGGTACCCCCGATTTTCGGCAGTTTTTCCCCAATTTTCGGTTTTTTTTTGGATTTTAGCTACAATTTTTGGTCCAAGTATCTGCAATTCGACATTTGGCTTTCGTAATGTTTTTTATTTAGTTTAAGTTCGAAGATGGATTATATCGGTCCACTCCTTCCGGTACCTCCCCCACAAAAGTTCGGAAATGTTCGGAAAATTTGTGCGCACTATATCTCTTGAAGGGAGTAACCGATTAGGTCCATACTTTGCACATCGTGAAATTTTTACCAGACTTATATGAGGTTCTAGTATGGACTCAATCGATCCACTCCTTCGGGTACATTCCACACAAAATTTCAGAAAAGTTCAGTTCAGGACCTGTTCTCGAATCTCTTTGATTTTTGTTGTGCCAACTTGTATTCACTGCCCCCCATAAGACGGTACAAGTTTCATCAGGGGCAAGTCCATACTTCTTGAGAAAATGGCCTGAAAGTTGTAAAAAATGCCTATGACCCCGTGTGTAGTGGTTGGAGCGCAAGATAACTCTCGAACGGATTTTGTGCCAACTTAGTTGAAGTTCGAAGATAAGCCATATCGGTCCACTCCTTCAGGTACCTCCCCCACAAAAGTTCAAAAATGTTCGGAAAAATTGTGCGCAAGATAACTCTTCATGGGAGTGACCAATTTGGTCCATACTTTACACATCCTAATGTATCTACCAGATATAGATCAGGTTCGAATATGGAGTATATTTGTCCATTCCTACGGGTACCTCCCACACAAAATTTTGGATAAATTCACTTTAAGACCTGCTCTCGAATCATTTTGATTTTTGTTGAAGCAACATGCATTCGCTTCCTCAATTACGACAGTAAAAGTTTTTTCAGGGGAAAGTCAATACTTCTTGAGAAAACAGTCCGAAAGTTGTAAAAAAAACCCCATGGCACCACACGTAGCGGCTGGAGAGCTCGAACCGAGTACTGCGTTCGTCCACACCAGCCAAGATCATCCATATACGTTAACGTATATGAGAATAACAATCAGTCGTCGTTGAACAGCCGACAAGTAAACATATGCATGGATGTACGCATAATTTTTGTGGGGACACTGAACAAAACCGCACACACCCGCCACTTGTTTACTGGTCGTAGTTCTAACAACCACTGAATGCTGACTCAAATGTTCTTGTGATTCTCTCACTACTTTACTCTCTTTCTATTTTGATCATCAATGGTCCACACTTTGGACATCGTAATATTTCTTCGAATATTAGATGAAATTCAAAGGTGGTGCTTATAGGTCGGCAAAGGCGGCTAATACTTTTTTACTTGTTTTTTTTATATACATATATTTTGTAAACATAGGCGCTACCATTTCAAAAATATGTTTGCAAATACGTACAATTTTGTCATAAATTTGATTTTTCGCGAATCCATTTGGACATTTCGGGATTATTTTTGGACATTTCGGGATTATTTTTTAGAATTTTTTTCTAAACATTCAAATTAAAACGGTCATATCTTTTATGCGCAACGATCAAGGTTAGTTATAACAAGTAAGAAGGCGTTAAGGTTAGCCGGGTTGAACTTGTTGTACCCTCCACCACGAGTTGTATTTAAGTAAAATGGAACAATTAGTTTCCTTTCGTGTATGAAGAAGACTGAGTACCAAATTTCAGCAATTTCGGTAAAATAAGGTGGTTAACCTTCAAAATACCGAAATTCGGCAGGTACCGTTCTACTATATCAAAACGTCGATTTATACCGACAAATTTCTGGCGGAAAATTTTTAGACTCAAAGAATACAATCTACATATATAAAAGAGTAAAGTGATGATGTGATCTACAACGCCCAGACGAAACGGCTGAAGCTAGAATCCCCAAATTTTGTGTGAGGATTAGTCTTGGGGCAAAGGTGCTCGATAAGGCTGGGTTTTTGGAAATTCGTCCTAGAAGGGTACGAAAAGTACTAAAATGTACTAAAAATGGTACCATTTGTGTGGGGGGCCGACTAAGAATCAACGCCCAGACGAAACGGCTGAAGCTAGAATTCCCAAATTTTAGGTGAGGATTAGTCTTGGGGCGAAGGTGCTCGATAAGGCTGGGTTTTTGGAAATTCGTCCTACAAGGGTGCGAAAAGCACTAAAATGTACTAAAAATTGTCAAATTTGTGTGGGGGGCCGACTAGGAATCAACGCCCAGACGAAACGGCTGAAGCTAGAATTCCCAAATTTTGGGTGAGGATTAGTCTTGGGGCGAAGGTGCTCGATAAGGCTGGGTTTTTGGAAATTCGTCCTACAAGGGTGCGAAAAGCACTAAAATGTACTAAAAATGGTCAAATTTGTGTGGGGGCCGTCTAAGAATCAACGCCCAGGCGAAACTGCTGAAGCTAGAATTCCCAAATTTTGGGTGAGGATTAGTCTTGGGGCGAAGGTGCTTGATAAGGCTGGGTTTTTGGAAATTCGTCCTACAAGGGTGCGAAAAGCACTAAAATGTACTAAAAATGTTCAAATTTGTGTGCGGGCCGACTAAGAATCAACGCCCAGACGAAACTGCTTAAGCTAGAATTCCCAAATTTTGGGTGAGGATTAGTCTTGGGGCGAAGGTGCTCGATAAGGCTGGGTTTTTGGAAATTCGTCCTACAAGGGTGCGAAAAGCACTAAAATGTACTAAAAATGGTCAAATTTGTGTGGGGGCCGACTAGGAATCAACACCCTGACGAAACGGCTGAAGCTAGAATTCCCAAATTTTGGGTGAGGATTAATCTTGAGGCGAAGGTGCTCGATAAGGCTGGGTTTTTGGAAATTCGTCCTACAAGGGTGCGAAAAGCACTAAAATGTACTAAAAATGGTCAAATTTGTGTGGGGGCCGACTAAGAATCAATGCCCAGACGAAACGGAAGAAGCTATAAGCTTGAAATTTTGAGTGTGGGTTGGTGTTGGTATGTTGGCGTGAGATAAGGCTCGGTTTTTGGAAATTCGTACTTTTGGGTACGAAAAGTACTTAATGGTACCAAATTTGGTACAATATGAATTTAAGTGATCGGATAGAGCTGGAATAGTGAAATTTGGAATTAAGATTACTATTGGAGTGTGGGATTGGGATACTTTTGGAAATTCGTACTTATGGCAACGAAGAGTACTAAATGGTACCAAATTTGGTACAATTTGGATTTGGGTGATCAGATACATTTGGAATCCTGAAATTCGAAATTAAGATTAGTTTTGGAGTGTTGGATAGAGGTAGGTATGGAAATTCGGACCTATGGGAACAAAAAGTACTAAATGGTACTAAATTTGGTACAATTTGGACTACGGTGATCTGATGCAGCTGTAATTCTGAAATTTGGAATTAAGATTACTGTTGGCGTGTAAGATTGAAGTAGTTGTAGAAATTCGTACTTATGGGTACGAAAGTACTAAATGGTACCAAATTTGATACAGTTTGCAATTGGGTGAATCGATATAGCTGGAAACCTGAGACTGTTGGAGTGTAAGATTGATAAAGTTTTGGAAATTTGTACTTATGGGTAGGAAAAGTACTAAATAGTACTAAATTTGGTACAATTTGGATTTCAGTGATAGGATACATTTGGAATCGTGAAATTCGGAATTAAAATTGATGTTGGAGTGTTGATAGAGGTAGGTTTAGAAATTCGTACTATGGATACGAATAGTTCTAAATGGTTCCAAATTTGGATTTGAGTTATCGGATATATCTGGAATCCTGAAATTCGGAATTAAGCTTATTGTTTGAAAATTTGTACTTATGGGTACGAAAAGTACTAAATGGTACTAAATTTGGTACAATTTGGATTTCGGTGATCTGATGTAGCTGCCATCCTCAAGTTTGGAACTAAAATACCTGTTGAATTGTAGGATTGATAAAATGTTGGAAATTTTTAGTTATGGGTAGGAAAAGTACTAAATAGTACTAAATTTGGTACAATTTGGATTTGAGCGAACGGATAGAGTTGGAATCAAGAAATTTGGAATTAAGATTACTTTTGGAGTGTAGGATTGAGATATGGAAGTAGTTTTTGAAATTCGTACTTATGAGTACGAAAAGTACTAAATTTGGTACAATTTGGATTTGAGCGAACGGCTAGAGGTGGAATCTTGAAGTTTGGAATTAAGATTACTGTTGGGGTGTAGGATTGAGGAAGTTTTGGAAATTCGTACTTATATGTATGAAAGGTACTAAACGGTACTAAATTTGGTACAACTTGGATTTGAGCGAACGGTTAGAGCTGGAATCTTGAATTTTGGATTTAATATTACTGTTGGGGAAATGCGTGCTTATGCTTACCAAAAGTACTACATTTTGTACAATTAGGATTTGGATGAAATTATAGCGCTCGAATCCTAAAATGTGGAATTAGGTACACTTAGGGGTACAAAATGGTTCCATGTATGGTACAATTTTGTATTGGATGAACGGATAGATCTGGATTCGATTTAAGAAATATGTGCCATAAATATACGAAAAGTTGTAAATGGCACAGGATTTGGTACAATTTGTTATTGTGTAAAGGGAATTTTGAAATAATTGGAGGAGGTTCGTATTTATGTATTTACATGTAAAGTACTAAATAGTTCTATAATTGGTTTTGAGGGAACAGATAGAGCTGGGAATGAGGATGGCGGTTGTTGGGTTAGGCCATATTTGCGAACCTCAATTAAAATATCTCAAAAAATGTGGATTGCTCTTGTGTAGGCGTGACAAAATGTTTCCACCATTCTATATTATATATTGTTTATTTGTTTTGCATATTTAACGCATACGAAGTAGCGGGCACTTTGCTAGTATTTCTATATTTCTATTTTCGATATTTCTAAAAAAAAACAAGATGCACGCTTCTATGGGGGATGTAGGAAGACTTCGACCTATTCTGATAATTCTCTTCCCCATGGAAAGCTAAACAACAAATTTCAGTCATTTCGGTGGGATATTGACGTTCAGAATTACGAAAATCGGGAGGTACCGTTCAATGGGGGCTATATGAAGGCATGGACCTATACCGATAGTTTTATACCCCCAATGAAGACTAAATACCAACTAAATCAGCCATTTCGGTGGAATATTGAGGCCACAACTTTCAAAATACTGAAAATTGGGATGTACCTTTCTATGGGGCTATATAAAGGTGTAGACCCATACCGACAAATTAAGAGGAGAAAGTTGGAAGCCCCCAACGAAGACAAAATACCAAATTTCAGGCATTTCGATTGTGGCCATAACCTTTAAAATACCGAAAATCGGGAGGTACCGTTCTATAGGGGCTATATGAAGGCGTGGACGATGCGCAAAGTTTGGATCAATCAGAAACTCCCTGCGAGAGTTATCTTGGGGTTATGCCATTTTAGTTGGTGACGTCAGGGTTTTTTGGAGCTTTAAGTCATTATCTCAGGAAAAATGGACTTACCCCAAAAACAATTATACCGGCGTAAAGAGGGCCACTAGGAAAACTTGCTGGAAAAAAATTCAAAACGATCCAAGAGGAGGTCCTAACCATCACTTTTTCCGAATTTGGTGGGGGAGGTACCCTAAGGTGTTGACCGATATAGTCCATATTCCAACCTGATACGTGGCTGGATGAAATAACACGATATACAAAGATTGTACCAATCAGAAACTCCCTGCGACAGTTATCTTGCGGATTTACCGTTTTGTTGGTGCGTCAGGGTTTCTTGGATCTCTTTGGCCATTATCTCTGGATGTATGGACTTTCCCCCGCAAAAAAATTGTACCGTCGTATAGGGGGCCGCAAGAACAACTTGTTGGAAAAAATTTCAACATGAACCTCGAGGAGGTCTTAAACTGCAAATTTGTGAGAGTTATCGTTCACAATATTTTACGGAAAAATTTTGAACATTTATGGGGGAGGCACCCAAGGATACGACCGATATGGCCCATCTTCGAACAAAAACTGAGTTTGTGCAAAATATTACGAATTAAAAAATTTGGTTATATCACTGTGACACAAAATGGAGGTGAAAATCTGGGGCAGAGATAATTCCTTTTGGGGATGAAAGCCCTTGGTCAGTATATTTAGAATCCCGAAGGAAGTTTCTGCTGAAGACTTTGTAAGGCATCTGAAATTAGCGTTATATCTTTGTTAACTGTTGTTTTAGCTAATTTATGAGATGACATGTCTTCAGTCAAATCGAATGAGCATTTTATTCGCAGAGCATTTCGCCTTCTAACTCGCTTCCTTCAATGTCCTTTTCGTCCCTTATTTTAAGAACCGCTATCAAAGTACCACAACATGACGTTTTTCAGCTTCGAAATGTTTTGCAAAAATGTCGCTCATTTACAACTTTGAATGTCGTAATAATTTTCTCAAGCTTAAATCAAGTCCGTAGATGGACCATATCGGACAACTCCTTCCGATACCTCCCTAACAATAGTTTAAAATTTTTTCTAAAGTGCATTGAAGGTAGTACCTGTTATTGTGATTACAACCATAAAATGTTTTTGGTGGGTAAGTTCATGCTTCCTGACATAATGACCCAAGAGCTCTCAAATTCTACGGCGACCAAGTAAAACAGATGGTTGCCACGAAAGGTAATGTTCATACTCTAATCCAATCAGATTTGTAATGATGTGGTGAGAAAATTTCCCCACACAAACATTTCTTACGATAACGTCACCTTCCTTTGTCGTTCGATGCGCGAAATCCGGATAATTTTGGGTCGTCAACTTTAAATCGGTTTAAATAACTAAGGTCGAGAAGTCTCTAATTTCATGCACACTTATTGAAAGATTCGAAATCGTCAAAATACCGTAGAATCACGATCATTCATTCCACGATAATATGGAGACCCCATAGTGGCCATTGGATAAATTTTCTTCTTAATTGAATGTACATTTACCTTACGGTTATGGTCAGTTTCTTACACGTAGCATTTTTAATGTTTAATGTATTCATTGATAATCTTGTAGGACCGATTTCACGTTTTTCTGAAATACGGTTCCACATTTCAGTATATAGTCCGCATAGATTTTGCATTCACATTTATTACCAATAATCTTCAATTAAATCTTTGTTTAACTTTTCTTTCTTCCCTCTTCTAGTGTAAAAGCCAAGCCCTTAAATTGGCACCCTTTGTCAATTTCGTGGTATTGTATTTTGCATTTGTAAGGAATCCCCACGGAGAACTATGGACAACGATATTGAAGTGTGCTCCCATTGTGAGTCTTATGTTTTTCGTTGTAATGAAAGGATTCGCTTTTAACAAACAGTAAGTATTGCTAAAAAAATATAACACACTCATTCCATATATTTAAATTTGTCTAAACTCTTCCCCAGGTACAAATATTCCCAACTGATACTTATTGGTTTGATATTCTCGTGTGGCGGTGATGTTTTGCTCAATATCGATATGTTCCCACATGGTATGGGATCATTTGCTGTTGCTCAAATATTTTACATATCAGCATTTGGTTTTAAGCCACTCCAATGGAAGCTGGGAATACCGTTTTATGTTCTTTGGGCCATAAGTAAGAAAAATAACACTCTTTAAAAGTAAGTTTTAATTTTTAATATGAAAATTGTTGTTTTTAATTTTTAGCCATTGGTTTGGTATTCAAACGCCTTGAGGGTGTCTTAATTGTGGGTCTTCCAATTTACGGCTTGTTGCTGTTGACCATGTGTTACCGTTCAGTGGCCCGTGCTGTCCATTACAAGACTCCCATCTTTATTTTGTGTGGCATTTGCAGTGTGTTGTTTGTGATATCCGACAGTTTGATTGCCTTTGATATGTTCTTACTACCAGTTCCCAATGCTAGGGTAAGTATAAATGATGCACACTATCCACCCCTTTTGTTATATCATATTTTCTCTTTTAGTTATGGATCATGATCACCTATTATGCTGCTCAATTTGGCATTGCCTTAAGCACAACTATTGACATGTCGAAAAAGAAACCCGGTAAAATGTCACCAATGAAGAAGAATGGCAGTGCCCGTCGTCGTGTCAAATAAAAAAAGACTGATTTAAACCATCTTCCATAATACAAAACCAAAAACTAGACAAAAAGTTAACCTACAACATACATACATATATAGTCCGTATGTCTTTTCTTAACCACCAAACAAATAATGTAACCGAAATACTTCCATTCTCTGTGTATTACCAAGAAACTAAAACAAACCAAATATATTTAAACAAAACAGTTAATGTAAATCTTGTTAACTAGTTGTAGATAGTTAAATGTTTGTTAATCCACTTATCTTCCAAACTACCAATATACAAAACTGTTCAAACTAGAAACCTCAATTTTAAAATGTAGCACGTAAACAGAATGCACAGTGACGTATCATTAGATGATTTAATCATGACAAAATAAAAAAAAAAAAACAAATGCCAATTATTAAGAAAGAAAAAAACTGTTATATAAAAATTGTACATACTTTTTTGGTAGATATATGTTATGTGTTTTGTGAACTTTGTGAAATAAATATAAATTATATGAAAGAAAAACACCACCTAGATTTTTATTGCCTTTATGTATTTTCCAGAACCTGCAGGGATTATTAAGGTTTGTGAAAATTAATATCCCGTCATATTCGGTCGTAAGTCCCTCCTGAGTTTTTTCAATCTCACTTTTAAGTTGAAACGGTAGAGAGACAGAACTCACGGGGAAATTATATTCAAAATAAGACTGATCGTTGTTATACACTCCACCATAAGATGGAGGGTATAATTATATTTGTGATTCCTTATAACACTGTACGACAATTTCAAAAAATTGCGTTACACTTGAACCGGAATATATACGTCTGAAACTCATGGTAGAACAAATCAGGTAAAGTAAATAGTACAACAAATGCAACTCAACAACAACCACATAGAAATTTGTTTTTGTTTGTAATGTTAGTGTCAACGGTAAATGTAAACAAAATAAGGAAATGCCTATAAATTATTGGAATTTAAAAAAAAACTAATATTTTTTTAACTTTGGTTGAATATTTTGGAAAACATGAATGAAAACACGTTAGATTTTCAATTTGAATGTTTCCATATCATTCCACTAAATGCATAATTTCTCGCAGATAGTAGAATTCTTGCAAAAATGTTTGGGGTCGCTGGTAATTCATCGAAAAAGGAGAAGCTGATTCAATCTTTTGTTTTTGAAATCAAAATAGAACACGTTTATTAGGGCTTTATTCTTTTCAAGTTTAACAAAATACCACACATATTAACAGATATTGTACCGCCTTTATAACAGGTGTTTTAGTGCAGGCATGACCATATGATATTGGCAACTTATAACAGTGTGTTAGTAAGTTTGTATTCACGCAAGCAGAACTAAAACCTTCAAATACCGAATATCGGGAGGTACCGTTCTATGGAGGCTATATGAAGGCGTGAACCTATACCAACAAATTTCAAGCGGAAAGTTCTATACACCCAACGATAACTAAATACCAAATTTCAACCATTTTGGTGAGATAATGAAGCTAAAACTTTCAAAATACCGAATATCGGGAGGTACCGTTCTATGGAGACAATATTAAGGCGGGGACCTATACCAACAAATTTTTGGTGGAACGTTTTACATCCTCAACGAAGGCTACTTCAACCATTTTGATGGGGAGGGTTACTAACCCGACGCCCAAACCCAAGTTTTTAACGTTCTTATGGGTGAACGCGCGGCACATGTTAGCTCACTACCTTTAACGGGTGTTAAAGGCAGTTCCCCAGGTGACACCACGGGGAGGTCAGTGTCCACTTGAGATGAAAGAGGGACCGAGATAAATCCTGGGCTTTGCCATGTTAAAGCCGGTCAAGACCGTTGCTTGGTATCATTCATCCCCTACATGAAATTCATCAAGGAAAATCAAACACTTTATTCGATATCAATGTGAGACACGAACAAAATTTAAAAAAATCACAAACAAACCATATTCTGACACCGCAGCATGATAGAAGAACAAACATACGAATACACTTGTCCCGTCGTTTTCCCCCATCACTTCCACTTTTGTGGTTATGGGTCCCCAAAGGTTTGAGGCCTTGTTGTCAAAAGGGATTATTTCTTCTAAATCATTTCTTCTAAACCGCTAAGAATTTTAATTTCCTCTCGGAGAAAAATATTTAGCTCTCGTCTTAAAGAACTAATTCTGAACACACAAAATCCCCCAAACCGCATCTTCAAGAAGAAAAGACTAACAGCCTGTTTTTGTATGTCGAAAAGAAAATGTGTGCGAATGAAAAACGTAGAAACTCGAGTGTGTTTTTCAAATTTATTTTTTGTTTTGAAGCAAAAGCCAAGGAATTATATTTCGAAAACTAAAGTTTGCGCTTCTTGCATTCGCACACATTTTCGGGTTTCGACATACAGAAACAGGCCGTAAGGCACGAATTCGCCGTCGATTCGATATAATTTGTTGACTACTATTAACTCAAATATGGCCGTAAATCGTTGTTTTAGTGTAATTTTCATAACTATGTATGTCTTTGCTAAATGTTTGAGGCGAAAACGTGGTGAATTATCCTAGACACAAACCACATAAATAAAGTTGCCATTGGTCACATGTTGTAGAATGTCGCGCTCGCATATATTTCAAGTAACTACAACCAGAGGTTATTAGTGGCTTCAAACACAATCAAAAATGTTTAAATGAGAAAAATTATAAAGAACATATTTTTCATTTTAAATTTTCATAGAACAGGAATCCAACTCCTGAATTGGAAATATGAGGGGCTAGTACTTCCATTGTTTGAGATAAAAAGTCTTCTGAAAGTAGTAAAATTACTTAGAACAGTTAAAAAGCAACTTGAATACGAAACTGACGTTTCACATCAAAAAGTTAGATCAAACATCGGTGGATAGTTCGAAACTACTTTTGCAGTTAACATCCAGTCGATAGAAAAGTCTATTCAAAGTTTGACTTTAAGAGCAAAGGTTTTGCTATAGCCAAGTCAATGTGTAAAGATCCGAGGAATTTAAATAAAAAGAAGTAAAAGAGCGCAATAGTCGAACGGGGCCGACCATGTGATACCACTTCCCCTGGGCACTAATTTTCCGCGGAATTTATTTATATGATTGCGAAGTCTACCTTGTTCTTTCGGGGATGTTGCGGGAATATATGTAGGTATGACTGCGACACGTTATATATTACTTTCATTACTTCGGACAGATGGAAAGATGGGTCATTTTGGCCACATATACATACTTTCTTCTTCAAACAATTAAAATTTTGTATTAAGAAAGAAAAATATCAAACGCATTTAGAAACAGCTTTTGGTGGCTTTATCCAATTCGATCAATGAAAGAGAGTAATATTTCGAGGTAGTATAAAAACTTCAAAACTCCATAAAGCATCATAATTTGCATATATTTTAATACCTTTGAATCATGGTTGCCAAATTTTGTAGCATGGAAGGTAAACGTATTTTTTTATAAACAAACCAATACTATAAGGGAAAACATACTTATATGTGACGGTGTGCCTGAGCTAACTTTGAATGGAAGGTGCTTACAGCTAGGTAGTTTTGCGGATTCTGAAACTACAATGTTCATGGCTGAAAAAAATAAAAAAGAGAAACGGTGGTTCAGGCGCACCGTGATGTTAGACAGTAGTTCCTTTATCTAACTGCTACATTGATATAATTTGCATCAAGTGAGAGGTCAAGAGTTGGTTTTCAAGTTTAGTTTTCGTAAGTTGTCCGAATATGCCTCAGGAATTTAAATTACTCATTAACAAGTAAAAAAGTATCAGTCGGCTTTGTTGTACACTCAGCCAGTGTGAATTGAAACTTTCATCTATTGACAATATCGAATCTAATTTTTGGAAGTATGAACTTGCCGACATAAGAATATATTTGGTTTGATGCTCAAAAGTGGAGGACGTACTTGAAGAAATGAACCGACAGTGTACATTAGAAGTAATTAATTTCCATAGATTTTGTGCCCACCAGTCATTTCAGTTGTTGGCTGCATAACTTAGCGTTATTGGACCACTATGTCGGGAAGCATGGACTTGCCACGAAAAACATAATATCGTTTAAACAGGACCACAACGATTATCATCGGTATAGTTTTCTAAGGGATCTTTGAACATATACTAAACTGCACTTTAACAAAAATGTTGAACTTTTGTGAGGGAGGTACCCTAAGGAGAGTCACTACACATGGTGCCATAGGGTTTTTTTACAGCTTTCCGGTTATCTTATTAGGAAGCGCGGAATTGCTCCTGCAAAAAGCGAGAAAAGCGCATACAAAAATGTACAAAGAAACCAAAGCTATTCGAGAGCAGACCTTGAACTGCATTTTTCTGAAATTTTGAGTGGGAGGTACCCGAAGCAGTTGACACATATAGTCCATATTCGAACTAGATCTATGTCTCACAGAAATATTATTATGTGCAATGTATGGACCAAATCGGTTACTGTCTTCAAGAGTAATCGTGCGCACCATTTCAGTGAAAATGTTTAACATTTGTCGGGAGGTACCTTAAGGAGTGCACCGATATGGCTTATCTTTGAACTTAAACTAAGTTCGGACAAAATATTACCATGACCAACCACTACACGTGGTCCTGTAGGGGTTTTTTACACTTTTCGGGCTATTTTCACAGGAAGTATGAACTTGCTCCTGATAGAATTTTTACTGTCATAGTCAGGGCAGCGAATACAAGTAGCTACAACAAAAAACAAAGCGATTCGAGAGCAGGTCCTAAACTGAACTATTCCGAAATTTTGTGTGGGAGGTACCCGAAAGAGTTAACCATAGAGTCCACATTGCACCTTCATCTATGTCTGGTAGAAATTTTACGATATGCAAAGTATGGACCAAACCGGTTACTTCCTTCAAGAGTTAGGGCGTGCACAATTTTTCCGAACATTTTCGAACTTTTGTGGGGGAGGTATCTACTTCAAATGGTCTGAAACGGATTTCATCCAAACATCCTTGGGTTCTAAAATCATTATTTCGATGAGGCACATTTTGTCCGTATGAAAGTGTGTATACCCTCGTTAGCATAAATGCTAAGGGTATAAAAACTAAATTTGGATATTTTTTTCCCACAAAAGTTATGGTCAATTTTAGAAGCTAAATACTATCTGATCATTATCAACAATTATTGTCACTATCCTTGACCAAAATTATTATTATTTAGCTTCTGATTAAATTGCAATCGAAACATATGACATATGCAAAATTATGCAAAATGCATAAATTTTTGCATATGTATAAAATTCTTTTCAGACAAGTCAATAAAATAGAGAAATGTATAACCACAGCCTCAACCTTCAAAATACCGAAAATCGGGAGGTATCCTTCTATGGGGGCTATATGAAGGCTTGAACCAAAACCGACAAATTTTAGGTGGAAAGTTGTTAACCCATAAGGAAGACTTAACACCAAGTTTCAGCCATTTTGGCGGGATATTGAGGCCACAATCTTCAAAACACCAGAAATCGGGAGGTACCGTACTATGGGGGCTATATGAAGACGTGGACCTATACCGAGAAATTTCAGGTGGGAAGTTTTATACTCCCAATGGAGACTAAATACCAAATTTCAGCCATTTCGGAGGGATGTTGAGGCCACAACCTTCAAAGTAGCAGAAATCCGGAGGTACCGTTCTATGGGGGCTATATCAAGACGTTTCAGGTAGAAAGTGTTATACCCCCAAGGAAGACTTAATACCAAATTTCAGCCATTTCGGAGGGATATTGAGGCCACAACCATCAATATACCAGAAATCCGGAGGTACCGTTCTTTGTGGGTATATGAAGACGTGGACCTATGCGGACAAATTTCAAGTGTAAAGTTTCATACCCTAGCGAAGACTTAATATCACATTCCAGCCACTTCGGTGGGATTTTTAGATCAAAAACCATTGTGTATATGTTTGCATATGGTTTTGCATATGCTCATTTTATGCAAATATGTAAAAATATGTCAAAATATGCACGATATGCAAAATATGCAAACATTTCTGGGCCTAATTCGTTTTATTTTGTGATAAAACGAGTTTCTGCCTAATCAGATTTTCTCTACGACCATCCTAACCATATATGCATTTGCATAGGATTCCGCTGCACAGTGTGTCCAAATTCAATATTTTGTGGCAAAAATGCAAAAAACAAATTTTCGACAATTCCCAAAAATTATACATGAAGGCGTAGAAAACATGCTAGCTAAGAGAGAAAAATAAAAATTTAGTTGGTTGTGCCGTTATAATTGAAGTAACGGTACCTATAACATGACCTTATTTTCGTTAAAAAAAAGTATTAACAATCGCAAGGAATTCGTCGATTTTGTGTGGATCACATTATAACGAGGTTTTGGAATTTTTTAATGGTTATTTTTGCTATCCGATAATACGAAACCTGACGTATTAAACTGAGCTTAGAAGTAAATGAATTTGAGTTCCTGTCCTGTAGAATACCCTGTTTTGTTTTGAACATTTTTAACGTGTGTATTTTTAGTTAGTTCTTTTTTAGTAGGATATAATTAAAAAGTTCCACGGGGTTCCACTGTTGTAATGGTATTCAAATATAGAGGAGCTCTCGAACTATCAATTTCTTAAAAGATTAGTTGCGACCAAGTGAGACGCCGGGAAATATGCCCCCTATAACGGTACCACCCGATATTATGTATTTTCAGGATTTTACCTGCAATAATCAACCGATTTAAATATAACGTTTTCTACGAGTAAACTACCTCCTTACCAAAAATTGTTTATATAGGTCCACGTTTTGATGTAGCCCCCATATAACGATACTGCATTATATCAGGTATTTTAGAGTTTTTAAATACATTTTCGGAACGATGTTGCTACAATTTTGCATTTAGGATTTCTAGTGGTAAACAAATTTGCACACAAAAAATTGTGGGCACAGATCCACTTTTTGATAGAACTTTCACATAACGGTACCCCCAATTTTAGGTATTTCGGTGTTCAAAGATACATTCTTCGATCGAATTATATATTGTTTAATATTGGCAAATATAATTTGATAATATTTAACAAAATATACACCGTATGGAATTAATAATGAGATTTCGAGTTATTTTGGGATGTCTGCTGTCTGGTAAATCAACACATTCAGACAAATTTGATAAATACGCACAAGAAACGTGTAAGGTTCATTTAGGCATTTATAGTTAGTATAATATGCCAGCCACTATTCATAATGTGTTACTTCATGGAAAAGCTATAATAGAAGCATGTATACTTCCTATTGGGCAACTATTGGAGGAGAGTCACGACTTAAGGATATACGGAAATACCACCAGAACTTTACGCGAAAGATTTCCAGAAAGGACACAAACGAAGACTTGGTCCACCGACTTTTGGTATCATCTGACCCGTTTATTTTTAGTTTAAGAAATACCTCAAAACTAAAAAAACATAATTTAAACAGCGAAATAGCGTAAAAATGGCTAAGTAAATATTCATCCATGAATATAATTTGTTCTATTTTTGTTATAGTATACATATTTATTGAATTATTTTATGCTGTTAAAACACAAGTCTGTATATGAGAATATAACGTTTTATGTTTCTATATCTCCAAAACGTATTTAAAATAACTCTAAGAAATTATCAATTCTTATTTAAATGTATCTATATCACATAAACTTTAAAATTTCGAAAAACTTTTTTTATTCAATAAAATTCTGTAGAAGACGTTGACCTAATAGCTTGTAGCTATATGAAATAAAATATCTATGTCTGGTAAACATCTCCTCCAAATTTCATAGCTCTTTCTTTATCCGTCTAGAAAATATCGATTTTTGACACAAAAACTCCATTTTGGACACACTGTGCGCTGTCTAGTGATTAACTACCCACAAGGAAAACTGAGGATCCCTGTATATTTTGTTTGTATTAGCTGATGTTTATTTATTAATTCCAAAGTATATAATACTATGCAACACTGAAAATGCAAACCACTTCTAGTATGCATTTTTTGAAAGTACATATTGAGAATGCAGAAACCCCAGTAGGGTTTAGTCCCAGTAAAAATTCGGATCCGTTAGCTTGTGTGTTTGACTACAAATTCAAGGGTTGTATATTCAACGCTCATCGTCGGCCGGGTACTTTTTTTTAAAAAAATCAAGGAACAGTTGCTGGTGCACATGTAAGCATATGTACACGTTGAAACAATCCTTTATGCACGTACGCATGGCCGAGTGTGTGTGTTAGGCTACAAAGCAGAAGTTCGTGTGTTCAAATCCAGCGGATGGCGAAACAAATATTAAAAAAAAACTATAAAGTGTGTTGAAATTGAAAACTTATAGCTCATTTTTATACCTTCCACCATAGGATGGGGGGTATATTAAGTTTGTCATTCCGTTTGTAACTACTCGAAATAATCATTGTAGACCCCACAAACTATATATATTCTTGAGCAGCGTGCAACTCTACATCGATATAGCCATGTCCGTCCGTCTTCTCCGTCTGTGGAAATCACTCTAGCTTCCCAACGGATTGAAGTAGCATAGTTCTACGGCCTCTAGAACACGGTCATAATACCAGAAACCACAACAATCTTCTGGTAGCTAGATGTCGTTTAGAATTGACCAAGCAACGAATTGAACATACAGGGTGCATCGAGTTCAATAGCTTACCGCCATTTATTAAAGAAAATAATTCGTTGTCAATATTTAAATCAAGGATAAAAAAAATTTTTAATGAATAACATAGAAATGCTTCTCCTATAATGAATTGTATTAAAAGCTAACATTTTCTTATATTTATATTTTACTATATATTGTATTGAATACAATATAAAGTAAATTTGTTTCATTGTTGCCAGATAACCTCAACAAAGCCCCTGAGGCGCTGAGGTATAATTTTAATATATGTAATTATTATTGTAAATTGAAAAAAAGGAGGATGAAATTTTGGTAAAATCTATTATATGTCTGTAGGACTTTTATTGAAAGCGGGCTATGTAGGTCCACGTTTTCGTATAGCCCCCATACAAAGTGACGCGTGGCGTGGTGGGTCGTCCCATTTGAACACAGAATTGGTTGTAATTTGGTATTTTGTGTCTCCAGAGGCTTAAAAATTATTTCTACACGTTTTCGTATATCCCACATATAAGGCCCCATATATAGTACGAGTCATTTTAAGATATTTTGAATGGATTAGTCACATTTGAGCACCGAATTGGTGGTGATTTGGTATTTTGTGTCTCCAGAAGCTAAAAAACATTTCTACCAAAGTTTGTTTATATAGGTCCACGTTTTGGTAGAGCCCCCATATAATGCCCAATATGTAGTCCCATATTCTAGTGGTTATATTGGTCATAGAATAACTAGTTAATCCGTGCGACATGCCCTTGTTAAAATAATGGGTTAGTAGGGGGTTTTGTAAGTAGTTACGACTACCAAAAAGTACTATAAAAACCCATTATTTTGGAAGGACTTCTTTTGCTGGGGTCCTGTCAGATCCAGTACGGATTTTATGGCCTCATCTAAACCGGGCTAAAACTACAGTTTTTTGCATTTATCAGACCATTACCTGAGAAACGAATAGGAATTAAGCCTTACTGTCTTTGGCAATATTGTAATAAGTAAAACTTAACCATGTAAAGACGGGCCATAGAATCCAAGCTGGATCTGACACAACAAAACCCAACCAGGGGTTTTGTCGTACATCAACATAATTAGCATCAATGGAAAGGTCAAGCGTTCCTCTTCTAAATATAACTTACATGGGGTTTAACATGGTTTCCAGGAATAAAGATATAGTCATTTCACTAAAAATTTTACACATTTTCACATAAAAGTTCTACTCCATTTAATCCGCAAAATATTAGCTGATTATCACGTTAAATTGCAAGATAATTCTCTGTCGTAAACCCAAACCTTGCATAAAATTTCGCGCCAATCAGACTACCATTGCGACCTACAGAGCCGCTATAAAATTGGATAAAAATTTAGTTTTTGGTCCATTTCACCTCCTAAATATTTCACGATCCTCGCCAAAAACAATAGGGGTCTATTCTGGTCTGAACCCGACCACCATTCGTGAAGATTGGCCCATAATTGTGACTTGTAGCGTGATTACAATTTTTAATGGACGGACGGACACACATCTCAAAATCGTTTTATCTCGTTGAAATATGAATTTTGGTATACCACATGGGAGAATATTACGCGGTGTTACATTAATTTTTCGAAAAAAAAAACAAAGTTATAATACCCTTCCCAGATTGTGGTGTAGGGTATAATAAAAAACAATTGAATTATTTTGTATTACTTTACTTTTTAATATTTATTACATTTTTCTTTCTTTTATTACATTTTCAGTAACTTCACGATTTTTTACAAAAATAACAGGTCGTATCTTGCGTCTAATGATTAGTTTATATAGTACAAATATCAAAATAGCCCTCAGAATTGAATAAACAATTTCGAAGACACTTAATGCTGAAGCGCCCAAACATAAACCCATGATGCCACCGAAATTTGATATTACATCCAGATATGTGTATTGAAGGCGGGCTGAATATTTGGCCATGGTATTTTTCGAAAAATAAACTTCAGCAGATATTTCGGGATGACTTTGATTGGCACTAGAAAAATTAGAATAAATATTATTATTATTTTTATTTAAAACATTCGTACTCTTATTTGGCCTTTTTATATATCTTACTGGGGCAATGGTACGGCATTTAATTTCACCAAAAACACCAACGACTCACAGCTATTTACACAATCGCAAGTCATACCACGGCGAGTGTCGTTAATATACTCATCCTGAAGGGGGCCTTTTAAATAATTTAAAATATCTAAAATAAATTAAAATGCAATAATTTTAAGAAATTTTTAACCCTCAATTAAGACATCATTGTTACCTCTGTTTTCATAAATACACGGTAAATCGGACACCTTACATTCCATTTCGCGATGGCGTGCTAAAAATTGGCGAACATCAATTGAAAGGATTTTAAAGTATAACTAAATTCTTACGTATTCCTGGGAAGAACATTGACATTGTACAATTACAGGTCTTAATTAAATATTTCTGCTGGCATTTAACATGACAGTTCAGTTTATGTACTTGCAATCCCTCTATTTGATCGTATCTTGTTGATATTTCATCCTAAAAATGCACATATAAATTGAATTAGATTCCAATAGTTGATCTGAAAATTCATAGGAATTACCGGAAACAGACATTTTCGTTTTGCTGGATCAATGTGTCGAGTATTTTTGGATGTTTCCGTTATTATTGGTGTTACCATAAGATTATTGTGGGTATTTGAATGCAGAACATGAAACAAGGTGTCGCTCCATTCATCTGCTTCTTTAATAAGGACCTGGAAAGAAACAAAAAGCAGAAAGAAAGTAAAACTTAAATGCCAACTGAAGAATATGGCTTTCTTTTAACCAGGTTTAATACCAATGAGACATCGATGTTTTCTACCCATTCATAATCCGAAATACCATTGTGGGAATTTCAATTCAATTTTCCATTTTATGTTTAAAAATTATTTTCAATCACATAGGCATTGGTATTTATTTGTGTTTGTCAATGCTATGAACATTTTCCAAAATAATTTTTAGTCAGTTAGAAACATTCGTTCATGTAATTCGGAATTTTTATCAAATAAATAAATAAATTTTGATAGAAAATATGAAACCTTTGTTTTCTACATTGGTGACCTGCGACAGTTTGATTAATAATGGCGAATTCCGACGATGAACAATTTTCCTCTGCTTCTTCATCTCCACCGATTGGAATATCTCCCACTATTTTGGAAGACAAATCCTAAGCTTTGGTTCCGGCAAATTGAAAGCCATTTTTTTAATGCTGGAATAACGCAGGATGAAACGAAATACCATACATTGGTTAGATCAATTGTGACGAATATTCTCAACGCTGTAAGTCATATTATCGAGAAATCCCCTCAAGCAATAAGTATGAAGCATTAAAGAAGGCAATGCTAGCTGAATTTCAAGATTCCGAAGAAAAACGGTTACAGAAATTGTTGCAGAATGTGGAAATGGGCGATAGAAAACCATCTGCCGTATTAAGAGAGATGCGCCAGCTATCATCAGGAAAAGTATCAGGTGACATGCTCAAATCTTTGTGGTTTCAACGTCTACCAACCACGACAAAAACAGTTTTATCTGTAAGTACCGACAAGCTAGACAAACTTGCACTCACACACAGAGAAGAGATATTGTTGGAACAATCATATTCTAAGAACAAAATAGTGTATTTTAAAAATCTGAAAATATATATTGTTGTTTCAACCATATATTTTTTATTAGGGAACATGATGACACAAAATATATTGTTGCGCCAACAATACATGTTTTAAGAATACACTATTTTGTTCTTAGAATATGATTGCTCCAACAATATTTTTTCTCTGCGTGCATGGCGGATAATGATCAACTAAGCAATTCATCGATATTACAAGTAAGTAAGGAGAATTCGTGTTCGCGGTTGAATCGCACTGAAGGTCAGGTTAGTGAAATTTTGAAACGAATCGATAAACTGTCTATTAACGCAGGACATCTTTAAAGAGCAAGAGCAGAAATCGAAATTTCAGTCGACCTCGTGATGATTCTGGACGACTATTTTGGTATCGCTTCAAGTTTGGAAGTAAGGCAACCAAGTGTCGTCCACCGTGTACATAAAAGCCGGCAAAACAAAAAACTCCTTCGTCTATGCTGACGGATGAAGGGGGCTTGAAGCTATGTCGCTTAATTTTAAGAGACACACATAATAATCAGCAGTTCCTTGTTGATACCGGCGCGGTTGTGTCTGTGATACCTGCTTCACTTTTGCAAAAACGTTCAACCCCTCATGACATGAAGCTCAAAGCAGCCAATAGCACTACTATAAGAACTTATGGTGAAAAAATCCTTGAGCTGATTCTTGGTTTGCGAAGAAATTTTGTTTGGCCATTTATAATTGCTGACGTACCACAATCAATTATTGGGTTCGATTTTCTGAAGCATTTCAATTTGCTAGTTGATGTTAGAAGACACTGCCTACTTGACAAGAAACCAAAAATTGTATGCTCAATATATAGAGAACAGCAATTTTCATCTGTAACAAACAATACGACTTCAAGAGATTCCCCTTTCCACTCTCTTATAGAAGAATTCAAGGACATCACTAAACCGTCTAATAAATTGTGTCCTGAAAAAAAAATTCCGTGACACATCATATCGAAACAAAAGGATTGCCCGTCCAAAGCAAGCCCAGAAGATTGCCTTCTGAAAAGCTGAACGTTGTAAAGAAGGAATTTGTATGTATGATGGAACTTTGAATTTGTCGTCCTTCTATGAGCAATTGGTCAAGCCCACTCCATTTGGTACCCAAACAGAACAAACAGTCCCCATGTGGGGACTATAGATCATTAAATAATGTAACCGTTCCAGATAAATATCCCATTCCGCATATACATGATTTTGCCAGTAATTTGCATGGAAAGAAAATTTTTTCAAAGATCGATTTGGTAAAGGGATATTTTCAAATTCCCGTAGAGGAGAAGGACATTCCAATTGGACTATTCGAACTCACACAAATGTCATTTGGATTGTGCAACGCTACACAAACATTTCGCGTTTCATGAACAAGGTCCTTAGAGGTCTTGATTTTTGCTACGTAAACATATATAGATGACTAGTTAATTGCTTCAGCTAATTTGGAAGAACATAAGAAACACCTACGTTTGTTATTTGAGCGATTAATTAATGTCTCCAAGTGCGAATTCGGTAAGTCAGAAATAAGATGTCTTAGATATTTCGTAACAGCGTAAGGTCTTCTTCCAAACCCAGAACGCGTAGGAGTGATGAAAAATTAAACTATTTGGGAGTTAAGCCAATTTCTTAGTCCTATCAATTTCTATCGTCGATTTATACCAAACACTGCCGAAGCACAAGCCGATCTTCATAAAATTTTGAAGGGACAGAAAAAGAATGACAAACGAAAGATTGAGTGGGCTCAAGAACTCAGAAATACTTTTGAAGAGTACAAAAATCAACTTGCAAATGCTACACTTCTTCCCTATCCTGTCCAGGGTGCGCCTATATCTCTTTGGGTCGATGCATCTGACTTTGGTATGGGTGCGGTTTTTTCAACAGTATGTCAACGATAAATGGGTACTACTCGAATGTTATTCCAAAAAGTTTTCAGAAACGCAACGCAGATATAGCACGTATGATCGCGAACTACAAGAAGCATATTCCGGCATGAAACTTTTTCAATATTTTCTTGAATGTCAATCATTTTCGATTTACACCGACCTCTTTCGTTTGAATTTCTACAAAAATCAGAGAAAGCATCACCGAGACAAATATGCCAACTAGACTATATTGGTCAGTATAACACGGACATCTGATATATTCGAGGAAAAGATAACGTGGCAGCTGATTTCTTATACGGGTTGGATACAATTGAAATGCCTAATCTTTTTAATTTCAACGACTTAGCAAAGGATCAAAAAAATTGATGAAGAACTAATTTCAATGTTATCGTCTACGGAACACACTCTAGTTCTCAAGAAAATCAAGATGACCGAATCAGTACAGGATTTATATTGCGATTGTTCAACAAAGAATATTCGACTTTTTGTCACGAAGAGATACCGAAGGGAAATATTTAATTTAGTCCACAGTTTATCACATCCAGGAACTCGATCCACTCCATACTTATATCTGATCGTTTTGTGGGGCCATCGATATATCATCTTGGGCAAAAACATGTGTCACTTGCTAAATGTCAAAAGTAGGAAGACATACCAAAAACGTTGTTGGTTCATATCCTGTTCCAGACAAGCGATTTGCACATATAAACATCGACATCGTTGGACCTTTACCATCTTCGAAAGGCTATAGATATTGCCTCACCTGCATTGACCGTTTCACAAGATGGGCGGAAGCGATTTTTATAGAAGACATCACATCAGAAACTGTAGCTTCCGGATTGAAACCTTCAAAATATCGAAAATCGATATAGGGGATGTATCAAAACATGGACCTACACCGACAATTCTCGGCAGGAATATTGTATATGCCCAACGAAGATAATATTCAGAATTTTATCCATTTCTGTACGATAGTCTGGTTAAAACTTTAAAAATACCGAAAATCGGGAGGCACCGTTCTATGGGGGCTATATCAAATATCCCCAACGAAGGCTGTAATAAGTGTCCGCCATCCTTTGCTGTACTTCGTGTTTCCTCTCACCACAACCTTAGTGGTGTCCATAACCTTTGGTGTACACCAACTTACCACCCTCGCGTAAACCCTAAGGAGTGTAAATCTTCGTAGTGTAAATCTTAGATCTTTTAGGTTTAGTCCGCAGGGCCGTTGCTTTAACCCTATGTTGTGTCCACTGAAGACATAAGAAGACTCTCTGGTGCAGTTCTTAAGACAACGTTCTGGCAGGTCTGCATTTTCTTCCATTGCGTTACATTTGTATTCGCAGGATACAATGACGTCACATAGCTTACCATAAAAAGACCTATCGCTTTATATGTATGCAAACCACATGTAAAAAAAGTGTCAGTCAGCTTTGCCGACAGAGATATACCCTCAGTCTATGTGAATTGAAACTTTCATCTACGGAAAGATCGAATGTATTTTGGGTCTTTTTAGAATTTTGTGGCACTTTTTGGGCTTTTAACTTGCCGACAAAAATGTGGGTTGGGATTAAAGTTCAAAAGTGTTGCGGAGGAGGTACTTGAAGGAATGGACCGACATAACCCATTATGGAAGTGGATCTTATTTTGGGAGTCATATCTTTACGATATTTCAGTCATTTCGTATAACTTTTGGACCAGTATGACAGGAAGCATGGACTTGTCTACGGAAAACATAATATCGCTGGAAACAGGGCCACATCGAACAGCATCGGTATACATTTCCAAAGGATCTTCGAACAGACCCTAGACACAAATGTGTAACTTTTGTTGGGGAGGTACCTTAAGGAGAGTACCGATATGGGCCATTTTAGAAGTTAAACTAAATTTGAGATTCAAAGCTGGGAACAAATTGTTGCCCCGTTCAAGAGATATCGTGCATACCATTCAGTGGAATTTTTAAATGGTGCCATGGGGGTTTTCTACACTTTTCGGGTTTTTTTCAAGAAATATGGATTTGGCCTTGAAAAAAAACTTTACCATTGTAATTGAGGCAGCGAATACAAGTTGTAAAAACAAAAATCAAAGCGAATCGAGGAGCAGGTCCTAAACTGAACTTTTCCGAAGTCCGTATTAGAATCTCATCTAAGTCTGGTGGAAATTTCACGATGTATGGACCAAATCGGTTACTCCTTTTAAAAGCTATCGTGCGCATAAAATTTCCGAACATTTTCGAACTTTTGTGGGGGACGTACCGGAAGGAGTGGGCCAATATAACCCATCTTCGAACTTAAACTATGTTTGGACAAAGTATTACGAAAGCCAAATTTTGAATCGAACCGTTTCATCCGTTCGAGAGTTATTGTGCGCTCCAGCCAGCCAGACAGACATACGGTCGGACATGGCTAAATCAACTCAAAATTGTCTGAAACGGATTGAGGCACCTTTTGCCCATATGAAAGTGTATATCACAAATATTGTCAATTATTTAAAAAAAAGGTTAATATTTTTTCGCGCTACATCAAAGATTTTTGGTACATAGGTTAAGAAAAAATTCCAAAGTACGAATCCGTCTGTCGTCCGTCCGTCTGTTGAAATCAAGATACACCTCGCAATTTTTAAGATAGAGCTTTGTAATTTGGTATAAAAATTCATATTACTCCTAGGATGTTTCATATTGCAAATGGGATATATCGGTCCACGTTTTGATATAGCCCCCATAGAACGGTACCTCCCGATTTTCGGTATTTTGAAGGTTATGGCCACAATAATCCATCGAAATGACTGAAATTTCGTATTTAGTCTTCATTTGGGGTATAAAACTTTCCATATGAAATTTGGGGGTATAAAACGCTTTAATTTAGCCCCCATAGAACGGTACATTTCAATTTCCCACGCCTTTTGAGGGTTGTGGCCCCAATATTCCACCGAAATGGCTGAATTTCGGTATTTAGCCTTAATTTGGTGTATAAAACTTTCCATATGAAATTTGTCGGTATAGGTCCACGCCTTCACATAGCTCCCATAGAACGGTACCTCCCGATTTTCGGCATTTTGAAAGTTGTTGCCTCAATATTCCTCCGAAATGGCTGATATTTGGTATTTAGTCTTCGTTGAAGGTATAAAACTTTCCCCCAGAAATTTGTCGGTACAGGTCCACGCCGATCTTCGGTATTTTGAAGGACATGGCCACAATAATCCATCGAAAGGGGGGGGTTAGGGTGTTTCAACTTTCCCCCCTTAATTTGTTGGTATGGGTCTATGCCTTCATTTAACGGTACATCCCAATTTTCGGTATTTTGAAGGTTGTGGCTTGAATATTCCAAGGAAGGTGATATAAAATTTTCCCCAGAAAATTGTCCGTACAGGTTCTGGCCACCACAACCGAAATGGTTGAAATTTGGTTTGTTGTCTACATTGGAGGTTAAAATCTCTCCGATTGAAATTCGTCGGTATAGTCCCCATAGTACGGGGAAGGTCAATATCCCATTCTGAAGGTCAATATCCCACCGAAATGACTGAAATTCGTTATTTAGTTCTCCATGGGGTTATAATATACTCCAGAAGAGAATTATCAGAATAGGTAAGATAATGTGGCTAAAACCTAAAAAAATATCAAGAGGTACGCTTCTATGGGGGATATACGAAGACGTGGCTATATTCCCCATAGAAACGTACCTTTTGATTTTTTGTTAGCCACATTATCTTTCCGAAATATCCGAAATATGGTATTTAGTCTTCTTTCTGCCTAACAATTATAGATCGACGTTTTGATATAGCAGAACGGTACCTCCCGAATTTCGGTCACATTATTTTACCGAAATTGCTGAAATTTGGTATTCAGTCTTCTTCATACACGAAAGGAATCTAATTGTTCCATTTTACTTCAATACAAATCGTGGTGGAGAGTATAACAAGTTCGGCCCGGCCGAACTTAACGCTTTCTTTCTTTTTTTTTTTGAAAATTGTCAAAAAAAAACTTACATATTTCAAATATTTCTTTTATCACCTTTGCACAGTGCAAAATATGAGCACTTTAGCGGAACTTTACTAATAACTTTTAAAGGAAAAGGTGTAGATTCCTAAAATTTTGCACAAATGTTTCTTATATTAGTGGACAGTGTGGGGCTCAAATTGGGCCACATAGACCCGCGGTTTCCTGTAGCGCTCATGTAACAGTGGCTGCCGTTTTTACGTTTTACATTCATTTTTCAATCGATTTTGATGCAAATTGGTATATTGGGTTTTCAGCGGATAGAAAACTTATGTACAAAATATTTTCAATATAGGTTCGCGTTTTGGAATAGCCCCCACATGCCGGGTTCCCTCATATTGGGTATTTTAAAGGTAAAAGACAAAAATTGCAGCCGATTTTGATGCAAATGTAAATTTTAAGATGTTAGCGAATAAAAAACCTCCTCACACAAAAGCTGTCAACATAGGTCCACTTCTGGGTGAAGCCCCACAATCCTACACATCTATTAAGGAGTAAAATGTCAATATTTTTTGTTTTCATTTGTATCTACAATGTTTATTGGTCCATTCAGCAGGTCTGCACCATTAATTTTGTTAATAATGTCTTTCAGATCAAGTTCAGGTCTGCACTGCATTACAATTTGTAACGTATTTTTGTATTTGCACCGCAGCATCTAAAAATATTGCACTATATGTAAATCACCAACATTTAGAGGTCAAAACTATGAAAAATTGCGAGAGGTTTCTTGATTTTACAGAAATTATCATTGTTAGAATTAGTGAGTCCATTTCTTCAAAACACAGTCAACAATGGCGTTCATTGTCGCGTTTACCTTCCACTTTTGGAAAATGCAACTGAATGAAATTCCCGAAGTCTTTTTAGAAAATCTTGAATATCTCCAAAGACCGCGCGATACCGCACCAGTATTATAGCTTTGCGAACAGAGGAGAATCCAATCTTTCAGATTATATATATCTTAACACGTGAATGTACGTAATTCACTTTTGAAATGACCACGGAAAATTAAAAATTACAATTTTGAAAACTTCAAAAAATCACTTCTTTCCGACTAAAATTGCACGAAAACAATAAGGGGTTTTTGCATTTTTTTAAGTGTAAAATATCATAACTATTTTGTAAAATATAAAGAAAAATAAATCATGGCATACTGACTTACCATTTGTCCGCGCCACTCCATTTTTTTAATTAATCAAAAATACATTTCTTACAAAAAAAAAAATTAAAAAAACAAAAGTGCAACTTTAAGTGCATTTTTAAGACGTTTCGTGAAGTAAATCGGCAAACTGAGTATGGACCATTTGCAGTGGAGTACTTAGCTATCGAATTCAATAAAAGTTTAATTAATTTCATGTACTCTGAAAATCCCTTAAAGTTCCACTAAACTTCCCAAATTTCGCACTGTGCTTTGGTGCAAAATGTTTTATGTGTATTAATATAATTAGCATATACTTACTGAAAAGGCGAAGGGAACATCAGTTCCAGGTCTGACAAGACTGTTATTATATCGTAATCTAAAAGATAATCCGGAACCTTCTCCACTTGATCGAGCTCTCCAGGGATAGAAGTTATCAGTCAACTAAAAGTGAAATTTTAAAAAAATCCATTGTTCGACAACATAGTCATCGGGACTGACAAAACTTGTCGTGAATCATCATTTTTACCTTCTTAATTCTCGACTCCTTCGATATAACTGAATTGAATACCAAACAAGCACCTCTTTCCGTGTATTCGGGGACAAATATTTTACAACAATCATGTTGAGTTTCGTCAAAGATACACCAACTGAAAATTTCATCACAGCGCAGTGCCATGAATTTTGCCACATCGGAGAGTACGATATTTTCAATCGCTTTTGGAATTTCCATTGTCTTTAGAAAATTCTCTATACGATCAAGTCCCGTAAAAGTCATACGTTCCAAAAGCACCATTAAATTGTAAAATGCATTCTTGGCGTCCTCTTCACTGTAAGATGGCAGAAATCTTTCTTCAGCTGCCTTGTAACGCATCCAATTGATGTGATTAACGGGACAAACAGCAACAGCTGGGAAATGTATAAAATGAATTGGTAGACGGGCTGTCTCCACCACTGTCACAAAGAGACCTTCACTATGACGTTGTGTAACACTTTTATAGAGGGTTATGCAACCAAGTAGGGCAATTGTAATAATTAGAAACCAAAATATTCGTAACAGCGGTCTTGTGTTAGGTTCAACAAAATGATTTACACCGTGTATGGAATTTTGACAAAATTTTAGAAAACTTTTTAAAAATCTTTTTTTATGTCGTTTTTCGGGCGGCGGTTGTGGTGTTGTTGCGGCTGGTAGTTCTTTGAAGATTAACAATCCTTTAGGGTGCTTGAAATTTGTCTTTTTTGTGTAAGCCAATTCGTTAGGGTAGAGCATTTTGTTATTTTATCACCGACATTCGAACAAATACTGTTGATATGGTTTTCCTGTGGGACAATAAGGATTTTCGATTGTGTTTACATATATCGGTGTGGGGGGGTTGTTTTGTGTCCACCATAGTTAATTGCTGACTCTACTCTTTTATTTCCTAACATGGAAAAAGTTCATCATAGCCTAATTATTTTATTAAGCAAACTTATGTTTCAGTTCTTTTGAAAATAGTATTAATGCAATTAGGGATAAAAAATATGTTGTTTCTTCAAACATAAGAAGTCAAAAGTCGAATATTTCCCCCATAAAAATGTGACCAAATATTCATGTCCAAATTTTTACTCGACTACTTATACTTATACAGGCATTACTTCGTCAATATAGCTATTTATTTAAAAGTACTTTCCATTTTTTTTTTTATTTTTCTGAAATCAACCTACCGACACTCACTTAGTATATCGTCACCTGAAATGCCCAAAGACGTAACCCTCAAAGGGTTACGTTGAGGGTAACGTCTTTGGGCATTTCAGGTGACGATATGTATATAAATATTTCAAATGGTGTGGGAACTACGCATACACAATTGCCCACAGGCAACGTGCGGCCACAAAGGGTTAATGTTTTTTATGTTGTTGGACAGCCTATTACCGACTTTTTTCTTCAGGTGTACCCATAATTTTTTGATGGGGGTTAATATCTGGACTTTGGGCTGGGATCTCGATGACTTAGTTGCTGTTGTATAACAACCAAGTCCTACATAAATAAGATTTATATTTGGGGTTGTTGTCTTGGAAGTATATATATTGCAATTTGTTTCAATTTTTTAGGGTGAACAAGCCCAAATTTCTTGACACTGTTGGTTAAATCATATTTTTAAACATCCACATAAACCTCCTTTGCCATTGTTTCCTCCAAAATGCGGATGTTACCAACGCCTCTGCTTGATAGGCAACCCCATACCCTAGGGAGACTTCTCTCATACCAATGAGTGCACCCCGATTCATATTAGCTCTGTTGTGGTACTTACTACAAGCAGTAACTGTGCTAAAAAAACAATTAAAAAAGTAAAAAAGTGTTATGTTCGGCCAGGCCGAACTTTTTATACCCTCCACCATTTCCTTTCCATTGGGACAGTTCTTAGCTCCTCCGCCACATCAAGGCTTATTCCTAGAAAGAGTAAATTATGTTACTTATACAATACCGTTTAACATTACATAAATTCAAGTTCGGTTAAAAATTGTACCTTAAAATCTCAAAATACGGAAATTCGGGAGGCACCGTTATATGGGAGCTATACCAAAATATGGACCTATATTGATAATATTTGGTGTATAAGTTTCGTGACCACTGATAACCTCATACGTCAAATTACAGCTAGTTTGGTTAAAAATTGTAGCTAAAATCCTCAAAATACCGACAATCGGGAGGTACCGTTATATGGGGACTATACCAAAACATGGACCTATATTGACGATATTTGGTAGATAAGTTTCGTGGCCCCAGAGAACATCATATGTCAAATTACAGCTAGTTTGGTTAAAAATTTTAGTTAAAATCCACAAAATACCGAAAATTGGGAGGTACCGATATATGGGGGCTATACCAAAACATGGACCTATATAGACGATGTTTGGTGGATTAGTTTTGTGGGCACTGAGAACCTCATATGTCAAATTACAGCAAGTTCGGTTATAAATTGTAGCTAAAATCCTCAAAATACCGACAATCGGGAGGTACCGTTATATGGGGGCTATACCAAAACATGGACCTATGTTGACGATGTTTGGTAGATAAGTTTCGTTGCCCCAGAGAACATCATATGTCAAATTACAGCTAGTTTGGTTAAAAATTTTAGTTAAAATCCACAAAATACCGAAAATTGGGAGGTACCGATATGTGGGGGCTATACCAAAACATGGGCCTACATTGACGATGTTTGGTGAATAAGTTTTGTGGCAAATAAGAACCTCATATGACAAATTATAGCTAGTTCGGTTAAAAATTGTGGCTAAAATCCACAAAATACCGAAAATCGGGAGGTACCGATATATGGGGGCTATACCAAAACATGGACCTATATTGACGATGTTTGGTGGGTAAGGTTTGTGACCACAGAGAACCTCATATGCCAAATTATAGCAAGTTCGGTTAAAATTTTTAGCTAAAATCCTTAAAAACCGAAAATCGGGAGGTAACGTTATATAGGGGCTATACCGAAAGGTGAACCGATATAGCCCATCATCGAACTTGACCTACCTGCACACAAAAGAAACATTTTCCCAAAATTTCAGCGTCCTATCTCCATTTTTGTGGATGCTAGAGTGATTACCACAGACGGACGGACGGACATGCATAGATCGACTCAGAATTTTACGCTGATCAAGAATATATTTACTTTATAGGATCGCAAATGATTATTTCAATGCGTTACAAACGGAAAAACAAACCTTATATACCCTCCATACTATGGTGGAGGGTATAATAATATTAAGTAGGCTAAGAATTATTCCTATGTGAGAAATATAATCAAAAATATTTTCATAAAATAAAGTTTAGTTTTGTATTTGAAATTGAAAAGAATACTCATATCCATACTACATTGGTGACCCCGAACGGAAGAAATTCAATCATTTTCAAATATACCAAGCGAAAAGAATTCAATGGAAATATCCCGAGTTGTTGTACGCGTTCCTCCATTTTGGCGACAAAATCCAAAGCTATGCTTTCTCCAATTGGAATCCCAATTTGTAACGAAACCAATATCTTGTGACGAAACAAAATGAGTCGTTTTGGAGAATCCCCCTGCGAAGGACAAATATGAGACGCTCAAAAAGGCATTGCTGAACGTAATTATGGGATCGGAAGAAAAGAGACTGCGGCAATTATTGGAAAACGTATGTATTGGTGACAAAAAGCCCTCCGGATTGTCGAGAGGAATTGGCCAGCGGAAAAGTGTCTGAAGAGCATTCGAAGACATTGTGGATTCAACGCCTACATCAAACAACAAGAGCTATATTGTGGGATAGAATTGATAAATTAGCAATGATGGCAGAAAAAATCCATGACCAATCGGATGCTGCTGGTGTAGTAAACGCGGTTTCAACAAGCGACAATGATCGATTGCAATTTTTTGAAAGGCAAGTATCTGAACTTTTAACAAAGGTCGATAGTTTGACAGTAAAAAGAAATAGTAGAAACAAAACGAATTATGGCCGTTCAAGGAGCAATTCCCGGGCAATATCTTACATATGCTGGTACAATTTTATGTTTGGCAAGAAGGCTACAAAATGTCGGTCGCCCTGCTCCTTCAAACCTTCGGAAAACAATTGAGGTGCCTCATCTATAATAACGGATGAGAGTGGCCTACAGATAAGTCGCCTGTTCATTCAAGATACAAAATCGAAGTACAGGTACCTTATATATACTGGAGACGACATTTCAGTTATACCACCGACGAGTGAAGATAAAAAGTGTACACGGAAATCATTTGTGTTGTATGCAGCAAATAATATGAACGTATGGAACAAAATTTGTAAATTGAAACATTAGTCTTCGACGAAAATTTCTCTGGTCTTTTATTGTTTCTGATGTCGCACAGCCAATAATTGGATCAGACTTTTTGAAACACTTTGGACTTCTTGTGAATGTTAAAAATAATCAGCTTATTGATTCAACGACGATCCTTAAAGTGCCCGGTTATTGTTCGAGGGATCAGAATTTAACGCTGAAGGTAATTTCGGATGTTCCAGGAAAGTATAAGTCTATTGTTTCTGAATTTGTTGATATCACGACACCGATTATCAAGTTATTCCCGGTTAAACATCATATAACACATCATATTGATACGAAAGGACGAGTAGTTTCCGTTGAGGCACGGAGATTATCTCCTGAAAAGCTTAAAATCGCTAAAGATGAATTCGATTACATGATGCAGTTGGGAATATGCAAACCATCAAGCAAGTCCTTGGGCGAGTCCATTACATATGGTTCCCAATGGAGACGGCACACAGTGTTGCCGCTTCCATACAAAAGTGGACAAAAATATATGGAGTTTTGATATAACTTGGTCAATTTTGATCGAATAGCGTTCAAATTTAATATGTAATATTTTCTTAGGTCACTGAGTACCTCTACCAATTTTCACAAAAATCGGTTCAGATTTGGATATAGCTCCCATATATATCTTTCCCCGATTTTGCTATAAATCGCTCAATTGTTTATGAATAGCCTTCAAATTTAACATGGGATGTTTAATCAGGCCACTGTTCAGTTCTACCGTTAAATTTTTCCCCCAAAAAAAAAAAACTATGTATTTAGGGGGGTTTTCAAAATTTTGGGCGTATGAACCGATAAAAGTTCAAATATTTGCGGGGATAATGATAGATAGAGCCTTTTTTTATCGCAATAGCCTACGAAAAACATAATATCGCTGTAAAGAGGGCCACTAGAAAAACCTTCGGTAAAAATGTCCAAAGGATCCTCGAACAGACCCTTAACCACACAAAAATGTTGAACATTTGTGGTGGTGGTACCGCAAGGATTGGACATATAGAACCAAATTTGAACATAAACTAAGCTTGGACAATATTTAGAGATCCAAAGTTTGGACCAAATCGGGTGCTACGTGTATGAGAAATCGCGCGTACCATTTTAGCGAATATTGAGGAACTTTTGTGGGGGAGGTACCGGAAGGAGTGGACCGGAAGGAGTGGACCTATAAGCACCAATTCAATCTAATATTCGAAGAAATATTATAATATCCAAGGTGTAGACGAACGCACTATTCGGTTCGAGCTCTTCTGCCACTACATATGGTGCCACAGTGGGGTTTTACAACTTTTGGGCGGTTTTCTCAAGAATTATGGACTTGCCCCTGAAAAAACGTTTACTGTCGTAATTGAGGCAGCGAATGCAAGTGGCTTCAACAAAAATCAAAGTGATTCGCGAGCAGGTCTTAAAGTGAACTTATCCGAAATTATCCCGAAGGAGTGTACAAATATAGTCCATATTCGAACCTGATCTATATCTGGTAGATATATTACTTACTTACTTACTTAGCTGGCCCACTACGGAACATTTGTTCCATAGACCGAACTAAGAAAAGATCTCCAATTCTCTCTTTTTCATGCTTCGCTCTTTGGAATACCGCGCCTCATCCACTTGTCATCTCATCATCCACTTGTTTGCGCCATCTATTCTTTGGCCTGCCAATTCTACGTGCACGGCCATGCGGCTCGAACTTATACGTCTTTTTAGCGGGTTCACCATCGCTCACTCTTATTATATGGCCTAGCCAATGCACTCGCTGCATCTCGATACGTTTTACTATATTGATGTCGTTGTATAGCAGATACAGCTCGTGGTTCATACGACGTCGATATTCAGCGTCAACGCAGATCGGTCCGTAGATCATTCGAAGAATTTTTCTCTCAAACACGCCAAGCACTGCCTTATCTGCTTGCGCAAGTACCCAGGCTTCGGAACCATACATCAGCACGGGTAGTATCAGTGTTTTGTAGAGCGTTATTTTTGTTTGACGAGTTGTGGCTTTGTTTTTAAAGTGCTTACTTAATCCAAAGTAGCATCTGTTGGCCAACACAATTCTCTTCGCTTTATTTCACAACTGATGTTGTGAATGGTCAGTTACTACCTTTACCGATCGACCCATGATGTCAATGTCATCGGCATAAGCAAGTAACATATGGCTGTTTGTATATATTGTGCCACTTCTTTTGACCTTCGCATCTCGTATAATCTATTCCAGCAGAATGTTGAATGAGTCACACGAGAAGCCGTCTCCTTGTCTGAAACCTCTTTCCGAGCATCAGTTAATGTCATTCTACAAAGCCGAATGAGCTTTGCGTGGATACCAAATTCAGACATTGCACGATGGGGCCAATGAACGGTTTTCGAGGCAACAAATCACTGGGGTAAGCTAGACCTTCCAAATTTTGCACAGATGCTTATAATGGGCTTAGAAACTAATATGCCAAATTTGGTTCATATCGGTTCATATATACATATAGCTCCCGTATATATGTTTGCCCGATTTCAAGCAATTGATGGACCAAACACGCAAATTCTGCCCAATTTTTATGCGATTTGGAAAATACCACGGAATTAGGACTACAAATAAGTTTGCCAAGTTATATTGAAATCGGTTCAGATTTTGATATTGCTCCCATATATATATTCGCCCGATTTCAGGTATTTGGTGCACCAATCCCGCTATGTATGTCCAATCTTGATGAAATTTGAAATGTGCGACGGATTTTGGTCTAGACAAATTTTTGACAAATCATATTGAAATCGGTTCAGAATTGGATATAGCTCCCATATATATGTTCGCCCGATTTAAATGACCAAGCATGCAAATTCCATCAAATAACAATAAAATTTGGAAAATATTACGGAATTCGGATACAAATAAGTTTGTCAAGTTATATTGAAATCGCTTCAGATATAGATATAGCTCCCCTATATACATATGTTAAAATTTCATGGTTTTGTCTGTGGTTTGTTATAAGTAATAAAATGAGGTTCCATGAGGTAAAAATCGGCTAAGATTCCGCCACAAAAGCCAAAGTTTGTCTGCGATATTTTTGTAATTATATATTATTATATATATATATTATTATATACGTCCATTAAATTTTTCCGAAATCCAATTGATAACATTAATGAGTTTCCGATTATTCTCCAACCAAAACATAAAAATGTCCATATTTTTAAGTATTACGACATCTGAAATCAGATTTTTATGAAAAGGCGCAGATGGGCGCAGCTATTTTTTTCACAAAATGATAGTACACATTAATACCTTTCACCACATATATATAATATCCTAGATCTACTTAGATCTCAAAAGTTATACTCCAGAGAACATATTGATAACAAAGCAAAATACCCCAAAAAAGACATCACATCTTACCTCAAAAATACATTTACCACACATACCATTTTTATTATTTGTTAACACCATCATATTTTACATACCAATTAAAGAGCTTTTCATGTTTAAAAAATATAAAAACGTTGAAATGTTCCTTTTGGCGAATAAAATGCTTTCATCACTTATTTATAATGAATGTCGGAAAACTATGCATATGAAAATATGTCACCATTGCCAGATCAGTATGTCGCTATGTGATGTTACCAGATTGATTTATTTTTTTATTTTTAGGGATTCAGAGTGTTGGCAATCGAAATCCGTTATTATTTTTTCAAATTGTTAACTTCAAAAATTGACTTTTTGCCTCGAAAACCTGCTATTGGCCCCATCGTGCATTGCTTGGAATACCTTTGAACGTAGCGGGCTGTCGAAGGCTGCTCTATAATCGACAAAAAGGTGGTTGGTGTCGATCTGCATCTCTTGGGTCTTCTCCAGGATTTGGCGCAGGGTAAATATCTGGTCAATGGTGGACTTGCGAGGTCTAAAGCCGCATTGGTATGGCCCAATTATTTCGTTGACCATGGGCTTTAGTCGTTCGCACAATATCCCTGACACTATCTTGTATGCTATAGTTGGAGCATAAAGTCTTATCTCTTTCTTATGGACGGGACACAGGGATGCTCAGGTTCCAATCGTCGCACATTGGGGCAAGATTCCAAAAAATGGAGATTAATTCATGCAAGCATTTGAGTGATCTAATGTTAATATTTTTCGAATGTTTACACTTCAATCAATATAACGGAACACAGTTTTGGTGCAAATTGAGAGATTGGGGAGGTATATTCGAAGCCCTCATAAATGGGTACCATAAAAACTATGAAGTGTTTTTACGGTTTTGCCTACATTTCTTATTTGATGAATCTAAAATCTTCTAATATGATAAATTATTGGTTAAGCTAATATTTGGCAAATAATTACTAAGTTAGGTCAATATTTTAGTGTAGCTCCGATACAAGGGTATCTCCCGATTTTATGTATTTCGAGGGCCTTGACCACATTTTTTAGTACATTTATCTTTGAATTAGGATTGATAGTTCTGAAAATTCATAGTGTGAACATTTTTCAATATCGGTCAATGTTTTGGTATAGGCCTCATATATGCATATATTGCAACTAAACTAGCTTAAATTGTGAATTGTACATTTTGAAGGGTTTGAAGATATTTCTATCAAACATCATCTCTATATATTTTCGTTTTGGAATAACCTCCATATAAAATATTCCGCTACATTTTTAACTCTAAATGCTTTTCAAAAATAGGAAAAAAATAATTTTTAATATGCTTCTAAACTTCGTTTGCCACAAATATATTTTTCTGTGACTCAGATTTCTAACTGAAGTTGACGATTCCATTCTAAAAAGGGCACTTTTGATGCGTAAAAAATATTACTCTTTATACACCAAAAAAATTTAATTTTTTATGGTGCTCTTTAAATTATTAAAAGTTCTCTAGGTTTATCACAGTGTAACTTTAGAAGTAAACAATATATGATCTTGACATTTTGGTTAAAGACTTAGAATTTTGTACCATATTACCATGTAACGACAGTTATACCAAAAACCGAATTTATTTTTTTTAATTAATCTCCATTTTTTGCGATTTCACCCCTTGTGCATCGCCATCATTTCATATAAATCATTATATATAGTAACTATAACATAATGGTGAACCTGCACACATTGTCTTATGTAGGGTGACCACAGACATTAAACCAAAACACGGCATACTGTACAAAAATAACAGGGAAAATGAAGACAAAAACACCAAAATTCTAAAATTTGACCCACAGCTATTTCCACAATTTTTGACATAACTCAAAATGAGCAAAAAAGGAGCAAGTTTTGTTTGCGCAATATCAAAGACAACAATCAAGAGAAAAATACAAAAAAAATTCTCACGACCTTCTCGACACTCTTTTTTGTTATACTCCAATACATTTCCAAATTATGCAAAATCTGGACACATTTTGACGATTTTTTTAAACACATTTCTACAAGAATTTTTCAGAACAATTTTTTCTTAAAATATTAAGAATTACCTCTATATTTAATATATATTTTGAAAATTCCAAATTTATGTAGCGGAAACTACGATATGGCGATTTAAAAGCAGCAAAATTTAATACTTTTCACCCGTTTCTTAAATTTTAAAAATATGTTCAACTTTAACACTGTGCTACACGAAAAGTAAACAACATACGACTTTGCTATTTTGGCTAGTGAGGTAGAATTTTGTACTCGTTAACCCTGTCAAGACAGATTATCAAAAATTTGTGTTTCAATTAAGAGCCGTTTTTTTCAATCTTGCCCCAACGTGCGTCGGGTACGCGTTCTTCCTGCCAGATTGAGCTAACTAGCTGATGCATACACCTTATCAGCGTGTCGCCTCCGGTTTTAAACAGCTCGGCTGGTAGGCCATCAGTTCCTGCTGCCTTATTATTCTTCAGCCGGTTTATTGCTGTCTTAACCTCATCTTGGCCGGGCGGTATACATTCAATACCATTTTCTTGGATTGGATCTGTGGTATCTTCGTCGACTTCCCTACTATTGGATACCAACAGTTTGAAAAAATGCTCTTTCCATATCCTTAGCACGTTATCTGTATCAGTTACCAGATTACCTTGCTGGTCTCTACAAGAGGATGTGCCAGTTCGAAAGCCATCAGTTTGATGTTTCACTCTTTGGTAGAATTTTGGGACTTCGTTCTGTCTCCTGTACACTCCCGCTTTTCCATCTCTCTCTTTTTCCTGCGGAAAAGACGCTTCTCCTCTCTTCTTTTCTCCCGATACCTCTCTCGTGCGCTACGCGTTGCTACTGATTGTAAAGTAGCCATGCATTCCTTGGTGGAGGTCTCTGGTATCCAAGTACTGATTTTGCGGTTGTTTGCATGGAGTGGCCAATGTTTTGCCATTGTCCTGATATGTTATCGGGACGAAAAGTGCTTTGATTAAGCAGTTGTGCCAGTTGAGTGGAATATGCTGTGGCTATCTGTTGTGATTGCAGCTTACCGATGTCCAACTTCCGTGTTGTGTCTGTTCGCACTTTGTTTGCTACTTTTAATCTGGTGCGTACCTTTGCCGCAACATATATTAAGATGTGTAAAGTATGGACCATCAAGAGTTATCGTGGGCACAATTTTCCGATCATTTTTGAGCTTTTGTGGGGTAGATACCTTAAGGAGTGGACCGATATGGCTTATCCGTTCGAGGGTTAAATTCAGTTTAGGCCCTGCTCTCGAATCGCTTTAATTTTTGTTGTAGCAACTTGTATTCACTGCCCCCCCATTCGATGCTATAAGTTTCATCAGGGGCAAATCCATACTTCCTGAGAAAATAGCCTGAAAGGTACAAAAAAAAAACCCTATGACACCGTGCGTAGTAGTTGGACTACGATTCGAGAGCAGGGCCTGAACTGAATTTTTCCGAAATTTTGTGTGGGAGGTACCCGAAGGAGTGAACCGATTGAGTCCATATTGGAACCTCATATAAGTCTGGTAGAAATTTCACGATGTGCAAAGTATAAACCAAATCGGTTACTTCCTTTAAGAGTAATCGTGCGCACAAATTTTCCGAACATGTCCAAACTTTTGTGGGGGAGGTACCGGAAGGAGTGGACCGATATAACCCATCTTCGAACTGAGGTTTTACGAGGACTTCCTTTCTGTTCAGTTTATTGTGAAGATATACTTGTGGCATCTGAAAATGAAGAAGAACACAAAAATCATCTCCGGCAAATATTCTCCCGGTTACAAGAATATGGAACATTGAAAAAAGCGAATTTGGCAATTCTCCAGTATAAATTAAGTCGATTTCTGGGAATGATCAATTAATGCTGTCTGGCCTGGCAATTGAGGATAGGTCTACTCCTTCGCGACCTCCCCCACAAAAGTTGAAAATTTTTGATAATTCTCTATGGAAGTAAGCGATTTGATCCATACTTTGCATACTATAACATTTCAATGAGGTATAAATCAGTTCCAAATGTAGACAGTATCGGTCCATTCCTTCCGGTACCTATCACAAAAAATGTCCAACATGTGAAGGTTAAATACTGATCGCTGATCGTTATGACCTTTTGCTGCAGATAGTTATTGCGATCCTATTACGAAGGTACAATTTTGTTGGGGGAAGTCCATGCTACTTGAGATAATTACACAAAAGCAATCATTGGGTACACGTTCTTTATGTCAGATAGTGCATACACCTTATGTTGCCTCCATGTAACTTGAACAACTCGGCTGATAAGCCATGGGCTACTGCGGTTTTATTATTCTTAAGCAGGTTATTGGTGTCTTACCTCACCTCAATACCATCTTCTGGATCTTCTATAAAGGAAAATGTGCTCGTACCATATAATATCGATGAGGTTATAACGAAACAAATTGTCATGGTAACAGCCCAAATGTAAACAAGCTGTAATTTATTTTTTAGTTATTTTTATTTTTATTTGTTCTACCCTAATTGCTTTTCTAACAACATTAATACGTCGTTTTCGTTCTCTAATTGCCAACTTATATAAACAAAATATAATCACTTCTCTAATAAAGGCATACACGATTTCAACGATGCTTAGGACTGAAGCACCCAAACACAGACCCAATATACCGCCAAAATTTGATATTAAATCTAAAGTGGTGTATTGGAGACGGGCTGCATACTTGGTGATGGTATTTTTGGCAAAATACACCTCGCCTAAAATTTCGGGGGAACTTTCATTGGCACTGGAAAATTAGAAAATTAATTAACATCTTTTTATTATTTCTCTATGACTTACTTGGGCAGTGGTGCCACATTTAATTTCACCAAAAACAACATTGATTCACAGCTATTTAGGCAATTACATGTCATGCCACGTCGCGTATCATTTATGTACTCATCTTGCAGAGGTTCTTTTAAGTAATCGAAAATATCTGAAAGCAACGGGAGGAATATGACACGAAATAAATATTAAAATTAGAGTATCCCCTTTACTTACCCCTGTGTTCATACAAACACTTTAAATCGGAGACCTTACATTCTTTGTTGATATGTTGAGCTGAAAATATTCAAACTGTTAGTACTTTTTTGGATATTTCGCAAAAATCCGTACGTAAAGTTGGAAAGAACATTGAAGTTGTACAGTTACAGGCATCCAATAAATATTTCTGTTCACATCGCACAATGCAATTGAATTTGTGAAGTCCTAAACCTTCTATTTGATCGTATTTCGAGAATCTCTCACTCTAGTCAGAGAGAAAAAATTATATTTCTTTTTAATAATTTTAATCCGTCATTAAAGGGACTTACCGGGAACAAACATTTCCGTTTTGATGGATCAATGTGACGAGTATTCTTCGACGTCTCGGTAATTATTGGTGTTACCATAAGACTATTACGAGTATTTTTCATCAGAATATGGAATAACGTATCACTCCATTCCTCCGCTTCTTTTATAAGGATCTTAACGATAAAAGGAAACATATTGTCCATAGAAATCAAAATATAGACAGACTGAATTGAAGATTTCCTAAAGAAATCATAATTCAGCGAGGCTGAATTGAAGATTAACTAAAGAAACTCAGCCTTGAGTTGAAGATTAACTAAAGAAATCACAAAGAAATCGTAATTCAGCCAGGCAGAATTGAAGATTTCCAAAAGAAATCATATTCCAGAAAGGCTGAATTGAAGATTTCCAAAAGAAATCGTAATTCAGGCAGGCTGAATTGAAGATTTCCAAAAGAAATCGTAATTCAGGCAGGCTGAATTGAAGATTTCCTAAAGAAATCATAATTCAGCCAGGCAGAATTGAAGATTTCCTAAAGAAATCATAATTCAGCCAGGCTGAATTGAAGATTTCCTAAAGAAATCATAATTCAGCCAGGCTGAATTGAAGATTTCCTAAAGAAATCATAATTCAGCCAGGCTGAATTGAAGATTTCCTAAAGAAATCATAATTCAGCCAGGCAGAATTAAAGATTTCCTAAAGAAATAATAATTCAGCCAGGCTGAATTGAAGATTTCCTAAAGGAATCACAATTTAGCCAAGCTGAACTGAAGATTTCCTAAAGAAATCACAATTAAGCCAAGCTGAACTGAAGATTTCCTAAAGAAATCACAATTAAGCCAGGCTGAATTGAAGATTTCCTAAAGAAATCATAATTCAGCCAGGCTGGAATGAAGATTTCCTAAAGAAATCACAATTTAGCCAGGCTGGATTGAAGATTTCCTAAAGAAATCACAATTAAGCCAAGCTGAACTGAAGATTTCCTAAAGAAATCACAATTAAACCAGGCTGAATTGAAGATTTCCTAAAGAAATCATAATTCAGCCCGGCAGAATTGAAGATTTCCCATAGAAATCATAATTCAGCCAGGCTGGAATGAAGATTTCCTAAAGAAATCACAATTTAGCCAGGCTGGATTGAAGATTTCCTAAAGAAATCACAATTAAGCCAAGCTGAACTGAAGATTTCCTAAAGAAATCACAATTAAGCCAGGCTGAATTGAAGATTTCATAAAGAAATCATAATTTAGCCAGGCTGGAATGAAGATTTCCTAAAGAAATCACAATTAAGCCAGGCTGAACTGAAGATTTCCTAAAGAAATCACAATTCAGTCAGGTTGAACTGAAGATTTCCTAAAGAAATCACAATTCAGCCAGGCTGAACTGAAGATTTTCTAAGGAAATCACAATTCAGCCAGGCTGAACTGAAGATTAACTAATGAAATCACAATTCAGCTAGGCTGAATTGGAGATTACCTAAAGGAATTACGATTCAGCCAGCCTGAATTGAAGATTTCCTAAAAAATAACAAATTCACCCTGACTGAATTGAGGATTTCCTATTTTTTTTATGAATACTTACTGAAAAAGCAAACGGAATTTTGGTTCCGGGTCTAACAAGACTGCTATTGTATCGTAATCTAAACGACAAGCCAGAACCTTCACCGCTAGAACGCGCTCTCCAAGGATAGAAATTATCAGTTAACTGAAAATATCTGAAACGTAATACCCTCTGTAAAAATTATGATCGATATTCGGTGTTACCGTTTTTATTCTCGATTCCTTTGATACGGCTGAATTGAATACCAAACAGGCACCTCTTCCCGTATATTCAGCTACAAAAATTTTGCAGCAATCATGTTGCGTTTCATCGAAAATGCACCAAAGAAAAATTTCATCACAACGCGGCGCCATAAATCTGGCCACCTCCGACAAGACAATATTTTCAACGGACCTTGGAATTTTCTTGCTATCTAAGAATTCCTTTATATTATCAAGTCCAGTGAAGGTTATGCGTTCCAGCAGTACAGTTAAATTATAAAATGCATTCTTTGCGTCCGAATTTGCATAACTGGGAAGAAATCGTTCTTCAGCCGCCTGATAACGGATCCAACTGATGTGATTAAAGGGACAAATAGCCACGGCGGGGAAACGAATTGTATGGATGGGTAGATGTGATGTCTCAACAACAGTTACAAGAACTTTTTCACGATGACGCGTTGTCACAGTGTAGTAGAGAGTTATGCAACCCATCAAGGCGACGACAACAATTAAACACCAAAAGACTCGTACAATTGGTCTTGCATCAGGTTCCCACATATGATTGACACCGTGAATGGTGTTTTGACAAAACTTTAACATGCGTTGCAATAGTGACCGTTCAAATCTTTTCACTGGTGGTGTTTTTAATGGGTGCTCCTTAAAAATAAGCAATCCCTTGGGATGATTGAAATTGGTTTTCTTGAAGTAAGCCAATTCGTTGGGATAGAACATGATTTGACGTTGTTATACTGACGACGTCCAAAGTGGAACTGTCATGCTGTGGTAGTTTTGATTTGACGTTCCAGTTGACGTGAAAATGTGTTATTATTTGAACATTAGTATGAAGTGTGTGGTGAAATAGTTCTTTGACTTAGTTAATTGCAGGCCTCCTTTCAAAATGAAAAACTTCGAATGTATTAATGTACTGCAATTTGGAAAAAAACTTTACTAAAAGTAGTCATAACCTGAAAAATTATTGAAAGTATCATACGGTAGAAAAGCACAGTCTTCTGCTTCGTTACTGCAAATCAATAGGTCATGAACTGTACTAGATTCAAGGTCCTTGGTTTGTTATGATCGTGGATTTTTTTAAGGACAAAAAATTAGCACCTATGAAAATGCTATGGTGTGACGAGGCAAACTATGTGATACCCTGCGCCACTAAGTAGGACAGGCCCGGCCATGTGATACCCTACTCCAATACACCTGGGCACTATTTTCCAAGGAATTTCTTTTATATGATTGCGACATATTTTAGCCATCCGGTCATACATACATAAGTTAATATACATGGTAACATACCAGAGATATAGTACGTACATACATATGGCGAATAACAAAATTCCTTTACAATTCCATTTGAAAAAAATTAAAAAATTTTTTTGCGAGCACATCTACGATTTTTGGTATAGAGGTAAAGGAAAACAAGTGAGCCAAGGCTATAGTCGGGTCGGAGCCGACTATGTGATACCCTACACCACTACCCCTGTACATAAGCTTTTGACTAATAAAATGCAACATATTAAAATTGGGATAGCTTAGCGCCTTTGCTCTGAATGTCTTGATTAACACAGGTCAATTTTTTTGAAACGCATTTAAGTGCATCGACAGTACAACCCAAATAAAAAATGGAAAAGTGGGACGTATGCCAACCATCAATAGGCTTCTTTCAGTGTTAGACCCCCATCAACCCCCCAAATTTCGTGAGGATCCGATCAAAATTTCGTAGTGTGATTGCACAAAAATGGAAAAAGAATGCATTACCGACTATTGCGATATCTCTGTTGTTTGACCACCTATGACAACCTACTTCACATCGTTGTAAAGGTGATATTTTATACTTTCCTTGCCAGGGTTTGCTTTCGATATACCTCCTACAGAAGGGAGATATTAACTTTGAAATAAAACGTTGGCCTTTTTTCCAAATATTTTTTTTGTCACATTCCGACCCCTGAATAATATCCGACCATTATCAAAAATCAAAAGGTTTTTTCCTCTGTTGGGCCCCCAACAACACCCAAAATTTCGTGACGATCCAATTAATATTGCGACCTGTAGCGTGATTTTCAAAAAAGTGGAAAAATGGGATGTATTACCGACTATTGCAATATCTCCGTTATTTGGATACCTATGCCAACCTGCTTTACATCATTGTAATGATGGGATTTTTTACTTTCATTGACAGACTTTGCTTTTGGAAGGTCCGGAACCATAGCTGTGATATTCGTTATTATTATTAAAATCGCAAAAATGAAAAGTTGTGTTCTATTAGCGGCTTTTGCGATATCTTCGTTGTTTGACCAACTACGACAACCTACGTAACAATGTTGCAAAGGTGATATTTTCTACTTTCATCAGCAGGTTTTGCTTTTGATATACCCCTTTTAGAAGCAGAGATATTCGCTTTGAAATAAAACGTTGACTTTTTCTCCAAATAAGTCTGTATGACCCCCATTAACCCTCAAAATTTCGTGACGATCCGATCAAAATTGAGACCTGTAGCGCGATTTCCAAAAAAAGTGGAAAACTGGGATGTATTAACTACTATTGCGATATCTCCGTTATTTGGTCACCTACGCCGACCTAGTTTACATCATTGTAAAGATGGGATCTTCTACTTTCACAGCCAGGCGTTGCTTTTCGAAAATCCCCAACCAAAGCTATGATATTCGTCATTATATTTAAAATTGCAAAAATGAAAATATGGGTTTTATTGGCGACTACTGTGATATCTTCGTTGTTTGATCACCTACGAGAACCTACTTTACATCGTTAGAAAGGCGATATTTTCTACTTTCATCAGCAGGTTTCGCTTTTGGTATACCCCGTATAGAAGCTGAGATATTCGCTTTGGAAAAAAACGTTGTCTTTTTATCCACATAAGTTTTTTGCCCATTCCGACCCCTAAATATTATCCGACCATCACCAAAATCAATAGGCTTCTTCCCCTCCGGGACCCCCATCAACATCCAAAATTTCGTGACGATCCGATCAAAATTGCGACCTGTAGCGTGATTACAATGTTTAGATGGACAGACGGACGGACGGACGGACTGACGGACGGACACACATAGCCAGATCGACTCAGCTCGTCGAGACATTCATTTTGGTATATATAATATATATATGGGTCTACGACCATTATTTCGATGCGTTACAAACTTTTTGGCCAAAACCAACTTATAATACCCTCCCCACATAGTGGTGTAGGGTATAAAAATCCGGTTTCAAATCTGCTCGCGTTCACGAAATTGGCCACTGCGCGCAAAAGTTATAGCGGTTTTTATTCTCATATAAAGAAAAAATATTTAAAAATATATTTTTTGTTGTTATGAGAAAATGTATGCATAAATCGTTAACAGCATTCCATATCTATTCGTAGATGTTTAAATAGTTATTAAATTTATTATTATTTTCGCGGAAAATCAACAAATAATAAAAAAATTTTGAAGTAAATTTAAATTATCCTGTCCCAGAATCCGTACAAACCCTCAAAAAATAAATTAAAGAATATATGCGGAATATAGACAATGCGTAGAAAAATATGATACCAAATTTATAGAGATTGGGTACATAAATTGCATATTATAGCAACAACAAAAGAGAAAAACTTATTTTTGGAAAATATTGTTGCAAATATTTTTTTGGTTTGATTCTAAAAATTAGAAAAAAATATTTGGGAGTTCTCCAACTATTTTGCTAAAATTCCATAGAATAATGAATGTATACTGTTAAAACTTCATCAAAAAATATGGTTTACCATCGCGAGAGTTTAACTGATTACTGTGATAACTTAGAAGGGTAGGAAATTAAGAGTAATATTGAAATTACAATCATTCAATTAATATTAAAATTAAAAAGCCCGTTATTCGCGAATTAGTTAAAGTCGGTTGATGCGCATCCGTTTTTGGATACAGCGAATCAATGTCTTTCAAAATTTATGCATATTTCGATGTTTCACTCAGGGGCCATTGTGTGCCGCCAGTTGCATCATACACTGCAAAAAACCTTAAAGTTTGTAAAAGTCGCGCAATGTGCATACGATTTTGATGCGCATCCGGTTTCATCAGCGCCTATCAAAAATACGTCAAAATATACCAATTTTAATTAGATTCTTCAAGAACCGCGGATGTGCGTCCACATTCAATTTTTTGTGAAAGACCCATATTACTCGCGTATCTCTTTTCTTTTATGTCACGCGTTTTCGCAAATATTATAATCGCCAGTAAAGGATTCCATTTATGTAAAAATTTTAAAGAAAATCGCGATTTAGTACGTGGATTTGTCAAAATATATTTTTGCAGATTTTCGATTTTCAAGGTATCTATATCCGCGGATTTAGTAGATGGATTCGATCGCGGAAGGCTTCTTTAGAACCGTCGCGTAAAAAAAACTAAATTCACGCGGGTTTCAAAGGAAATGGAATGCCAGTTGTAAATTTTAGACGCAAAAAATAGGTTTTGTAAGAAAATTCACGCATCAAATTTTGGCCTTTCGACTCCAATTACTAGGATGCTGTAAGGAGCACACTCATCAGATATGCATCAAACGACGTAAAATCACGAGTTCTATAATCGTGTTAAGAGTTTGGAATATTATATACTTGCGCGTCCGGACTATTAAAAAAATTCAAAAAACCCCGAAATTCCGGCTTCAAAATGTCAGCATAAATTTTAGGTGGATGCAGTGGATATATCGAAAAATCATACACTACAATCTTGTTGCCCATGGAGTATTCTGTGATTCTTTCATTGGAGATAGGTCTATAAAATGTAAGGTTAAGCCAGAAATCGTATGGGAACATAAAAAACTTGTTGGCTTCAACCCATTTTTACTCATTTTTCTACATTGATGCCAACACAGCTTCCACGAAAATTAATTTTAATGGTCGACATTATGGGATCCCTCCTAAAACACTTCATTTTAAAGAATTGTAGTCATACTTTGTAGAATATGTTAACAGTTCGCGAATTCTGATAGGGTGAAACTCGGATTCATCGATTGCAAAACATTTTTGTTATTTACCATATATACTATACTGGAAACGTAAGGTATTATTTTCCGTATTTTATAATGACCAATCGTGGTTTTACGCTACATACATATTATTAAAACAAGTTAGAAAGTATCAGTCAGCTGTGCCGACGGAGATATATCCCCAGCCTCGGACATACGAGGGCGGTTCGGAAACTTCCTAGCCTATCAATGAAAGAGAATAGTTAGTTTTTCAAAAATATTTTTATTTTTCAATATAATCTCCTGAAACTTCAATACACTTAGTCCAACGCTTTTCTAGCAATTCTATCCCTTGATTAAAATAGTTTTCCTCAAGGTCTTCAAAATAGTGGTTTACAACTGTAATTGCATCTTCATTGGAGGTAAAACGCTTGCCAGCAAGGATTTCTTTTTTTAGATTTGGGAACAAGTAAAATTCACTGGGAGCTAAATCAGGAGAATAAGGTGGGTGGTCAAGCAACTCGTACTTTAATTCGTTGATTTTAGCCATTGTTAAAACACTCTTGTGCGCTGGTGCGTTGTCTTGATGAAAAATTATTATTTTGTGTTGTAAGCCAGGACGTTTTTCTCGAATTTGTACATTTAATTGATCCAAAAGGTTGCAATAGTACTCTGAATTTATTGTTTTACCCTTTTGCAGATAGTCAATCAATAAAATACCTTTGAAGTCCCAAAAACCCGTTGCCATAACCTTACCAGCCGATTGAATTGTTTTTGCCTTCTTTGGGGCACTTCCTCCAGCTTCAGTCCATTGTTTGGATTGTTCTTTTGTCTCTGGAGTATAGTGGTGGATCCATATCTCATCAACAGTTATGAAACGACGCACAGTGGTAGATTTGAAAGACAATACTTTAAAAAGATATGTATTTATTTAACAAAATAAATAAGAAAAACATATATTTTATAATAAAAACACATTTTATTTTCATAAATCATAAATAAATAAAAATTATAAATAAATTAAATTGTCTTATTAAATGATGTTTCTATCTCGACTTCTTCGTGCTCAATACATGATTGTGTGTGGAGTTCGGCAGGTTCTAATAGTTCTATAACTTCACTGGAAAACATCTTGTGTGAAGTTTTCTTTAACGATCTTTCACTACTTATGAGTGGATCTGATGTAAGAAGCAATCCTTGAAAATTTTCTTGAAAAATTCTGTCTGTATGACCGAAAATGTTTATTTCGAGCCTCTGCAGCCTCCTCCGACAATTGGCCGATTGGCAGCAGTGCATTATCTATGATGGTCGCCCCATGTAATAGTAATTTATGCATTGTTGGAGTCATGGGATGCCAGTCGTATAATTCCACATACATTTGCGCGGTGTTGAAGGCATATTCTTCGAATTTTGTTGTATTCATTTTGTGTCCACTTGAAATCGCCTCTAATAAGATTTTAAATCTATGTATTAATTCGTGGTTAATGCCTGTTATGTCCGCCGCTAATTCTGTGTTTTCAAAAAATCTCCTACTCGTATTGCCATCAGCCCAGTTTCTAAGCGGAATCGCGGAAAAATCGTGGTGATGATGGTGTTGGGTTTTGCCACAACACTTTATTGTTTTCTTTACAACAAATAATTTGAAGTGGGACAAAAGAACTCAAAAATATACTAGCATCGGATTCGGCGTCTTTCGAGAATTTTTGTTTGTACCGTGCTTGTTGTGACCCGTCACATCCCCATTTATAAATTATCGTTAATGAATTTCTTTCAATTTCGTTAAGGGTTGTTAACACTTCTTCCAGATAGATTCCCAGCGAAAAGTTTGCCTCCAAAGAGGCAGTTAAATGATATGTACAAGTGATTTGGAAGTGTATCAAATTATGCACTTTCACTCATGATTTTTACAAGGGAGTGACCCCGGAAAGAGGCACTCCATTGCACCGCATTTTAACTGACCCTTTGGCATTGCATTTTAACTGAACCTTTGGCACTGCATTTTAACTGACACTTTGGCATTGCATTTTTTTAACTGACCCTTTGGGGTAGAATAGGAGGCAGTCCAGAGCACGTGTTTTGAATAACAAAATAAAATGAATTTATTATTTGTGTAAAACAAAAATATTAATAACTTTATTAAATTAACACAAATTATGAAAATTCTCTATTGAATTCAATCGCAAATATGTGTGTTTCCTCCGCTCTTAATTTAATCCAAGCTTAAGTGCTTTTGCTTCATCTGCTAAATGGGGGTTTGAAATTGTCTTCCCATCACCAGTTAAGATTTCGACATGTACTTCAACAGCACTCCATTGGGAAATTTTCTTCTCGTGAGTTACCGGAAAAATTTTCACAAATTAAATATTATTTAGTTTGTATTAACAAATGTTTGGAAATGTTAACACGATTATCTCTTTTTGGAAAAGTATTCCGCTGACTGTAGAGATGTACAAACTGATTTATGTACATGTAGGGATCTCTAATAACTGCTTATAAAATGTAGTGAACGCAGTGCCTTTTTCACGACTACGTTTGCACTGCATCCGGATGCTGTTAAATTGTGAGGAATTGGAGTGCTTTTTTCACGACTCCGTTGAACTGCCTCCGGATGTTGTTAAAATGTGACAAATGGATGTGATTCTTAGGATTGCATCCAAATGCGGTTAAAATGTGAGGAATGGAGTGCCTTTTTCCACGACTCCGTTTGAACTGCATAAAAACATGCCGTGAAAGAACTAGTCTACATTGCACTACATTCCATTTTTTTGCTGGGTTTATAACCGTTGAATAGTATGATCCATTAGGCATTGTAAATTAATTTCTGCGCAGGAAGCTGTTACTCGCAATGCCGTCTTTGGTGGGTAGCATTCTTGTTTTGCTTTCAAGAAAAGGTCGTAACAAGGGTAATACTTTGGGTTAGTTGCCCTTATAATTTCATATTGTCGTCTTGTTAGAAGGAGCAATTGTTTCATTGGTCTTGGAATAAGCTTTTCTCTATTTACTAGCCTTTGCTGGTGATTTTTCTATTTCTTTGAGCAATTTTGAGGCAGTTCTTTTTCCATTCGTTTGCAATACGACTTGTGCGGCATGTATAATCATTTCATCATCAACATTTGATCGAATTTTTCTCAGTTTTTCTTCTCTTGCTTCGTTCACTCGAATCCGAAAATGATTTACTCGGACGACCTGGTTGATTAAGCGAATGCACTGGTATTTCAAAAGTGCCTTCCAGCCACTTCTGGTTGTTTTTCATAAAAAACTTCTTCAAATTTATGAGCTTTTAGCCATATCCCTTGAAATTCGTTTTTGATGTAGGAAAATTTAAGCTTAAGGTTCTTTTTTCTTTTCACAGTATCTCCGCAAGGCAATAGCAAGTGGTTTTCTAAAAACTCCAATTTCTCATCCAAACTTGGTAAATTTTGTAGTTGCATTTGCTCAAACAGACATTTACGGGTCACTAGTGTCACTCCCGAAGAACTAGGTATCACCATAGTTAAAAAACATAAAATAAAAAAAAAGTTTTTTTTTTAAATTTTTTAACTAACTTTGAACTGCTGTATTTAAGGAATAGGCGGGATTCGGCGGCTATTGTTTTTTTATAGAAAAGCTGAATGTCTAACGTATTTAATAAACAAAAAAATATGACCCGGACGAATCCTGATCCATAACAAAATTGCTTTTGAAATTAAAAAAAAAAATAAATTTTTTTCTGTGAAAAAGAGGTTATGTTCAACTACCGAAAAATATAACAAAAGTTAAAAATAAAAGCTAAAACTATTATTTATTTAATAGAAGCTTACTTGAGCTATAGGAATCACTATCACTTTCACTTCACTACACAACTTAAAATAAAAATATATGCGTATTGCGAAATTTGTTATAATTTGGGCGCCCAAATAGAAATACGTATCAAGTCAACGATCAAATTGCGTCTAACTGCACGGAAGCGGTGACGTATGGTTTAGAAAAAAAAGGTGGGGGGTAATTCGCGGAAGTGTTTACTATACCTAGAATTCAATATTTTTCGCCTAGTTAGTATTTAGAATTTTGGACTTTTGGCCGCCTAATTACTCAATATCTACCTATGTGCGACGCTTAAAATCCATTTTATTTCGCTTAAAACGATCCAAACAAGCTTGAGAAATGTTCATTCTTATGCGTTTTTGATCGACTGTTAACAAATGCGGCACCCAGCTTGCAGAAAGCTTTTTCATCTGTAGTTCTTCATGCAAAATTAAATTGACTCGATCATTTGAGATGCTCATGATATTAGCATGATATAGCAAAACCATATCATGCACTTTGGCTACAATTTCTGTTGTTGTTGCTGTTTTTTGGACGTCCACTACGTGGTTCATCTTCAATGCTTGAACGACCACGTTTAAATTCAGCAACCCAATTTTTTACTGTTGCATATGAAGGAGCACTTTCACCTAACACATTCACCATATCATCAAAGACATATACAACTAAGACATGACAAACTGCATGCAACAAAAAAATGTTTACGAAACTTTGTATAGAAACATTACCCTTAACAGGTTGCAGTTAATTCAAAATCGCAACCAAGGAGGAACATTTCATGTATTGGTATCAGAAACGAAATTTATGAATTCAAGGATCTATTCAAGAATTATTCTATGTCAAATGGATCGGTAAATTCGGTTAAATACGTAAAAATGTATAAAAGAAAAAAATGTTATATCACCATATCGTGATATAACATTATGTTAAATTGAAAAGCCATTCACTGAAGAATGATAGCAAACAAAATGTCTTATCTTGTTGTATTAATGTCTTTGATATCATTATGAATTCCTTGTCCCGATAAACCTTTTTTATGTAAATATTTAATGACAGCACGCATTTCTAATTTTTCCATTGTAAAAAAATTGCAGATGCGTATTTTTTGAACACCTGTTTCTATATGAAGGAGTTGCCAGATCGAAACAAAATTTAACATGTGTTCATAACAGAGATGGCTAAGAAGTTTCCGAACTGCCCTCGTAAAGAAAATAAGTAAACTCAATACTTGAAAAAAAAATTGTAGCATCGTAACAAGGGCCACAATGACAAAAAAACAAAAAAAATTAAACAATCCGAGACGAGTCCTTAAACGGCTCTCTTTCCAAAATGTATGTTGGAGGCACCCGAAGGAGTGTTCCGATGTAGTCCATATTCGGACGTAATACAAGTCTCTAAGAAATAATACGATGTACAAAATTAATACCAAACCGGTTCCTCCCTTCGAGGGTTATTTTAGCACTAGTCAGCTTGCACCGTCGTAAAAGGGGCCGCAAGGCGAACATGTTTCAAACAAATTTAGAAACGGTTCGAGTAGAGCTGTTAAACTATACTTTTCCCAAAGGAGTGGCCGATATAATCCATATTCGAACCTGATATATGCATGGAAGTAATATTTCCACATCCTTAGTTTGGAACAATTCGGTGAGTCTCTTCTGGAACTATCGTGCGAATAATCTTAACGAAAATTTTTGAACTTTTGTGGGGGTAATAAACGGAAGGGTTCCATCTTCGAACTTAAAATAAGTTTGAACAAAATTTACGAGACCTAAAATTTGAACCAAAAAGGTTGATTCTTCGAGAGTTATCGTGCGCACCAGCCAGCCAGATAGACGGACATGGGTAAATCGATTCCAAATTGTCTGAAATAGATTTCGTCCAAACATACTTGGGGTCTAAAATCATTATTTAGATAATCTCGTTTGCCTAAATGTTGAGGGTATAAAAAAATATTAAAAGAATTTAAGAAATAGTTTTCGGTGATTTTTTTATAGAATCGATCAATGGAAAAAGACCAATATTTCGAGGTACTGCTACATTATTTTTACCAGAGGTATCACAAAAACTTCAAGACCCCGTACAGCATTGTTATTTGTAACAATTTAAAAACGTGGGAATCGTAATAGAATGGAATGTAAATGTAGTTTTATGCAAGAAAATCACAGCTTTAAAAAACCACTTATATGGTATGCAGTAATTCAGTTATCTAATCGCTATTCCAGCTCACTCAAAACCAAATTGTACCCAATTTAGTACCACTTAGTACTTTTCGTGCACATACGTTCGAATTTCCAAAACTGCCTGCACATCTCAATCCTACACTCCAACGTAATCTTAAATACAAATTTCAGGATTCCACAAATAACTTCGAATTTCTGAAACTACCTTCATATCTCAATCCAACACTCCAACAGCAATCTTAAATACAAATTTTTAGGATTCTAGCTCTATCGGTTCACTCAAAATCAAATTGGATCAAATTTAGTACCATTTAGTACTTTCCGTATACATGAGTACATATTTTCAAAAACACCTTCATATATTACCATCCCAAATTCCAAACTTGTAGCTTTATCCGTCCACATAATACCAAGTGGTACCAGATTTATTACATTTTAGATCGAATTTCTAAAAACACTCCGGTACGTCCATCCAACACTCCATTAGTGACTCTCCAAATTTCAGAATTCTAGCTCTTCCCGTTTGCCTAAAACAAATAAACCAAGTACACGCAGAGAAAAAATATTTTTCGGTTTTGTTGGAACAAAAATATCTATTTTGGTTCCAAAAATGTGTTTGTTTTATACAAACATTGTAATCCAAATCAAAAATTACAACCTTTTGTTCCGAACATAGAAAACAAAAACAACTTTCGAATTTCCGCAATATTGTAAAAATCGTTAACAATACCGATTGTAGGAACAATCATAATCTAAATTTTTTACAAAACATATTGTCAGCCTTGAAAACCAGATACTAAATTTTTTGATTTGAGTGTATATACTTCTCATATACACTTTCAACACAACTTTGATATAAATATCGCGTATAATATTACGAGCATTGATGAACGCAATACATGGTTTGTTACTTTAGCTGACAACAAAGACAAACAACAAGCCACAAGCAGCCACCACAACATAAGGAATAACTAAACACCATAACAAACATGAAAAGGAAAGGAGAATAAAATAAAGAAGAAGAATGAAACAAAACAGAAACAAATAACAAGTAAAAAGTCGTTAAGTTCCGTCGTTAATTTTCCGTGCCCCAGACTTTCACCTCCATTTTGTTTCACAGTGTTATCTAATCTAATCTAAAAAATGTGTACAGTTAGGTGAAAGGTACCACCTATGGGGCCATATCAAAGAGTCAACCTATCTTTACATTTTTTGGCGGAAAAGTTTTATAGCTGCAGAGAACTTCAAGAGTCAAATTGAGTGTAGTTTCATCAAAACAATGTAGACCCTCAAAAATGGACCCATGTTGACGAATTTTAGTGAAGAAATTTCGTCACCACTGAAAATTCCCGAAAATCTGGAGTACAGTTTTATGGGGGGATATATCAAAACATGGACCCATATTGACGATTGTTTTTGAATAGACAAAATTGTAGCTAAAATTCTCAAAATACTGATCTTACAGCTAGTTCGGTTAAAAATTGCAGCTAAAATTCTCAAAATACCGAAAATCGGGAGATACCGTTATATGGGCGCTATACCAAAACATGGACCTATGTTGACGATGTTTCGTTGGAGATGTTTTATGACCACTGAGAACTTCAAATGTCAAATTACAGCTATTTCGGTTAAAAACTGTAGCTAAAATTCTCAAAATACCGATAATTTTGGAGGTACCGTTATATGGGGGCTATACCAAAACATGGACCTATGTTGACGATGTTTGGTGGGGATATTTCATGACCACTGAGAACCTTTAATGGCAAATTACAGCTAGTTCGGTTAAAAATTGTAACTAAAATTCTCAAAATACCGAAAATCGGGAGGTACCGTTATATGGGGGCTATACCAAAACATGGACCTATGTTGACGATGTTTGGTGGATATGTTTCATGACCACTGAGAACCTCAAATGTCAAATTGCAGATAGTTCGGTTACAAATTGTGGCTAAAATTCTCAAAAAACCGAAAATCGGGAGGTACGGCTATATGGGGGGCTATACCAAAACATGGACCTATGTTGACGATGTTTGGTGGAGATGTTTCGTGACCACTGAGAACCTCAAATGTCAAATTGCAGATAGTTCGGTTAAAAATTGTGGTTAAAATTCTCAAAATACCGAAAATCGGGAGGTACCGTTATATGGGGACTATACCAAAACATGGACCTATGCCCATATCCTTAAGGATATAAGTTTGTTGATCACTAGGAACCCTAAGTGCCAAATTATAACGTCAAAATACCTCAAATCCGGAGGTACCGTTATATGGGGGCTATACCAAAGAGTGGACCGATATAGCCCATCTTCGAACTTGACCTGCCTATGGAAAAAAGACCCTCGCGTGCAAAATTTCAGCACTCTATCTCAATTATTGCGGACGCTAGAGTGATTACAACAGACGGACAGACAGACGGACAGACGGACATGGCTAGATCGTCTTAGAATTTTATCCTGATCAAGAATATATATACTTTATAGGGTCGCAAATGATTAGTTCGATGTGTTACAAACAGAATGACAAACTTAATATACCCTCCATACTATGGTGGAGGGTATAAAAACAAGATTCTCATTGTTGGTATACATACACACAAAAACAAAGATAAAGGCAGCATGTCATACAAACACCACAATTACCAAAATTGTTTTTTCAACACGGCATCGAATAGCGAGAGAAGAGAAAAAAATTTTCGAAGAAAAGAGAGAAATATTGTTCAGTTGACACAAACTATTTTTGGATTTAACAAAAACGATTGTTAGATTCACAATACTACATAAGGAATCCAACAATATGTTAACAATACATATTTTGCTCTTGGAATATTGTTGGATCAAACATATTTTTTTCTCTGCGTGTAGAACTTTAAACCCACTTGAAATTCAGTTACGTAACATTTTACACTTGCAATAGTTCAACCCGCCATAACTCAAAGGTTCAACTCACGGCGGATCTACTCTTCAGGTTTCTGTATGTCCCCACGTTTGTGAGGATACATCTCTGAGCGTGAAAAAATTATGATCATGACCTGGGGGTGGAAAATTCTTTTTCGAGGTGAAACCGGTTCCGTAATTCGGATATCCGGATCTTTATTCCAAAAAATAATGCAATTAACGTGCTTAGCAAAACGAGATCCAACTGTTTTAATAACTCCGAGAATTCTAGGTCATCAATAGGTTAACAATAATATATTGAATAGGGTTATGACTTTTTTACAACCTCATATCCCTGTATCATAGCGTGATGAGTTTTGCCATAAGATTACATAAAATCATAATTATAAGGTGATTCGGTGATTGAATTTATCAGAATTATGGAAAATTTTTTGAAGTCACTGTAAGCAGATATACATACAATTGAAATTAAACTTTAGAGTCACATGAGATAATTAAACTGACATAACATTTATTTCTCACTAAATTTCTTCAATTCTGAGAATCATAAAAATGTCGTAAAGGCTTTTATTTAAAGATATAATTTAAAACAAGTAAGAGCAGGCTATAGTCGGACAGGGCCGACCATGTGATACCCTATACCACTATAGATTTGCAATATATTTCCTCCATGGATAAAGATATAACCTGTACATTACAAATTTTACCAATTTTCACACAAAAGTTTTGGTCCATTTAACCCGTTAAATATTATCTGATATTCATGTTGGTTTGCACACGCCTTCTCCATCATAAACTTAACCTTTGTTTAAAATTTCGCGCCGATCGAACTATTATTGCGACCTACAGAGCGGCTACAAAATCGACCAAAAATTTTGTTTTTGGTCCATTTCATCCCTTTAACATTTCACGATCATCGCCAAAAACTAATCAGTTCTATTCTGGTACAACCCCGACCTTCATACTAAATTTCGGGACAATCGGTCCATAATTGCGGCCTGTAGCTTGATTACAATTTTTAATGGACGGACAGACGGACGGACGGACGGACGGACACACATAGCTAAATCGCTTTATCTCGTCGAGATATGAAGTTTGGTATACCACATGAGGGGTCTACGACGAATATTTCGCGGCGTTACATGAATTTTTGGGAAAACAAACTTATTATACCCTTTTCCACATTGTGGTATAGGGTATAAAAATAAACAAAAAATTTCAAATTTTTTTAAAGTGGTTTGTGCATGACCTTTTTATACTCTCCACCATAGTATGGAGGGTATATTAAGTTTGTCATTCTGTTTGTAATACATCGAACTAATCATTTGCGACCCTATAAAGTATATATATTCTTGATCAGGATAAAATTCTAAGACGATCTAGCCATGTCCGTCTGTCCGTCTGTTGTAATCACTCTAGCGTCCGCAATAATTGAGATAGAGTGCTGAAATTTTGCACCCGAGGGTCTCTTTTCCATAGGCAGGTCAAGTTCGAAGATGGGCTATATCGGTCCACTTTTTGGTATAGCCCCCATATAACGGTACCTCCGTATTTGATGTATTTTGACGTTCTTGGCCACATTTGCAGACCGAATTAGCTATAATTCATGATGGCTTACAGGGTCTCTTGCAACAACTTCATCACGCCATAACGCGGAAGTTCGAATCACGGCGCATCTGTCCTTCGGGGTTTTTAATATGCACACACCAAGGGCTTTCATCTCCAAAAGGAATTATCTCTGTCCCAACATTTGTGTTCACAGTGTAATTTAAGCAATAGCGGGAGGCAGTCTAACAGGAGGAGTCTAACCATTATCGAAAAGTTGTTCCACCTAAAATTGTAAAAGGACCCTAATTATTCCATTTTAATTAAGACTATTTTATGGTGGAGGGTATAAAAAGTTCGGCCCGGCCGAACTTAACGACTTTTTACTTGTTTAATATTTGAATGAAATAAACACTATTATAGTTATTAGTAGGCTTATATTTATTTATTCGTGCAACAAAAAATAATTTTTGAAAAAAAAATTCTTTTTCAAAAAATTATATTTTTAAAATCGATTTGTGCGTGAACTTTTTTTATATTTCATTGGAATAAACGATAGCGTAGTGATTATTAGGCAAAAGTTCATTCATCCTTGCTACAGGAAATCATTTTTGAGAAAAAATGTCAAAAAGTCATAACCCTAATATTGAAATAAATAGATATAGGGCTGTCTGAGCAAGTTTCGGGTAAAAGTGAAAAACGACCGGTTAAACAAGATTTTCATTTCATTTATTTCACATGTAATTTGAGGCGATGGGGACCATAAATAAAAATATTACAATATATGTATGTACGCATTAAGCTAAACCTCAAACAGGAAAAACTACTCCATTTTTTATAAGTAAACATTAAAAATTCTTAAAATAATTTCTTAAAATATTATTGTATTAAATAAAAATATAAATAAACTATAAAAATAGTAATTATCCTCCCTCAAGGAAAAATGCGCATAAGCAAGATAGCTAATACTACACCACATTAGGCATAACCACAAAAAACATTTTTTTCCTTTCATGACTGCCTCCTCAGAGGCATTAACGAAAATTAATGTATATGGTAATATTCAAAAATGTTTTACAATCGTTGAAGTTGAGGTTCACCATTTAATAAGTCGCGAACTGTCAATATATTTTATTCAATATGAATATATTTATATTAATTGAAGTGTTTTAGCCGGGGTCTCATAATATAGACCAAACCCGTTCCTGGGTATTGATTTGGTTACGAAGTTTTTCGGCAAATCACACACACGCGACCCGAACGCAAAGTAAGAGAGCAAATGTTTTGATTTTTTTACTTCAGTCTTGTACTGAATTTCATGCAAGCAGGTTGATGCCGCTTTATTTGTTTATTTTTGGGTACACAGAAAAGATTTTGCAGTTGTACAGCAAATATGTGGAGGGAAGAATTTGAAAATGATTTTTGTTTTGTATTAATATTTTTAATGACGCAGAATGCCTCGTCTGCAATGCAACAATAAAAAATGTATGTATGCTTAGAAAGTCTTAAAAATCATTTTTACATACAATTTGTTTTTTCTCTCATAAAAATTAACATATGAAGAAAAATACTTTTCAAATTATGAAGTTATTTATATTATTTTTAATTTAAGTCATACAAAGCGAACGCGTCAACAATATATTTTTCATTTCACACTCAATATGAAAATCATCACCCTGTTCTGTCAGTGTAATTTTACCCTGTGTTGGTGGTAATATAAAAAAATGGGTAAAAATGTGTTGAAGGTAGCAAGTTTTTTTGTGTTTTTTCTTGATTTCTGGTCAAACCAGGGAAAATTCAAACCTGAGCTCAAAGAATGAATAGAAGAATACCCCTTGGGCAACATGGTTCTAATGTATGACTTCTCGATATATACAGTGCATCCCCCTTAAATCGATGCTGACATTTTGAAGTTTTGAAATCGGGGTTTTTTGAATTTTTCTTATAATTAAAGGGCGCAACCAGATAATGACCTAAACTATTTATTGGATTGTAGAACTCGTGATTCCACGTCGTTTGATGTATATCTCATGAGTGTGCTCCGTACAGCTCCCTAGTAATAGGAGTCCAAAGTCGAATTTTTGGTGCGTAAATTTTCTTTAAAAGCCTATTTTTTGGCTTCAAAATTTACAACTGTGACTCAGGTAACCTTGAACCCCGCGTGATTTTAGTTTTTTTCCGCGCCGGATTTAATGAGCCCTACCGCGATCGAATCCACCCACTAAAACCGCTGATATAGATACCCTGAAAATAGGAAAATAAGCAAAATTTTATTTTGACTAATCGGCATACTACACCGCGATTTCCCTTAAAATTTTTTACATAAATGGAATCCTTTATACGCGATTATAATATTTGTCGAAAAGGTGTGTCATAAATTACAGAGATTCGGGAGTAGTATTCGTATTTAACCAAAAATAGAATCAGGTAGCACATCCGCGGTTCTTGACGAATCTGTATAAAATTTGTCTTATTGACGTATTTTTAACAGGGGGTCACTGAAATCGGATGCGCCTTATAATCATATGAACATCGCGTTTTTTTACCCACATGAAGCATTTTGGTGTAGTAAGATGCAACTGATGGCACACTTTGGTCGCTGAATGAAACATGGAAAAATGCAAACATATTGACAGAGATGCACTCGCTCTATGCGAAAAGCACATGCGCCTCAACTGATTTTAACTATTTCGCGCGTTATACGGTTTTTATCTTTTATGTTTTTTTCTTTGAATGTAATATCAATATCACTCTTTATTTCCTAATTCTATTGCTTATCACACTAAGCAAATATACTTTCACGATGATAAACTATTTTCCTTGAAGAGGTTTTAGCAAAATAATTCAGGGTTTGTTTGGAAATTTAGCGAAATAGTAGAATAACTTCCAAAAAATGTTCTCAAATTTTTCGTATTAAACCAAAAAATATGTTCTTGAAATAATGTTCCAACAATAAACTTTTGTCTTTTGTTGTAGCTGCAATATGCAATTTAAAATCCTAATCTATAAAATTTTGGTCTCACATTTTTCTGGACGTTGTCTAGATTCTGTACGTATTTTTAATTTATTTTTTTTTAAAGATTTTTATGGAGTCTGAGTTAGAATAAATAAAATTTACTCCAAGATTCCTTCATTATTTTTTGATTTTCCGCGAAAATGAAAATAAATTTAGCAAATATTTAGGCGTCTATGTATAGATATTAAATGTTGTTACCGATTTATATATACATTTTGGTATTACAACACAAAGGGAATTTTTAAATATGTTTTATTTATAAGGGAATAAAACCCCCCATAACTTTTGGGCGCAGCATCCAATTTTGTGAACGCGAACAGATTTGAAACCACGATTTTTTTCTTAACCCATGTACCAAAAATCGTGAATGTACTTGTAAAAAAATTTTGTAATTTTTTTCGATGGAATTGTAAAGGAAATTTGAAATTTACCATATGTACTAGAAAAATCCGTTTCAATAACACTATTTGAAATGCTGAAGAAGTTTGTTGGAGTACGTAGTATACGAAACACCAACATTTTTTAACGCAGGGGGCAAAACATTATATAGACGAGCCACTCTAACTAGGAATGAACAACTAGGGGAATTTGCAACTGAAAGCTTCTTGATGAATGAAAAAACATAAAGGCCCTTACCAGAAATTTCGGACATTGAGAAACAATTAGCTTGAAAAACATGAGCAACAACCGACAGTTCAAAAAGGAGGAAAACGAACAGCCCAGAAATTTGTGCACATACTGCGATATATGTGAACGGCTTTTCAAACCATAAATGTACCGCCGTACCCGAATAAATTTCAAAACAATACAGTATAGATGGAAGAACAAGAGCCTTAACTAAACGCTCTTTGACAAAAGATGGCAAAGACAAATCAGTGCTGTAAAGAGATCTTAGGGCCCAATTTACTCTCGACACCACACGAGTTATATGCTGCGTAAAGGAAAGCTTATTGTCTAGTATAACACCGAGGCATTCAAGCTGCCCAACATATTCAATAAGCGCACCAGCATACATTACATGAACATTTATACTCCTACACGTAGAAAACAAAAGAGCTTTACTTTTTAACGGATTAACCTTAAGCTTGCTGTCATCTATCCACTTATGCAGCAAATCCATAACTAGATCTACCTGAGATTGCAACACAGAGGGAAATCTCGAATCTCCTTTAAACACTAACTGAAGATCATCAGCAAAAGCGAACGGGACACACCAACTCTCCAACTTGGCAAAAAGATCGTTCATGTAAATAACAAATAGGAGAGGTCCCAAAACAGACCCTTGGGGCACTCCACTACTCACCGCAAGCTGGCCACTACACCTGCCACCCACACTAACCAACTTCTTCTTTATTTGCACATCCGGTATTCGGATATAAAGCGATCATACAATATAATAGACCAACTGACTCCTACCATTTAGATAGGACCACAACAAAGAACAGGCACTGCCTGAAAAATTATACATGCATTGTAACTTCCCCAAAAGTGTGGCGTAATGAACTAAGTCAAACGCTTTTTCTAAGTCCAGTGACACATGAATACAAAACCGGGTTCCACCATAATTGGCTCGAATTTCATCAGTCAAGCCTGCAAGAACTGTTGTTGCACTTCTATTATTTCTAAACCCACACTGAGAATCATGGAAAAGGTTATTATTTTCAAAGTAAAACAACATTTGTTTTTTTAGTATGTGTTCGACGATTTTAGAACGTAACATTGAAATCGGCCGAAAATCAGACTCATTTTTCTTTTCTACTGGCACAATTTTAGAAGTCTTCCACACTTCAGGGAAAACAGAAGTTGTTAATATGCTATTAACAACATGTAAAAAATATGTAGAAATTAGCGGATAAACTGTTTTAACATACTTTAGTGTGTAACCATCTAAACCCGCTGCATTCGACTTAATGGACATTAACGCTTTGCTCAAGTCCTCGAGACTAACACAAGAAAAGGAAAAACCTGCATCAAGATTTCTGATATGATATTCAGTCAAGTCATCAGAAACATCTAATTGGTTGCTAACAAAGACATGATTTAACTCATCGGGATCCAGATCACAATGGTAGGACTTAGTATCTGCAAGCCCATTATTTTTTATTAGTCTCCAAAACTCTTTACTCCCCCATTCGCTGCAAACAATGATCCATTTGCTTCCCTTTTTTTTGCCCTTACTACAGACCTAGCCTTGTTTCTCGCTCTACAGAAAATTCTCCAGTACGTAGCAGCTTTACTTCGAGTATAAGATTTAAAAGCAATATCTCGCAAAGATATATGATACTTTATAGCAGGATTTGAAAACCAATTATTATTTTCATTTCTAAGTTTAAAACGCTTCCGAGGGAAAAGTGAATGCAAATATGACAAACAACGATCAAAAGTATCCCGCTGGACATCAACATTGTTGGTGGAATAAATACCCGAAAAATCAAAACTCAACACAGCATTTCTTAATGTATCGAAATCAAGAGCACTGTAATCGACATACTCAATAAAATCCTCTGCCCTATTAACTCTGAATTTGAAATCCATATAAATAAAGGAATGGTCTGACATATAAACTGACCTGACACATCTACAAACTCCGGCGAGGATACAAGAGAAGTGTCTATAAGTGACGATGAATCATGTACTACACTGTAGTGCGACGGTTTACAGTTGTGCATAACAGACACGTTGAGCCTACTACATGCATCCCTAACAGCCATTGAACAATGTTGATTAAAGAGGTTACAATTAAAATCTCTCATTATAACTATATTCTCATACTGGACCAACAAATCACATATATCCATCTCAAAGGAAGTGAAATTCCCATGAGGAAGGTAGACCACCCCTATAAGAATCAATTGCTCACCACACGAAACTTTATGTCTTTTATGTCTTTGGGAACCGTACCTAAAATCTTTCGAGCGACATTTTTCTAGAATATTCCGAAGCTGAAAAATGTCATCTCGTGCCACTTTTATTGCGTTTCTTGAAATAAAGGACGAAAAGGACATTGAAGGAAGCGAGTTACAAGGTCGAAATATTCTAAGAAAAAAATCCTCATTTGATTTGACATGTCATCTTAAATATAAGCTTAAACAACAGCGAACAAAGATATAACACTGATTCCAGATGGCTTTTAGGGTCTCCAGCAAAATATTCATCACGCCATATCGCGAAAGTTCGACTCACGGCGAATCTGTCCTTCGGGGTTCTGTATATACTCACCAAGGGCTTTCATCTCCAATAGGAATTTTCCACCCCCTAAATTTCGGTTCACAGTGTTATTAATTAATAATCTGAATATAATCTGAACCGATTTGATGTGAATCCTATCGAAATAGTCCTTAGCGAAAGAATATATTTTATCAAATATAATCGTGATATGAGGCATACTGTGGCTTTTGTGCAACTTTAAAAAATGTGGAATTAAAAAATATATCACCAATATTTTTGAAAATTTAACATAGCTGAAGCCAAGGTTTACCCTTTTAGAACACGCGACTTGTGATTGTATATTATACAAATTAAATATTTTTGGATAAAATGAAATGTTTTTGGACGTGGCAAAAAATATTACCCTTAAAAGATAATATGCGTGGAAGCTGTGGCTATATTTATGTTAAAAAATGGGTAAAAATGGGTTGAAGCCACCATGTCTTTTTTTGTTTTCTCTCGATTTGTGAGTAAACCACACTTCTCTCGATTTTCCTGTCAAAGTAAAAGTAGAAGCAAACTAAATAAGGATCATCTCACCTATGTATTACTTTTCAAAATTTGAACTGCTTCTACCATTAAATGACGCTGACATTTTGAAGCCAGATTTACAGTGTTTTTTGAAATTTTCTCCTAATTTCATTCCGCAAACAGGTTTTTCAAAAAATCATACACAGGATTGTAGTACTTGCGATTCTGAGTTGTTTGATACATATATTGTGAATGTAGTCTGCGCAGCTTCATAGAAATCTGCATCCAAATGCGGAAATTTTGTGTGCACATTTTTCTAAAAATCATATTTTTCGGGTCTTATATTTGCAATTGTCTCTAGAATACCTCGTACTCCATTGCACATTTTAGTTTTTTACGTTCCGGATACAATAAATCATTCCTCGTGAAAATCCATCTACTAAAATGCGAGTTACGAGAAATTCCAAAGTAGAAAAATCACCTAAAATTGTTTTTGAAAATATCGCGTGTTTTATCGCGTTTTCTGCGGATCGTTTCCACTGCAATGAAAAAAACTAGTGCAGCATCTTCGTTTTAGCGGAAACAGAGATTTGAAAACTTCACTGATAAGGGAGCTACATTCATTTTATCCCAAAAAATAATGTGTGATGTTACATCCACGGTTCTTGATTGATCGCCTTCAAACAGATATATATCGATGTAGATTTTCATGGTGAACACTGAAATCGGATGCGGACAAAAATTGTATGCACTTTGCGCAAATTAGCGATATTTTATAGGTTTTTTAATGCTAAGATGCAGCCGATGCTACATCTTAGAGTCCAAATTATATTTCGAAAAATATATACAACTTATAGATATGGTCTTGCTGTACATGAAAATCACATGCGGACAAAATGATTTTGATAATTACGCGATTTACACGTATTTTAAAATGCATATAAATTAAAATGGATTATTTGATCTCTATTTCCATTTCAGAAGCTTTGAGATATATCCTCATCAACCCAATTACCTTCCCTAATGGGAAATCTTTAATATGAATGTCAATAAAGCAAAATCCGTCTATTTTATTGGGAGATTTAAGCAAAATGAAGGAAGTATTCCTATAGATTTTTACAAAAAATTTTTCTACTACATAATGCATGTGAAAAAATATTTTTTCAAACAAAAAATTATTTTTTTGACCAAAATATGTGCTTATTTTGGCTGTAACATCGAAACTATAACACCAATCTGTATGATTGTAGTCTCATTTGATTCGCCGTGAAGTTTTGATCCACAACAAATTTTTATGTCATTTTATGACCACTAAATGGGCCTTAATTTTGAAAAAAATTTACTTATATTCAATAATTTATCAATTTTATGTACATTCCGCGAATTCTGTGTAACATTTTGCAGGTATTATGAAATCTACTTGCTGAAGTCACTTCGAGGGAACTTTTTTGTGACAATTGTGCTCATTAAAATAATTAGCGTTTTTATAATATTTTCTTTCTTAAAAAGCGAAATAAAAGCGCCATAACTTTTGTCCGCAACAACCAAAAATTGGCTCGCGACCATATTCTTACTGGGAATTTTTTTCTCAACCTACATATCAAAAATCGTTGATGTAGCGCGAAAAAAATTTATCCTTTTTCTCTGAAATGGAATATGAAATAATTGACAATATTCCTGATATATATATTGGGACTATATATAAATCTGAAACGACTTTCACCAAATTAGGCATACTTTGGTCTAAGCTAATTTGCATGAATTCATCATCTTTTTTAGCTTATATCGGATGTATAGAGCGCTTTTGGTGCAAGATTTATCTAAACTTGGATGCGAATATAAATGGGTGCTATATCCAAATCTGGACAATTTTTCGCTATTTTCTGTAGAGTTAGTCTTTAGACCGAAAATATGATGTGTGCTAAATGTTATGTCAATCGATCTACATATGAGTTTTTTTAGGATTTTTAATCAACTATGTGGCGAACTTTTGTTTTATTTGGTACAAATCGCATCGAAAAATAAAAACAACGTCTACATGGAGCTCACTTAAACATAATTCTGTATCGATATTATTGTTATTATTTTATTCCTTTAATTCCCACTGAAGCATAGGCCTCTGATAAATGTGCAATGTATATTCATACAAAATACTATTCTTTAATAACATTTATCTTAGGAATAATGTGAACTTGACGTAAGCGAAGGAATGATGTAAATTTTTTAATCACCAATATCAACAGCATTCTTATGGTAGCGTAGAGTATTTCGACAAAACTTAAAGCCGATGCTCCCAAAAATAGTCCAAATACACCACCAATATAAGCCGCCATGTCAAGAAATGTATACTCCAAACGTGCTAAATACTTGGTTAAAGTTTTACGATTGTAATAGACATGCACATAGATTTCGGGAACTGAAGTATTTATCGGTAGGCTAAAAATAAAATAAAAGACAAAATTGTAAAATAATGTTGGATTCTCTAAAGATTGTTTTTTTATCGACAAAAATCGGTAAAAATAAAATGCTTACAGTTTCGGCAATTAACGATATTATTCGGTAAGTTAGCTATCAATAAAAAGTAGTCGCAAAGTTCTACCGATAGTAGCAGGGATGTCAACTTGATCTTGATCTTTTTTAGCATTTATTTGACCGATTTTTGTCGGTAACCAAAAAATGCGTTACAGAATCCCACTACTGAAATGTAGCACCCGTAATCACTTTTAGGCTATCTAAATATTACGAGATCTTAAATGCATATTCAATTCTAAAGGAAATACCTGGGCATGGGCTGGGTATTTACAGTCACCAAAAATATCAATGATTCACAATTCTCTATGCAATCGCAAATCATGCCACGTCCAATTTCGTTCATGTACTGATCCTGTTGAGGTCCTTTAAGGTAATTGAAGTTTTCTTTGTACCCAAAGACATAATACAATAGCTTAAATATTTTATCTTTAAAAATAGGAAACTTATTTCATACTTACGCCAATTTTTGTGTAGACATGCCAAATCAGATATCCTACACTCATCTTTTTTGTGTTCACCTAAAAATTAAAATATTTCTATATTTGTGTAATTTATATACCAAATAAGTACAGTCGAAAGAGCTTAACACGACGGTCATGGACCGACGGAATTGGTCGTTATAACCGATAAACGATGATGTTATAAGCGATTTCGTCTGTATTTTTTACTAAAATTCCTTACGTATTTCGGGAAAAAATAATGACATTGAACAATTGCAATAGTCCATCAGGTATCTGTGTTGACATTTGGTCAAGCAATTCAATTTATTATAGGGAAACCCCTCGAGACGACCATATTTTGAGGATTTTTCATTCTACAAGAATAGAAGGGGTTTCTTTAAAATCTCAACACTTGTTCCACTTTAAAGGCAAAAACTTACCCAAAACAGGCAATTGCGAATTTCTGGTCTAATAAGTCTAGCCTCAGATGATGTTTCGGTTAGTATTGGCGTTATCATAACATCAGCATGGGTATTGGGATAAATGTTATGATACAATTGTTGACTCCAGTCTTGAGCCTGCTTTATCATTAGCTGACCAAAATTAGAAGCCGCATATAATTTACATTTCCTTCACAAATTTTTGTATAATAAGTACTTACACTGAATCTGAAGGGTGTATTACTTTTGGGTCTCACATAACTTTCATTGTATTTTAGCATAAACGATAATCCGGCTTCATCACCTGAATCACGAACTCTCCAAGGATATGTGGGATCAGTTAACTGAAAAGAGAAAATAGCACGGTCTTGTAGGGTATTGAAAGTATCGTGATGTGGAGAATGTACTAGTATTTGGACAGTGGGTGACGTTTAAGAGACATCAAATATAAGAACAGATATAAGAACAATATAAGAACAGACCAATAAAAATGTGGAAAACACGTGAGCCGAATAATGCATTACAAAGTCATGTAAGCAAGTTCGATTACTATCTCAGAAAGCGTAGTCTTGCTGCCGAAAAATTGCAGCGTTGTTGTTACCCCCTAGAGAGTTATCATGCGCACGATTTTAGCGAACATTTTTGGATCGAATTTTATGTATGTTTGGCAAAAATTATTACGAGGTGCGCACCAGACAGCCAGTCATACATATGGCCCCCTATAGAACATTGTTGTTGTATCAGCATAGGAACCAACGTAAAAGTATAGATTTGATGCTGGTGCCACCGTGGTGCCACCGTGGCTGCACGCAGAAGGTCGGGGGTTCGATTCCCCGGCCTAGCAACATCAAACATTTTTCAACGGTGGCAAAATACCCCTCAGTAATGTTGGCGACATTTCCTGAGTATTTCAGCCTTGAAAAACTTCTCCATAAGTGGTGTCTTAAGACACGCCGTTCGGACTCGGCGGTAAACAATAGGTCCCATATCATTGAGCTAAATATGAATCGGGGTGCACTCATTGATATGAGAGAAGTCTCCCTTGTCCCGTATAGGATGTTGTGGAACAATGTTTTTTTTTTGTTGATGCTGGATTGGCAGCTGCTCGCCGGAACACTATGGATTCGGGGCAAGCCGGTACAAAACAATCCGCTGCCGTGGGATTACTACAGAACATTGTTGTCGTTGTTGTCTACTGGAGTTAGCTGAGTAGGTTTGGCAAGGCAGATGAAAAGTTGCAGTGTGTCGTGCGGGCCTGTGCTGCATGCTGGACAGATGGTTTGCACTATGTCATCGATCCTTGTCCTATAAGAATTTAGATGGCTGCACCATCCCAACCGCAGTTCAGCCAAAACAAAATTATCGTCGAAGCTAACGCTCCCCTACTGCGATAAATAGTTGATGTTATCCGAGGACTGCCTTTACACGATAGTTGTTTATGCCATCTGCGACTGTATCCGTGTGAATGCTATTTTAACCTGCTTATTAAGCTTGTTTAAAAAGAGATTTTCTCTTTGTGACGTTAGATCTCTCTTTCTAGATTATGAAAATCTCCCTATCCGCCATTTGGAGATTAGGATGGCTCTCACGGTAACACCCGAGCAAGTACTGCAAACAAAAGCATGGCATTGTGACATGAGGAGGCACATTTTTGCAGTTCTCAGGGCGGCATTTTGACAGGTTTGAATATTTTTCCATTGCGATGCCACAGACCGACCTATGGCGTAATATGTGGTCAACAAGGTTACTTTATCTGCACCCGAAGTGCTGGCGGCTAGGGACTTGAGGACCTTGTTTCCACATCTCAGTTTGTCGAATATAGATGTGGCATGCTCGGGCGACATGAACATGATGTCGAATGTGACCTTTAAGGTAACATCACATTAGGAAACTATTTGCTATAAGAGTACCATAAGATGACGTTTTTGAGCTTCGAAATGTTTTACACAAATGTCGGTCCGAAAATTTTAGGTGCGACTCTCATTGACAACTAATCGATTTTGTCGCGTTTTCATGGTACTTTTTGACAAGGCATATCGACACCTCCAAATAATAGTATGCTAAGTCTGAAAAGTGAGTTTTGCAGGAGAAGCTCTCAAAGTTTACAGTTTTCTTTGACCTTCACTACTATTCTGAGTAAACATTTGTTTATAACTTCTGTTCGTATTGACCGATCATTACCAAAATTTGACAGAATTTAAGTTAAAGGACGTAAAATGTAAAAATGTAAAGAACTTGAAAACACGCTAAGTCGACTTAGCATACTATTGTTTGGAGGCGTCGATATCATCTCATAAATAAGCTAAAACAACAATTATCGAAGATATAACGATAATTTCAGATGCCTTTCAGGGTCTTCAGCAGAAACTTCATCACGCCAAAACTCGGCGTGATGAAGTTTCAGTTCTTCGGGATTCTTAATATACTCACCAAGGACTTTTATCCCCAAAAGGAATTATCTTTGCTACCATGGACTACGACATTCAACTCAGTTCTCACCTCTGCCGCCCATGTGATGAACAGAATTACCGTCGATTTAGATGGCAAGATCAGTCAAATAGGAGGCCACCTTTTCACAAATGACATCAGGGAAGGTACTTGACGCCAAGATAGTATAAACATCCGCATACGTTACGATGTCAGTGCCGTCTGTAGGGGGTGGAATACAGGACAGGTAGATGTTAAACGGTTCCGGATATATCATACGACCAAAAATGTGCCTCTTCGAAGTAACGATTTTAGACCCCAAGTATGTTTGGACGAAATTCGTACCAGACTATTTGGAGTCGACTCAGCCATGTCCGCCCGTCCGTTTGTCTGGCTGGTGCGCACGAACGGATCAACGAATTTGAACCAAATTTTGGGTATCCAAATTTTTCTGTAAAATTGTGTGAACGATAACTCTGGAAGGGGTCAATCGAAACTTTGCAAATCGTATTACTTTTTCCAGGTATAGATCGGGTTCGAATATGGACTATATCGGTCCACTCCTTCGGGTACCTCCCATACAAAATTCGGATAAAGTGAAGTTTAAGAGCTCCTCTCGGATCGTTTTGAATTTTTTAGTAAGTTGTCCTTCGGTCTCCCTTTACTATGGTACAATTTCTTTCTTGCGCAAGTGCATACTTCCGCATGCCAACCGAAATGGCAAATCCGCAATATAAGTCTGGCAGGGAGTTTCTGAGTGGTGCAGACTTTGCACATCGTATTATTTCATCCAGTCATATATTAGGTTGAAATATGGACTATCGATCCTTTCCTTCGGGTACCTCCCACACCAAATTCGGATAATGTGAAGTTTAAGAGCTCCTCTCGCGTTGTTTTGATTCTTTTTTGAGTAGTATGTTCTAGTGGCCTCATTTACAACGGTTAATTTTTTCCGATGTAAGTTAATACTTCCTGAAATAATGGCCTAAAAGCTCCAAAACCAAGCCGGCACATACGGTAATGGATATGGTGCAAGATAACTCTAAAACTTTTTCAAAAATTTCATTCAAAATTAGTCCATATTTACATTAGGCAATTATCCTTGCGGCAATCGTCAGTTTGATGGTGAGAGAGGTGAAGCATATGGTAACCCTTTGCCTCTCAACACCCTCTCTCACCAACAAACTGACAATAGCCGCAAGGAATATTGCCTAATGTAATGTGAAGTTTAAGAGCTTCTCTCGCGTCGTCTTGATTCTTTTTTCAGAGTAAGTTAATACGTCCTGGGATAATGGATCGTCCTGAGAAAAAGCTACAAAACCCTGCCGGCACATACATACTGTGCAAGATAACTCTAAATTTTTTTTCAAAAATTTCTTTCAAACTTAGTTTAACGTAAGAGTAATTTAATATTTCGGGTCCTTTATGAAAAAGTTTGTTTACTAATAATTAGACAGCGGAATCCTATGCAAATGCATATATGGTTAGGATGGTCGTAGAGAAAATCTGATTAGACAGAAACTCGTTTTATTACAAAATAAAACGAATTAGGCCCAGACATTTTTGCATATTTTGCATATCGTGCATATTTTGACATATTTGTACATATCTGCATAAAATGAGCATATGCAAAATCATATGCAAAAATATATTCAAGGATTTATGGTCTAAATATCCCACCGAAATGGCTGAAATTTGGTACTAAGTCTTCGTTAGGGGTATGCAACTTTACAACTGAAATCTGTCTGCATAGGTCCACGTCTTCATATAGCCACCATAGAACGCTACCTACCGATATTCGGTATTTTGAAAGTTGTATCCTCAACATCCCACCGAAATGACTGAAAACTGGTATTAAGTCTTCGTTGGGCGTATAAAACAGTCCACGTTTTCATATAGCCCCCATAGAACGGTACCTCCGGATTTCTGGTATTTCGAAGGTTGTGCCCTCAATATCCCACCGAAATGACTGAAAATTGGTATTTAGTCTTCGTTGGGGGTATAAAACGTTCCACCTGACATTTGTCGGCACAGGTCTACGTCTTCATATAGCCCCCATAGAATGGTACCTCCCGATTTTCGGCATTTTGAAGGTTCTGGCCGCAATATCCCACCGAAATGACTGAAATTTTGCAATTTGTCTTTGCTGTGGGTATAAAACTTTCCACCTGAAATTTTTCGGTATAGGTCCACGCCTTCATATAGCCCCCATAGAACGGTACCTCCGGATTTCTGGTATTTCGAAGGTTGTGCCCTCAATATCCCACCGAAATGACTGAAAATTGGTATTTAGTCTTCGTTGGGGGTATAAAACGTTCCACCTGACATTTGTCGGCACAGGTCTTCATATAGCCCCCATAGAATGGTACCTCCCGATTTTCGGCATTTTGAAGGTTCTGGCCGCAATATCCCACCGAAATGACTGAAATTTTGCAATTTGTCTTCGCTGTGGGTAAAAAACTTTCCACCTGAAATTTTTCGGTAAAGGTCTACGCCTTCATATAGCCCCCATAGAACGGTACCTCCGGATTTCTGGTATTTTGAAGGTTGTGCCCTCAATATCCCTCCGAAATGGCTGAAATTTGGTAGTATGTTTTCGTTGGTACCTCCCGATTTTCGGTATTTTGAAGGAAATTTTGCATTTTGTCTTCGTTGTGGGTATAAAACTTTCCAACTGAAATTTGTCAGTATAGGTCCACGTCTTCATATAGCCCCCATAGAACGGTACCTCCAGATTTCTGGTATTTTGAAAGTTTGTGCCCTCAATATGCCTCCGAAATGGCTGAAATTTGGTATTATGTCTTCCTTGGGGGTAAAAAACTTTCCACCTAACATTTGTCGGTTTAGCTTCAGGTCTTCATATATCCCCCATAGAACGATAACTCCCGATTTTCGGAAGTTAGAAGGTTTAGCTGTGGTCATACACTTCTCTATTTTATTGACTTGTCTGAAGAGAATTTTAAACAGAAAAATTGTACACACAAACATTTTTGTACCTATTATTGAAATATTTTGTGCATACTTGTTGCATATGCAAAAATGTATGCATTTTGGATAATTTTGCATATGTAATATGTTTCGATTGCAATGTAATAAGAAGCCAATAATATGCCCAGTCCCAAAATTTGTCATAAATCGGACCAAACATAGGGGTTGCATAAAACTCCGCTGTCTACTAATAATGTTTGGTAAGCATGTATATGTCAATGATTTGGTATAGCCCCACATTACGGTACATATAGATTTTAAAGCATAATTATTGTGTTTGGTTTGGTTTTGTTGTTATTATTTTTATTTTTTGGTCAGCGGGTTAGGGTATATCTCCGTCAGCGTAGCTGACTGATACTTTCTTACTTGTTCGACCTAATGTAGACACATTGAGTATCCGTGGTCGAAAAATTGTTGCACTTATTACATTTAGTTCAGAATATTTTGTTGTCGAGGGTATAAAAATTCGGCCCGGCCCAATTTATTGTTGTTTACTTGTTTTAGTTAAAATCGAAATTTTGACTTTGACAGTTCAACATTTTTTTTTTTGAAAAAGGATATTTCATAATTCCCTTTAAGGACAAGATTATTAGGTTCTCAATGATCCCACAAAAGCATATGCTGATGGGTGTATTCGTTTTCGAGTTACAGTGGACACCACAAACTGCTTTAGTAAAAACAGGGTTTCGTAGGCAGCCATTTGTCAGAACACTGTGCAAACACAACGACAAAAATTCCAAAATTAGCTCTGTGTGACATTTCAGATGAAAACAAAATCTTCTAAAAAAATTGTAGATTTCTCCTAAAAAAATCATGAAAAACTGCTTATTTCGTGCTCAATAAGTGGTCATAACCTTTAACCCTTTCTTTACTAATCTATGTTTAGCTTCATGGATTAGCTCACTAATTTTTGCGGATATACATCTTATATCCCTAGTTAAACTAAGTTCTTGACTCTAACTCTAAAACTAAATAATTAATATTTGCCCACAAATTACCTGTATAATTTTCGAATCTTCCGATACGAGAGAGTTGAAGACCAAACATATACCCATATCGGTACGTTCTCTGATGAAGATTTTGCAACAATCGTATTTGCTGCTATCAAATTCACACCAAACAAATAATTCATTGCAACGAAAAGACATGAACTGAGCCACGTCGTATAGTGGAATATCACGTAGCAGTGGTGGTAGTGATCGACGTTTTACAAATTCATTTAACGGCATTAGGTAGCTAAACGTCATATGTTCCATGGCTATTAGAAGATGATAAAATGTGTCTCGTTCTTCTTGGGTGGCATTTTTCGGAAGATATTTCTCTTCTGCTGCTCCATAACGTAGCCAATTGATTTTATTAAATGGACACACAGCCAAGGCGGGAAAGTGTATAGTATAGATGGGCAAGTGGGCATTCTCGACGACAGTCACTAACGGTTGTTCTTCACGTAAACGCATTACCATAATTAACATTGTCATACAGCCAATAATTGCTGCACAAATGATCAAAAACCAAAAAATGCGTATTGATTTTCTTGGTTCGGAGTTCCAAATGTATTGGATGCCATGGACACAGTCACCACAAAATGGTGATTCTTTTTTCCAAGTTTCAAATAAAGATTTTCCTTTGCTGTGGATTTCCTTTGTTGTTTTGAAGATTTGTAGACCATGAGGATGTTCAAAATTTGTGTTTTTATAACGTGCCAATTCGTTAAAATAGATCATGACTGTTTGTCAATTGACGTTCCAATGAAAACTGTTAACTTTAACCTGCAGCAGTTCACGGCTATCTATGTGCAAATCAAACTTTCAATATACCACACCGAACGCAATTAACAAATTAAATTTTCGAAGTTATAAAGTTATTTAGTTAAGTTTACATGCATTTTATGAAGTTTAACTTCAAGAGGTCAATAATAATGTTTTTCAATCTTTTTTAATAGTAAATGGTAAAAATAGCAAAACTTCAGGACGAAAAAGTTACAAAGCACGTAAATTAACAATGCTATTATTACTCACTCGTCCGTCTAGGTACAAAAGTAGTTATTATTTATTAATGAGTTTTTAATTTAACTCAAGAAATGCCTTTCACTTATTTGCGTTTTAACTTGAAACAACGAATTTAAGAAATTGGACAAAGACATGCAATATTGCATCTGAAATGCAGAATATTTATGCTCTCCCATTAAGCATACCTTGTTTTCAACGAAGGATGTTCTGACATGCTAGAGTATTGCATGAGTTAATGTAGATTGCAATTGCATGTTGGCCTTTTTCTTGTTACTACTTTGGTAGTGACGCCTAGATATTGTTACGTAACAAGATGATCACGTACATAGTACCAACAACAGCAACGCCCCAATACCCAATACCCAACAACATCACAACTAGCCAACCAACAATAAGGCCCCCCACTACCCAACAGCGTCACAGCCAGTCAACCAATACACACTGTTGGGTGAACATGCATTACTTTGTGAGGTGTGCGATTGGAGATGATCGACAGGGTTACGACTCCACCCATATTGTGCGGTGGTTAATGCATTCACTCCACCTCTGGGTGTTCTTCCACTCCATCTTCGGGTGTTGTTCCACTCCACCTTCGGGTGGCGTTATACTAATTAGTACTCGTAGTATACTGAAAAGGTTAAAATATAACTAAAGGCCTCGACACATACGAAGCACGGCATTCTTGCTGAAGTCTTATCTGATGAAAGACTAAAAACCAAGTTCGACCTAATTCAAATGTGATTTTATCAGTCGAGGCCTTAACACTAACTAACCGCGACCCGAACAACAGAACCGAGTGCTGAATCACCGAGTGACCGAACTTCTACAACACAAATCACCGAGTGGCCGAACCCCGAACACATAATCGCCGAGTGGCCGAATACATACGAATTCCAATTGGCCGCACATTTACTACACTAATCACCGAATGGCCGAACCCTGAACAGCGAATCACCGAATGGCCGAACACATACGAACCCCGAGTAACCGAACTTCTACAACACGAATCATCGAGATACCGATTACACAACACAAAAAATAATTACAAGATCATTCAGCCAGATTATGAAAGAAGACACGTGTATCGGCGTTTTTAAAGTTTACGTCGGGAAGTAACCTAAATAGGCGTGGCAAGTTCCGCCCATTTCTACAGGTTTTGAAATATTAGACATCAGATTCCTTGGAATCCTTGCATTTTAGGTATAAAGTGTCTTTAGCAATATTACTGACAACAATGCGGTGTATATTTTTATGAAAAAAATTATCCCTCATGCGAGTCACCAAAGGGGTCTTTTTGGTCCCTTTTTAAAAACTCCTTTAAAATGTGATCGTATTAGATCAAAATATTCCATAAAATTATTTGTCATAAAATTTTACTAAAGTATATATAAGTAAAATCACGTTTTAGCGTCAATGTTGTACTTTATCTGAGTTTATTAAGTTTTATCCCACAAAACTTCATTTTAGATAGAAGATTTTAAAGAGAAAGATGTTCTCCATCAAATTTCATTATAAGTCGCCGAATAAATAAAATATGTATTTGCAATATATATCAAGAAAATATATACATCAAGTTTGGCAATAAAACACACAAATATTTTTTGAATAAATTTGTTTTGTTCCTTTTTCGAGATGATGCATGAAAGTAACATGAAATTTTGTTCTAATTTTGTTAATGTTGTACTTTATCTTCTATCTAGAAGACGTCAAAGACAAAAATAATCTCCATCAAATTTCAATATAAGTCGCAGAATTAATGCAATATGTATTTGCAATATACAGTTTGCCAACAAAACACCCAAATATTTTTTGAATAAATTTGTTTTGTTCTTTTTTTGAGATGATGCATGAAAGTAACATGAAATTTTGTACTAGGCGAAAGGTGTTGAAAGAAGAAATATTCTACACAAAATTTCATTGTAAGTCATAGAACAAACTAGATATCTAAGTGAAACACTTTGTTAAGAGAATGACGTTACAAAATTAGATATTATAGGTAGAAATTATTTGTTAAACTTTTAGACTCTTAATTAAAATTTATTCCATACTGGGTCAAAATCTCATAAAATACCTCACTTTTTAGGGGTTGTGTCAAAAGAAGAAATGTTCCAAATCAAATTTCATTATTGATAAAGCAGAATGATGGCAACTCTTGAAATCGAAATAACTAGCCATATCCTAACTAAATTTGTTATGATCATTCATGATACACACATGTATGTCAGTTCCTAGGGTTAATTCAGTCAATTTTATCAGAGCAGGAGTAGCTGCCATCATTAGAGTATTTAGGACCATGCCAAAACCATGGATGTTAGGACTCGTATGTCAGATATATATTCAATGGACAATAGCCGTAGACTATCCCCGCATTTTCACATACAATATCAGGAACCTATGATTTATCCTGATGACGTTATTTTAGTTTATAAAGTAAATACCAATTCGGCCACTCCCTTCAAGAGTTACCGTACGAACAATTTTCCGAACATTTTTGAACTTTTGTGCCGGAGGTTCCTGAAGGAGTGGACCGATATGGCTTATCTTTGAACTTAAACTATGTTTGGACCAAATAATACTAAGGCCAAATTGTGGGCAGAATCGGTAGATCCGTTCTAGAGTTATCTTGCGCTCCAACCACTTCACACGGTGTCATAGAGGTTTTTTGCAACTTTCATGCTATTTTCTCTGGAAGTATGGACTTGCCGCTAATGAAACTTGTACCGTCGTATGTGGGGCACTGAATACAAGTTGCTAATACAAAAATCAAAGTGATTCGAGAGATGGTACCGGAAGGAGTGGACCGATATAGCCCACCTTCGAACTTAAACCAAGTTTGCGCAAAATATCAACAGAAATCCGTAGTGAAAAAAGAAGATATGCCCGTTTAAATTTGAAAATGTAAGAAACCCAGATTTTCACTACTTTTACCGTTATAAAATAATAAATAGAAGTGACCCAACTGAACCAAAATTATTTTCGTTGTCCATGGACCCCAACACGATAGAATTTTGTAACAGAACGCTTGCATATTTTTCTGGTCAACTTTTGTAGCACAATGTCATTTATGGATATTTGCCGACAAATGTGCACTTTATCAAGACCACAACTGCCTGAAGAAGCAATCCAATACTTTTGCGATGTACTAGAGAGTTCTTAATTATTGTTTTGGCTACAATTTTGGCCTTTGTGTTGGATCGCAAATCTCAATGGTTTGGCTGTTATATGCAAAAATATCCAAAAAACGCCAATAAAAACTTAAAGTCAAAATCGGGAGGCTCGATTTTCGCGGTAGACATATGGTCCAATTGACTTTTTGGCTCAGTTCAATCCCAGGAATCAGAAACGCGAAGGGCTCATTAAGGTTTTCTAATCACCCCGGCCTAGTATATACCCTCGTAGCATAAATGCTGAGGGTATAAAAACGGTAGAATATGGTCCTAAATCATATATGAAAAGCGAAAGTTTCTGGAGATGTTAAATAATAAACAAAAAGTGAAGTATTTTAGGAGATTTTGACTCAGTATGGAATAAATTTTAATTAAGAGTATAAAAGTTTAACAAATAATGTCTACCCATAATATCTAATTTTGTAACGTCATTTTCTTAACAAAGTGTTTTACTTAGATATCTAAATTGTTCCAGGACTTACAATGAAATTTTGTGTAGAATATTTTTTCTTTTAACACCTTTCGCCTAGAACTAAATTTCATGTTCCTTTCATGCATCAGCTCGAAAAAAGAACAAAACAAATTTATTCAAAAAATATTTGGGTGTTTTGCAAATACAGCTGTGTTCAAAATAATATGAGTGCCCATACACAAAATGGAATGGTCCAAAAAACATGTTTAAACTTATCCATTTTCGTCAATTCTGCATTTGTTTAACAGTGTTGACATCCCAACTGTTAATTCATTAACAGAAATGTGGCAATATGTTTCAAATTATTTATCAGGATATTATCCTTGCAGCTATTTTCCTATAATTTGAGCATTTATTGGGAAATCGATGGATTTTATAAACAAAACCTTTGGTGATTAGAGTTGTTTAACACTCTCGCTGTTACCTTGAACAATACATAATGATTGGTTCCTCATAAATTTGTGTATTTTGATCCTTGAGCCAAGCTTTAGCCAGTTTCCTTTAGACTTTTATGTAAGGATTGACCAAAAAAGCGTATCTATAAGGCATTAATTCCTCGACCAATTAATGTTTTAAGGCCCTTAGCATCTTAACTACACGCAGAACAATTATTTTGTTTATATTTAAATATATTGGATGATTGACAGATATGAGTTAGTTTTCTACACGCTTTGTTAAAAAGCTAATATTAAGGATATACTTCTAAAGTTGCCCTGCGAATATGTATGTTTATTAGGTTTTGCGTCGTGTATAATCGTGGACGGTTGGCCGGGAGTGGACTGTAGATAGCTTGAAGGAAATAGCGGTGGCAACTACCACAATCGTAAACCAGTTGATAGACAAACAAGTAAGAAAAGCGTTAAGTTCGGTCGGGCCGAACTTTTTATACCCTCCACCACAAATTTCAACCATTTCGGTGGATTAATGTGGCCACAACCTTCAAAATACCGAAATTCGGAAGGTACCGTTCTATGGGGGCTATATGATGGCGTGGACCTATACCTACAAATTTCTGGGGGAAAGTTTTATACGCCTTCTTCTTCTTTATTTACTCATCCGTTATTCGGATATTGGTGATCGTACAATAATATTTCAATGATACATATATGATACCAAGAATATATTTATAATTATTTGTTGTTATACAATGATGTTCAGCTCCCTGTTCTTAGCGGCTTGTAAAAGTGTGTTTTCATCATTATAGCCGGTCCATGTCTGGATATTTTTGAGCCAGGTTGTTTCTTTTCTACCTCTTCCGCGCTTTCCGTCGATTTTTGCCTTAAGGATTGTTTGTAGAATCTTGTATTTATTATTTCTAAGTATGTGTCCAAGGTATGAGACTTTACGCTTTTTTATTGTTGAGATTAGCTGTCGGTTCACATTCATCCTTCTAAGTACTTCGTCATTTGATATTTTTGAAGTCCAGGGTATTTTCAGTACTCGTCGGAATGTCCACATTTCAAAAGCATTTTAAGTGTCCAGACTTCGGAAGCATATAAGAGGACTGACCAAACATAGCACTTGATAAATCTTATTTTTGTTGTCACATTTATGTCGTGACTTGTTAATACTTTTTTGTGTTTAAAAAAGGCATCTCTCGCTATTTCTATTCGGCTGTTAATTTCTTTTGAGTAGTCCCAACGGTCATTTATTAGTACTCCCAGATATTTAAATGTGTGTACCCTCTCGATTTCCGTTTCCTTTATAGTAAGCTTCACGTTGCGATGGTCGTTTTTTCTGCTTACTATCATGTATTTAGTTTTTTTCATATTAATTTTTAACCCATACTTTTCACTTGTGAGTGCCAATTTTTCAATAAGTTTCTGTAGACCTGATATGCTCTCAGCCAGTAGTGTGGTGTCGTCTGCATATCTTATATTATTCACAATATGTCCATTTATTTTTATTCCAATATTTCCTCCATCTAGCGTTTCTTGAAATATTTTTTCCGAGTACACGTTGAATAGTAATGGGGACAGTATGCATCCCTGTCTAACTCCTTTTGAGATAATAATTTCATCACTTTGTTCACCATTGACGTCGATTCGTGCTTTTTGGTTCCAATACAAATTTTTAATACATCGTAATTCTTTTCCTTGTACTCCGATAGATGTCAAAATGTTCATTAATTTATCATGGTTAACCGTATCGAAGGCTTTCTCATAATCGATGAAGCAGATGAAAACATCTTTTTGGGCTTCTCTGCATTTCTGGACTAAGACTTGTAAACAGAATAGAGCTTCTCGGGTACCCATCCCTTCCTTAAACCCAAACTGCGTTTTTCCCATAGCATGTTCGCACTTGCTATATATTCGTTGATGTATTATTTTTAGGAATACTTTCAGTACGTGACTCATTAAACTTATTAATCTGAATTCACAACATCGTTTTGCATTGTTTTTCTTGGGAATGGCTATGAAAGTAGATTTGAGCCAATCTTCTGGATATTGTCCAGTGTCGTATACATGGTTGAAAAGGGTGATGAGGAGTTCTTTATTGCTGGAATCTATTAGCTTTAAGACTTCAGAGGGTATTTCATCAGGTCCTGTGGCTTTTTTATCTTTTAGAGTTTGTACGGTGCGTTCTACTTCTAATCTTGTTATTGATGATCCAACTAGATAATTGCTTATATTATTCTCAAGAGGTGCTCGCTGCTCATCCGTGAAAAGTTTTTCTATATAATCTTTCCATATAGTCTTTCTTCCCTCCATATCAAACACTGCTTCATTATTATCATTAAATATAATTGCACTTGTCTTTCTTCCATACGTCCCCGCAGATTCCTTTATCTTTTTATGTAGGTTAAAGTCGTCATGTATGGACTGTAGAAATTCAATTTCTTGACATTTTCTATTTAGTTGGTCATTTTTTGCTGCGCGGATTGCCTACGCCTAAAGAAGACTAAATACTAAATTTCAGCCATCTCGGTGTGATAATGAGGCTAAAACGTTCAAAATGTCGAAAATCGGGAGATATTGTATTATGGGGACTATATCAACACGTGAACCTATATAAACATTTTATGGTAGAAATGTTTCTTAGCCTCTAGAAACACAAAATACAAAGTTACGACCGATTCTTTGGTTAAGTGGGTCTAATACATTCAAAATATATTAAAATGACGCGTACTTTATAAGGGGCCTTATGTGGGGGCTATACCAAAACGTGGACCTATATAACCAAACTTTGGTAGAAATGTTTTCTGGCCTTTGAAGACACAAAATACCAAATTACACCCAATTCTGTGGTCAAATGGGTCTAATACATTCAAAATATATTAAAATGACGCGTACTTTATATGGGACCTTATATGGGGGCTATACCAAAACGTGGACCTATATAACCCAACTTTGGTAGGAATATTTTTTGGCCTCTGGAGACACAAAGTACCAAATTACAACCAATTCGGTGGTAAAATGGGCCAAATATCTTAAAAATTCCTTAAAATGACGACGCGTCACGCGTCATTTTGTATGGGGGCTATACGAAAGCGTGGACCTACATAGCCCACTTTCAATACCAAAAGTCCTACGTAAATATAACATATTTTCCCAAAATTTCATCAACCTACGTCAATCCGTTCGGACGCTAGAGTGATTTCCACAGACGGACAGACGGACGGACATGGCTATATCGATGTAGAATTGCACGCGGATCAAGAATATATATACTTTGTGGGGTCTACAATGATTATTTCGAGTAGTTACAAACGTAGTGACAAACTTAATATACCCCCATCCTATGGTGGAGGGTATAAAAAGCAATCGTTTAAAAGGTTAAATTTGAGCGGTTGAGTCAAAGTTTTATTTTTCGTGGTTAATGCAATGACTTTCGAAATCCAAGTGAAGTGGAATATAAAGATGAAGCCATTTCCAAACATTTGCTTCTTTTTTAAAAGGTGGAATTAAATCTAAGAAATGGTAGCCTTTACAATTGAGTGAAGTTTTTATTTGAGAACAAGGCTACCAGATCGCGTAAACTAGAAATCAGTTACATTTAAGGCAGGAATTAATTTTGTTCTTAACACTTCTTGTTGAACTCGCTGCAACACATCGTATAAAACACAATTTTCTATGAGAACTAATCTAAATTAAGTACTTTTGAACGAAAAACGTGAATTTATGTAGAAAACCAGTAGGAAAAGACCAAAATCGGGCGGGGCCGACTATGTAATACCCTACACCAGTCGAAATATGTAAAAATGGAATAATTAGTATACATCCCAATACGCAAATGTAAAGTAAATTTTTTGAACTCATTAAACTCCAAATGGCAAATTGGAGCCATATTTGGGGAAAATCGTTAAAATACCTAAAATCGGGAGGTACCGTTATATGGGGGCTAAAAAAAAAACATGGACCTATCTTAACAATTTTAAGTGGCGAAATTTCGTTGCCACTGGGAACCACATATGTAAAATTTCAGCTAGTTCAAGCAAAAAATGTGGCTAAGATCCCTAAAATACCTTAAATCGGGAGGTATCGTTATATGGGGACTATACCGAACCGTGGACCTATCTTGACAATTTTTAGTGGAGCAATTTCGCGGCCATTGAGAACCTCAAATGTAAAATTTCAGCTAGTTTGGGCAAAAAATGTGGCTAAGATCCATAAAATACCTTAAATCGGGAGGTATCGTTATATGGGGACTATACCGAACCGTGGACCTATCTTGACAATATTTAGTGGAGCAATTTCGCGGCCATTGCGAACCTCAAATGTAAAATTTCAGCTGGTTTGGGCAACAAATGCGGCTAAGATCCTTAAAATACCTTAAATCGGGAGGTACCGTTATATGGGGGCTATACCAAAACTTGGACCGATATAGCCCATCTTCGAACTTGATCTTCCGACGGCTAAAAACATGGTATTCCCCAATTTTCAGCGAAATCGGTCAACAAATGCGACCTTTATGTTGCGAACGGACGGACGGACGGACGGACATGCATAAATCGACTCAGAAAGTGATTCTATGTATATCCCTAGAAGGAACTGTGGGTCTATCTCGCTTCCTTTTGTATGTTACATACAAATGCACTAACACATAATACCCCTTACCACATAGTGGTGTAGGGTATAAATATAGTGCGGTGTATACCAACCATAGAGTAGTCAAAGCCGGATTATCACAAAATGCTGTAAAACTAATTTCCACCGTTCACGCTTTAAAATATTTTTGGAATAGAAGTGAAATTGATTTTGTACATAAAGCTAACTTCCCAAGGACCTCATAATTTTATTTGGTCGAGGAATAAATTACTTATAAATGCGCTGTTTTGGCAGATCCTTTCATAAAGGATTAGTGGAAACTGGCTGAAATTTGGTTCATGGTTCAAAATACACCAATTTATGGGATACCAATCATTATGTTTTGTTTGAGGTAACAGTCAGAGTGTTATACAAGTCTAACCAATACAGGTTTTGTCCACTGAATTCCCCAATAAGAGCTTAATTTATTGGAAAAGTCGCCACAAGGACAATAGCCTGGTTTTAGATACTACCAAAGGACGTTTGTTTTCAAAAAAATCAAATATATTGTATTTAGTACTATCAACATAAATATTTACAGTTTTGGTCGTAAATTCAACTAAAAATATTTTTATTGTCCTTTTTCGTACACACTCCTATTTTTTGAACAAAAAAATTTAAGACGATTTATAATGTTGGTGTAAACAGTAAATAATTTAATAAAAAGTGCCACATTTCTGTTAATGAAATAACAAAATAAAATACAAAATGGAGAAGTTTAACCATGTTTTTTTGACCGCAACTGTATGTACATATTTCATTAATTTCTTCGACTTATATTGAAATTTGATGGAGATAATTTTTGTCTTTGACGTCTTCTATCTAGAAGATAAAGTACAACATTTAACCTAAAACGTGATTTTACTTTTGGCAGAATTCTGGCGTTTAGGTACGATTTAGAGTTTTGGTGTATTCAGGGACCTACAGTAATTTGTAGAATATTTTGATCTAATACGACCACATTTAAAAGAGGTTTTTAAAAGTTTTTGGAAAAAGATCCGTTTAGTGACTCGCATGAGGGTTAATTTTTTCGTAACAAGATACCCCGCATTGTTGTCAGTAATATCCCAGCAAAATGTTCGATGCCAAAGATGTCATTCAATCATCGGTTCAAGTGAGCTGGCATGTCATCTTTTTAGCATCTTCATCGATGAATTTTATATATGCGTGGACCCCAAAAGATGCTATTCATTTTTGGATCCAAAGCATGTCATTTACACCAATGCTTTGACATGTCATTTCCACCAATGCTTTGGCCTGACATTTTCACCAACCCTTTGCAATGACATTATCATTACGACGAGAGTTTTAACAACTTTGGTTGTGTTTTCAGTCTCCGACAACATCAAGCCTATTGTAAATAATTAATCTTATACATTTAGAATTTGTGTATAAATGAAAACACAAAATTCATCTCTATTGGATCGATGGAATAGCTTCAAATGCTAATGAAAAGATCGGATCTTTCACGACTTCCTTTGCATGGGTCCAAATGCTGATAAAAAGATCGGATCTTTCACGACTTCATTTGCATTGGTTCAAATGCTAACGAAAAGATCGGATCTTTCACGACTTCGTTTGAACCAATGCAAAAGATGACATGAAAGCACGTCATCACATGGAACCCCTTCCTTCAAATTTTGCTGGGATTGCTAAAGATACTTTATACCTAAAATACAAGGATTCCAAGGAATCTGATGTCGAATATCTCAAAACCTGTAGAAATGGGCGGAACTTCCCATGCCTATTTAGGTTACTTCCCGACGTAAACTTTTAAAATGCCGATACACGTTTTGTTCTTTTTTCGGTCCTCTTTCGAAATCGGGCCGAATTATCTTGTAATTATTTTTGGTGTTGTACAGTGTAATTAGATCGCTTTAGGATATTGACAGGGACATGGACGATAATAAATCCTTAACAGCATCAATGGGAGAAACATCCGATAAAGTAAGAGTAAGAGAAAAGCAAGGTTACAGCCAAAATCTGTTGATCAATTTAAAATTCTCCTCGGTTTGACAATGGACCGAAGAAGTGAGATAGAAAATATCTATTTTTGAATTGCGAAGCATAAAGTCCATAAAAAGTTGTCATTTAAACTCGTTACGACGGGCCAGCAACGCGGACCGGGGTCTACTAGTAACTAATAAATCCTAACGTTTTATTTGTATTTTACGGCTGATGTTTATTCTGTAGCTGGTATAAAACCATGCTAAGCCGTCTTAGTCCGGATTTTGGTGTGTACGCGGTCCCCTCGGTCAGCAGGGGCGGATGTGAGAGGCGTGGGAGCGAACGAAAAAAAAAAAATAAATCATACGGTAACATTTACACATAGAAAAATTAACATCGACAGACCTTTCCGAAAAATTAATCATGCACGGAAACATTTTCGATGGAGAAAAATGAGGTATCATGAACGCTCTCAAACATGTGTTTTCCTCAAAAAAAAGCTCCCTTGAGAAACTGAAGGAAGTTTACCAAACAATTTTAGTATTTCCAACAAACTTTGTACAAAACATTCATAAAAAATAATTTAAAAAAATTAGGTTTCAGTGTTTTATTTAGAAAAACTAGAAACTAATTTGTTGCTTAGCCTTAATAAATATATCTTTCTCATGATGGAATCTCTCAAATAAAACGCTTGTCGTTTAATATTGTCACAATTTTTAATTCAAATTCAAGCGTTTTATTTGAGGGATTCCATCATGAGAAAGATAGATTTATTGAGGCTAAGCGACAAATTATTTTTTAGTTTTTCTAAATAAAACACTGAAACTTAATTTTTTTAAATTATTTTTTGTTTTTAAATTTTTAGTAACTAAATTTTTTTGTCCACTGAGAACAAAATTATAGTCAATTTAGGCCGAAAATTTGGATAAAAACTTTAAAATGCCTAAAATCGTGTAGTACTATTATATAAAGGCTATACCAAAACCTGGACTTATGACCATAATTTTTGGTAGGGAAGTTTCTGTACCATTGGGAACTCCAAATGCCAAGTCACAGCCAATTTAGTCCGGTCAAAATAGACATTGAAATAGCAAAAATTCCCACAAAGCTGAATTTTGGTGGAGAGCTAGGGTTTGCCATTAGAAGCAACGTCCTAAAAGTCCCCATCGATCCCATGTGTGCAAAAAAAAATATTCGGGGTCAAAGGTCAAAATTTAAGGGTTTTTAGGTTTTCGGATTTATTTTTTGAAAACGGTTGATCTAATCAGAAAGTGACTAAAGTAAATATTGTAGACAGAAAAATTATCTACAAGTTTGACCCTTATATTTTTTTTCTTAGAAGGAACCATTCTTGAGATATAGTTGTTCTAAAAAACACATGATTTTTATGCACTTATAAGGGAAATATGCACATATTCTGACGAACCGACTAAAATAAGCGAAGTAATCGGGTCTATCCCCCAAAAAAATATATATTTTCTGGAAGAGCGAAATTAAAGGTATCTTCTAAAAAAAATTCCAACAAAATCGGATAACTTTCAGCCAAGAAAGTATGTGGATCTTATCTCTCGGTTCCAAATTTTCAATTCCGATAAGTGACAAAGAATTTTCTTCGGTAAAACTAATAGCAGATTTAGAGCAATGGGTTCAAACATTAACTGATGATAGGCAAAAAGATATTATTAGAACAAAAATATCAAACAGAATACTAACATATAGAAGAGCGGCAAAAATAAGTCAAAAAGACAAATTAATTTTACAAATATTTGAAGAAACGAAACAATTTTTAAAAAGATACAGGGATGAAATAGTTATTACGAAAGCCGACAAAGGCAACAAAACTGTAATAATGTACAGAGATACATACAACAACAAAATGAAAAAACTCCTGGAAGACAAAACGACATACAAACAGATGAGAACTGATCCGACGCAAAAATTACAAAGAGCAAACAACAAAATTATAATGGATTTATACAAGCAAAATTATATTACAACACAAGAAAAGTTCATGCTAATAACACATGCCTCAAATGCTCCCAGGTTGTATGGCCTCCCGAAGGTACATAAGCCAAATATGCCGTTGAGACCAATTGCGTCATCAATAGAAGTTCCCTGCTACAAATTGTCAAAACATATCGGCAAGATTTTGAAAAACATTATAGTTGAGAACTATAACACGAGAAACTCTTATGACTTAAAGAAAAAATTAGATGAAATAGTACTTGACGACAATGATATCTTAGTTTCCTTTGACGTGGTATCGTTATTTACTAACATACCGATTTACTTAGCCATAAAAAACATCATGGCCCAATGGAACACCCTAAGAGATCACACAAAAATACCAAAATCGCAATTTTTGAAAATTTTACAATTTTGTCTTAACGACAACAATTGCTTCATGTACGACACAGATATCTTCACGCAGATATATGGTATGCCGATGGGAAACCCTTTATCCCCAACTATTGCTGACATCGTCTTGGACACATTGTTAACACAAACAATAGAAGAACTGAAAGAAGAAAATATTCAATTCAAATTTCTAACTAAATATGTAGATGACATGTTTGCAATAGTAAGAAAAGGAGACGAAGCAAAAATATTAGAAACGCTAAATAAATACCACAACAAGCTGAAATTTACCATGGAAATGGAAGAGAACAATTTCATACCTTTTTTGGACATAACAATTCATAAAAACAAAAATAAACTAATTACAAACTGGTACATGAAACCAACAGCATCTGGAAGACTCATGAATTTCCATTCAACACAACCACTACAGCAGAAAATAAACACAGCCACCAACTTAATAACAAAAGTATTGAGACTCAGCGACGATAAATTCAAAAACCAAAATATAGGAAAAATCAAAAAAATACTAACACAAAATAGCTATCCGACCACTCTAATAAACAAACTCATACAAAAATCAACAATTCCCAAATCGATAGATAATAATACATCAGGCAACACCAAATATTACAGCGTTCAGTTTATACCACGACTAACAGAAACAAAACAACTAAAACAAATCATGGATGAAGAAGGAATTAAGATAGCACACAAATCATACAAAACCACAGCATCATTATACACGCAAACAAAAACAAAGATACAAAAATCTGATCAGAACAATGTAGTGTACGAAATTACGTGCAAAGGGAATGAACAAGAAAAATGTGGTAAACTCTACATTGGGACAACAAAGAGGAGCTTAAACACAAGGATAGCGGAACACAAGACGGACATACAGAAAAAGAAACTTACAACAGCTTTAGCACAACACTGTATAGAAAACGAACACACAGCAGATTTAGAAAATATCAACATATTGGATAAGGAGAGAATAGAAAACAAGAGATTTACATTAGAGAGTATAAGAATACAACAAAAAACAAAATGTGCAATAAACAGAAAAGAAGACAAAGACAACACCAACGCAATCTATACTTTGGCGATTTTTTAGTCGTATTTTTATTTTTCTGTGATCAACTAGCATTAAGAACCACTGTGATATTTACATATTTTATTAATTATTTTTGCATTTATTTATCGATTTAATTGTTTGTGTCGTTTTTATGGAAAAAAAAACCCTTCAATTTAACATAACTAAATGTAAAACCTGACGAAAGATTATATGTAAGTTAAACATATCTTAGTGCTACAGAAAAATTGAATGTTATATGCCATTTAGATATGACACCATTAGCCGGATTTAGCCCATTATCAGGTTTTATTTGCTAAATCCAGCCAAAATCTACCAGATTTCCCATACAAAAATAAATCCTCCTATTGAGTGGATTTGTTTTAAATCTGGCATAAATCCTCGTATACAACTCTGCTTTTTGCAACATGTTGCTAGAAAATACAAGAAGTTGCAAGCTGGCACAAGAAATAAGGTAGATGCATCGGTGAATTGCTACACTAAAAATAATTTAAAATGTAAAAATTTATAAACAAGGCGGAAAAATTAAATTTGTTTTGATGTACAAAGTTGATTTTAATCAACCAAGACTAATATTTATGATGTCTAAACGATAAAATAATTCGTTTATTTATTTTAGATGGGCAAACTGTGATAAAATAATTCTTTATTTGCTCTTTAGTTAGCATTAGTTGCATAATGTGCTAACATTTTCAGTATTAAACAATAAATTTGTAATTTGACGTATGTTTTTTTGAGACGAATTCAATTTACAAAAAAATCTTTTGGCTTTTCAAATTCGTTCAGATGGGCTGATGCATCTACCTTGGTAATTGTGCTATGAACAAAAATCAGCTGACTGCCATTTAAATCCTCCAAAATGTATATCTAAATGCAATGAGATTTGTACTGGATTTATTAAATCCAGTTGAGGATTTAGGGCTAGTCTAAATGAGCTATTACAACAAAAACTTGTAATATATTTTTATGTTTGTCGTTGCCAGATTTAATAAAAAATTATCCCTGAAGATGTTGGCAGATACCAACGAAACGTCGGATAAAAAATGGAATAAATAATCTTTATTTTCATTGACACATAAAGGACCTCAAAGCCCGATAAGACAAAGTCTTAACAAAATAAATAAAATCGGAGTGTGTTTAGTAGAGTTATTCAATGTTAGAGTCATTTTATGCAAAAATAGCCCATTTAACCCACATGTATAATCGAAAGCCCAACGGGAACGACCCCAACGAAAACTCTCCGATTTTTTTCAAGTTTTGTCCGAAGGTAGGGTTTGTTGCGCTGATTACGGAAATGTATAATTTTCAACGGTTGCGGATCCGGTTCGCCGGTTATTAGACCCGAAAGGCCAAATTCAAAAACCGGGTTAGACCCGGTTCTACTGAACCGATTACTGCAAAGTGGATATCGTGTGAAAGCTTACGGAAGTATCTAACACATAGTGTCGTTACTTTAACCGGTTCGGCTCATAATGTACTTACGCGGCAAATTTTTTATTTGACTTTTAGATCGAGATATCTCGAAAATTGTAAGTCCTTTCTAAAAATCATAAAGATCAATCTTGTAGACAATTATTGAATCTACAACTTTTACTTTATCGGGCTTTTGCTTAGTATTACCGTTTTTGAGAAAAATTAAAAAAACTGAATAATGCCTCCAAAATTGACCTTTGACCCCGAATAACTTGTTTTGCACACATGGGATCGATGGGGACTTTTAGGACGTTGCTTCTAATGGCCAACCCTAGCTCTCCACCAAAATTCAGCTTTGTGGGAATTTTTGCTATTTCCCCCTTATACGCATGTCTATTTTGACCGGACTAATTCTGGCTAAAAATGAAGATAAAATCCTTAAAACACTTGAAATCGGCTGGGGGCTATACCAAAACCTGGACCTATGTCAACAATTTTTGGTGCAGAATTTTCCGTACCATTGGGGACTCCAAATGCCAAGTTACAGCCAATTCGGCCTAAAAATAAAGATAAAATCCTTAAAACACTTGAAATCGGGCCGTACCGCTATATTTAGGGCTATACGAAAACCTGGACCTATGTCCACAATTTTTGGTGGGGAAGTTTCAGTACCATTGGGAACCTCAAATGCCAAATTACAGCCTATTCGGGTTAACATGAAGATAAAATCTTTAAAACACTTGAAATCAGGTGGTACCGCTATATGGGGGCTATACCAAAACTATACCAAAAATGGATCAATATTGGTTTTGATTTCATATTCATGTATTGTCGTCCATATCTGAAAAGTGTGCAAGTTTTAGTTCGCTTGGTCAATTACAACTGTGTTAAAAATGAGCTACCAGATTTGAAAAGCATGTAAAATTGAACACTGTACAACACTGTAAAAATGGACCAATATTGGTTTTGATTTCATATTCATGTATTGTCATCCAAATCTAAAAAGTTTGCAAAGTTTTAGTTCGATTGGTCAACTGCAACTGTGTGAAAAATGAGTTACCAGATTTGAAAATCAAAATACCAGAAATCGGGTGGTACCGTTTATGGGGGGTATAGGAAAAATGGACCCATATTGATTTTGGGTTCATATTTACGTATTGTCATCTAAATCTGAAAAGTGCGCAAAGTTTTATTTCGATTGGTCAACTGCAACCGTTTTAAAAATCAGCTACCAGATTTGAAAAGGGGGTTAAGTTAGACACCGTAAAAACACTGTAAGAATGGACCAATATTGTGCAAATTTTAAGTTCGATTGGTCAACTGCAATTGTGTGAAAAATTAGTTACCAGATTTGAAAAGCAAATTAGATAAAACATTGTAAAACAGTGTAAAAATGGACCAATATTGGTTTTGATTTCATATTCGTGTATTGTCATCCAAATCTGAAAAGTGTGCAAAGTTTTAATTCGATTGGTCAACTGCAACCGTGTTAAAAATGAGTTACCAGATTTGAACTAAACACACACCAAAGCAAGTTAAATAAAACACTGTAATAATAATAATAATAAAAACACTGTAAAGCCCCATTTGTCGGGGTTTTATAACAAAATCGTTAATTTGTGGTTGGAAATTTATTTAAAATTCAACATATTTTACAAAATAACATAAGTCTGCAAAGTCAGTCACTCACAACTTTTTGTACCGATCAACGATGGGATAGGAGAATTTTGCGTATACAAATCCCCGTTTCGGTTTTGCATATACAAAGCATCTGAATAAATGCAAATTTTCAATTATTTTTATTTAAAAATGCATATTCGCCCGCTTGTCGTCTTGGAAATCTCTCCAGCAAAACTTCTTGGAGATCATTTCCGCGATAGTTCCTGAATTAAAAAAATATTTTTTATTTAATTTTTTATTTTTATTTTTTTTTTTTTTTTTTTTTGTCAAAGTACGCTTTTAGAGAATTCATAATTGGGAATTTCCGCCTACATTATTTTTTTCATTTTAAAAATGTGATGTTGTTTTGTTGTCTGACCTGGAAGCGAACCCGGACCTTCAGAATGGGAAGCTAGTATGCTTACCACTGCAGCACCGTGTCATAAATTCATCAGATAGAAAAATGTCCCATATTTGTTCAATGTGTTAAATTATTAAATAAATGTAAGCAATCGTCTTGGAAGTCACTCAGAGTCACTCCGAAGTGTCGGCATACACTATAAAATGTAATCGTAATAATGCTATAGAAATTGTTTGTGCAATGCACCAACGATCTTCCTTGGCGTGTCTTCGGAAAGACGTCTTAGGCGAGGGAGTGGAAACTCACTTCCAAATGCTGGCAGCGAGTAATTACATATAGACAGACACACCTACATGCACATACAATGTAAATGTGTATTGTAAAAGTTGTTGTATTACATTGCCATGACCTTGTCAATCCATTTACAACAAAATAACAATAATTTAGGATAATACTACATACGAATCTTTACATTCAACTAATAATTACATATACTTACATATTTACGGATATTGACTATGAAACCAAGAAGCCACAGTTTCAGTTTGAACGTCATAAATATCACAACATCAAATCATGTTCTATCCCAACGAATTGGCTTCCTTTAAGAAAACCAATTTTAAACACCCTAAGGGCTTGTTAATTTTTAATGAAGCTCTACCGCAAGCACCAGTGCCACAAACAACACCTGAAAATGATAAACATGTTGAGAAGAAAATTATTCAACGCATTTTTAAATTTTGTCTAAACTCAATTCATGGTCTAAATCATATTTGGCAACCGGGAGTTAGACCGGCAGTGCGAATATTTTGGTGTTTGCTGGTAACAACTGCCATAATTGGTTGTCTGATCCTTTACATTGTTGTGTCACAGCGACATCGTGAACAAATTCTAGTCACCGTAGTTGAGACATCACATCTACCGATTCATTCGATACATTTTCCAGCCGTAGCTGTGTGTCCGTTTAATCACATCAATTGGATGCGTTATCAGGCTGCCGAAGAACGATTTTTACCACGTAAAAATGCCAATAGTGATGCCAGAAAAGTTTTCTACAATCTAACAGTTTTATTGGAGAGTATGACTTTTACAGGACTTGGTCCGATAAAGGACTTTCTAAATGCAAAGCGTATACCAAGATCCGTGCAAAATCTCGTTATATCTGATGTCGCCCAATTTCTGGCGTTTCGCTGTGACGAAATTTTTCGTTGGTGCATTTACGATAAAACCGAACAAGATTGTTGTAAAATTTTCGTTTCTGAAAATACTGAAAGGGGAATATGTTTGGTATTTAACTCGGATATATCGAAGGAGTCAAGAATTAAAAAGGTAACTTTTTAAATGTTTCTTTTTTAATTCATTGCTAAATTTGTGGTTCAAACAATTTATTTACTTCACTTTAATAGTTTCCTAATGTCCACCTAATACCTTTTCAAAAATTTATATTGAGCATGAATTTGATATTATTGAGTTTCACTCTGTTTGAGTTACTTACAATGGTAGTATTCTTTGAAACAGTAACTATTGAAATATTACACTGTGCAACATTTTTATGGTAATCTTTTGCAAACAATTTGAACTGAGGATTTTTTGATAGTATAGACCCAAGCGACAAAAACCCTAGTTTGGTTTTACTGTGTTACATTCACCTCGGATATTATGACCCCATCTAAACATTTTTAAATATTGACTCTTGAAATCAATTCGGGTCTGTATCTCTGAAACCAATGCGAATATTCTTCTGACCTCTGACGCAAAGTTGTAGTTAAGGGCAAGAGTAAAATACTTGGAGAAATAACGAACTGGAAAATTTTATAAAATATCGAACATTTTCATAATTTGTATAAATTTTGCACCATACCTCAAAAACCGTTAATTTTTTTCATAATGTTTTCTTTTGTAAGAATATTCTCTGGAATGTAAAACGCAACTCTTCCGAAGATATCATTGTTGTAAAATGCCACTATCACGTTGTTTTTAGTATAGCTAATACCGACCAGAATTCCAGAAATTATGTAAAATAGTCTAGTATACCAACGCTACAATCCAGCGCTAACCCTACATCCAGTAACAAAGCACTAATTTCCAATTTCTGAAACTACCTCCATACCGTAACCCTACACTTGGTTCCCGCTCTTTCCGTTCGCCCAAATCCAAGTTGTACCAAATTTAGAACTTTTCGTACACATAAGTAAGAATTTCCAAAACTACCTCAAGCGATCATATATTCCAACAGTAATCTTAATTTTAGATGTCAGCATTCCAGCTCCATCCGTTCTCCAAAATTAAAAATGTACCAATGTTAGTACCATTTAGTAGTTTTCGAGCACATAAGTACGAATTTCAAAAATACCTAAATCCTATGCTCCAACAGTAATTATAATTTAAAATTTCAGGTTTCCAGCTCTATCCGTTCACCCAAATGCAAGTTGTACTATACTTAGTACCATAAGTACGAATTTCCAAAACCATTTATCTACACCACTGCCCAACCTTGATTTCTGCACCACATTTCAGATTCTAGCTATACCCGTTCAAAATATACAATTGGTAACAAATGTAGTGAATTTTAGTATTTTTCCTACTCTTCTAGTTCGAATTTCCAAAAACCTTTTAGTTCAAGTGTATAAATGTCTCCAACAGTTTCCTCATTCCAAATTTAGGAATTCTAGCTCCGTTTGCATAATACAAAGGGTACCCTATTTAGTGCCATTTAGTACTTTTCCTACCCTTCTAGTCCGAATTTCCTAAAAACCAACCTTAGCTCACCCCTATACACCAACAACAACCCACACTCAAAATTGCAAGTTTCTAGCTTCAGCGGTTTCTGCTGGGCGAAAATCTGCCAATCACTTATCACTAGACAGCGGAATTTTATGCAACCCCTATTTTTGGTCCGATTCATGTCAAATTTTGGGACTGGGCATATTTTTGGCTTCTGATTACATTGCAATCGAAACATATGATATATGCAAATTTATGCAAAATGCATAAATTTTTGCATATGCAAAATTTATGCATTTTACATATTTTCTTATGCAACAAATATTTCAATAATAGGTACAAAAATGTCAATGTGTACAATTTTTCTGTTTAAAATTCTCTTCAGACAAGTCAATAAAATAGAGAAATGTATAACCACAGCCACAACCTTCAAAATACCGAATATCGGGAGGTATCGTTCAATGGGGACTATATGAAGGCCTGAACCTAAGCCGACAAATTTTAGGTGGAAAGTTTTATACCCCCAACGAAGACTTAATACCGAATTTCAGCCATTTTGAAAGGATATTGAGGGACCATCCTTCAAAATACCAGAAATCGGGAGGTACCGTTCTATGGGGGCTATATGAAGACGTGGACCTATACCAACAAATTTCAGGTGAAAAGTTTTATACGCACAACGAAGACAAAATTACAAATTTCAGCCATTTCGGTGGGATATTGAGGCCACAACCTTCAAAATACCGAAAATCGGGCGGTGCCATTCTATGGGGGCTATATGAGGACGTGGACCTATACCGACAAATTTCGGGTGGAAAGTTTTATACCCACAACGAAGACAAAATGCCAAATTTCAGTCATTGCGGTAGGATATTGAGGCCACAACCTTAAAAATACCGAAAATCGGGAGGTACCATTCTATGGGGGCTATATGAAGACGTGGACCTATGACGACAAATTTCAGGTGGAATGTTTTATACCCCCAATGAAGACTAAATACCAATTTTCAGTCATTTCGGAGGGATTTTAAGGCTAAAATTTTAAAAATACCGAATATCGGTAGGTACCGTTCTATGGGGGCTATATGAAGACGTGGACCTATACCGAGAAATTCCTGGTGGGAAGTTTTATACCCCCAACGAAACCCAAATACCAAGTTTTAGTAATTTCGGTGGGATATTGAGGCCACAACCTTCAAAATATCGAAAATCGGGAGGTCCCATTCTATGGGGCTATATGAACACGTGGACCTATGCCGACAAATTTCAGATGGAGTGTTTTATACCCCCAACGAAGACTAAATACCAATTTTCAGTCATTTCGGTGGGATATTGAGGCTACAACTTTCAAAATACCGAATATCCGTAGGTACCGTTCTATGGGGCCTATATGAAGACGTGGACCTATGCGCACAGATTTCAGTTGTAAAGTTGCATACCCCTAACGAAGACTTAATACCAAATTTCAGCCATTTTGGTAGGATATTTAGACCACAAATCCTTGAATATATTTTTGCATATGGTTTTGCATATGCACTTTTTATGCAGATATGTACAAATATGTCAAAATATGCAGGATATGCAGAATATGCAAAATATGCAAAAATGGCTGGGCCTAATTCGTTTTATTTTGTAATAAAACGAGTTTCTGTCTAATCAGATTTTCTCTACGACCATCCTAACCATATATGCATTTGCATAGGATTCCGCAGTCTACTTATCACTAATCTCTGTTATATATTAAGATTTCCGACCGATTTGAGTTTTTTGATGCACCAAACTCCTTATATCTGTGCAATTTTAATGAAATTTAGAATGTGTGACGGAATTTGATTTAGAAATAATATGCCAAATTCAAAGTGGTGTAGGGTATCATAAAGTCGGACCCGCCCAACCTTAATCCATTCCTTACTGGCTATTCTTTGCAAAAATATTATGTGATTTTGTAGCAAATGACCATCCACGAAATATTTTTTCTAAAGGCGTTTTGCGGTGCCAACTCTAGCTCGAAAACTAATTAACCGATCGTCATATGTTTATGTGGGCTTATTTGGAACATAAAAATCAAGTCCTTCACCGATCGGTTTTTAAAAAATATCACAATGTACAGAAATGGTGGACCAACAATTCAACAATTTTAATTTTTGGTTAAAAAACTGACTTTTTCTGGTCATAAAACCGGCATAAAATAAAAATAAAATCGATCGATGGAGGATTAGATTTTGATGTCCTTGATAACCTCACAAAATTGTATGTCAGTCGGTTCATTAGTTGGCACCGATTTCAAAATTTTGAGAAAAACACGTTTTTATTTTCTATGTTGCAAAACACAATAAATTGTTCCTTTCCAAAGCTCATATCTCGGGCAACATTGCTCCTGTCAACTTTAAAATTTTAACACATATTTTATGCTAAGCCAATAAAATAATTTTTCGATTTTCTGAAAAGTGGGGATCACCTCTTAACATATGCTTTAGAACCACTAACACTTACCTGATTACATATTAATACCGTTATGTCTAACGATAGGAGATGAATTTTTAATATATTTTTGTGGGCATATAGATTACATATATAGTATATATAGTAGCTGACATTTTCAATAACTTATATATATTTCACATATTATAACGCATATGTACTTTTTACTCGCTTTATAAGAAAGTAAGAATATTTTAGCCTTCCTAAATGGTTCACCATAATTGAACCATGCTAAAAATTTCGGTTTCGGTTGTGGTATAATTTTACAAAAAAAAAAAAAAAAAAACAAAATAGCAAATATATTCCAAAATAAACGCCAAGGGCAAGGCGTAAAGAAGGTCGGGCATTCAAAGTTCTGTTAACAACTTTTGACAACAAACATAACAGATTGTTCATTATTGTGATTTGATTTCCTTTGTATTTTATGTCACAATAATATATTTGACAGCAAACTTAATAGTCAGGGCTAACTAGTTTGGGCTGAGTGTCCGACTGTATAGACTGTGCCAAGGGAGTGTCCTTTGTCAACAAATATTTGACAGAAAATCTGTATTAGGGACTTAAAAGTTGATGAACATTTGTGTTTAAAATTTTCTAGTTCACAACAAAATTACAAAGAAGTCCTCTGTCTGTTTTTGATTTGCAATATTCTCCTTGTCATTGGAGTGGCTGAATCACAGCGATACGTTGCCTTTATTGCGGCATGAGTTGTATAAGTCTTGCATAATTTTGATCGCACGCTCACATTACTCGTAGCTTCAGGCAATGCCGATTAAAGATTAAACTTTTTTCGTGGGTCTTCAAGTATTTGATATTCACAACTACAGTTATTTTTTCAATATCGTAAGCGTGGAATAATTGACTATTGAACCAACTACGAAATTAAAAAGATTTTACGCAAGCTGTCCCTGGGTTCAGGCATCAGAATAAACGCTAAAAGAGCTAGAATGGCACGATAGTTTTATTATGTATTACCGTTGTTAGGGATCTGCTTAAACTTTGCAAACGGATTTCACACCTCTTAGTGTCGTCCCTGGAGGAGCCTGTTTTCTTAATCTCAGTTTTACCGGCGTTCAATTGAGCAAATATATATTTGCAACATTTTGTAACATATCTCAATTTTAGTTGTTTGGGTACCAACATATTTTTTATGTTAGAACATATTTTTTATGGGTGGAGAGAGTACCAACAAAGATCTCGCGGCTGCGGAATTCTATTTTATAATAAAGAGCAGTGTATATGGTGTAATAGGAGAGGCAGAAGCATTGGCGGTGTGTATGCGGTAAAATACACGCGTTTCGTGCTTTGGTGTTGTTAACCAACGTAGCAAGCGAAGAGGAAAAAAAAATGGTATTAATTATGTTGTTCTTTTTTTCTTCAGTCTTTTAAATACAATCGTTGAGCAAAAACGGTAAAGTAAGAGAATAAATCAGGGTTTTGTCTTTTCTTAATGAAATGGTGCTTTTTAGTAATTTAATTGTCCAATATATTTTATAGTTGAATCAAAAAGGTGAATGGAATTATTTTGTTGGACAAGGAAGGAATCGCATTTAATATTGGTAATTACATCAATACTTTTTTCATATACCTTCATACATATGTATATTTGAAATATGGATGAAGGTACCTATTTATTACATTATATAATCGTTTAGTTCTAGATGCCGATTTCCCGCTGATGATTTCAACTCTGAATAAAATGTGTTTTATTTCACAACTAAGTAGAAGCGTTCAACGATGTTTCTATATATTTTTTTCTTTTTAAAAGTGCGACTTTTTATAAATTATTTCATTCAGTTTTTCTTTTATTAAAGTCTGTTATGTGTTTCTTTGAAATTTTGATGTACCTATGCTCTGTTGCTTTTGCTTTTTTCTATGCCTTTCAATAAACAACCACAATTTATAAATGTGTGTGTAGCCAGTAAGTGCTTACTGTGAGCAAGTGAGCATACATTTCAATGTGTTTCACGTTGAAATTTACGCTCCCTTGCTCTCAGAAAGCGCCAACTGGTGAATGTGTTTGTTTTTTTTGTGGCTTTTGGGTTTGTATTTGTTTGCACCCAAACAAATGTTTGTGTCCAAACAAATATATGTTTGCAAAATTTTGTAATATATGTATCTCAATTCTATTTGTTTGGGAATCAGCATATTTTTTTATGTTAGAACATACAACAACAGGGCTCTCGCGGCTGCGGTATGCTGTTTTATAATAAAGAAATTTGTTTCCAAGGGCTCTGATTTCCGATTTTCTGAAATTTTTTTTAGAAATTTGCCGATTTCTCTAATATTTTCCTAGAAATTGGACGGATTTTTTATAAGTTTTTTTAAGAATCGTCATTCCGAATTCGTTCCGATTTCTAATCGATTTTCTACGGGATTTTTTGTTCGGTTATTGTCGAAATACAAAATGATTGGTTATTAAATTCGCATATAAAATTTTTAATTTTTTTAATACAAATGTAACATATAATAATTCAAGCTAGTATTGATACCTTCAACATACTCTTGCACATCGTTCTACTATTATTCACAAACTGATAACAACAGGCAAAATCATTAGAAACTTAGAAATTGGAATCTTCCATAAATAGCGTATTAAAAGAAAATTGGCTCCGAGTGGGGGTTTGTACTGTACAGAATTTCTTTCCGAATTCGGACCGATTTTCTTAAGAAAATCTAAATTTTTCACCGAACTTTCCAGAATTTTCCAAGAATGTACATCCGAATTCGAACAGAATTGCGAAACTCTAATATTTTTTTAAGAATTTCCTTAGAAAATTCTTTCCGAATTCGGTGACCACGTCCATACAACTTTCGTATTTTTTAGAAGTTCTGTCTGAATTCGAAACGAATTCGGAAAAAAATTTAGCTGGTGGAGACGCAGAAGTTTTGGTGGTGTGTATGCGGTAAAACACGTGTGCTTCGTGCTTTGTTGTTGTTAACCAACGTAGCAAGCGAAGAGGAAAAGAAACAAATGGTATTAATTATGTTGTTCTTTTTTCTTCAGTTTTCTAAATACAATCTTTGAGTAAGACGGTAAAGTGTGTGAATAAATCAGTGTTTTCTTAAAGATATTGTGTTCTTAGTAATTTAAATGCCCAATACATTTTATAATTGAATCAAAAAGGTGAATGGAAATATTTTATTGCACAAAGAAGAAATCGCATTTAATATTGGTATTTACATCAATACATTTTTCATCAGCATACATACAATGTATATTTGAAATATGGATGTACCTATTTATTACATTATATAATTATATGATTCCAGATGCCGATTCTCCGCTGATGATTTCAACTATGAGGAAAATGTGTTTTATTTCACAACTAAGGAGAAGCGTTCAACGATGTTTCTATATAATTTCTTTTTTTAAAAGTGCAACTTTTTATGTCTGTTATGTATTTCTTTGGATTTTTTATGTACCTATGTGTCTGTTGTTGCTTTTTTCCTATGCCTTTCAATAAACCACCACCATTTATAAATGTGTGTATATGTTTGAGATAGCCAGTGAGCACTTACTGAGAGCAAGTGACCATACATTTCAATGTGTTTCACATTAAAACTTACGCTCCCTTGCTCTCAGAAATCGCCCATTGGTGCATGTGTTTGTTTTTTTGTGGCTTTTGGGTTTGTATTTGTTTGCACCCAAACAAATATTTGTTTGCACCCAAACATATAATTTTTTTTGCACCCAAACATATAATTTGTTTGCACCCAAACATATAATTTGATTGCACCCAAACATATGTTATGTTTGGGACTGATTGCAAACAAATATATATTTGCTGCAAAATATGTTTGTGCCATATGTTAGAGAGGCGTTTTTTTGCCTTCGTGTACTGACTGATATAATTACCCTAAAGATGTTAAAACCCTATATCGATAGAATACCCCTTAAGTTTTAATATAAAGTACACCCATTCGAACTAAAATTGATGCTCCCCTTCCGTCTTTAATCTTTCCTTACTTGAATTTTATTGCTTATATACTTTCAGCTGACTGATAGTTTTTATCCGTGGAGATCACGATCGGGTGGAGAAGGTTCCGGATTATCATTCAGTTTAAAATACAATCACAGTCTCATTAGATCAGGAACCAATGTTCCCTTTGCTTTTAGTGTAAGTAATTAAATGGGAAATATAATACCGATGTAACTAATTCTTGTTTAATTGGTTTATCGTCTTTAGGTACTCATTAAAGAACCTGGTGAATGGAGTAACTCTTTGTTTCATATACTGCATAAAAACACCCATAATAATCTCATGGTAACGCCGATAATAACAGAAACATCACGATATACACGACATATTAGTCCAGCAAAACGTCAATGTATATTTCCGGTAATTATTTGTTGCAGTTAACACAAATTATTCGAGTCCCAGGCCCAAAAATACAATTTTTATTATTTTTTTTTTTTCAAATGTGTGTTTTGATATCGTATCTGTTTTTATCATTGCTCTTTTATTTTTAGAACGAAAAATCAACAAAATATGATCGAATTGAGGGTCTACAATTTAATAAGTTAAACTGCCAAGTTCAATGTGAAAAGAGATATTTAATGAATACCTGTAACTGTACAATGTCTATGTTTTTCCCAAGACAACGTAAGGAAGTTATATTAAATATTTAACTAATTTAGATATTTATTAATTTCATTGATTTTTTAGTTCATTATTCGGAAAGGGAATGTAGAGTATCCGATTTGAGGTGTATTTATGAAAATAAGGGTGAGTGACTACTTCCCACTCTTAAAAATATTAAAATTTTTAGTCGTATTTGACCCTCTGTGATTACTAGTAAGAAGGAACTCTGTGATATTTTATTTTAATTTTTTTTTTGATTATTTGTGCATTTATACAATTAATTGTTTGTGTTAATATATAAATGCAGAACTGATAAAATAATGAAATAAGTAATTTTTCATTTTTCATTGACAAAAAGGACCCTATAGCCCAATAAGGCACAAGTCTTAAAATAAACATAACAACAAAATTAAATTCAAAGGAAATTCATTCATTCGCCTTAAAAAAACATCAAATATAATAAAATGTTTAAGATTAAACGTTGAAAGCAATATTTCATTATACATCAATCTTTTATAAATATTTCTTTAATTTTTAGACATTTTTAATTACCTAAAGGGCCCACTCCAAGATGAGTACATTAACGACACTCGTCGTGGTATGACTTGTGATTGCGTCAATAGCTGTGAATCATTGTTATTTTTGGTACAATTGAATGTTTTACCACATCCCAAGTAAGTCGTATAAAATATTTATAAAATTTAACATATTTCGCACGCGATTTTTTCTATTGTTATATTTTGTAGTGCCAACGAAAGTTTCCCTGAAATATCAGCCGAGGTCTACTTTGCCAAAAATACCCTCACCAAGTATGTAACCCGTGTGCAGTACAACTTTCTTGGTTTGCTCTCAAATTTCGGTGGCATAATGGGTTTATGCTTGGGTGCATCTGTCTTAAGTATTTTGGAAATGTTTTATGGCATTATTAGAGCTATTTTCATATACTGTCTATATAAATTAACCTATAACCGTAAGGTTAGGAAAATAAATGTAGATAGAGATACACAATATTTGGGCAATAACAAATAAAGATCCTTAAGCAATAATGTACTATATAAATAAATGTAAATATGTTTATGTGTACTGTGAAAGAAGATATTGGGTAACATGTGCAAAAGCATGAGAGCTTTTTAGAAGGACGTTTTAAAGATATTATGTTATGACTGACTTTCTTTTCTTTGGGTTTAATATGGCCCAGCCCAGTTTCGAATTCCTTCTGCCTATGTGTCACAGGCTTATAGCATTTCAGTCCCAGAACCGGTTGTCAGCATCTTGGGAAGTGGGATATGAAACGTAGATTTTATACAGGCCTTTCACCCTCAAGATGGTTAAGCTTTGGATAATTGAATCTCTTAAAAAAAAAATCAACAAATGAAATAAAAACCCTCTATAGGTTGATTACTTTTAACTTAAAGAAATAAGAACGGCGTTAGATTCGGCCGGGTTTTGCAAGTGAATAAGATAAGCCGAAGATTCGAACCCACACAACCACGGCCGATTTCGCTGTTAGTTATGCAGCTCATCAGACATATCGGCTGTACAATCTTCGATCATTAAGCTCAGCTCCAACGAGAAAATTAATAAAAATTAACACTAAATCGACGCCTCCAAACAATAGTATGCTGAGTCGACTTAGCATGTTTTCAAGTTCTTTACATTTTTATATTTAACGTCCTTTAACTTAAATTGTGTCAAATTTTGGTAATAATCGGACAATCCGAACAGAAGTTATAAACAAATATTTACCTAGCATAGTACTGAAGGTCAAAGAAATTTCCAAACTTTTAGAGCTTGTCCTGCAAAACTCACTGTTCAGAATTAGCAAACTATTATTTGGAGGTGTCGAACGTCCTTTAACTTAAATTCTGTCAAATTTTGGTAATGATCGGTCAATCCGAACAGAAGTTATAAACAAATATTGACTTAGCATAGTACTGAAGTTCAAAAAAATGTCCACACTTTGAGAGCTTCTCCTGCAAAACTCACTTTTTAGACTTAGCATACTATTATTTGGAGGTGTCGAAATGATCTTCGCACTAAAAAAATTTCTCAAAAAATTACTTCCTGTTGCACGAATGAGTGACCTTTTGCCTATTATTGAATAAAATAACTCTAATTCCTGTTAATTATTGAAAAGCGTCACGCACAAACCACTTTAAATTTATATGATATCTGGAATAAAATTATATATGCTATAAAATGACACGGTGCTCTTAAAGCAACTTTAAATGGAAGGTGCTTACACCTGGGAAGTTTTTGCGGATTCTGAAACTACAATGTTCATAGATGAGAAAAATCACAAAAAACAAACGCCGAAGCGCTTTTTAAATAAATCGCGATTCAAGTTGAAATTTTTAGGGGTTTTTTAGGTTTTTGCGATTTTGCTTGGAAACCGCAAGTCCTATAGAAATGGGATTAAAAAATGTTGTAGCTATGAAAATTCTCTAAAAGATTGACTTGTATTATATCTTCGTAGATTTGACCGTTATTGAGACACAGAAGTTCAAATTAGGACAATGTATTGACTATATCACCTCCTTATAAAACAATGTCATGACTGAAATTTCCCAACTTAAACTTACATTTCTCGAGAATGGTTGGAAAATATTGGGAAAGCCAATCTTGTAAAGAATTTTTACAGCTAAAAGATTTTTCTCTGGTCCCATTTCTATAGCACTTACCTTTTTCAAGCAAATCGTGAAAACCTAACAAAAAAGCTAAAAATGTGACCTGAACATCTATATACCTCACAAATGGTAAAACATATGAACAAATCATCGGGATCAATTCTCTAGAAAATTTTCACAGCTACAACATTTTCTTTAGCCCCATTTCGATCGGACTTGTGGTTTCCAAACAAAATCGCGAAAACCTAAAATAAACCTAAAAATGTGAATTTTGACCGCGATTTATTTAAAAATCCCTTCAGCGATTTTTTCTTGGTTTTGAATTTTTCTCACCTATGAACATTGCTGTTTCAAAATCCGCAAAAACTTCTCAGGTGTAAGCGGTTTTCACTTAAAGTTAGTTAAGGCGCACCATGTATGAACTTGTTTTATAAGGTAGCGATACAGTCAATGCATTGTCCTAATTTGAACTTCTATATCTCAATAACGGTAAAACCTATGAAATTATCATAAAGGTCAATCTTATAGAGAATTTTCATAGCTACAAAATTTTCTTCCGTCCCATTTCGATAGGACTTAAGGTTTCCGAGCAAAATCGTGAAAGCCTAAAAATCCCCTAAAAATTTCAACTTGAATCGCGGTTTATTTAAAAAGCGCTTTTTTATTTTTCTCATATATGAGCGGTGTAGTTTCAGAATTCGCAAAAACTTCACAGGTGTAAGCACCTTCCATTTAAAGTTGCTACAAGAGCACCGTGATGATAGATGTTAAAAAACAAATTTCTTTTGCAATTCCATGTGAAAAAATTGAAAAAAAGTTTTAGCGAGCACATGTACAATATTTGTTGTAGAGGTTAAGAAAAAAGTGTTGGTTTCAAATCCGCTTTTTAGCGGTTTTTATTCCCATTCAAAGAAAAAATATTAAAAATGTCTTATTTATTTTATGAGAAAATGTGTACGTATATCGCTAACACCAGTCCATATATATTCGTAGATGTTTTAATATTTACTAAATGTATTTTTATTTTCGCGAAAAATGATAATAATAAACAAATCTTGAAGTAATTCCAAATAATCCTACCATAGAGTCCGTACAAACCTCTAAAAAATAAATTAAAAATATCTACAGAATGTAGACAATGCATAGAAAAATGTAAAACCGAATTTATAGAGATTGGGTTTATAAATTGCATGTTATAGAAACAACAAAAGATAAAAGAGTTTTTTTTTTTAATATTATTCCAAATATACTTTTTGGTTCGATTAGAAAAATTAGAAGAAAAAAACAAGTAAAAGAGGGCTATAGTCGTACGGGGCCGACCATGTGATACCCTACACCGCTTCCCCTGGGCACTAGTTTTCCGCGGAATTTATATATATGATTGCGAAGTCTACTTTGTTCCTTTGATGATGTTGTGGGAATATATGTATGTATGATTGCGACACGTTATATACTGTTTTCATTATTTCGTAATGAACAAATTGAACATTTTGGCTTCATATATGTACATTAGGCCTGAAAACCTAATTGGGCCCTTCGCGTTTCTGATTCCTGGGATTGAACTGAGCAAAAAGTCTACTAGACCCTATGTCTACCGCGAAAATCGAGCCTCCCGATTTTGACTTTGTGACGACGTATTATTTACTTTGAAGCTGGGGTAGGTTCAGCGGGGCCAGGGTCGTCACAAGAATTTATTTGTTATAGGGCATTATAGAGAGGGAAGGCACACAGTTTATTTTTCTTTAAAACGTTATAAACAATCCTTTATTTATTATTAAAAAATACACTTTACACAACACTGTATTGAGCATTATTATGATGATGAATAGTTGGCAGCGGCTTTGGCACGGTAGCGGTCCGATCAATGTTAACGGCAGAATAGTTGGCAGCGGCATTGGCACGGCAGCGTCCCGATGAATACTGACGGTAGAATTGTTGGTAACCTTTTTGGCACAGCAGAAGCCAAAGAACGTTGACACGGAACTACAGTTGTATATACGTCGGAAGCCAAGGGCATGGCAATCCCCCACTTGACTGCAAACACACACGCTACACAAATAGGTCTAAAGCCAGGGGCACGGCAATCCCCCACCTGACTCTAAACGCACACACACGTTCCACAAATATGTCTGAAGCCAAGGGCACGGCAATCCCCCACTTGACTTCGAACACACACACACAGATGTCTAAAGCCAGAGGCACGGCAATCCCCCTCCTGACTCTAAACACACACTCACACGTTCACAAATATGTCTGGGGCCAAGGGCACGGTAATCCCCCACTTGACTCCAAACACTCCACAAATAATATGTCTAAAGCCAAGGGCACGTTATAAACCCCACTTGACTCTAAACAACAACACTACACAATATGCCTAAAGCCAAGGGCACGTTATAAACCCCACTTGACTCTAAACAACAACACTACACAATATGCCTAAAGCCAAGGGCACGTTATAAACCCCACTTGACTCTAAACAACAACACTACACAATATGCCTAAAGCCAAGGGCACGTTGTAAACCCCACTTGACTCTAAACAACAACACTACTATTTTCTGTTTAGCCGAGGGCAACGTTATAAACCCCACTCAACTCCACAGAACTACTAATAAACTACATCTACAATTTGCCACTTAGCACACCAGCCATCAACAGACGACTGCCCCGATTGTCTGTTCGCAACCTCCTTTTATACCCGTTGGTGGTGGCTGGACAACACAGCAACACAGCTAGCCCAGCTGATCGTATGCAGACATTGTTTCGTTTTATTCACACAGCTGATGATGTTGTTTAGTTTAACTATTGACCGCCAGAGTATCGCAGTTTAGTTTCTCTCATTTGCCAATAGGTGATCAGTTTGTCCGTTAATTTAAATTATGAACATAAGTAGATTTATTTATTTCAATGTAAACAAGAAATAAATAAGACACTTCTTGTAGTCAAAAACGAGGCCACGACTTTTGATCGTTACAGTACCTCCCGTTTTCCCTCTGATGTTTTTTGTTTTTCCATTGTAGCTCTCTCTCTTGGCTGTTAGTACGTTAACGACAGGAAGCCGGAATAAACTTTTAAGCTAGTCTCGCCTCCACGCTTGCTGTGTCATTTCGTCTAAGCGAATTGTGTGAAGTGTGCGAGGTCTCGACAGAGGACCGACGGTAGACCATAACGTTGCCGTGATTGCGATTTTCTTATTTTTCGATGGCATACTTTACAGTGACGAAATGGATGGGATATCAATAGGCGTGCAGATGTCCATGATGTATTTTCAGTGATTGCCCAGTTCGTTTCTGGATTGCCGAATTCGATGGACGACTGTGATCATTGTGTTAAATGCGAGTACGACGAATGTTATGGGTCAAATATGACGCTGATAATGATGGTGAAGCTGACAATGACGACGATATTGGATCTGATGGTGATGATGTGAGATAAGGTTGAACTTCGGTAGCTTGCCTTTCATTACTATTACGCCCAATCGATTTATTCAAAATATTTTTTAAGGCTGTTAATATGTGCCACCCTCGTATCGTTTTTGTTCGCCCGCAGTACCACGATCACTGGTGATTTGTAGCTTTCAACGATAAAGGGTCCCCCATATTTTGGTGCCAGTTTCGCAGCAAAATTATCTACGGCTTTTGATTGGGGATGCAATCTCAGCAGCACTTTTTCTCCAATATTTGGTTTCCAACTCCGACGCCGTAGGTCATAGTGCCTTTTTTGGTTTTGTGAGGCTTTGGCAAGGTTTCGTCGGACGATCGAAAAAATCTCCTTTAGTTCCCGTGCTCGCTCTTCCGGGTGGACTACTCGTGCACCAGTTCCTACCGTGACTTGATCATATAGCGCTTGAGGTAATCTGGGTTCTCGGCCCTGAGTCAAGAAAGCTGGGGAGTATCCGGTAGATTCTGAGGCACTCGTGTTAATGGCCAACATTATTTCCGGCAATGCATCGTCCCATTTATTGTGTTGACGTTGAGATACCTGCGCAATCATGGTCTTCACAGTGCGATTCGTCCTCTCCGTTGGGTTTTCTTGGGGCGTATATGGTGCGGTCAGTTGATGATTTATACCCATTTCTCGCAAAAACTTCTCAAACTGACGACTGGTAAATTGTGCCCCATTGTCCGTGATAATCATTTTTGGCACACCATACCTTGAAATTATTCTCTCCCTACAGCCTTTGATTAGTCCGTCGGTGGTGGCCTTTCGGAGAGGTATAAGTTCCGTCCATTTTGAAAATCGATCAATGATTACAAGCAGCATAGAATTGCCGTGTTTTGATCGGGGGAGGGGTCCCACAAAATCGGCGCAGATGGTTGCCCAAGGTTCTTCTGGCACTCGGGTAAGCATTTCCCCTGGTGGCTGTTGTTGGCTAAGCTTATATTTCTGACACAATTCACACTTTCTTACGTATCGTTTTATATCCTGGAACATACCAGGCCAGAAATATCGATTTGAAACCTTATGGCTCGTTTTACGAATGCCAAGGTGACCACCTGCTAGACTGTCATGATTTTCTTTTAACACTTGTTCTCTGGATGTGGTTGGCACACACAATTTCCAGGGCGTGCAGTCTTCGTCGTTCACTTGTTGAGGCAAATGTCGATACAAGTGTCCGGCTATCACGGTATAATCCGGGTACTTTTGAGGGTTCTTCTCAATATCTATTTTTAATTTTGTTATCCACGGACATTCGTTCTTGGCTTTATTCTCAACGGTAACTAGCTCCAGAATTTGTACCGGCTGTCTCGAGAGCGCATCTGCTACAACGTTGTGTTTCCCTTTCCGGTATTTTACTGTGAAATTATATTGTTGTAGCTCAAGGGCCCATCGTGCTAACCTTCCAGACGGACTCTCTATTGAGTTTAACCATTTGAGGGCAAGGTGATCCGTTATTACCGTGAACTGATAACCTTCGATGTATGGACGCATTTGCCGTATGCCCCAAATTATGGCTAGGCATTCCTTTTCGGTTGCCGAATAGTTTTTTTCAGCGCCGTTCAGGTGTCTGCTGGCATAAGCTATTACTCGTTCCCCGCTATCCAATTCTTGCGTGAGAACCGCTCCCAAACCGTAAGCGCTCGCGTCAGTCTGTAGCGTGAATGTTACACTGAAATCTGGGCATGCCAGCACCGGTGCCTCAGTTAGTCTGGTCTTCAATTCCACAAATGCCTCTTGTTGCTCGAGTCCCCATTTAAAATGTTTGCTCTTCTTCAGCAGGCTCGTTAACGGCTGAGAGGTAGTGGCAAACTGTGGGACAAATCTCCTGTACCAGGATGCTACTCCTAGAAATCGACGTACTTCTTTGACCGTGGTTGGAGGTTTCATATCGGCGATGGCTGCTACTTTATCGGGATCTGTTTTTATACCCTCACTGCCCACAACATGGCCCAAATACTTTGTTTCGTTCTTGAAGAATTCGCATTTATCCACGTTTATTTTTAGTTTCGCTGCCCGCAGTCTTCTAAAAACCTCCCGTAAGTTATCCATATGTTCCTCGAATGTTCTCCCGATGACTATAATGTCATCTAGGTATGCAAAAGCATGTGGTTCCATTTCTGGCCCAATCACACTATCCAGAGCACGTTGAAAGGTAGCGGGTGCGGAATGCAAACCGAATGGCATCACCTTCCATTGGTATAGTCCTTTACCCGCCACGGCAAATGCAGTGTATTTTCTGCTCTCCATGGCCAATGGTATTTGCCAATATCCATCTTTAAGATCTAGACTGCTCACATACTTTGCATTTCTCAGACGGTTCAGAATCGTGTCCACGCGCGGCAAGGGATATGCATCCGGCACTGATCTTTTATTTAATTGACGAAAGTCCATACAAGTGCGCCAATCTCCATTTTTCTTACGCACTAGCGTTATTGGGAAGCTATACGGACTTTTGGATGGCTCCACACATCCTCGGTCTATGAGTTTGTTCACCTCGGCATTTATAATCGCTTGCATTGCGGGATTTCGCGGGGCATACCTTAATTTGATGGGACGGTCGTCCGTTATAACGATTTTGTGTTCTGCAATATTGGAAATTCCTTGTATGTTTTTGAAGAATGGTAGTTCTCTTGCCAAAAATTGTTTTACAAGTCTTCTCTTTTCGGAACTGAGGTTGTCACCAATCACAGTACACTCTGTGTCAGATATCGTCGATTCTCTTACCATAGTCCGATCTTCTGTAATCGTGGTACAATACTCGACTGCAACCATGGGTTTCGATAATTGAACGCTGAGTCCGGCACAGGTCAGTTTAGTAGAAAATAGCTTGAGGAATTCCAATCCCAGAATGATCTCGTCTTTGAATTTTGGCATAATTAAAAACGGAACCTCGGTGCAGTGGTTTCCAAATGCAACCTGGATCCGGGTTGATTCGGTTATAGTGACGCTTGTGCCATCAGCTAGTATAACATTTGTTTTCTGTTGCTTGTATGTCAGATTATTCTTCAATCTCTCAGCATATTCCTTTCTAATAAAACAGCTGGTAGCTCCAGTGTCTATCGTGGCTTTGACTTTACGACCTTCAATGAGTACCGTTGCGATTAGGCGTTGTTCCTCCCAAGTAAACGATGTTTTATTATTTTTCGCTGATAGTTCACACTGAGTTGAGTTTGGTTTCCCATCACTGCTTTCTGTACGATAAAACATTTTTATAGGATGGTTTACGCTTCTACTGAAGCTTTTCTGAGGACTACTCGGTGCATCTCGTGCTGAATTCGGGATACTCTCCAAGTCATCTGCCAGCTGGTGCAGTTCGGCCAATGAGGTAAAATCTTTGCGCCGTATATACCACTGGTAATCTGGTTGGGAGTTCTGATAAATTCGTTCTAATTTTTGGTCAGTTGTCATTGCAGCATGACGCATTAAATTCTGAATCTCTAAGACATATTCTTTGAATGATTCTTTAGGCCTCTGAATCCTCCTTCTAATTTCATCATCCTGTTTCTCAAGATACCTCGGTGGCAGGAAGAAATTTAGAAAATCGATTTTAAATGTCTGCCATGAGATCCAATGATTATTATTATTCCTTAACCAGATCAATGCCTGCCCTTGTAGTAGTTCTGGCATAAACTTTATTAGTTGATTTAAATCCACGATGTACATGCGTGCAAGTTCTTCCAGACGTTCCACAAACTCGATAGGATCCTTACCCCAGTCGAATTTAATGTTCCATCTATGTATTAAATCCAGAATTTGTTGTGAATACTGAATCGCATCCCCACATCCGTTTCTTGGAGTCTGCGCTTGGTTTGGGGTTGGTTCACAATATCGTTTGTTGGCACTCATCGCAGTAGACACTGAATAATCGATTCTTTCTTTTTTTACCGGTGAGATCACTCTTGAATTGTTTTGTGCTACCGTTAGCTTCGTTGGTTTAGTTTGCAACTTCTCCAATTTTGTTACTATTTCTTCATCATGATCAAAGTTTAATAATCTTGCCCATCGCTTACGCAAATCGTCCAATTTTCCCGTGGGATCCGGTTGCAATTCCGTAAGGTATGCGAAGATACGCCAGAACACTCGCAACATATTTCGTTTTTTTGTTTTTTTTTTTGTTTTACACAAATACGGTTCTTAATGTCTTTAATTTTTTTTCCGGTTGTTGTGACAATAGGTTTTAACAATCACTAATACTGGTTTATGTTTCTGATATTTTTGAAAGGAGGATTTGTCACAGTATTTTTTTTTCGATTGCTTAGGAGATATTTATTTTTAATTTTTTTTTTAAATTTTTCACCTTTCTCTCTTTTAATGTCCCTGCTCGGGCGCCATTGTGACGACGTATTATTTACTTTGAAGCTGGGGTAGGTTCAGCGGGGCCAGGGTCGTCACAAGAATTTATTTGTTATAGGGCATTATAGAGAGGGAAGGCACACAGTTTATTTTTCTTTAAAACGTTATAAACAATCCTTTATTTATTATTAAAAAATACACTTTACACAACACTGTATTGAGCATTATTATGATGATGAATAGTTGGCAGCGGCTTTGGCACGGTAGCGGTCCGATCAATGTTAACGGCAGAATAGTTGGCAGCGGCATTGGCACGGCAGCGTCCCGATGAATACTGACGGTAGAATTGTTGGTAACCTTTTTGGCACAGCAGAAGCCAAAGAACGTTGACACGGAACTACAGTTGTATATACGTCGGAAGCCAAGGGCATGGCAATCCCCCACTTGACTGCAAACACACACGCTACACAAATAGGTCTAAAGCCAGGGGCACGGCAATCCCCCACCTGACTCTAAACGCAGACACACGTTCCACAAATATGTCTGAAGCCAAGGGCACGGCAATCCCCCACTTGACTTCGAACACACACACACAGATGTCTAAAGCCAGGGGCACGGCAATCCCCCTCCTGACTCTAAACACACACTCACACGTTCACAAATATGTCTGGGGCCAAGGGCACGGTAATCCCCCACTTGACTCCAAACACTCCACAAATAATATGTCTAAAGCCAAGGGCACGTTATAAACCCCACTTGACTCTAAACAACAACACTACACAATATGCCTAAAGCCAAGGGCACGTTATAAACCCCACTTGACTCTAAACAACAACACTACACAATATGCCTAAAGCCAAGGGCACGTTATAAACCCCACTTGACTCTAAACAACAACACTACCCAATATGCCTAAAGCCAAGGGCACGTTGTAAACCCCACTTGACTCTAAACAACAACACTACTATTTTCTGTTTAGCCGAGGGCAACGTTATAAACCCCACTCAACTCCACAGAACTACTAATAAACTACATCTACAATTTGCCAAGGGAACGTTATAAACCCCACTTAGCACACCAGCCATCAACAGACGACTGCCCCGATTGTCTGTTCGCAACCTCCTTTTATACCCGTTGGTGGTGGCTGGACAACACACCAACACAGCTAGCCCAGCTGATCGTATGCAGACATTGTTTCGTTTTATTCACACAGCTGATGATGTTGTTTAGTTTAACTATTGACCGCCAGAGTATCGCAGTTTAGTTTCTCTCATTTGCCAATAGGTGATCAGTTTGTCCGTTAATTTAAATTATGAACATAAGTAGATTTATTTATTTCAATGTAAACAAGAAATAAATAAGACACTTCTTGTAGTCAAAAACGAGGCCACGACTTTTGATCGTTACAACTTTAAGTTTTTTATTGGCGTTTTTTGGATATTTTGGCATATAACAGCCAAACCATTGAGATTTGCGACCCAACACAAAGGCCAAAATTGTAGCCAACACAATAATTAAGAACTCTCTAGTACATCGCGAAATTATTGGAATGCTCCTTCAGGCAGTTTTGGCCTTGATAAGGTGCACATTTGTAGGCAAATATCGATAAATGACATTGTGCTACAAAAGTTGACCAGAAAAATATTAAAGCATTCTGTTACAAAATTCTATCGTGTTGGCGTCCCTGGACAACGAAAATACTTTTGGTTCGGTTGGGTCACTTCGTTTTATTATTTTATAACGGTAAAAGTAGTGAAAATCTGGGTTTCTTACATTTTCAAATTTAAACAGGCATATCTTCTTTTTTCACTACTGATTTCTATTGATCCCTTTTCCTATTAAAGGGGTGATATCTTCCGAATAAGCTATTATTTGTTCAAATCGGTTAATAAATGGCAAAATTATAGTGGTTGATTCATACCAATATAATTACTTTATACTTAAACTGAATTTCTCATAATTTTCAAAATTAGTATTGAATAAAACAAAAACAGTTAAAGTAAAATCGCAAAAACCTAAACAACCCCTAAAAATGTCAACTTGAATCGCGAATTATTTAAAAAGCGCTCCGGCGATTTTTTTAGTTTTTTGATTTTTCTCATCTATGAACATTGTAGTTTCAGAATCCGCAAAAACTTCCCAGGTGTAAGCACCTTCCATTTAAACTTGATTCAAGAGCACCGTGACTATTCTTCGATCACAATTTCTGTTTTAATTTTGCTGTCCCTACTTCGAGGTTGAATTTCAAATAACAAGGATATTATGGGATAATTATATAATAACGAAGCCGTAATACCTAATTTACCAATTGCCGCGCATTTTTAATCAAGTATTTATCAATTATGAATAATTTTGTACCTATTTAACAAGACCTGTTAACCAGTTTCGAAAACATTTTTAAAACCGAAAACTGGGTTTTGAAAAAACCGATGGCGAAAGCTCATCGTAGGCAAACGAGTTATTATACTCTCAGCCTTTGGGTTACCGAGGATATATTCACTTTGATACTACCAAAATGTGCCTCATCGAAAGAATGGTTTTATACTCCAAGTATGTTTGGATTCGTTTCAGACCATTTGGAGTCGATTTAGGCATGTCCGTGTCTGACAGGCTGGTGCCAGATTCGGATCAAGCGATTCGAACCAAATTTTGCACTTTTAATATTTTGCCCGAACTTAGTTTAAGTTCGAAGATGCGCCATATCGGTCCCCTTCTTCGGGTTCATTCTCCAAAAAGGTTCAAAATTTATCGGCCCACTTGTTCGGGCACCTCCTACACAAAATTCGGAAAATGTGAAGTTTAACAGCTCCTCTCGGATCGTTTTTAATTTTTTCAGCAGATTGTGCTTTCGGGGCAAGTCCATGCTTATGGCACCAACTAAAATGGCAAATCCGCAATCCGTAGGGCATTTCTAATTGGTCCAAACTTTGCGCATCGTATTATTTCATTCAGTCTCGTTCTTACGGTACCTTCCACACAAAATTTGCGAAAAGTGCAGTTTGAGGACTTGTCTCGGATCTATATGTGTAGATTATTTCTTCTCTTAACACCTTTCGTCTAAAATTAAATTTCATGTTACTTTCAAGCATCAACTCGAAAAAAGAACAAAACAAATTTATTCAAAAACAAGTATGAATAGGCTATAGTCGGACGTGGGCGACCATGTAATACCCTACACCACTACCCCTGGGAATTAGGTTTCGACAAATCAAAATTCCTTTATGGAACAAATTCTCTTCTCTCATATCAATGAGTGCACCCCGATTCATATTGGTTCTATGATATGGGACCTACAGTTTATGGCCAAGTACGAACGGCTTGTCAGGTTCCTTTTTGGAGTACAAATATTCCCAGTTACAATGACACTCCTCCAATTTATTGAACACTACAAATGCTATATAAAAATTTTCAAAAGGACAATTGTGAAATTATTGAAGATCTATCGTCCAAAAATTGTACACTTGTGCCATGCTTTTCAGGGTGATATCATTGTGATATAATCTTATATATGAGTGAAAGACAAAAATTTAGTTTCCATGAAGCCAGGGTTTGTACTATTATAATAGGCGAACTATTGTAATTTACCAGTAACTATGACTATTGCCAGATCAAATTAAGTGTTTTTGAACAAAACTCAAACATTTGACAACAAAATTTAATTTGCGTTGAAGTTATGACCGCGTAAATGAATAAAACACGTCGGGTATTTCAAAAAACGAATAATAGGATTAAAGTACTCGCGATTATCCATAATTTGATATGTATATTGACTATGTAGTCCACACCGGATTGCAGTAATTTATTGCTAAAGCCAACATTTAGTGCAATATATTTTCTAAAATATCTATTTTGTGGGTAGAGTATTTACAATATTCTTTTGAGTGTGCTGGTACCCCGCGATATTTTAGTTCCGGATCATATAAATCAATCATGAAGTGAAAATCCTTCCACTAAAACAGCGGCAACGGCTACTGCAAAAATTAAAAATTGCGAAAAATGTTTTTGAAAATATCGCAGATTAGAGTTGTAAAAAGTTTAGCGGTATGGAAGCTGTATCCGATTTATCCCAGGAATTGGTTGTAAGTGTACATCTACGGTACATCCACTGTGCCTACACCAAAAGTAGAACTTCAAAACAACTTTTACGGTAGCGACATCGAGAACATGTTGACAAAAATGTGGCGAAGCGACCCCATGCTGCAATATAGGTATAAACAATTATGGCTTCACGAAATTTGCAATAATGCAAAAACTGGACTTCTGTCATGATAGGGACAATTTGTAGCATGGGAGGAATATGCGGTTCTCTAAACAAAACACATTATATATTAAACATTAGGCCCGTTATCTAGCAGACAAGTGATTGCAATTTGCATCAGGGGGAAGATCAGTAGTTCTATTTCCATATGTAGTCAACTTTGCCGTCATATGCCGTCCAGGAAATAAAATATATACCATAAATATTTTTTTTTTGTATTTTTTATACAAAAGTAATGGTCCATTTTACCCGCTAAATAATATCAGATCATCATCCAAAATTGTAAGCATCTTCTTCTACCTAAACTTTTACCTCGTACAAAATTTCGTGATTATTGAGCTATAATTGCGAACTCTAGCGTGTTTATGATAACACTACAAACAAATAACTGGGTATATTAGGCTGTAACTCTGTTATCTTATCATGTACACCAACACAATTGAAACCAATAGAAAGGTCAAGCGTTCCTCTTCCAAGTATGGCTTACTTGCCCGGAATATCTCTTCCAGGAAAAAAGATATAAGCTGTATATTTAAAATTTTCACAATTTTCACTCAAAAGTTGTGGTCCATTTAACCCTCTAAATATTATCTGATCGCCATCTCAAATTGCGTGCTTCTTCTTTGTCATATACTCTTACCTTATTTAAAATTTCAAGGCGATCGGACTATTATTTCGACCTACAGAGAAGCTACAAAATCGGATTAAAATTACGTTTTTGGTCCATTTTACCCGCTAAATTAAAATAGCGATCTATTCTGATGTGAAACCGACCTCCATACCAAATTTCGTGACGATCGGTCCATAATTGCGGCCTGGGGTTTTATTACAATTTATAATGGACAGACGGACACACGGACGGACGGACGGACGGACACACATCTCAAAATCGCTTTATCTCGCCGAGATATGAAGATTGGTATACCACATTGGGGGTCTCCAACGAATATTTCGCGGTGTTACATGAATTTTTACCAAAACAAACTTATAATACCCTTTCCACATAGTGGTGTAGGGTATAAATATTTGGGTGTTTTGTTGGCAAGCTTGATGTATATATTTTCTTGATATATGCATATTGCAAATACATATTTCATTTATTCGGCGACTTATATTGAAATTTGATGGAGAATATTTTTGTCTTTGAAGTCTTCTATCTAGAATGAAGTTTTGTGGGACAAAACTTAATAAACTCAGATAAAGTACAACATTAACCCCAAAACGTGATTATACTTTTGGCATACTTCTGGCGTTTAGGTACGATTTAGAGTTTTGGTGTATTCGGGGACCTATAGTAAAATTGTATGACAAATAATTTTGTAGAATATTTTGATCTGATACGATTACATTTTAAAGGATTTTTTAAACTTTTTTAAAAAAGGACCAAAAAGACCCGTTTAGTGACTCGCATGAGGGTTGATTTTTTTCATGAAAAGATACCTCGCATTGTTGTCAGTAATATTGCCAAAGACACTTCATACCTAAAATGCAAGGATTCCAAGGAATCTGATGTCGAATATTTCAAAACCTGTAAAAATAGGCGGAACTTGTCACACCTATTTAGGTTACTTCCCGACGTAAACGTTCAAAACGCCGATACACGTGTCTCCTTTTTGTCGGTACTCTTTCATAATCTGTGCGGGGTTTCTTGTAATTTTAAAAAAGTTCAATTTTGTTGTACAGTGTAATAGTGTTTCATAAATTCGCTTAGAATATAAACATTTTTTCTCATTTATAAATACAATTTTTTTTTTAAATTAGTCATGTTTGTGGGGCTTTTTCTCCTTAAGAACCGCGAAAATGGAAATAATAATTTGAGTTTCGAAAAATTTGGAATGTTTTAAAGCGACTTGTATTTTTAAATTTTTAAAACGATTTCATGAATTTTTTTATTTTTCTCGTTGGCGCCCAATCCACTGTGTAATGGGGGGATACCCCAGACATAAGCAATCAATTTTTAGTGACCATAAATAAATACTTATTTTGATGACAGGTTCTTGTTAAAATAATGGTTAGTAGTTACGGATACCAACAACGTTTTATATAAGCCAGTGTTTTGATAATAGGATTTTTTACTGGTCAACCTATACTCAAGATCGTAGCCAGGATCGGATGTAGGGGGGGGCAAGTTCTAGATTTTTGTAATAATAATTTTGATATACAACATTTTGAAACCTGTATTTAGTACTTAATAAATAACAAGCAAAAACGCTTTAAATTTGGTATTGAGCAAAATTTAATAATTTGTTGTAGGTTTATGGTAATCATTACAATGCATTGCCTTGAATTAACAACTTTTCGAATTAAAGTTTTTTATTCACATTTCGGTGTGAAGCTGTGATAAAGAACCCGCGAAATACAACAAAATTGGACGGTATCATTACATGGAGGCTACATTAATCCAATTACTGCCATTAAATTACATTAAAATCCACTAAAAATTTGCAAGTTTTTTATCTTTTTTTCATATAGTTTCTGTCATTTTCCTTTCATATTTGATACATTCATTTTGCACGATTTCGTCGCAAATCGAACTTAGTGCTTTTAGCTAAAAGTTTATTATAATTTGTATTTGTAATAATATTTGTAATAAATAGTTATATAAATAAATAAATACATTTATTGATTTACTTACAATGAAACAAGTAAACAAATTTGTGCCCGTTTTTGTACGTAGGAACTTGCCGACAAAATATGGATTTGGATTAAAGGCATGCAATGACATAGTCCATTTTGGGAGTCATGTCTTTTTCGTATGCATATATCGAGTCATTTCAGCTAGTCCCTTAGAGGTTTTGGACCATGAGTTGTCCACGAAAAACATAATATCGTTGTAAGCAGGATTGGCATGGGTATAAATTTACAAAGTATCTTTGAACAAACCCTAAAGTGCACTTACGCAAAAAGTTGAACATTTAGGGGGAGGTATCCTAAAGAGAAGACCGACCATTTTGGAAGTTAGATTTGGACAAAATATTTGGACATCCGAAGTTTAGACCGAATTGGTTGCTCCGTTAAAGATAAAATGTTAATGCGATTTTTTGAACATTTGTGATGGAGGTACTGAAAGGAGTGGAACAATGCCCATCTTCGAACTTTATCTTAGATTCGCATAAATATTACTATATTTCAAGTTTGTTCGGGAAATATGGACATACCCGTGAAAAACTTGTACCATCGTAACAATCCTAAATATAACACTGTGCGACAAAAAAGACAAGCAAAACTTAACAGATTACACTGTACGACAACAAAAAAATCACAAGGAAAACTGGGTAGATTATGAAAGTAGAGCTAAAATATGAGACACGTGCATCGGCGTTTTTAAAGTTTACATGGAATACACCAAATCTGTAAATTTTATCTAATCGCCAGGAATCTCTAAAAATAAAAACCCCGTTTTAATGTTAAACTCTGACTTAATCTGAGTTTATTCAAAATCATCCCACAAAACATAATTTTAGAGGGATGACGTCAGAGACATAAATATTGTACGTCAAATTTTACTATAGGTCACCAAAAATTAAGTCTCATTAACACTATATATCAAGAAAATATCAGTATAAAATTCGCTGAAAAAAACATGGAAATATTTCCCGATTGTTTTGATGAAATTTGTTCACTTCTTCCCTACGGGGAACCTGAAATCAAATACGTCTCGTGGACCAACAGGTGGCTGCGTCTGTCTTCAGGTGAAGCGGCAGCAAACAGCGTCTGAACTCCATGAGGAGCGGCTGAAAAATGGATGGAAAACTATAAAGCCTTCAGAAGGCAACGGGAAACCACTGAAGTAATTTTCCCTTGAAAACCATACAATATGAACAACACAAACCAAAACACACGGCCCTCAGTCTCCGGCCAAACGAGGGTGCTAAGAATCCCCGGAGGTAAAAACAACCAAAAACTAAACATTGGAACGTGGAACGTCCGAAGTTTATACGAAGTCGGTAAATTAAACAACACAATCAATGAAATGAATCGACTTAATATTGATATACCAGGTGTGAGTGAAACCTGGTGGACAGAATGCGGCGATTTTCAGTCCCAAAATGTAGTAGTATATCACTCAGGAAACATGGAAGGGATACACAGGAGAGGTGTAGGCATTATTGTCAAAAGAAACATTGCAGACTGTGTAATTGGATCTATCCCAATGTCTGAAAGGACTATGATGATAAAAATATCAGCAAAACCCTTGAATTTAAATATAATCCAAGTATATGCCCCTACATGTGATGGAAATAATGACGATGTTGAACATTTCTATGAAGAAATAAGTCAATTATTTATTTATTTATTTATTTATTTCAAATATTTATTATAATAAAAAATTACAATAAAATTATATAAAAAAATAGCACTAGCATCTAAGGCTATCGGCTAAGTCAATTATTAAACATGACGAAATCACATGAAATAACAATAGTTCAAGGCGACTTCAATGCCAAAGTGGGGAATGATGAAGTAAATGGTATAACTGGAAGATATGGACTTGGCGAAAGAAATGAGAGAGGAGACAGGTTAATTCAATTTTGTCAAGAGTTTAAGATGACCATCACCAATACAACATTTCGATTACATCCCAGAAGGCTTTATACATGGAGATCACCATTAGATAGCAGAAGGAATATCATTCGAAATCAAATTGACTACATTTTGATTAACAGCCGATTTAGATCTTGTGTGACCAAATGCTCAACGTACCCAGGAGCTGATGTACCATCCTAACACAATCTGCTGATGCTGAATATACGGTTGAAAATTGCACGAATTAAAAAAGGGAAGAAAAAATATAACAAGATAAATACTGAGATACTCAATAACCCATCAACCAGGAACGAAGTGAAGGTGCAAATGAATAATAAACTCGAAGCTATCAATACAAACAATGTAGAAAATATATGGAATAATATCAAGGACACGATGTACGAAATAACAAAAAATTATCTTGGAAAATGTACGAGAAGAACACAGCAAGAATGGATGAACGACGAAATTATGGAGCTTCGTGTGGAACGAAGGAAATATAAAAACGTTGACTACGAACGTTACTGGGAAATCAACAAGGAAATCCGTACCGCTACCAGAGCAGCAAAAAATTCACTACTAAATCAAAAATGTAGAGAAATTGAATATCTGCAAAACATTCATGACGATTATAACCTACATAAAAAACTAAAAGAATCCGCAGGAGTGTATAGGAAGGCATCACCAGCAGTACTAACGGATGACAACAACCAAGACAAGGACATAAATACTTTTATAACAGGAAATCCAATCACTAAATCCGAAGTGGAATATGCGATTCAATCACTAAAGGACAAGAAATCAACCGGACCTGATGAAATTCCTTCTGAAATTTTAAAACTTATAGATGAAGACAACATATCACTCATTGTACAACTTTTCAATCATGTGTATGATACTGGTCAATATCCAAACGATTGGTTGAACTCAACTTTCATTGCGATACCGAAGAAATCGAACGCAAAAAAGTGTTCTGACTACAGGCTTATTAGCCTTATGTGCCACATATTAAAAATGTGTTTGAGAATAATTCACAAAAGAATATACGCCAAATGTGAAAGCGCTATGGGAGAGTCACAGTTCGGCTTCAAGGAAGGTATGGGTACCAGAGAAGCCCTATTATCCCTTCAAGTACTGGTACAGAAATGCCGGGAAGTCCAAAAAGATGTTTATATATGTTTCATCGATTATGCAAAGGCATTTGATACCGTCCAACACGACAAATTAATCGATATACTGAGGGGAATAGAAATACCGGAAAAAGAGATCAGATGCATAGGACATTTATACTGGCACCAAAAGGCAAGAATTGAAGTAAATGGAGATGACAGACGAAATTCCCATATCAAAAGGAGTCAGGCAAGGGTGCATATTATCCCCGCTCCTCTTTAATATATACTCCCAAAAAATATTTCAAGAGTCAATTGAAGGAGAACGGATCGGGATAAGAGTTCAGGGTAAAATTATAAATAACATACGTTACGCTGATGATACCATAATTATTGCTAGCAGTATAACTGGACTACAACAGCTCCTAGACAAGCTCACTCTCGTAAGCGAAAAATATGGCATCAAAATAAATATAAACAAGTAAAAAAGTATCAGTCGGCTTTGCCGACAGAGATATACCCTCAGCATGGGCAAATTGAAACACTTTTTTCACAAAAAACTTATGTAGTTAGGGGGTTTCAAAATTTTGGTCGGAACTGACAAAAATGTTGATTAGGATTAAAGTTCAAAATTTTTGCGGAAAAGGTACTTAAAGGAATGGACCGACATAGACCATGAGGGTGCCATAGGGGGTTTTTACACCCTTCGGGCTTTTTTCTCAAGAAGTATGGACTTGCCCCTAAAATAACTGTTACCATCGTAATTGAGGCAGCGAATGTAAGTTGCTTCAACAAAAACCAAAGTGATTCAATAGCAGGTCTTAAAGTGAACTTATCCAAAATTTTGTGTGGGAGGTACGGGATGGAGTGGACAAATATAGTCCATATTCGAACCTGATCTATATCTGGTAGATATTATGAGAATGTGTAAAGTATGGACCAAATCGGTCACTCCCATCAAGAGTTATCGTGCGCACAATTTTTCCGAATATTTTTGAACTTTTGTGGGGTAGGTACCTGAAGGAGTGGACCGATATGGCTTATCTACGAACTTAAACTAAGTTTGGAAACAATATTACGAAGGCCAAATTTTAGCCGGAATCGGCATTTCTGTTCGAGAATTATCTTGCGCTTCCACCCATAAACTTGGTGTCATAGGGTTTGTTTTTCAACTTTTAGGCTATTTTTCAGGAAGTATGGACTTGCCCCTGAGGAAACTTGTACCTTCGTATAGGAGACAGTGAATACAAGATGTTACAACAAAAACCAAGGCGATTCGTGAGCAGGTCCTAAACTGAACTTTTCCGAAATTTTGTGTGGGAGGTACTCGAAGGAGTTTACCGATTGAGTCCATATTGGAACCTCATCTAAGTCTGGTAGAAATTTCATAATGTGCGAAGTAATGACCGAATCGGTAACTTCCGTCAAGAGTTATGGTACGCACAAATTTTCCGAACATTTTCGAACTTTTGTGGGGGAGGTACCCGAAGGAGTGGACCGATTGAGTCCATATTGAAACTAAGTTTGGACAAAATATTACGAAAGCCAAATTTTGGACCGAATCGGCAGATCCGTTCGAGGGTTATCTTGCGCTCCAACCATTACACACGGTGTCATAGGGCTTTTTGTAACTTTCAGGCTATTTCCTCAGGAAGTATGGACTTGCCCCTAATGAAACTTACAGCGTCGTATAGAGGACAGCGAATACAACTTGCGTAAACAAAAATCAGAGCGATTCGAGACCAGGTCCTAAACTGAACTTTTCCAAAATTTTGTGTGGGAGGTACCCGAAGGAGTGGACCGATTGAGTCCATATTGAAACCTCATCTAAGTTTGGTAGAAATTACGCGATGTGCAAAGTATGGACCAAATAGGTTATTCCCTACAAGAGTTATCGTGCGCACAAGTTTTGCGACAATTTTTGAACATTTGTGGGGGAGGTACCTGAAGGAGTGGACCTATATGGCCCATCTTCGAACTTAAATCGAATCTGGACAAAATAATTCGATACCCAAAATTTGAACCGAATCGATTGATCCGTTCGAGAGTTATCGTGCGCACCAGCCAGCCAGACAGACAGACGGACAGACAGACAGACAGACGGACGGACATTGCTAGATCTACTCAAAATTGTCTGAAACGGATATCGTACAAACATACTTGGGGTCTAAAACCATTATTTCGATGAGGCACATTTTTGGTCGTATCAAAGTGTAAATACCCTCTTTAGCCTAAAGGCTGAGGGTATAAAAAGACAAAATACATGGTTGTAAGTCGAAAAGATGTAAGTTGTGAAACGCCACTAATTATTAAGAACGAAAATATCGAACGTGTAAAATCTTTTATATACCTTGGCGTTTTAATTAACGATCAATGGAACATATCAAACGAAATTAAGCGTCGAGTGGAGATGGCCAGAAACGCCTTTTTTAAATACAAAAACACACTTACCAACCACGAAATAAGTCTCGCAACCAAGATTAGATTTGTAAAATGCTATATTTGGTCTATATTACTATATGCTGTAGAAACTTGGACCATCAAAAGTGCAGATCAAAAAAAAAATTGAAGCTTTTGAAATATGGGTCTATCGAAGAATTCTAAAGGTGCCCTATACATCGCACACTTCAAACCAAGAGATTCTAAGACGAATGCATATCGACAGACAACTCTTCCACACTGTCAAATCAAGAAAAACCGCATACCTTGGACACTTGATGAGGAATGATAAATACAAGTTTATGCAAGGTATTATTAAATGTACCATAGAAGGACAACGACCAAGAGGCAGAAGAGAGATATACTGGCTAAGTAACATCCAAGAGTGGACAGGATACGGATGTGAAACAAATCTGCTACATGCTGCTAAAAACCGAGAGCTGTCAATAATTTCATAATATAAAATATTAAAACATATTCAAATGTAATACTATAACATTGTATGGTCGCTTAATATCCGAAAAACGGATCCGCAAATAAAGAAGAAGAAGAAGAAGTTCACTTCTTTTTTCGAGTTGACAAATGAAAGTAAATGAATGAAGTAAAAGAAATTAATTCACACCATTTGTTATGTTCATTCATGATGATGATGATAAGTCGTGTATATTAGGACCCATATGTCATCAATATATTCACTAGACGCAAATACGCAAGTTTACAAAGTCCGACAAGGGTTTTGTTTACTTATCAAATACTTATTCAGCGTCCCCAACGAAGACAGAAATGTCAAACATTTCAGTATACACCATTTCAGTATATCACTTGAATACACCGTGGGAGACTAAGGTCTTGAAAATATTGAAATCGTAAGTTAGAGATAGGGCTATATCAAAATGTCGATCTATAGCAAGAAAATTCTGATGGAAAATGTAGTGCTCCCAATAAATACTTTCAGTCATTTCGTACTGTAATGAGGCTAAATCTTCTACAATACCGAAAATCGGTAGGCGCCGTTATATTATAAGGGCTATAGCGAAATACGGACCTATGTCCATAAGATTTTTGACCACTATTAACCCCAAATTCCAAATTATTCCGAAAGCGGTCTGAAAATGTGGCTAAAATTGTCAAAATGCCTCAACACTACAACAAAACCGAATTAGTAGTACCGTATTATTCATCTTTTGTATCACCGTATACTAATTGACCACCATTCTTTTCCTCTTCCCTTGTTCAAATTATGACCTCACAATATGACCTTACGTTATAATAAACTAATCTTCAACATGTATATTTAGTAAGCACTTTGTTTTTCAAGCTCTAACTGTGGCGAAACAATTCACGTATTTGTGATAATTTTGTGCTTTTCAGACATGTCAGTATAGAATTATGAATCCTTCAAAGTCGCACGTGTGGTAGAAAAATAAGAATTGCATTGGAATCTCGTATTGTCGTTTCCGCACTCAAACAATCATTATTACGAGTATACACACACTTCAAACATTAAATATGGCAGGCAAGGATATTTTTAGCACTTTGTCAATGAAAGAATGTACGCACGGCCATCATTTCATTCATGTTTTTATTCTACAAAGTTTTCACAACTACGCCTTAAAAAACTTTCTCAAGTAAATTTATGACGCCAAACGGTCAAATTGTCGCATACTTTATTAATCACATATTTCGTTTTGTACAAATGTATTTGTTTTAGGCTCAATTCATCAACAAACAAAAATGGTTGGCAAGCAAAATACTGAACATTTCCTAAAAAGATTTCATTGGGTCAATAGTCATGATCTATCCTAACGATTGGGTTCACTATAAAAATACAAATTTTCAACATCCTTGTGGTTTACAAATTTTCCAAGAAAAGAAGACGATTCAAACAAACAGTGAAAAACAAGTAAAGAACACCCGAAAGAAGACGATTCCAAAAAATAATGAAAAAGGCTCAGTTACCACGAGGATGTCGCCTTTTTGTGGTGACTGTATTCACGGCATTCAATATCTGTGGAATCGTGACTCCAGAAAATCCGTCCGTTTCTTTTGGTTTTTGGTAATTTTGCTTGCTTTTCTCGGCTGTGTGTTTATGTATTTTATGGTGACAACTTTACGTGACGAACAACCGCTGGTCACTGTTGTGGAGACAGCACATTTACCCATTTATGCCATAGAATTTCCATCTGTGGCTTTGTGTCCCTACAATCACATCAATTGGATACGTTATGAAGCAGCTAAAGAGAAATTTCTACCACACAATCCATCGAATGAGACGCAAAAAGCATTCTATGATCTACTGGTGGCAATGGAGAATATGACCTTCACTTACTTATCATCAGTTGGTAAATTATTGAAACGTCAGCCGCTACCACAGGTTGTTAATGACATATCATTGAATCACTTGGCACAATTTATGGCATTCCGTTGCAACGAAATATTTGTGTGGTGTTCATTTGACGGTACCGAATATGATTGCTGTAAATTGTTTGTACGGGAGCGTACAGATCAAGGAGTCTGTTTGGTCTTCAATTCTCTTATATCGGTGGAATCGCGAATAAAGAAGGTAAGAGAAATAAACATTATGTTATGATGGGTAGTAGAAAAAAAATAATTTAAAAAAATTAAGTTTCAGTGTTTTATTAAGAAATGCACTTAAAACTAAAAAATAATTTGTCGCTTAGCCTCAATATATACATTCCTTTTCATGATAGAATCTCTCAAATAAAACGCTTGCATTTAAATTATGAATGAATTATGAATTAAACGGCAAGCGTTTTATTTGAGAGATTCTATCATGAAGAAGAATGTATATATTGAGGCTAAGCGACAAATTATTTTTTAGTTTTAAGTGCATTTCTTAATAAAACACTGAAACTTAATTTTTTTAAATTATTTTTTATTTTTAACTTTTTAGTAAATACATTTTTTGACCACTGAGACCCCAAATGCCGAATTACAGTCCATTTGAGCAGAAAATGTAGATTAAAATGCTTGAAATTGGGTGGTACAGTTATATGGATGCTATATTAAACCTTGACCTACGTCCACAATTTTTAGTGGGGAAGCTCCTGGAGTATTGAGAACTCCAAATGCCAAGTTACAGCAAATTCGGGCTAAAACTGAAGACAAAATCCTCAAATAGAAGTCGGGTGGTACCTTTATATGGAGGCTATAGGAAAAAATGGACCCATATTGGTTTTGGTTTCATATTCATGTATTGTCATCTAAATCTGAAAAATGTGCAAAGTGTTAGTTTGATTGGTCAGCTGCAACCTTGCTAAAAATCAGTTACCAGATTTTAAAAGGGGGTCAAGTTAGACACCGTAAAAACACTGTAAGAATGGACCAATATTAGTTTTGATTTCATATTCATGTATTGTCATCCAAATCTGAAAAGTGTGCAAAGTCTAAGTACGATTGGTCACCTGCAACTGCGTGAAAAACGAGTTACCAGATTTGAAAAGCAAAATACCGGAAATCGGGTGGTACCGTTATATGGGGGCTATAGGAAACAATGGACCCATATTTGTTTTGGTTTCATATTCATGTATTGTCATCTAAATCTGAAAAGTGTGCAAAGTTATAGTTCGATTGGTCAACTGCAACCGTCTTAAAAATCAGTTACCAGATTTAAAAAGGGGGTTAAGTTTGACGCCGCAAAAACACTGTAAGAATGGACCAATAGTGGTTTTGATTTCATATTCATGTATTGTCATCCAAATCTGAAATGTGTGCAAAATTTAAGTTCGATTGGTCAACTGCAACTGTGTGAAAAATTAGTTACCAGATTTGAAAAGCAAATTAGATAAAACACTGTAAAACAGTGTAAAAATGGACCAATATTGGTTTTGATTTCATATTCGTGCATTGTCATCCAAATCTGAGAAGTGTGCAAAGTTTTAGTTCGATTGGTCAACTGCAACCGTGTTAAAAATGAGTTACCAGATTTGAACTAAACACACACCAAGGCAAGTTAAATAAAACACTGTAAAAATAGAAAATTTGTTAAATACTGTCCTATTATAAGTATATATGTCGTTCAACACAGTTGTCAGATCGTTCATTGCTGATACTAAAATTGCCACTTTAACTTTTCGTTGTGACGTCTTTGCGAATTCATAGCATTCCCTGTGTGCCAGTAATATCGCCCTTGTACTTCGCAACTACATCCGCCAATGTGTAATCTGCACTTTCGCTATAGAGAGTCCTGACATTGCCGGCGAAGACCTTACCTTAATCGTCAACATTATCTTCTCAGTTCTTATACCCTACACCACACTGTGGTATGGGGTATTCTGTGTTAGTGCATTTGTATGTAACATGCATAAGAAAAAGAGATAGACCTATAGTTCCTACTAGGGCTATGCATAGAATCACTTTCTGAGTCTATTTACCCAGCAAAAAAAGTCCTCCCAAAATCATGGGTTTTGTAAGGAATTTTTGGCAGCCGTAACTACTCGCAAACCCCCTTTCTTCCCCATTATTTTTACAAGGGCATGTCGCACTCAGTTTGTAGTTATTTTATGACCACTAGAATAACTAGTTATTCTGTGGCCACGAGAAGTTGAAAAGTAATTTGAAAAAAATTCTATTTTTAGAACAGTTGATGTAGAGATTTTATTTAATTTCTTACACTTCTTACTTTTATTTTACTATGTTTCGCTCGCTGTGCGAGTTGAACACACGAACCCTCTGATTTCTAGCCAAAGACTCTACATACTATGCCACGCACACGAACATTAAGGGTTGCTTAAGAACTTAAATGTGCACCACGAACTGTTATTTTTTAATTAAAAAAAAACTCGCGTGCCGACAGTGAGCGTTGAAAACACAACCCTAGGATTTATAGTCGGACACACACTCACTGTGCCACCGTCCTCATTACTTAGTGAGGAGGAAAGTAAGTAGGTTTGCCTTGTATTTTTTTAAGAAGTATCCCATTACTTTTCAGTTTACTTGTAATGCGAAAAGAAGCTTGTTTACATTACTTTGTAATGGGTTACGTAATGACTAATGGATCTGAATTTTTGCTGGGTATGCATGTCCGTCTGTCCATCCATCCGTTCGCAACGTACAGGTCGCATTTATTGACCGATTTGGCTGAAAATTGGGAAAGAACATTTTTTAACCCGTCGGAAGAACGCTATTGGTTTTGGTGAAAACCGGTTCATATATGGATATAGCTCCCACATATATTTTCGGCGATTTGTGGTATTTGATGCATCAAACACACTATATCTCTCCAATTTTGATGATATTTGGAATATATGACGGAATTAGGTCTATAGATAAATGTGCCAAATTATATCGAAACCGGTTCAGATTTGGATATAGCTCCCATATGTATATATTTTCGGCCGATTTGAGGTATTTGATGCAATTTGGAACGTGTGACGGAATTTGATCTATAAATAAATTTGAGAAATTATGTCGAAATCGGTTCAGAATTGGATATAGCTACCATATATATTTTCGGCCGATGAACCAAACACGCTGTATCTGTCCAATTTTGATGCAATTTGGAATGTGTGATGGTATTTGGTCTAGTAATAAGTGTATCATATTATATCGAAATCAGTTCGGATTTATATATTATAAGATTAATAAAAAGGCCTCTTTATGTTTCAACAATCCAAGATAGAATAATATATATTTCCAATTTGTCATATTATTATAATTTCTAAGCCTTCCATTCAGAACACGTATAATTTATATGTTCCTACAAATACAGTGCTTACAACTCGGCCACGCTCCCTTGCACACGTCCTCGTGGGCATCTTCAATTAGACAGTAACTATAACTTAACAACCGTCATCTGCACTGGATTACTCTGTATCCTACATCCTTTAAATGTCTATAAATATGAAATGAAGTATACATTTAAGCAATATGTTTAAGAGCAAGTATTCTTTCCAAAATTCTGTTGTAGGTATGTATGTCATTATCAATTTAAGTATCGTATATTCACATACAAATAAAGACTAGTGAATATATGTATTTTTAACTGTTATTCATTCTTGACTTTGGAATCGTATATGATTATGTAATTTATGTATTTTTTTAATATTTATGATTATAGAAATATATGCCCTCTTTTCCTATTAACCCAAAGGGATAAGACAAATGTTCGCAAAAATCACTAATAAAATTAAATGTAAAACCAACATTATTAACTACTATTTGTTCCGGCAAACATTGCCTGCAAAAATGTATACACTTGAATACTAATAAATTTTTACGGCTATTCCAAAAAAACCTCCATTCTCTAGAAGAATTATATTCGTATAGAATCTGCCGAAAATGAAAATGTGAGCAGCAGTTCTCGTTTAAATATCTTGGTATAATTGTTTCGCTATTGAATGCAGAACTATGAATGACCCTGCTCTCATCATTGCTTAAGAATCCCTCACTCTTTACTATTCTTCCCTCGGTTCTAAAAAATTCATGTTTATTAGTGGATCCAACGAGATTATTAATGTTTTAATACAAGACACGCTCGAAATAAATATTCATTTGTATGAACTCTTTAATCATCTTCTTGAAACACTATTAAAACAGTTACATTTTTAAAAATTGTGATGTCTACTTCTTCATCATTAGTATTCACTTGCGCAACTGGACCAGTGAACATTATTGCCACCTTTATATCTATCAATATCATCTCCCTATCTCAGCATTGGAATAAGTTTCCTATTCAGTTCTCTGAAACCTATGCCATTTTGTATTCGCAAATCTTTCTTTTAACCAAAAGACTATGGCTCGAATACGAGGATGAGTCCTGATAAGGTAGGTCAACACTCCATAATTTTTCCACCACTACCTGTATTCATTTGCTCAGCTGGACTAGTGAAAATCATTCAAACTTATAATTTCTCACCAAAAAATTGGTATTTTACTATTATCAGAACAATATGTCTACTACTCACTTTTATGTTCGGATTGTTTATACTTAGTATTTCGTTAAAGACATCCACTTCTAACTGAATCTGGGGAAACATATATAAATGCAATTCTTTTAGGATCTATTGAAATTTGATATCATTCACCTGCGCAACTGGACCAGAGAATGGCGGCATTGGAAGAAGTTGTCATTCTCTAAAAGTTGATCATATTCACTTGCGCAGCTGGACCAGTGAACATCTTTAGCCTTTTTTATCTATAAATTTCATCTCCCAATCTCGGCATTGGAATATCTTTCCTTTTCAGATCTCTGAAATCTGTGCCATTCTGCATTCGCCATCCTTCTTTTAACTAAAAGATTGTGGCTAGAATGCGAGGATGATGAGTCTTGAATAAGGTAATCATTCTTAAACTCTTTTACTATTCTTAGAACAACTTTTCTTCCCTCTAAATACATTTTACTAAGCTTTAAAAACTTTGCTACCTCAAAATGAACATTTCGATTTGATAATCCCTATATGTGGGATATCATTAGCAAAACTATATTTGGGTACTGGTATCAATTACATTATCGTGTAAAAACCAGAAGTTATCAATATATTCGTTTTCATGCACATATAAATACACAACCCTTCTTAATAAGCAACAAAATGCAGCACATGTCATCAAAATTTGAAATAATTTTCAGCACAATAATTTAAGGACATGTCATTATTTACAAAAAGAGATTTCATCCTTTGATTGTTCATAAAACACTCTGATTTAGACAACAACATTGTAATCATCGAAGCTCAGGCATATTTTGAGTACAGATGCACTCAATTCTACATCTAATTCCAAAGAGGCTTTTATACACCTAATAACAGCTGCAACTGGCCTTCCACTTGCTACACATAGCACAACTAACACATCCAATGAACAAAACATGTAGAACATCATGACTTTGCGATGTTATACCACGAGACAATGATGGTAAATTTTAAGTTTCCCACTAAATTCAATTTTTGTGAAGTACATACCTATTGAATTTGCACAGTATTGGGTTAGAAATACCCATCGCAACATATATGTACCTTTTTGATCCTTCCATTGTGTTGTAGAACTTCTTCTTGCGTTTATAGAATCCAATTTTCTTTTACCTGCCCTTCGATCAATCATTTAACTTCCTTTTATCTTACTACACTTGAGTTGATATCCAATTTACAATCAGCATGATTTGATTATGTCGCTAAGAGGTTCCAATGCAAATTTGAACTTCCGGTAAGATTTTCTGTTCTTTTCACATTTGCGTTTAGTTATTTTCCAAACGTTTATTCGAATCAGCGTTATATCAAATCATCCAACCGTCCATTCTTTGAAACAATTCGCCAATTGTTTTAAATATACATATGTATATCCTTACTAATCCAAACTAGCCTCAGCCCAAATTTTCTTTTTGGCAGAGGATATTTGTTTCAGGATCACAAATAGGACGAGACTCCAAATCTAAATTGTTGCTTCTTGATATTCAGTATCTGTTTTTTGCGTATATTGGTTTTTGCGGATCCCACCGCTGCTTTATAAGATTAATAAAAAGGCTTCTTTATGTTTCAACAATCCAAGATAGAATAATATATTTTTCCAATTTGTCATATTATTATAATTTCTAAGCCTTCCATTCAGAACACGTATAATTTATATGTTCCTACAAATACAGTGCTTACAATATGTACATATATCTCCAATATATATTTTACATATTCTCAGTGGTGTAGGGTATCATATAGTCAGCGCCGCCAGACTTTGATCCTTTCCTTACTGGTTTCATAATGGGACGCTTCATTGGGTTGGGATAAATACTGAAAATAACCATTTTAAAAGAACGTTCTTTTGCATCTTTCATCCAATACGCGACCCTCAGTTTTGTGGGTATTCCGCTAATTTGTAGGTAAATACGACTGTCCCCAAATATTCCATAGCCGCTGGATTCGATGCGACGCTGTTTCCAATCGCCAACTCATGGATAGAAATTGTTATGTGCCACTTTTGAGGGTCTCCTTGCTCTGAATGACTTTGCGCCAGTGTTTTTACACCGCGCTTTTGTGCGCTCAATTCCATAGAAACTTCAGAGATTGTGTTATTTGTTACTTATTTTTATACCCGAAGCCATCCTCCCGAAGGATTGCACTGAGCCGCCAAACATCCCCATCCACCAAATCAGAAGGCTCGAGCCAATCATCCTCAGACAGTTGCAAGCAACGCTTCAGCTTATACAGAACAGTCGTACATGTCGCTTCAAGGTCAAAGGACAGGGCGCCAAGTAACACCTGCAATGTGTCCGTGGACACAGTGCGACACCTGGCAGACATGCTAACATGACCACATGTTGACACGACAAGAGCTTTCTACGTCCAACAACAGACACTGCTGCGGCACACCATACAGGTGCACCATATGTTGCATAGTCAACAAAATGTCCACCATATATGGTGCGCACGGAACGCCTGCTTAAACCCCAGTCGGTCCGCAAGACTCTTCTGACCATACCAACAACAACAGTCAACTTGTGCTCTCAGACATAGTACTTGACTTGCTTGATGTACCGTATACATAGAAGGCTTATGCCCCGATAAGAGCGAGGATTACTCCTCACCCGATCAGGCGACTTAAGGAACACCCTTCCAGTCATGCCGTCGATACCTGGCGATTTTCTACTTCCAATCCGCAGATACTGTCCGCAACTTCATGACGCTTCAACTCCCACACAAGCGGGGGAGGTGAATGAGTCTCCAACCTCGGAAATAAAGACCCCAGCAAAATCCCTACGTTTCCCGTCCACCCCGAGGCTGTCGACGTGGAGCCAAGACGCAAAGCCCGTAGGTCAACCTGACGCTTGGACCCACCATGTCGGCACACACGGTATACCTTTCCCCAGGGATCATACCTGTTGTCCAGTATACATCTCCTCCAATCGTCTTCTTTACTCCTAGATAGCTCGTCCATGTACGTCGTAAGAGCAGCAAGGAACTCAGCTTTACGCTGAGCCATATATTCCGCATTGATTCGTCTTGCCCTTTGCAAACGCTTCATCAGGCGCGCAACTCCCTTCCGCATCAGACCCAGCTCACGGGTCCACCATTTGACCTTACTTGGCTTGGCAATGACCAGCTGGCCTAGCAAATTGATAGCTCCACATTTTGTACTATGGCCGAGATAATACCCGATACAAGAACAAATTTCCCAGCGGAGGCGACGAACCCAGAAGATCCCAAATTTAGGGAACTTACTCTAGCAGTCGAGCACAAGTGGATTGACTAAATTGCAAGTATGTTCGCTTTCTGACAGGTTTGAAATTGTTTTCCATCGCGTTGCACTATTATTCGGGGACCATACTGGCGCTACATAGCTTACTACCTACCAACCTATCGCATTATACATATGTGGTCAACATGCTTTCTTTATCTACACCTCAAGTGCTGCCGGCTAGTGACTTGACGACATTGTTCCTAAATCTCAGATTGTTGCAGGAAGCTGCGGCATACGCGGACGTCGTCAAAAGTGACCCGTAGAATAATGGGGAAGTTGGTGATCAAAATTCTGCTACCATCGAACATGGCATTTAACTAAGTGCTCACATCTGTAGTGGTAGTAGATTTAGAACGTATAATCATTCGCATAACGATCTCAATGCCGTCTGGAGATGATGGAATATAAGAGAGGTAGAGATTAAATAGTTCCGGAAATATCAACTACCCTTGAGAACTCTCTACGGGGCTTGTACTTATGGTTAAAGAATTCCTCGTACGAATTGCGTCCGCACATATAATTGATTATCCAACGTTTCAAACATGGCCTGAGGCAATCTGTTCGATGTCCTTAAACAGCATGTAGTTCTTGACAGTATCAAAGGCTTTTGATGAAAAAAGCCTTATGAGTTTTAGTTACGGGAGAAATAACCGAAATCGGCCTGTACGAGTCACCTTTGCTGGCATTTTTGCCTGGCTTCAGTAGTGGGAACCCACTGCTCTTTTTCCAGACTTCGGGAACGATGTGGGTGGCTAGAGACATGTTGAGAGCTTTTTTTCAGCCTTTAGATTCCATCAGCGCCCAACGCTTTGGATAATTTAGCGTTCACAACATTTTCCATTGTAAATTGCGGTGGTTCCTCCTCCACAAGAACATGTCTTATGCGACGTAGTACTCTTCTCTTCGCCCTGTCACTCCCAGGGCCAACTGTCGATTGAAATAACTTGCGCATATTTTCATATCAGTCAGGGTAACGTTGCAAAACGTGACTGAGGCCCTATCTTCATTTTTTCTGGGTTCGACAGTGACTTAAACGTTGCCCATAATTCACTTATTCCGGCTCTAATTTTGTTTTAGAAACTTTTGATTTAGATTTAGAAACTTGTTCCGTTTTTGCTCAGCGACCAACTTGACTCTGGGGTCACTAGGTCAAGCTCATTTCACAATCCCGTCGCCTCTGCTAAGAAATTTGGTCTCACTTCGAGTATGCGACTAGCAGGTATATGGAACGGCGATTCTGTCAACCGGACGTCAGAAGGGTTGGGCATATCTCTATAGCGGTGATACTCTCTGGAACTGGCCCAATTAGATTTCTCATAATTGATGAAAGTGCGGCGTTCAGAGGTGTTGAAATCGGGCGGTCTGCTGATGGATACATTTACAGGGAGATGATCGGACCCAAGCGAAACGAGGTCGCCACGTAATGTCATTTGACACACCGGGTGACACGATGGTTATAATTGAACAACTATGACACTCTCCGCTAATTCTGGTTGGGGCCTCCTCGCCGACCGTGCAAAACGTAGGGCCCAATAACCCTCTATTCATTGCCGTGGACCAAATGCCACAAGTCATGATGACCATTAAAGCCCCCCCAAGACCAGACGCTTATGATCTTCCAAAAGCGGGCTAATGTTGGACATAAAACCTTGAGTACAGCTATTAATCGGTATGTATACGTTAAGCAACTATACCTATGTAGTTCCACGCCTGACTGCTACCCGATAAATTCCACGTACGTCTCATTAGTGCCAGTCTAAAGCGAGATATGTCGGTATTCTACAGACTGGTGCAATAGAAAAGCTAATCCCCCAATTCCACTTCTGGTGCGATCCTTCCTCAGTACTTTGTCACCATCACAACTCTGTAATCTGTAGTTGTCAATTAACTCGGTTCGCTTAACCCTCACGACCATGATTTCGATCGATCGAAATTGGAGGCCGTTGCAATTGATTGCAAAAAGAATGCATTTTCAGGGATTGGAACAGTAACGGCATGTGTTAAGTGCTGCGTGTGCGGCTGCTGAGGAGGAGATGACGACTACCGCTCACTGTGTTCACGCAACATTGACGAGTCCAGAGCAACCATTAAGTTTCAGCCACTGCCGGCATCTATTGCATCTCACCAAAGTTTGAGTGTGGTGGATGCGGATGTGACAAACTGAGCACATCCATATTGGTCCGATGTTTTCCTCCTCCCGGCACAATCCAAAAGAATCCTGAGCAGGCGTTCCCGGATATGCTGCCAACATAGAAAAACGATACAAATGCGTAGCCGTTGCCCGGAACTCTGATGTACTGTTGTTCCGGAGCAGGCATTTCGGCATATGCTGCTTACAATACAGAAAACCGATACAAATACAAACATGTGTACACTGAGGTGGCAGTCCGTGGCAGGAACTCTGATGTATTGTAGTTCCGGGTCAATCCGGCATCGAAGAACCAGCCGCCATGTGTTTGGAATTGGGAATATAATTTTTCTATTTAAATTTTTGAAAAACATGAAAATTCCGCTATCAAGTTATGATTACAATGGTAATGAACGTGTGTTCGGCAGAGGACAAAATAAATTCATCTCAACAGATCTAAAAATAGAAAATATGTTTTTTTTTGGTTATTTATCAACTCTTGATGGCCATAGTATTAACTATTTATTTCGGATGACATGCCCTTTTTAAAATGATGGGTTATTAGCTTTATTTGTACGTAGTTAGCGGTACCAAGAAGTACAATATAAACGCGTAGTTTGGTAATGTGAGTTGTTGCTCGGAGTGGTTCAACCTAATTACACCTTTATTTTATGGTGTGGGCAATAAAACCAAGACGTAACTTAAAACTATAATTTCTATTTTCAGCTAAAAGATTCATACTATCCCTGGAGAGTACGCAAATCGGGAGCGGAATCTGGACTATCATTTATATTGCGATATAATGCAAGCTATGTTAGACCCAATACATACACCTCATTTCGATTTAAGGTAAGTATTGAAGATGGAATTCCTAAAAGAAAATGAAAACGCAATAAAATTGTTTTGCAGTTAATGGTCAAAGAAGCTCAAGAATGGAGTCAAATATTATATCATATTTTTTATCCAAACACACATGCTGATGTTATGATAACACCGATATTAACCGAAACGGCATCGGAGGCAAGACTCATTGATCCAGAAAAGCGTAATTGTTTATTTTGGGTATGGTAGACCGTTAAAGGGTTACACATGACCTTAGTCAACAATAATTTGTTTTGTAGAATGAAAAATCATCGAAATATGGACGTATCGATGGATTGCCCTATAACAAATTAAATTGCCTTTCCCATTGTCAACATAAATTCATAATGAAACATTGTAATTGTTCGATGTCGTTGTTTTTTCCAGAACTACGTAAGAATCATAAATGTTTACAAAGAGGAGCGTCATTAAAAATTTAAACTTTTTCATACATTTTTTTCAGGTGAATATAATAACAAGGAATGTAAAGTTGCAGATTTGGCTTGTCTATACAGGCATAGGGGTAGTAGCTATACATATCAACCTCACATGAATTTATTGTAAAAATATTAAGACTTTTTCGAAATTATTTCGTAGATGTATTCAACTACTTGAAAGGACCTCTCCAAGACCACTTTATAAATGATACACGACGAGGCATGAACTGTGATTGTATCGACAATTGCCTGTCAATGGTATATCTAGTAGCTGTCAATACTCAGCCAATACACAGGTAAGTAGGCGACTTGAGGCAAAACAATTTGAAATTAGTAATTTTTAACTTTATATATTTCTTTTAGTTTTCAGGCAAATACAAAAATTCCCGAAATATATGCCCACGTCTATTATAATCGTGATACCCTCACGAAGTATGCATCCCGTTTGGATTACACATTTCTTGATATGGTGGCCTATTTTGGTGGTGTATTGGGTCTATTTCTGGGAGCATCGGTATTCAGTTTTGTTGAAATTCTTTATGCTGTCATAAGATGGTCCGTTTGTTTTATATTTACCAAATTGAAGGTATCACTTCTATCACAAAAAGTTCGTGTAAGGACTAAAGTTGATGTTATAAGAGAATAGTATTAATTATAATTGCGTAAAATAAAATCTGTACCTGTTTAATGTTGTCTAGTAGATCTTAAGCAATAAACACACACGCGTCAAAAAGTCTGAGAAGAAGAACAAATAATTAATTGAGTAGAATGTAAAGGTAGGTGAATAAATTGAAACTATCTTCTGTGTGAATTGAAACATTCATCTCCTAAACAACAAAATACTTTTTCACAAAAATTATGCATTGAGGAGCTGTTCCAAATTTTGTGGACCCATTTGGACGTAAGAACTTGCTGACAATAATATGAATTTTTATAAAAGCTCAAAAGTATTGCGGAGAAGGTACCTGAAGTTTGCCCACGATAAATATAAAATCGCTGTAAAGAGGACGGAGCTTAAACTGCACTTAAACAAAAATGTTGAACATTTGTGAGGGAGGTACTTAAAGAAGTGGACCATTATAAACCATTTTCGAACTTAAATTGGTTAGACCCAGCCACACACCCTGTGCTACCATTACCTAGGCACAGAAGCTATCAAAGGTTTATAATACAGGTCGAACTCAATTCTGCTACTAGCAGCGACATTTTTTGAGGCGAATTGCCAACACGGGCTTCGGAATCAGCATACTACCACAACATCACTGCACAAAATTAGTATTAACCGAGGTCTCAACCAGAAGCATTGACCCTCTGAATTCGAAAATACTACCCTCCGGTCGTGTTGGAAACGTTGGGTCACATTCTATAACTTTGTTCCTTTAATTTGTTAATGGTAAAATGGCACAAAATTGCTCTCTCATAAACTGTTTTACGAGAAACGTAAAGGAACGACAAAATGGTAGATCTGGTAGCAATGTCAGAAAGAAACAAAAAAATTCAATTTTCTTCTCTTATTTCACAGTTTTTAATTTTTTTGTCAGCGTTCGACTTTTTCTTCTGTTTTTGTTCATTCTTTTCTTCATTGTCAAATAATCGTCGAACATAGGTCGAAAAATTAGTTCTACCATTCTTTACCTGAAGAAATTTGTCTGGTAGCCTACGGTAAAAGAGAAAGGCATTTTTACTGTCTCTCCTCTTTAACCACTTTTTGTGGTTAAGGAACGCTTTGCAGGTTAAAATGGTAACCTCAGGTAAGTAAAGGAACACATCTTATATGTGTGATCGCCCGTCATACAGGAAAATTAGAAAGAAAAAGTCCAAACCACGTAGAGTGAAGAAGGGAGTTTCCCATGAATGGGTTGGCTCTCTACAGAATATTTTTCATGAAATGATGAAAAGATTTCAAATTCTCTATATTTGTTGCTTTACTTTTCCAATCTGGAATACCGTGTCTTTCGATCTCGACTTGTTTGTATACTCCATTGAAGCTTTGTCTTTTTAGATAAACCATTCGGTCCGTATTTATACGCCTTTTTAGCGGGTTCATCATCGCTCATTCTTATGACATGGCCTACCCAACGCAATCGACGTATGTATCTCGATACGTTTAACAATGTGGTAAGCGGTATTATGTCTGTGCATTAGTTTGTAACATGTAAAAGGATACGAAATAGACCCATATTACCTTTTGATGATCTACATAGCTTCACTTTCTGAGTCGATTTACGCATGCCCGTCTGTCTATGTATTTTTTAAAACAACGTACAGATCGCATAAAGGACGAACCCTATGTATTTTGGTAAGAATCGGTTCAGATTTGGATAAAGCTCCCATATCTATTTTCGGCTAGTTTGAAGTATTTGATGCACAAAACAAGCTATATACATATGTCCAATTTGGATTCAATTTGAAATGCGTGGCGCAATTTGGTCTAGAAATAAATGTTCCAAATTATGTCGAAATCAATTCAGATTTGGTTTTAGCTCGCATATATATTTTACATATTCACAGTGGTGTAGGGTATCATATAGTCGACCCCGTCCGACTTTGATCCCTTTCTTACTGGTTTTTAAAATGTTATTGTTGTTTGACGATATGTGGTTTGTTTTTAAACTGCAAACCAAAGCCAAAGTAGCATCTGTTGATCAATGCTATTCTTCTTATTTCACAAATGATGTTATTTGTTGTGTGAACACGCGGAAAAATATATGTTAGATGTATGTATATGTTTGGATTCAAACAAATATATGTTTGGGACTGGTTGCAAACAAATATATGCCTATATCCAAACATATTATGTTTGGGTCCAAACAAATATATGTTTGCAACATTTTGTAACATATCTTAATATTATTTGTTTGGGTACCAACATATTTTTTATGTTAGAACATATTTTTTATGGGTGGAGAGAGGATTTTTGTCAAAGAGAGTAACAACAGGGCTCTTGCGGCCATGGCTGCCTGATTTGACGATTTATCGTCATTTTGACGATTTTTTGGTCAAAAATTGATAAATGACGATTTGACGATTTTTGCCCAAAAAATGACGATTTTTTGTTATTTTGCTAATTAGGTCATAATTAATTTGTTAAAACTCGATTTTCTAAAAACTGCTCAAATATTCTTAGTTGATTTTAATAATTAATTCCATGGTAGAACAAATATAAGGTAAAGTTAATACTACAACAAATACAACTAGAACAACAACCACAAAGGAATTTGTTTTTGTTTGTAACGTTACTGCCAGTTGTATTTGTAAACAAAACAAGGAAATGTCTATAAATTATTGGAATTTAAAAAACTAATAATTTTTCACATTTGGTTGAATATTTTGGAAAACATGAATGACAATTTTCAATTTTTTGTTTCCACATCATTCCACTAAATGCATAAATTCTCGCAGAAAGTAGAATTCTTGCAGAAAAGTTTGGGGTCGCTGGAAATTCATAGAAAAAGGAGAAGCTGTTTTAATGTTTTGTTTTAGAAATCAAAGAAGCACATGTTTATTATGGCTTTATTTATTTTAATTTTAACAAAATACCTCACATATTAACAAACGTTGTATTGCCTCTACAAGCGGGGATTTACTGCGCGGCTTATCGTTCGCACTTGGAGGAGGTTACATATCATTAATATGAAGAAGTCTTTCTGGGAAATGGTTTTTTCCGAATGATATATTTTTTTTCTCAAAAAATATATGTCCCCAATGTACATCGAAATAGAAAAAAAAGTATTAAATGTCATATAAAATTTGACACTAATGTTACAACCCAGTTCAGTCAGCTGTGTATTGCTGCTACCTTTTCTTATTCTACCATGAATTAATTCGTAGACAATAATTAAATATAGTTATGTGTATACACAAAGGAATTGTTAACAAAAAACAAAACAGGATTCAAGTGAACCAAGCAAAATTACAATTGCTAGGCTTCAGAGCCTGCAAAAATATATTATTTTTGAATTTTTTGGAAAAATTATAAAAAAATTTGGTCAAAGTTTCAATAATAGTAGACTCTTGTTTTAAAATTGAAATAAATCTGATTGTGAAAGCAATTTTATTAGTTTTTCGAAATCTTTAAAGAATTTTCAAATTTCCTAAACATGGAAAAACAAAAAATGGATTCAAAATTTCGTGAACTAAGATTTGTGGATATTACGGAAATGTTTGAAAATAATGAAACGGATTTATTTTGCTTTCGGAATGCAATATTCAGTTTGAAACGTGGTGATGTCTCATATGCATTTCCTATTAGAACAAAATTTGTAAAGAAACCCACCAAAAATACCCCTTAACAACCCTTTATTTTAAGAAGGGCATGTCGCGCGAGATAAGTGGTTATTTTTGTCCACTAAAATAAGTAATTACATAAGTAGTCACGATTTTAAGCGACTACTTTCTTAACTACTTATTTCAATGGTCAAACAATAACAATAATTGGCGCGACAGGCCCTTGTTAAAATAAAGGGTTAATAAGGGGTTTTGTAAGGGGTAGTTTTGCTGGGAGTTAATGATAGGTATTACCTCATGCGTCAGCAAATGTTGAATGTGTTCTCAGCCAAGTAAATCTTAGAAAATAAAATATCAAAATTCTCTTCATATTTTTGCTATTGTCTTGCCAATACTGGCATTTGTAAACGCAGGGTTATACCAAAGATGATTTAAAACTTAACAAAACATAATTGGTATGTTCCAGTACTGTAAGAATCTGCTAATTTTTACTATTTTTTACGATAACATAAAGGAACAAATGTTATCGTAGTAAAAAATAGTAGCTTCTTGCAGGTTCTGGAACAGACCAATTTTTATGCCATATTTATTAAGCCCGATCTCTTAAAAATGATAAACTAAAATATTTATTAACAAAAATAAATAACTTAATGGCGAAATGTTTGTTCACATTCTTGAATACCCATTTTATGTTTCTTTTAATAAGAAATATATTAAAATATATCTAAAAGTGCGTATTTTAATTTTTGACGATTTGTTTGACGATATTATAAAATAGATTTGACGATTTCTAAAATAAAAATCGTCATTTTGAAGATTTTCCATAAAAATAATCTGGCAGCCCTGCTTGCGGCTGCGGAATGTTGTTTTATAATAAATAGCTATGTGTTTGGTGTAATAGGAGACGCAGAAGCATTGGCGGTGCGTATGCGGTAAAATACGCGTGTTTCGTGCTTTGTTTGTATTAATTATGTAGTTCTTTTTTTCTTCAGTCATTTAAATACAATAGTTAAGCAAAGACGGTAAAGTGAGTGAATAAATCAGTGTTTTGTCTTTTCTTAAAGAAATTGTGCTTTTTAGGAATTTAATTGTCCAATACGTTTTATAATTGAATCAAAAAGGTGAATGGAAATATTTTATTGGACAAGGAAGAAATCGCCTTTAATATTGGTAATTACATCAATACATTTTTCATATACATTCATACATATGTATATTTGAAATATGGATGTAGGTACCTATTTATTACATTATAAAGGGTGATCCATTTACAGGTTCTTACTTTCTTTACAGAAAAAAACACAGAAAAATCAAATTGAATGGGGAATGTTAATTATCATTTGAAAGAACATTCGATGTCATTTATTTTATGCAGATTATGTCTAACAAATATTGGCCGATGCTACGTCTAAGACGGTCTGTCCGTAGAGTCCAATTTTGGCTGAATTATTCGACACGCGTGATGTTTTCCGCCAAGGCATGAATAGAAGCGGGGTTGTCCGTATACTCTTTTGTTTGTTGAAACAAAATGTCGCTGAGATTACGAGCTTCAATTTCAGACATCAAAAAGTTGCAATAACGGTCACCATTGACGAGGAAGTCCTAACCGGCATCATTTTGAAGAAATAGGGTCCGACGATTCCACCGATTAGGTTACTCTTCTTCCAAAATGTGGCAATTTTGCTTCTTTACATACCTATAAAGCCAGAAAAGCCACAAATGTGCCTTATCACTGAACAAAATTAGGCTCAAAACACACTCTCCACATCACGCGTGATCTGTCAACAAAAGGCTGTTGAAAAAAGTACCTCTTGTTGGATCACCCATTATAATCATTTGATTCCAGATGCCGACTTCCCGCTGATGATTTCAACTTTGAAGAAAATGTGTTTTATTTCACAACTAAGGAGAAGTGTTCAACGATGTTTCTATATACTCGTACATAATTTGTTCCTTTTAAAAGTGCGACTTTTTATAACTTTTTTCATTCAGTTTTTTCTTAAAGTCTGTTTTGTATTTCTTTCTAATTTTTTATGTACCTATGTGTCTGTTGTGCTTTTGCTTTTTATACCCTCAGCCTTTAGGCTAAAGAGGGTATTTACACTTTAATACGACCAAAAATGTGCCTCATCGAAATAATGGTTTTAGACCCCAAGTATGTTTGTACGATATCCGTTTGTAACGCCCAAAAGTCACATAGTTCGTTTTTGGGGTTCATTATTTAATCTTCATCATAATTTACACTATTTATCATATGATCCATTACATAGAATTATCATGAATCTTAAATTGTTATGTTCGCGTATGTAAATTAATTTAAGTTATTTTCGATTGTTTGAGTGGAATATTCCCCCATTGGCTCAACTTCATTTATTACCCTCTATTACAGAGAGTAATGTTTTTCAAAACGAACTGACAGTGTTGCAAAATTTTACTGATCGCTACCAATATCATGATTTCATCCCGGCGAAGGGAATTATCAATTGGCTTCTCAGTTTTTGAAATGATGCCTTTTTAGCGAAAAACCGAACTCTTTAAGTGTCTAGTATTCTCATATGAATGAGAATCACACTCACTTTTCGGCTTTTCCAAAGAAACACCAAAATCAAAATATTTTGCAACATGTCAGCACGTATCAACTAAGAATTCTTCGAATTCTGTGAGTTGAAAAGAACACCAACACAGTTGCCTGTGAGGTTGTTATTGGAATTTTGTTTTTTTGTTTTTAACAAAGCTCCATTCATTCGCCCGTGCCTTGGCTGTTTTTGTTGCAAAATATTTTGATTTTGGTGTTTCTTTGGAAAAGCCGAAAAGTGAGTGTGATTCTCATTCATATGAGAATACTAGACACTTAAAGAGTTCGGTTTTTCGCTAAAAAGGCATCATTTCAAAAACTGAGAAGCCAATTGATAATTCCCTTCGCCGGGATGAAATCATGATATTGGTAGCGATCAGTAAAATTTTGCAACACTGTCAGTTCGTTTTGAAAAACATTACTCTCTGTAATAGAGGGTAATAAATGAAGTTGAGCCAATGGGGGAATACTCCACTCAAACAATCGAAAATGAGATTGAACTTCAACAATAAACAAAACAAACAATTTAAGTTATTCATATTATAAAATTATTTATTTAAATTTAACGGTCAGCACAAATCCCCCTAGTGGGAAAGATATAAATTAAATATGGATGTAAATTAAGCAGAGCCCCTAGCGGTACATAGTGGTACTGGAGTGATGTTTGTATGTTCCTGGCATGTGGTGACAATTCAAGTGATCGTCGTAGATTGACAGTTGATCTGGCGAAATCGTATAAAAGGAGGTGCCTTTCACATACTCGGGGCAGTCGTCTGTTGACGATTGTCGAGGTAAGGTGGTTGGTTAGAAGAAACGGCGCGCAACCTTGGTTGAATTGAGTCGAAGTATTCTAAACAATATTCTTTGGCTCATAGTTGGGACTGAACCACGGCGACGGGTGGGTGTGTAGAAATGCACACTATTCTCTAGCTGTGCGACGCGACTGAACCACGGCGACGGGTGGGTGTATAGCAATATACACTATTCTCTAGCTGTGTTGACGCTACTGTACTACGGCGACGGGTGGGTGTGTAGCAATACACACTATTCTCTAGCTGTGCGACGCGACTGAACCACGGCGACGGGTGGGTGTACAGCAATATACACTATTCTCTAGCTGTGTGGACGGAATACTAGACTGAACGTGGGTACTCATCGGGCCGTCATCTTGTCAAGCCGCTGTCGCCGCATTGCCAAGCCGCTGCCACCATTCTTCGTCGATATTCATCGGGCTGCCGCATTGTCAAGCCGCTGCCACCATTATTCGTCGATATTAATCGGGCCGCCGCATTGTCAAGCCGCTGCCACCATTATTCGTCGATATTCATCGGGCTGGCGCATTGTCATGCCGCTGCCGCCATTATTCGTCGATATTCATCGGGTCGCCGCATTGTCAAGCCGCTGCCACCATTATTCGTCGATATTCCTCGGGCCGTCGCATTGTCAAGCCGCTGCCACCATTATTCGTCGATATTCATCGGGCCGCCGCATTGTCAAGCCGCTGCCACCCTTATTCGTCGATATTCTTCGGGCCGCCGCATTGCCAAGCCGCTGCCACCATACTTCGTCGATATTCATCGGGCTGCCGCATTGTCAAGCCGCTTCCACCATTATTCGTCGATATTCTTCGGGCCGCCGCATTGTCAAGACGCTGCCAACATCATTCGTCGATATTCATCGGGCCGCCGCACTGTCAAGCCACAGCCACTACGAGTCGTCCAACGTTCAACCCCGTATTCCTCATCGATCTTCCTGATCCAGGCATTTCAATACAATTTCCACAACTACTTCGACGTCGTGTATTGTCCTGAGAATTGGATTATGTTTTATGTGTAGCAATACACCCTATTCTCTAGCTGTGCGGACGAAATACTACACTGGACGTGGATACTTAACCGGCCGCCGTCTGGTCAAGCCGCTGCCACATTATTCGTCGATATTCATCGGGCTGCCGCATTGCCCAGCCGCTGCCACATCCTTCGTCGATCTTCATCGGGCCGCCGCATTATCAAGCCGCTGCCACATCATTCGTCGATATTCATCGGGCCGCCGCATTGTCAAGTCGCTGCCACCATATTCGTCGATATTATTCGAGCCGCAGCATTGTCAAACCGTCACCGCTACGAGTTATTCACCGTTCACCAACCACATCTTCGTTCGTCGATTCCCCCATCAATCATATATCATCATCCCTCATCGATCTTCCTGCTTTTATCATTCTAATACAACGGTCACACAAAACTTCGTCATAGATTAATATAATGAGGATTGGATTATGTGTAGTGTAGTGTTAAGTGTTTTTATTAAATAAACTGTTTATAACGTTTTAAGAAAAACAGTGTGCTTCTCTCTCCTTGTTGTTCCCAAATCAAAAATAAATTCTTGTGACGACCCTGGCCCCCGCTGAACCTACCCCAGCTTCAATGTGAAAACACGTCGTCACACGTTTCAGACAATTTTGAGTAGATCTAGCAATGTCCGTCCGTCTGTCTGTCTGGCAGGCTGGTGCGCACGATAACTCTCGAACGGATCAATCAATTCGGTTGAAATTTTGGGTATCGAATTATTTTGTCCAGATTCGATTTAATTTCGAAGATGGGCCATATAGGTCCACTCCTTCAGGTACCTCCCCCACAAATGTTCAAAAATTGTCGCAAAATTTGTGCGCACGATAGCTCTTGTAGGGAATAACCGATTTGGTCCATACCTTGCACATCGTGTAATTGCTACCAAACTTAGATGAGGTTCCAATATGGACTCAATCGGTCCACTCCTTCGGGTACCTCCCACACAAAATTTCGGAAAAGTTCAGTTTAGGACCTGGTCTCGAATCGCTTTGATTTTTATTTACGCAAGTTGTATTTGCTGTCCTCTATACGACGCTGTAAGTTTCATTAGGGGCAAGTCCATACTTCCTGAGAAAATAGCCTGAAAGTTACAAAAACCCTATGACACCGTGTGTAGTGGTTGGAGCGCAAGATAACTCTCGAACGGATCTGCCGATTTAGTCCAAAATTTGGCTTTCGTAATATTTTGTCCAAACTTAGGTCAAGTTCAAAGATGGATTATATCGGTCCACTCCTTCCGGTACCTCCCCCACAAAAGTTCGAAAATGTTCGGAAAAATTGTGCGTACGATAACTCTTGAAGGGAGTAATCGATTTGGTCCATACTTTGCACATTATGAAATTTCTACCAGACTTAGATGAGGTTCCAATATGGACTCAATCGGTAAACTCCTTCGAGTACCTCCCACACAAAATTTCGGAAAAGTTCAGTTTAGGACCTGCTCTCGAATCGCCTTGGTTTTTGTTGTAACATCTTGTATCCACTGTCCCCTATACGAAGGTACAAGTTTCCTCAGGGGCAAGTCCATACTTCCTAAAAAAATAGCCTGAAAGTTGAAAAACAAACCCTATGACACCATGTTTATGGGTGGAAGCGCAAGATAATTCTCGAACGGAAATGCCGATTCCGGCGAAAATTTGGCCTTCGTAATATTGTTTCCAAACTTACGTTAAGTTCGTAGATAAGCCATATCGATCCACTCCTTCAGGTACCTACCCCACAAAAGTTCAAAAATATTCGGAAAAATTGTGCGCACGATAACTCTTGATGGGAGTGACCGATTTGGTCATTCTCATAATATCTACCAGATATAGATCAGGTTCGAATATGGACTATATTTGTCCACTCCATCCCGTACCTCCCACACAAAATTTTGGATAAGTTCACTTTAAGACCTACCTCCCACACAAAATTTCGGAAAAGTTCAGTTTAGGACCTAGTCTCGAATCACTTTGATTTTTGTTGAAGCAACTTGCATTCGCTGCCTCAATTACGCTGGTAAAAGTTGTTTCAGGGGCAAGTCCATACTTCTTGAGAAAACAGCAAAGGTGTGAAAACCCCCTATGGCACCCCCATGGTCTATGTCGGCCCATTCCTTTAAGTACCTTTTCCGCAGAATTTTTGAACTTTAATCCTAATCAACATTTTTGTCGGTTCATACGAGCAAAATTGTGAAACCCCCTAAATACATAAGTTTTTATGAAAAAAAGTGTTTCAATTTGCATAGGCTGAGGGTATATCTCTGTCGGCAAAGCCGACTGATACTTTTTTACTTGTTTCTATGATTTTCAATAAACAAACTCCATTTATAAATGTATGTATATGTTAGAGATAGCCATTGAGAGTTTGCTGAGAGCAAGTGAGCATATATTTCAATGTGTTTCACATTGACATTTACACTCCCTTGTCAAATTTTCTTCGAGGATGTATCCGGTTTTCTAGATTTTGAGCCGGATGTTCAGATATAATAGACGGGTTTTGAACCGGTTTTAAGTGACAGATTAAGCTTATACGTATATCATTGGAAAGCTTAATTCCGATTCTAGAATAAAAAAATCCATTTTCTTAAATCGTTTTTAGGGGAAATATCACTGCGCGTAAATATAAAGATCAAAGTCTGGGGTTCAATTTTTTTTTTTTTTTTGGCGATGGAGATAATATGATGAACCCAGAAGGACAGTTCTGCCATAGGTCAAACTTTTGTACCTAAAATCTTCTGAACAGCATGGTACAAAATTTGGTACAATTTGAATTTGGGTGAACGGATAGAGCTGGAATCCTGAATAATAAGATTACTGTTGGAGGAGTTAATATTTGAAATTCAAACTTATGTGTACGAAAAGTACTAAAGAATATTATTCGGTACAATGTGCATTTAGGTAAAGCAATAGAAGGATGCTGACATTTTTTGAAGATTGAAATAGGTATCAAAATGCGTATTTATGGATGAGATTAGTACTAAATGCTACTAAATTGGATACAATACGAATTTGGGTGCATGGATAGAGCTGAAATTTGGTGTTAAGAATACTGTTGGAATTTAGAATTGGCGTAGTTTTGCAAATTCGTACTTATGGGTATGGAAAGAGTTCGAGGTCTTGACCTGCTCAGAGACATACTTTTCTTCTTTTGACTTAATCTGTTCGGTATTTCCAAATAGTGTTGCAATACTTCTGGCACGGCTTGTTTACGTTCTTGCTTTTTTGTTTTTGTTATAAACGAAACAAGGTCCTTAGATCTTTCATCAATCAAAGAGGAACGACAATCATCCATGTTTCCTTGTGAAATCGTATCACGAAACTCATCTGGTGCTGGTAAACATTCATTATCGCCATTGCCATGTCTGGACTGCTCCACGTTGGCATTTGAGCCAACCTTAAGGGACTCGTAGTGATCATCATCTTTTCTGGACATCTCTCCGTTTCTCCGTTTCAATTCCATTTCAATTTCATCACATAGTTGAAGCTGCTTCTTTATTGCTTCCTCCTTGGCCCGAGACGATTTCCGCCCGTTAATGGGGAAAACTCTGCCCATAGAGTTGCGTTTACGTAAATCAAGTATTTCATAGTTGCTCATACGTGCTAATTCGAGAGCAAACCTTTCTCCATTCAATGGGGTACCTGGAGCCTTATTTAATGGTATCTGTTTTTTCTTTGAACTACGCTTACGATGACTGACTTGATTATGGAGCGGTAATGGAGCTACTTCTGTTTCTGTCTCCGTACTCGCAATCTGCGAATTTTCCATTCGAAGACGACGTCTAGGTAAAGATTTCTTTCTTAATCGTTTAGATCGACCATTACTATTGCATGCTGCAAGATTTAAGGGAACTTGACTATCGTTCTCAATAGATTCTGTAAGAATTGTCTTGGCAGTGGGTTCCTCATCATCCGTCATAATATCTGTCAGCTTGATGTTATCTGTACCGTCAAATTGTGGTTCAAAATTTGTGGTTGTTTCCTTTGCCTGCATACCTTGTTCCCCTTCCTTATCAAGTTTTTCTCCATGCTCTATTTTGTCTGTTGTTAAATTAACTGAGGACGGACGAAGCGTGTTGTTAAATGTTTGATTAACTGGTACTACTACCAAATTGGATCCCGTTTGAACTGTAATACAATTCTGCTATTCTGGTACTGCCTCCTGGGTCTCTGGAACCATCATGTCTTCGCAATTGGTGGCATTTGCAAAGGAAATATTCACCTGTTGAGTATTGGGAACTTCCTCATGAGTTAGATCGGCATTCGAAGGACCTTGGCATTTTGAAGGCGTGGATGTGAATGATACGTGACATTTGTCAGATATCACCGCCGTGGACGGTGAGTGAATGCACTGCTGTACTGCTGAACCTTCATTATTGCCTCTGCATTGGTTTACATTTTGAGATTGCCCAAACCTTGGACTTTCTACTCTTATGGTAATGTGTGATTGGTTTGTAGATGCCTCTTCCGTCATTGCTATACTTTTCTTAAATGATCGTCTCGCTCTTGGGGTCAATAACGTAATATTCATAGCACTTTTGTCTTTAGGAGCTGCATAGTCATGGACAACTGGGTTTCTATCGACTGCTTGATGATGGCTGCTACATGGACTTATTTCCATTAAGCTACCAGAGAGTCGCACATCCGGCAGAGTAACATTTGGGCTGGAGCATGCATTCCTTTGGGGTACAGAGGAGGTATTTAACAACATTGACCGGTTAGGCACTTGTGACGCAGAGCGTTTATTCCTCGATTTGTATAAACTGGCGTGCCTCGAAATTGAACTTTCATCATGACTTAGAGGTTGTATTTGCGAGTTTTTCTCTGGTGTTAGTATAACTTGTCCTGGTTTTTCCCCTTTCTCTAAGGTATATACTCTTTTTGAGTGCACCGGACTATTCTGGCTTGAAGTTAATGTTTTTTCGGCTACATTACTGTCTTCTTTTCCTCGTTTCACTCCACTCTCCGTTTTCTTCAATGTTGACTCAATAATGTTTCCCAACATTTGCCTCAACTCAGTATCTTTACACTGCATCGTTGTGAATATTTTATCAGTACCGCTTCCACCCATAAAGGTAGAATTTGTATCCTGTTCTGTATTGGGTACAATATTTTCATCATTTCTAGATGCTGTCTTATTTTGAACAGGCTCCTGTGACAAAGGAGTGCTACATACATCCGGGGCAAATGCAGAGTCTGAAACAGTGCTCTCGAATTCTTGCAACAACGTTCTTCGTCCAAACTTTGACAGTCTTTTCAAACTATACCTACGTAAATGATCACTGGGCGAATATCCTCCACTCTTACGAATAGCAGCCGAAATTCTTGGACTCATTACTGGAGAAGGCCTCATAGGCGAAGTTTGTTTAAACAATGGCGACTTGTTACAAATGGGTGCTTCTGGGGAGGCGCGCATATTGTTAACGCCAGGCCCTTTAAGTGTCGAATTTTGTTCATTCCCACCGGTTTCCCCATCTGCGGCCGCTTCCTTTGTCTTTTCTTGTGACGTTTGTAATTTGTTTTGATCTGCGGCTTTAGTCTCTTCCTCTTTTCTGTTTGTTTCATCTTCAGCCTTCTCTGTCTGTACATCCACGCTCAGTCGAAATGGCTCATTATTTACGAACAGAAAATTCTGACGTTGTACGCAACCACGTCTTTTCTGTAGGAATTCTGCCAGGCGATATCCTTCACTGTCGTCATTGTTGAAGTATTCCGACAGATCTAAGCTGTCGCTTTTCCTCCTGGACGGTACGGCCATATATCAGTTCAGCAAATCAAGCAAACAACTTAAATTCTGCTTAAATATTCCAATAAAGCACACTTGGTTTTATTTTTTCAATTCGAATGAAAAATTTGAAAAACGCCACATAGTCCAATGTTGGGATATCTTTAAGCCGAAAGGAAGGCGCTTAAATTGGTAATGCCCATTGCCAGTTGAAAATGCAGTTAGTGGACGCGAATCTTTTTGAAGGCCTATTTGGTGGAATGAGCTTGTCATATCCAATGTAGAGAAATATTTGGCTCTTCCAAGTTTATCCAAAACATCTTCCAACCTTGTTAGAGGAAATTTATCGTTGATAATTTTATCATTTAGCTTTCTAAAATCTACTACAAGGCGCCATTTTTTACCATCATTGGACTTTTTTGGTACTACTAACAGGGGCGAATTGTAAGGACTCACTGAATCCTCTATGATTTCTTTCGTTTGCGTTTCTGGAAGTCGATAATTTTTAATGTACACTGGGCTATTATCGTTTGTTTGTATGCGTTGTTCGTAAAAGTTATTGACACTTAACTTTTCACCAGCTAAGTGGAAAATGTCTTGAAAATCTTTTATAATCATTCTGATGCTTTCTTTTGCATGTGGATCTTCGGTTCCAATATCTACACTTCTTAGTAAAGCGTTTAATCGATCAGTTTTATTTAGTGCATTGCCATCTTTGACGCAATATATATTGTACTCATTCAAACTTTTAGTATTTAATTTCAAATTGTTTAACCTGACTGGTTTTTCTGTTGTGTTTAAGATTTTTATATGTTTCACTCCATATTGTGGTATTAAGCAATTAGCTATAAAAACTCCAGTTGCAATTTCATTGTTCAACACAATGCTGTCTTCGTGTATTTCTAAGTGAATGGGAATGACCAACTCCGATCTGGCAGGTACTAAAATATTATTTTTATGTTGTTTAGTGTTTAACGGCAAGATCACATCGTTCTCATTTATAGTGAAAGTCATTGTATACGTTTCAAAATCAATTTTACACATATATTTCGTTAAAATATCCCTTCCTACTATTCCATCGGTTGGAATTGGGAAATCATTGTTCACTATGTAGAAATTGTGCTTTAGTTCTTCTGCTTCAAGTTCCAAGTTTAGTTCAGATTTTCCCAGGCAATGTACCGCATTCTCGGTAATGCCAGTCAACTTCGCTGTTTCATTTGTATTTAAGTTTCTAAAATTACAATTCTTGCATATGGACACATCAGCTCCAGTGTCTATTAAGAATGTTAAATTCATGTTAATATTTTTGCATTTTAAGATTATAAATGCTGTAGACTTTAGTGAAATGTTGTATACTCTTAAATTTGGCCATCTTGGATCACATCTTCTGTCATCCGGCCTTCGAAGTTTCCCTGTTCTTCATAAGGCAGTGTTCTAAAATTGTTGTTGCGACTGTTATCGAATCGTGGGTTTCGCTGATCTTGGTATTTTTTATTATGTTCATGATATTGATCTTTGTTACATTTACAATTGCTGCATGTACTGCACCCGTAATTGTTACTACGTCTTTCGTAATTGCTATTTCCTCTGTTGTACACATTACCGCGAATATTCCTTTTGTCGTTGTATCTAACATTGCTATAATTACTGTTATTATTTTGAAATCCATCTTTATTATTGTATCCCTTATTAAACCTGTAGTTGTTGCCATATTTAGTCCTACCTTGATGGCTCTCCTTTCCATTAACCGCGAAAATGTTCTTATTCTGTATGTCAAGCGTCTTCTCTGCGACCGCACATCTTTGCGCAGCCTCATTCAGTGTTTGAGGGGGGTTGGCCAACAAAATCGGTTTATAGAGTTCGTCTATTCCCTTCATGAATACATTTAATGCTAAATTGTCGCTAGCCTTGTATATAGCATCTCTCGTTTCTGGAGATGGTTTTGCTAAACTATTTATTTGAAATCCACTTAACTGGTCGGACAATACAGAAATTTTCTCTCTGAATTCATTTATTGATAAATTTCCTTGATTTTCCGATCCTAATTCTGATAACACCTGTTGCAGTGTTTTGGGGTTAGGGTATGCAGTAATCAGTTGTTTCTTTAAGTCATCAAATGTGGAAGGTCTATTGGCTCTACCCAAAGTACATCGTACCTCACTTGATAATTTAAAATTGTAAATGTATTTAACGAATGTTTCCTTGTCTTCTTCTTGCAGCAAACTATGCAAAAGATCAGCTTGCTCGATGAATTCATCCAAAAACTTGAACGTTCCCTTAAATATTTGTAGGTTTTTACCCACTACTGAAATGTCAAATGTAGCCATATTTGGTAAACTTTTTACTTGCGTTGTTTCCTCTTTTATTTTTAAGCTATTCAAAATGTTCTCTACTTCGTTGTAAATATTATCAAATTTTGCTTTTAAGTCTGTTAATTCATTGATATCAATTAATTTAGCGCTCTCTTCAAATTCAGTTTTTAAAGTACTTAATTTAATAAATTTATCTGTAATATACTTTCTCTTAAATTCTCTATTGATACTCTTTTTCAAATTTGTTTTTAAATTTTCTAATTCTGCTATAATTTCACTGATATTTTCCATCTAAAAATTCTTATTAATACGTAAAAATATACAACATATCTTTCAATGTGAACTACCCTAATTGAAAATAGTGAATCATAGTATTTAAAGCACCCTTAATTCTGGTGTTCATACAACTCTGTTCTGACATTTAGTACTATATGTCAAAATGACATTTTCTTATTATTGTTTTGTTCTTAGTTTTCTTTATTCTTGCAATTCATTATTTTTCTGCTTTTTTTTGTCTTGTCAACAACAAAATATTCTTGTGTATTTTAAATAAAATTTTTATGTTCTTTTAATTCATATAATTGGTTTTATTTGTATAAACACATATTGTGTATTAAAAAAAAATATATATATATATTTTAAACGTGTGCTGGTGTTGTGTTGTTAAATTTCTTTTTCTGTGGCATCAGTTTTTCAATGTCATTTATTTGGAGCCAGAGTGGAGGATCCGAGTTTATTCTGCTTTTTAGATCAGCCAGCTGCTTGCGTAATTTAACAATTTTACCGCCTCTACGGTGTTTAGGTTTGTCCGTGGCAGGAATTCGCGTTAATTTTTCCTCCTGTCTTTTCTGTTGCCGGGCAAAGTACTCGCTCATTGACAGCCGTTTAGGACCAGGATTTGCCGCTGGTGAGGAATTTGTTTCTTCCAAAGAGAATTTTGTGGAACTTGGCAGGATCGCCATGTGATGTATGTAGGGCAATAGTTTTAAAGGACCTGCCTATTATTGTTGCCGGCGCTTAAAAACGCCACTGGCAGAAATTGAAAGTTTATTTCCTGGCACTCAAAAATGCCAAAGGGAGTTTTTATGCACTCAATAGTGCAAAGTAAAACAAATTGGTTTTATTAGAAGCCAATAACTCGGCTATTAAAACTTGATTGCCTTTATTTTCTAAATGTTCATTCTTATATATAAAATGTAACGGTATCCTTAATCCTATTTTCTTTTGTTACATCGTCCTTAAAAATAAACAATATTTATTAAACATAAACAGCTGTGTAGTACTAAACAGCTGTTGAGTTCGCAACAGCTGTTGAGTTCTAAACTGCTGATAGATTCTAGGGTTCTATAGGTGGATTTATTATTCGATAAATTGATTACACTACAAGTTAATATTTGAAATTCAAACTTATGTGTACGAAAAGTACTAAAGAATATTATTCGGTACAATGTGCATTTAGGTAAAGCAATAGAAGGATGCTGACATTTTTTGAAGATTGAAATAGGTATCAAAATGCGTATTTATGGATGAGATTAGTACTAAATGCTACTAAATTGGATACAATACGAATTTGGGTGCATGGATAGAGCTGAAATTTGGTGTTAAGAATACTGTTGGAATTTAGAATTGGCGTAGTTTTGCAAATTCGTACTTATGGGTATGGAAAGTACCAAATTAAGTACCAAATTTGGTAGTTTTAGAAATTTGTACTTATGCATACTAAGACTACTAAATTTGGTACGATTTGTATTTTGGTGAATAGATAGAGGTGGAATCCTGAAATTTGAAATTAAGATTTCTAATTGCGTTAAGGGTTGAGATATGGAGCTAGTTTTCAAATTCGTTGTTATGTGTACGAATAATACTAAGTGGTACTAAATGTTAAACCTTTATTTTTGTTAAAATATAGGATTTTGGTATTACTATTAAGTATTGGTTGTAGAATGGAGATAAGAAAGAGATTTCGGATATTAGTGCATACTCGTATGTGTACAAAAAGTTCTAAATAGTACTTAATTTAAAATTGTGTGTAGAAATAGAATTCGGATATACGGTATTATAGTCGCTGTTTTTGTGTAGGGTTAACATATGTATGGATGTGTCTGTGGTAATATGTGCCACAGATTTCAAATCTTAAGTACTAATCGGTACTAAATTTAAAATTACGTGAGCGGATTGAGTTAGAATTCTAAGTTTCTGTATTAATGTCACTCTTGGTGTATGTATATGTATATTTTAGATATGGATTTTGTTTTCGAAATACCTACTATAAGTTGTTGTGGTGGAATTTTGAAATTTGGTATTAAGATAGCAGTTAGTTTTTAGAATGGAGATATGACAAGTACTAAACAGGACTGGGAATAAATATTGTTTTGATGAACATTATTCTCCTTCCACATACAAGGTATCGGGCACTCTGCTAGTATTTTATGATTATTTTTTTTTTCTTTTTTCCGTTTTTCCTCCGTGTACGAAAATGCTATTTTTATACCCTCCACCATACTATGGAGGGCATATTAAGTTCGTTTTATTGTTTGTAACTCATCGAAATAATCATTTGCGACCCTCTAAAGTATATATTCTTAATCAGATCTGTTGTAATCACTCTAGCGTCCGAAATAATTGTGCTAAAACGCTATATTTTTGCTCCCGAGTGTATTTTTCCATAGGCGTATGGGTCCACTTTTGGTATAGCCCCATCTGCCGGTAGCTCCGGGTTTTAAGTATTTTGGGGACCTTACCTGACTTTTTATCCGAACTAACTGTAATTTGGCATTTGGAGTTCTTAGAGGCCACTAAAAACGTCAACAAATGTAAATAAGGTCCATGTTTTGGTATATTGAGCGAACTGCCTGTAATTTTACATTTGAAGTTTTCAGAATTACAAAACTTCTCCAACAAAATTGTCAACATAAATCCATGTTTTGGAATAGCTTCCGATTTTAGGTATTTTGAATATCTTAGATACATTTTTTAACGAACTACCTGCAATTTGAGGTTCCCAGTGGTTAAAAAAGGGCTTCTTCACAAAAATTGGAAACATAGGTCCATATTTTTGTAAAGCCTCCATATAACGGTACCCCCTTATTTTAGGCATTTTGATTATATTAGCTACTGTTCTGACCGAACTACCTGTAATTTGACATTTGAGGTACCCAGTGATTACAAAACTTCTCCAACAACAATTGTCAACACAGGTCCATGTTTTGGTATAATCCCCATATACCGATACCTTCCGATTTTAGGTATGTCGAAGAAATTAGCTATATTTTTAAAATATTCAATATGGAATAATGAATATTTTATACCCTTTGACATCAACACGGTACTTGGAGTCCTCAATTATCATTTCCTCAGTGATGTATGATATAAATTATCCCAACACCTTTAATTTCAAAATAATCAAAATAAAATTCACTTAAATGTTGTTTTTTTTTCTGTAAATCTATATTTCAATGCACGTTACTCACTAATTTAAACTAATTATTATTAAAATACACGTGGTCACTAAGCATGAGTAGTGCTACGTTGAACCAATTGCAAATGGTTTTTAATCAAGCAGGTGGCACCACGATAAACCCATTCACAGGCGTTGCTGCCCTGTTCATTTTTATCAAGGCACGATGAGATTTTCGTGTGTAGATCATCATGGTGATTGGCTTCAGCAGAGGCTCCAACCAATTGTTGATGAATGTTTTCAACATTAAAACCGCTGGTGGTATCAAAGAAACCATATTTAACAAAAATACATTTCAAATAACATTGCGTTGTCGAATCGTTTGGATATTGGAATTTCTTATATTGCTCCAGCAGAGTTTCGGAAACTTTTAATTCGGCAATGCAATCATTGCGAAACTGCAAATGATCTTCACGACCCTTGACCACATATGCAGATGTGCTCTGTAAAGAGAAATATTTTTAGGAAAAATTATATGTAAAATTTATTTTTTATTCTTACCACTGCAAATAACAAACAAACGGCGACGAAGACTTTCATGGTGATAATGTTTACTTGTTTGGTGCTTGAGGAGTACTGATGCTGAAAGGTGGTGTGAAACGGGGTTTTATACTCCTCAAATGTGGGAATTTCTGTGTACCTGTTTCAAATGTTTCTCTTCAAACATTCCATTTTCTACCTGTATCCGCATCTTTAATGGCTTTGGATTGATTCATTGTTTGAAACCCCATTGTTTTGTTATCCATAAGGGATTAAAATACAATTAGACAGATATTCCTTGAAAATAAATCTGTTCCAAAAGACAATACCTTTTTTACATTTAATCTTAAGGATTTTTCTTAACCTTTTTCGTTTTAATGTCAATGAAATTACAAAGAATAGTTCGTTTTTCAGATAATCTGGAAATTTTCCATTAAATGTTGAGAAAGTCACGTTAAAATGCCTCCGTGGGATATTTGATTTATGAAGATTGTGATATCCTTTATGAAGGGATCATACACACAGTTTCATAGAATGAATCCTATGAATGTTTTTAGAGGTGAGTATAATGTGATATTCGTAGAAAAAATCGCTATAAGAAGAAGCAAAGTACTTCTATAAAAAAACACCGCAATATTTTAAAAAAAAAATCGTGAGAAAAAGCTTGAAAGACCAACATTTGCTGTTCCTTTTAGGGTTTACGGGGTCCACCCATATAATCGACAAAAATTGTATGGATTTTGGGTGGGTTTTAATTATTCAATTTAATATCCTTATTATCATTAATCCTTCAATATTATTAAGCTCAAGTTGAAAGAAGTTTGACTACAAATTATTAGAAAAAATTCTATAGAAAGAAAAAACTGCGAGTATAGTGGGACGGGACCAACCATAAAATACCATTAAACATACATTTTTAGCGGAGAAAAAATAATTTTTTTAAAAAAAAGTAACTCCGTTTACACAAGTTATTTCGTCGCAGTAAAACACATGGTAAAATTATGAGTATTTTAATGTTATTCTAATTCTCTCATCTGGATTAATATATAGAGCCTGCTACAAAAAAAGATGCAAACGCAACTCTTCTATGTTATTTTTGCCTTATTAAGAAGATTTGATCATTAATTTTTCCTTCGGAAGTTTTCACAACGTAATGGTGGCTTAGAAAGCTGAAACGTCGTCAGTCTTCACAAAAAATTGTGGACATGGGTCACTTTTTCGTCTTCTAAAAACGTCAAAATAAAGGGTGATGCATTTTGTGGTTTCAAAAGTAAACGTAAAAAATACACATAAAATATTTTTTTCATGATATTTCTTTTTATACCCTCAGCCTTTAGGCTAGAAAGGGTATATGTAACACACTTTCAGACGTAACGGTTTTAGACCCTAAGTATGTTTGAAAGAAATGTGTTTCAGACAATTTGGAGTTGATTTAGCCATGTCCGTCCGTCTGTCTCTCTGGCTGGTGCGCACGATAACTCTCGAACGGATGAACCGATTCGGTTCAAAATGTCGCCTTCTTAATATTTTGTGCAACCTTAGTTTAAGTTCGAAGATAAGCCATATCGGTCCACTCCTTCAGGTACCTCCCCCAAAAAAGTTCAAAAAAGGCTTTCGTAATATTTGTCGAAACTTAGTTTAAGTTCGAAGATGGGGTATATCGGTCCACTCCTTTCGTTACCTCCCCCACAAAAGTTCAAAAATTGTCGAAAATTTTGTGCGCGTGATAACTTTTGAAGGAAGTAACCGATTTGGTCCATACTTTGCCCATCATGAAATGCGTACCAGACTTAGATAAGGTTTCAATATGGACTCAATTTCTGGTACCTCCCACAAAAAATTTCGGAAAAGTTCAGTTTAGGGCCTGCTCTCGAATCGCTTTGATTTTTGTTGTAGCAACTTGTATTCACTGACCCATACGACGTTACAAGTTTTATCAGGGGCAAGTCCATACCTCCTAGGAAAATATCATTAAAGAAAATATCATTTGAGCGCAAGATAACTCTCGAACAGATTTGCCGATTCGGTTCAAAATGTCGCCTTCTTAATATTTTGTGCAACCTTAGTTTAAGTTCGAAGATAAACCATATCGCTCCACTCCTTCAGGTACCTCTCCCACAAAAGTTCAAAAATGTGCGGAAAAATTTTGCGCACAATAACTCTTGATGGGAGAGACCGATTTTGTCCATACTTTACACATCCTAATATATCTACCAGATATAGGTCAGGTTCGAATATGGACTATATTTGTCCACTCCTTCGGGTACCTCCCACACAACTTATTGGATAAATTCATTTAAAGACCTGCTCTCGAATCACTTTGATTTTTGTTGAAGCATCTTGTATTCGCTGCCTCAATTACGACATTAAAGTTTTTTTCAAGGGCAAGTCCATATTTCTTGAGAAAACAGCCTGAAAGTTGTAAAAAAACCCCTATGGCACCATATGTAGTGACTGGAGAGCTCGAACCGAATACTACGTTCGTCCACACTTTGGATATCGTAATATTTGTTCGAATATTAGATGAAATTCGAATATTAGATGCTTATAGGTACACTCCTTCCGGTACCTCCCCCACAAAAGTTCGAAAATATTCGCTAAAATGGTACGCGCGATATCTCATAGACGTAGCAACCGATTTGGTCCAAACTTTGGGTTCCTAAATATTGTCGAAACTTAGTTTATATTTAAATTTGGGCCCTATCTGTCCGATCCCTGGGGTACCACCCACACAAATGTTCAACATTTTTGTGTGGTTAAGGCTGTGTTCCAGGATCCTTCCTGTTTATAGCGATATTATGTTCTTTGTAGGATAGTATGGTAAAAAAGCCCTATCTATAGATATTCCCTCTAATTGTGCGCTTTAATCCTATCCATATTTTTGGCGTATGAACCGCCCTAAATTTTGAAAACCCCCCTAAATACATACTTTTTTGGGAAAAAAGGCTGAGGGTGTATCTCTGTCGGCAAAGCCGACTGATACTTTTTTACTTGTTTTATTATAAACTTTGAACGTTGGCATTATGTGTGAAATACTACATCATTTCAATTACCTCCACGTGAACTGTTGCAAGCATTGATTTTTTGAGGTAATTTTCGACCACTTTTTGATACATATTGGGCGGTATCTCAACCATAACTTGACGAATGTTGTTTTTTAAGTTCTCGTGAGTTGAAGGTCCCATAAAAAAGTCGAATGCTGTCAAATCGCATCATCTTGGTGGACAGTTGATATAAAAAACGATCAAATGTTGGCATCCGAGCCCTTGAATATTTTAGTGTAGCGCAGTGTTATCAAATTTTCTGGCACAGGAGGGTAAACAGAAGTGATGTGGGAAAAGAACATATCGTAGTATTTGTAGCGGACATTGTGATTGTGTGTGTGTTTTTTTTTAATTTTTTGGATGGTCTTATACCTTTATAACTTTCACATAAAAACAAATTGGTAAATTGCTTGTAAAAATCATGAGAAATGACTTTTTTCGTGCTCGATAAGTGCTCGATAACCCCTTAACCACCCGTTAAACGTGTGGTATACCAATCTTCATATCTCGATGAGATAAAGCGATTTTGAGATGTGTGTCCGTTCGTTTGTCCATTATATATTGTAATCAATCTCCAGCCCGCAATTATGGGCCGATCGTCACAAAATTTTGCTTTGAGGTCGGGTTAAGACCAGAATAGACATCTGTTGTTACTGGTGATGATCGTGAAATATTTAACGGTTGAAATGGGCCAAAAACTAAATTTTATCTGATTTTGTAGCTGCTCTGTAGGTCGCAATAATAGTCCGAACGCCTCGAAATTTTAAATAAGGTAAAAGTATATGACATAAGGATAATATATAGAGGGTTAAATGTACCAAAATTTTTCTTTGAACATTGTGAAAAGGCTACCGTCAAAGTAGCCTACATATTGCAAAAGAACTAACTACCATTCCCCTGATGCAAATTGCAATAAAGTGTCTGCTAGATAACGGGCCTACTGCCTTATATAATGGGTTTTGAGTAGAGAACCACATTTTCATCTCATGCCACAAATTGTCTCCATCGTAACAGAGAGATTCCCAATTTTTGTATTATTGCAAATTACTTGAAGCCCTAGCGTATTATTTGTCCGTTATGTATGCATTTTTTGTCGCTGCCATACATTTTTTTTGAAATAATAATTTTGGTGAAGGCACCCACCCCCTCCTGGCGTATAGGTGAATATGAACAATTTGGGAGTTATATATTGTCCGGTGGCAAAATACCCTTCGGTAATGTTGGTGGCATTTACTGAGTTTTTCTGTCATGTAAAACTTCTCTACAAGTGGTGTCTTAGGACACGCCGTTCGGACTTGACGATAAACTGTAGATCCCATATCATTGAACCAATATAAATTTCGGTGCACTCTTTGTCCCTTCTGGGATGTTTGTGGAACAATTGTTATATTATTATTCAAGCTTGGTGTGATAAGGTGGAGAATCCACAAATTTTTTCTTACAAGAAGTTTGTTTGTTCCATAGAGAAATTTTGTGTTTTTTACCATTACATTTCGTCGAAATTCGATCCTAGAAGCCGTTTCCGTTTGAGGCATATCTACGGCTAGATATTGAAACTTTATCTGTGGAAATTTAGGCGGCCCAAAAAACGTCAAAATTTGTTTTGAAAAACCTACACCCTAATTTTGTTCCACTTGATCCAAAAACTTTATGTATGAAATTGTATAGCGATCGGTTAATGTTAACACCTGCCGATCTTTGTTTCCGTAGCAATTTGTACGGGGCCAAAGGTGTATATTCAGGAAATCACAGACCACAATTATTTTCCAATTGTAACAAAAATTTTACCAGTTCATTGTTTTGGATAAAACACCAATTCTGAAAGTCGGATCGAATTTTAATATTATTTATATTATAGGGCCCAAATTACATATATTTGGCGATATATGCATATTGAAGCAATACCAAAATGTTTGTTGAATTCGTTGTTTAGCCGCAACAATGAACTGGTAATTTTTTTTATCGTTTGGCAAATATTTGTATCCTGTAGAGCGATTTCTTGAAAATTCGTCGTTGGTCCCCGTAGAAATATACATTTGAAATTTGATGTGGGAAGTACCCGTAGAAGTTGACCGGTACAGTTTATATTCGTACGTGATCTAAGTGTGGAATAATAATGAGATGCAAAACGCATTGGCTAAATCTTTTACTCTCTTCGATAGTTATCGAGTTAGTCGGCCAGGCAGACGGATGGACACTTTTAGATCGACACCAAATTATCTGAAACGGATTTTGCGATTAAAACTAATTGTTCAATGAGACACATTTCTAACAACAAGCATCAATAAACATTTGAATTAAAACCTAATAGGGATAAAAACCAGTCTTTTAATTCGTAAGGTTTAGTGGGACGATATAGACATGTACTTAGGATGCGACTGAACCCCAGCCGACGAAGACTGACAGATCATAAAGATCAAATTCAAAGTACCACGTTAGAATGAATCAGGCGGATTTGTAGATATTATTATCGTTTTTAAGAATAATTATGTAAAACATTGTAACAAAGTAAACCAAACCGATGACATTTGGGGATAATTGCTGAGCATGTTAAAATTACGGAACGGTCCTGACCGGCTTCAACATGGCAAAGCCCAGGATTTATCTTGGTCCCTCTTTCATCTTAAGTGGACACCGACCTCCTTGCTTTTAACACCCGTTAAAGGTAGTGAGCTAACATGTGCCGCGCGTTCACCCACAAGAACGTTAAAAACTTGGGTTTGGGCGTCGGGTTAGTAAACCCCCACCCCCCTAGAAAAAACAACCTACTATGAATAAACGAAAGAAAAGAAAAACAAACCCTTCTAAAGTTGACGAACCCCGCTAATGAACCTGGAATGTTCGCAATCTTTATAGAGAAGGTGCAGTTTACGCATTAAAAAGTACAAGACCGACATTACTGTCATACAGGAATTACTATGGAACGGGAAAGGCGTCACAACAACACCTAAAGGTGACGCACTGTATTATAGCTGCCATGACACAAAGCATGAGTTTGGTTGCGGATTTGTAGTTAGTCGGAGTTTGAAACATCTGGTTTCCTGCTTCACCTCAGTGAATGAAAGACTTGCTACAATTCGAATAAAAGCTAAATTCTTCAACGTTAGCTTTATCTGCGCACATGCTCCCACTGGAGACAAGGACGAACAGACCAAAGATATATTTTACGAGCGCTTGGAAGAAACTTATGACCGTTGTCCTGCCCATGACATTAAAATTATACTAGGCGATTTTAATGCCAAAATTGGAAAGGAGAATATCTTTGGCCCAACAGTCGGGAAATTCAGTATCCACAGTGAAACATCTGACAATGGTATGAGGCTGATAGACTTTGCAGCTGCAAGAAACATGGTAGTTAGCAGTACCAGATTTAAGCATCTCGATATTCATAAGGGCACCTGGCTGTCGCCAGATCAAAGAACAAGAAATCAAATTAATCACGTTGTGATAGTTGGAAAGCATGCATCAAGCGTGTTGGATGTCCGATCGTTCCGAGGTGCAAACATAGACTCGGACCACTACCTTGTTGCAGCAAAGGTACGTACCAGATTAAACTTAGCAAACAAAGTTCGAACAGACACAACACGGAAGTTGGACATCGGTAAGATGCAATCACAACAGATAGCCAGAGCATATTCCACTCTACTGGCCCAACTGCTTAATCAAAGCACTCCTAGTCCCGATAACATATCAGGACAATGGCAAAACATTGCCCACTCCATGCAAACAGCTGCAAAATCAGTACTTGGATACTAGAGACCTCCACCAAGGAATCCATGGTATGATCAGGAGTGTCGTGCTGCCACCGAAGAGAAAAATGCGGCATATAGGGCTACTTTACAATCAGTAGCAACGCGTAGCGCACGAGAGAGGTATCGGGAGAAAAGGAAAGAGAAGAAACGTATTTTCTGCAGGAAAAAGTGAGAGAGATGGAAAAACGGGAGTGTGAACAAATCGAGAATGAAAATTCAAAGAGTGAAACATCAAACTGATGGCTTTGGAACTGGCACATTCTCCAGTAGAGACCAGCAAGGTAATCTGGTAACTGATACAGATAGTGTGCTAAGGGTATGGAAAGAGCATTTTTCTAAACTGTTGGCATCCAATAGTAGCGAAGTCGACGAATATACCACAGATCCAATCCTAGAAGATGGTATTGGATGTATACCACCCGGCCAAGATTTGGTAAAAACAGCAATAAATCGGCTGAAGAATAATAAGGCAGCAGGAGCTGATGGCCTACCAGCCGAGCTGTTTAGAACCGGAGGCGACACGCTGATAAGGTGTATGCATCAGCTAGTTAGCTCCATCTGGCAGGAAGAACGCGTACCTGACGATTGGAACCTGAGCATCCTGTGTCCCGTCCATAAGAAAGGAGATAAGACTTTATGCTCCAACTTCTCCCTATCGCCTACACGATAGTGTCAGGCACCGACGTAGCCAGGGGGGGGGCCCGGGCCGAAATGATCGAAATGATTTTCGATCCCATAAGATATTAGCTTATGGTACACATATTTTTAATTTTTGAATAAAATTTTAAAATGTTTTAAATGTTTCAAGAAATATATAAAGTATCTGGAGGAAGTATTACAGAGAATTACACTATGCAACACTGAAAATGCAAACAACTTTTAGTATGCATTTTTTGAAAGTACATATTTAGACTACAAAAACCCTAGTAGGGTTTTGTCCTGTCAGATCCAGTTCGTATTTTATGGCCGCATCTAAACCGGGCTAAAATTACACTTTTTTGCATTTATCGGGCCTTTATCTCAGAAACGATTAGGAATTTGGCCTTGCTGTCGTTGGCAATATTGTAGCCCTGATCTAGCAGAACTTATCCTTTGAACAGACCATATAGGAAAAACTCCATGAAAATAGAGGCATGGAGGCATTTTACAACAATGACATGTTCTGAAGAGTTGTGTATTACATTCCACGGAATATTTTTGCAAAAGAAAGTATTCAGAAAAAATTAACGGTTTTGGAGATACCGTGTGAAATGTATAAAAATTGTGGAATTTTTACATATATTTTGAAATTTGAGGCAATAAATGTAGTTTTTCGAGTTCATTATTTCTCCAAATATTTTATTCTTGTTCTTATCTACAAATTTGCTTCAAAGGTCAGAAGAAGATTCGCATTGGTTTCAGAGATATAGCCCTGAATTTCTTTAAAAATTCAATATTTAACCAGGTTTAGATGGGGCCATAAAATCCGAGCTGGATCTGACACAACAAAACCCAACTAGGGTTTCTTGTCGTTTGGGTCTGTACTTTCAAAAAATCCTCAGTTCGAATTGTTTGCACAAGATCACCTTAAAAATGTTGCACAGTGTTATTTAAATACATTGGTATACTTATTGTCCAACATATTTGAAAGTATAAAGACTAATGAACACGTTAGGCTTTTTGAGCAATTTTCCGCATAGTTGTTGTTAAGTTTTAAGGTGTTGTTTAACCGTTTATTCGTAATTTTAGGCTGACAAGTGTTACTGATTTCAGAACAAGATGTTTATTTGTATTTGTTGAACGTTTGTTGCATATTACGTCCAATAATTTGGCTTATAAACAACATCTAGAAAAAACATTCTTGCGATCTTTTGTTTTTTTAAATTTTGATAAGATCAGTTCAACAATAAAAGATAAAATCGTTGCTTAATTTTGTGGTTTTAAATTTTTGTATATAGTTTCTAACACGTTTTTGTAATGAACTATTTTGAACATCATAACAATTACAAATTCTTTATTATGTTTGAAATTTGCAAAAAAAAACTATTTCAACCATTTTCTTATGATATAATTCTTTTTCACCGCAGTGTCGCCCGTTGAGATTATTTGAAACTGGTCTCTTGCTAAACATTAGTAAATGCCTATTGTACAAAAAGGATTTTCTGTCCTATTTTTCAGGGTGATTATGAATGTAAACTCCTGTTGATATTCATAATTGGGCTGTTTATGTTTGGTTCGTGAGTTTTCTCACGGGGAGTTGATATTCATAATTGGGCTGTTTATGTTTGGTTCGACCTTTCGAATGACAATAAAATCAAGATTATTGAGGTTAAAGTTTATATTTTATTTATTGCATATTATTTCTAATATTTCAAAATTACATTGAATTGAATTGTATTTTGGGACGTACTTTCAATGGATACACATTTCTAGAAATGTTCCTTTTTCCTTCTTCGGCAAAGGACTTTGTGACGACAAACGAAATCAAACAAGTGAGCAAAGGCTATAGTCGGGACGGGGCTGACCATGTGATACCCTACACCACTACCCTGTGCATAAGCTTTTCACTGGTAAACATTTCTTTTAGGGAATATAATCCGACTACCATAAGCAACCAAAATTTCGTGACTATCCGATCAAAATTACGACCTGTAGCGTAATTAAAAGGTTTATATGGACAGACAGACGGACGGACACACATAGCGAGATCAACTCAGCTCGTCGAGACCAACTTATAATACCCTCCCCACATAGTGGTGTAGGGTATAAAAAAACTGGTCGGAAACAGATTCTTCTTCGTCAAAATCTCAACAAGTATCAGTCGGCTTTGCGGACAGGAATATACCCTGAGCCTGTGTGAACTGAAACGTTCATCTATGGAGAGATTGAATAGCGACTTCATAACCAAAATCCTTTAAGCCGAAGCTATGTATTAGGAGGTTTTCAGAATTGTGTAGCCATTTGCGGACGTATGAACTTGCCAACAAAATATAGATTTTATCATTGATCACAAGTGTTGCGAAGAAAGTACCTGAAGGAATGGACCGGACCAACATTGTTTATTTTGGAAGTAGATATTATTTTGGGGTCATTCCTTTTAAAAGATATTGCGGCCACCAGTAATTTCAGTTCTTCACCAATGTGGTTCATTTTCTAGCTAAAACTAAGTTTGGACAAAATATTACTAAATCCAAAATTTGGCCCAAATCTGTTGCTCCATTCAAGAAAAATCGCACATAACGCTTTAGAAGTATGGACTTGCCCCTGAAAAAACTTGTACTGTAGTAATAGCGGACCCGAGAACGCTTGTTGCAAAAAAGCAAAGCATATATTTATTTCATGTTTTTACTTATAACTAAATTATTAGCATAAAGGAAGTGAAACCATATTTACTAATTATCCAGAGAGGTCTTAAACTGCACTTTTCTGAAAATTTTAGAAATACTCTGTGGAAGGATATCGAAAGAGTGGCAGCCACCCAGATGGACGAACATATATAAGTGGACTCCAAATTTTCTGAAACACATTTCTTCCAAACACTCTTTGCCCTTAAAAACATTATTTCGATGAGACACATTTTTACTAAATGCTAAGAGTATAAAAAATGTAAGTTGGGGAAAATTGTGTTTATGGATTTGTATACATGTATAGACCTTGGATTGGCGCCAGAATTTCATTTTAAACGAATTCAAGACTGGTTGCCAGAGTTTTCCTAGTTCCTAATCAACTTATGAGAAGATCCACGATAGGAAACCATAATTTCTATAAGAGAAGCCCGACGATTGTCCTGCGATTGGGTGCTAGAATTTCATCATGGATAGACTCACTATTGCTCAGCATTAGTTCTCTATCAAGAAAACCACTATCAGCCTTCAGAAATTCTTTGCGATAAGATCTACGATTGAACACCAAAATATACTTAGGGAAATAACTACAATTGGTTTCTTTATGACAATAGCAACGATTGAATTTACGAAATTGACCATATTCTGACACGGCAGCGTGATAAAAGACAAAAAAGAAGACGCGTGTCTCGGCGTTTTTTCCTTTATTTATATAACTGCTAAATAGACCTGTAAATATAAAAAATACTACTGGATAACGTCATGATATCCGCACGCATAAATCAATTCTCTACTAATCTCATTTTCCTTCCACAAATTACTCAATAAAATTGGAGTGGAAAATTAAAGCCGTGATTTTGAACTTTTGTGAAGTAGGAGACAAAGGAAAGGTCCTCAATATTCCATGTAAACAAAAAAGTTAAATCTTAAGATATTTCTAAGGGTTTCCGATTGTATACTCCTTATTTTCATCTTACCGAAGTGATATCACTGAATTACATAACATTCACTGTAGTTGTGAGTTAATTGATAAATGATACACCCAAAAATATATGCGATGATTAATAATCTATTGTTTTGAACATATATTAACTCTGATATATTGTCAAAAAAACAAGGGACATTGGCCAAGAAGACTTACGTCATTTTATTTAAAATATAGTAATGAACATCAGTAATATAAGTGTAAAATAAGGTTTACGTCTTAGCTAAATAAGAAATTTTCGCTAACATGAACTTTCAAAATTTTGGTCAGGTGGGCCCCCCCGAAATGAAATCCTGGCTACGTCCCTGGTGTCAGGGATATTGTGCGAACAACTAAACCCCATGGTCAACGAAATAATTGGACCATACCAATGCGGCTTTAGACCTGGCAAGTCCACCATTGACCAGATATTTACCCTGCGGCAAATCCTGGAGAAGACCCAAGAGATGCGGATCGACACCTACCACCTTTTTGTCGATTATAAAGTAGCCTTCGACAGCCCGCTACACGCAGAGAAAAAAATATGTTTGATCCAACAATATTCCAAGAGCAAAATATGTATTGTTAACATATTGTTGGATTCCTCATGTAGTATTGTAAATCCAAAAATAGTTTGTGTCAACTGAACAATATTTCTCTCTTTTCTTCGAAAATTTGTTTCTCTTCTCTCGCTATTCGATGCCGTGTTGAAAAAACAATTTTGGTGAGTTGTGGTGTGTTTGTATGACATGCTGCCTTTACCTTTGTTTTTGTGTGTATGTACTTGTGAGACTCTTGTTTTTATTTGTTTCTGTTTTGTTTCATTCTTCTTTCCTTTTCATGTTTGTTATGGTGTTTAATTATTCCTTATGTTGTGGTGGGTTCTTGTGGCTTTTTGTTTGTCTTTGTTGTCAGCCAATGCAGCAAACCATGTATTGTGTTCATCAATGATTGCAATATTATACGCGACATTTATATCCAAGTTATGCGAAAAGTGTATATGAGAAGTATATGTACTCAAATCAAAAATTTCTGGGCTGGTTTTCTGTATTGACAATACTTTTTGTAAACAAAATTAGATTATGATAGTTCCTACAATCGGTATTGTTAACGATTTTAACAATATTGCGGAAATTCGAAAGTTGTTTTTGTTTTCTATGTTTGGAACAAAAGATGGTATTTTTGGATTTGGATTACAATGTTTGAACAAAACAAATTCATTTTTGGAACCAAAACATATATTTTTGTTCCAACAAAAGCGAAAAATATTTTTTCTGTGCGTGTACGTTCAAAGGTATTCCAAGCCATGTCTAAATTTGGTATCCCCGCAAAGCTCATTCGGCTTTGTAAAATAACTCTAACTGACACAAGATCTTCAGTTAAAATAGGAAAGAACTTCTCCGAAGAGTTTTGTACCAAAAGAGGTTTCAGGCAAGGAGACAGCCTTTAGTGTGATCTTTTTAACATCCTGCTAGAAAAGGTTATACGAGAGGCAAACGTCAAAAGAAGTGGCACAATCTACACCAATAGCCACATGTTACTTGCTTTGCTGATAATATAGACATCATGGGACGATCAGTAAAAGAAGTAACCGATACCTTTATGAAGGTCGAAGGAGAATCTGCTAAAGTGGGTCTGGTGGTAAATGGCGAGAAGACCAAGTTGATGGAGTCGACGCGCAATGCGTCCATTGAGATCGGACCAACTGTTGAAGTTGGTTCCTATAATTTTGATGTAGTAAAATACTTCGTATACCTCGGCACCGCCGTAAACACAACAAACGGCATCAGTTGAGCAATAAAAAAAGATTTTATTGGCTACTTTGGCTTAAGTAAGCATTTCAAAAACAAAGCCACAACTCGTCAAACAAAAATAACGCTTTACAAAACACTGATACTACCTGTACTAATGAATGATTCCGAAGCCTGGGTACTTGCGCAAGCAGATAAGGCAGCGTTTGGCGTGTTTGAGAGAAATAATTTTCCGAAGGATCTACGGACCAATCTGCGTCGATGGTGAATATCGACGTCGCACGTTGGGGCAAGATTTAAAAAAAACGGGTCTTAATTGAAAAATTGAAACACAAATTTTAAATAATCTGTCTTGACAGGGTTAACGAGTACAAAATTCTACCTCACTAGCCAAAATAGCAAAGTCGTATGTTGTTTACTTTTCGTGTAGCACAGTGTTAAAGTTGAACATATTTTTAAAATTTAAGAAACAGGTGAAAAATATTAATTTTTGCTGCTTTTAAATCGACTTAACGTAGCTTTTGCTACATAAACTTGGCATTTTCAAAATGGATATTTCAAACAGAGGTAATTCTTAATATTTAAAAAAAAATATAGTGAAAAAGTCTTGTAGAAATGTGTTTAAAAAATTCATCAAAATGTGTCCAGATTGTGCATAATTTTGAAATGTATTGGAGTATAACAAAAAAGAGTGTCGAGAAGGTCGTAAGATTATTTTTTGTATTTTTCTCTTGATTGTTGTCTTTGATATTGCGCAAACAAAACTTGCGTCTAGCTTGCGCATTTTGAGTTATGTCAAAAATGGTGGAAATAGCTGTGGGTCAAATTTTTTGCATTTTGGGGTTTTTGTCTTCATTTTCCCTGTTATTGTTGTACAGTATGTCGTGGTTTGGTTTAATGTCTGTGGTCACCCTACATAAGACAATGTGTGCAGGTTCACCATTATGTTATAGTTACTATATAATGATTAATATGAAATGATGGCGATACACAAGGGGTGAAATCGCAAAAAAATGGAGATTAATTAAAAAAAATTAAATTCGGTTTTTGGTATAACTCTCGTTACATGGTAATGTGGTACAAAATTCTAAGTCTTTAACCAAAATGTCAAGATCATATATTGTTTACTTCTACAGTTACACTGTCATAAAGCTAAATTATTATTAATAATTTAAAGAACACCATAAAAAATTTAATTTTTTGGTGTATAAAGAGTAATATTTTTTACGCATCAAAAGTTCCCTTTATAGAATGGAATCGTCAACTCCAGTTAGAAATCTGAATCTTAGAAAAATATATTTATGGCAAAAGAAGTTTAGAAGCATATTAAAAATTAATTTAAAATGTATCCATTTTCCTAATTTTTGAAAAGCATTTAGAGTTAAAAAAGTAGCGGAATATTTTATATGGAGGTTATTCCAAAACGAAAATATATAGAAATATTTTCAATCCCTTCAAAATGCACAATTCACAATTTGAGCTAGTTTAGTTGCAATATATGCATAAAATATTGGAAAACCCCCAAATTTGACTGTATGGGGCCTATACCAAATCATTGACCTATATTGAAAAATTTTCACACTATGAATTTTTAGGCATTCAGAACTATAAATCCTAATTTACAGATAAATGTACTAACAAATGTGGTCAAGACCCCCGAAATACATAAAATCGGGAGATACCCTTGTATGGGAGCTACACTAAAATATTGACCTAACTTAATAATTTTTTGCCAAATATTAGCTTAACCAATAATTTATCATATTAGAAGATTTTAGATTCATATAATAAGAAATGTAGGCAAAACCGTAAAAACACGTCATGGTTTTTATGGTACTCATTTATGAGGGGCTTCGAATATACCTCTCCGATCCCTCAATTTGCACCAAAACTGTGTTCCGTTATATTGATAGAAGTGTAAACATTCGAAAAATATTAACATCAGATCACTTAAAATTTTCCCTGAATTAATCTCCGTTTTTTGGAATCTTGCCCCAATGCGCGTCGCATGAACTACGAGCTGTATCTGCTATACAACGACATCAATATAGTTAAACGTATCGAGATGCAGCGATTGCGTTGGCTAGGCCATATAATAAGAATGAGCGATGATGAACCCGCTAAAAAAGCGTATAAATACAGGCCAAAGAATAGATGCCGCAAACAAGTGGATGAAGAGATGACAAGGCGCGGTATTGCAGAAAGCGAAGCACTAAACAGAGAGAATTGGAGATCTTTTCTTAGTTCGTCTATGGAACAAATGTTCTGTAATGGGCCAGCTAGGTAAGTAAGTAAGAATCCTTCGTACCAAAAATCATCAGAAATAAGTTCTTATATTTTTGCCACTAAAAGTCTACTTGTTATTAGTCGAATTTTAGTGGCGAAAAAATAACTTATTATTTCTGGTGGTATGCCGTTGTTAAATTATCGCGTTAGTAGGTACATTTGTAATTACCTTTTTGCTGGAACGTTGTGGTTTTGAAATATTTACCTATTATCCAACATTCTAAGCCCTTCTTTATATAAAGTGAAATAAAAAAGCAATTCTCTTTATAAATTGTATTTTTAATTAACCTTAATTTTATTTCAAATGTTATCTTAAAAACTATTTGTTTTGTTTTATCAAACAATATCACTAAGCTACTGGTGCAACACTACGTTGTACCAGCTCCAAATGGTTCTTGATGAAACAGGTGGCACCACGATATGCCCATTCACAGGCGTTGCTACCCTGTTCGTTTTTGTCAACACATGCGGCAATTTTATCATGGACAGCATCATCATGATTGGCCTTGGCATGGACTCCAACTAACTGCTGATGGACACGTTCAACATTAAAACCATTGGTAACATCGAATAAGCCGAATTTAACGAAAACGCATTTCAAATAGCATTGTGTAACCGAATCATTTGGATATTGCCATTTCTTGTATTGTTCAACAAGATTTTCGGGAATCTCTAATTCGGCAATACATTCATTGCGGAATTGTAAAAGATTTTCACGTGTCTTCACAACAAATTCGGCTGAGGTCTAGAGGGAGGGACGAAGGCAACTATTACATTTTTGGATAATAAATAAAAATTGTACAACTTACCACAGCGAAAAATAAACAAACTGCAATTAATACTCTCATGATGATGGTAATGCGTATTCGTTGAATGCTAACAATGGACTGTGATTCGTTTAGGATTCTCAACGGCCTTATATAGTTAGAAAAAATGTAGAATTAATTTTACCTGTTTTACAAAAAACATGTGACTGAGCAATTTACAAAACCCACATCAAAAATGTCTATTGTTTTGAGGGATAATAATGAATTGCCCTTTTTATCAACACAAAATCCCATAAATAACTAAATTTCTTAAGCCATACCCTTGTTAATCCTGTTGTTCTAATAATCTTTGTGTACACATCCTAAACAGGCAGGTAGTGATTTTATAACCATCTTATTTTGTAAGATAATTTTTCAATTGCATGCAACAAGTTTTTGTGATCATGATAATCAACATTCAATAAGAGTTTTTTTTTAAATAAAGTAACAGATACGACAAGTAGAAAGGGATTAAGAAGAAAAAAGATTTTCCCAGGAAGTGTTATGAAAATTGATTACTGGAAACTGGAAACCACATGTTCTAAGAAATAGTCTATTCATAACAATTGAGCAAGGGCTATAGTAGGAACGTGCCGACTATGTGATACCCTATACCACTACCGCTATATTCACGAAAATTTGTATGGAGGTCGGGTTCAGACCAGAATAGACCCCTATAGTTTTTGGCTATGATATTTAGGGGGGTGAAATGGACCAAAAAAAAATTTATCCCATTTTGTAGCGGATCTGAAGGTTGCAATGGCAGTCTAATCGGCGCGAAATTTTATGTAAGATTTTTGTTTACGACAGAGAAGAAGCTTGGAATTTATCGTTATGATCAGATAATATTTTGCAGGCTAAATTGACCAGAACTTTTGTGTGAAAATTGATAAAGTTGTTGGTGAAATGACTATATCTTTATTCCTGGAAACTATGTTAAACTAATGTAAGTTATAGTTAGAAGAGAAATGTTTGACCTTTCCATTGATGCTTATTATGTTGATGTACGTGGTCAGAAAACAGAGTTACAGCCTAGTATATAAAGGGATTCCTCAGTTGTAATTGTGGGTAGTGTAACCTTTATCACGCTAGAGATCGCAGTTATAGTTCAATACCGAGAAATGTTTTCACGAGGTAATAGTTTTGGTTAAGGATTGTTAATAATGATCGGTTAGTATTTAGCGTGTAAGCTTGACCATAACTTTTGTGGGAAAAATATCAAAATTTTATTTTTAATCAGTAATGTCAATTCTGGTGCATATTTGGACAACTTACTTACTTACCGAACTAAGAAAAGATCTACAATTCTCTCAGTTTAGTGCTTCGCTTTCTGGAATACCGCGCCTGCCAATTCTGCGTGCACCGCCATGTGGCCCGAATTTATACGCCTTTTTAGCGGGTTCATCATCGCTCATTCTTATGATATGGCCTAGCCAACGCAATCGCTGCATCTCGATACGTTTAACTATATTGATGTCGTTATATAGCAGATACAGCTCGCGGTTCATACGACGTCGATATTCACCGTCAACGCAGATTGGTCCGTAGATCTTTCGAAGGATTTTTCTCTCAAACATGCCAAGCACTGCCGTTTACCGCCAGACCCACATTAGCAGATTCTCCTTCGACCTTCATAAAGGATCGGTTACTTCTTTTACTGATCGTCCCATGATGTCTACATCATCAGCATAAGCAAGTAACATGTGACTATTGGTGTAGACTGTGCCACTTCTTTTGACGTTTACCCCTCGTATAACCTTTTCTAGCAGGATGTTGAAACCTCTTTTGGTACAAAACTCTTCGGAGAGGTTCTTTCCTATTTTAGCTGAAGATCTTGTGTCAGTTAGAGTCATTTTACAAAGCCGAATGATGTTTGCGGGGATACCAAATTCAGACATGGCTTGGAATACCTTTAAACGTAGCGGGCTGTCGAAGGCACAATATCCTTGACACTATCTTGTAGGCGATAGGGAGAAAGCTTATGTCCCTATAGTTGGAGCATAAAGTCTTATCTCCTTTCTTACGGACAGGACACAGGATGCTCAGGTTCCAATCGTCGGGTACGCGTTCTTCCTGCCAGATGGAGCTAACTAGCTGATGCATACATACGGTGACCAATATTTTTGGATGAAAAAAGAGTACATGTACACATTGATGAAAAGATACTGATCAAAAAGAGGACGGAAATTTTATGATATTTTAACAAAAAATTCTACTAACTTTAACGGGTTATAGCCAATTGCAAATTTAAAAAATAGAAATATTTTATTTGATCTTTTTAAAGTAGAGGTAGAATAGAATATGTTGACCGAGCCGATCGGACAAAAATTGTCTGAGATATGAGCTTATTTGTATTATACTTGTTACGGATGATCCGATCTTCATAAGATTTTTTAGGATTATTATAAATACAAAATGTTGTCCTTAAGCGAGAACTTATTTTAATTTTTTGACAGATTTGTAGCGAAAAACTATCCAAAATCGAAATTTTGACTTTGACAGTTCACCTAAAAAATTGTGAATATTTTTTAATTTCGTTTCGCTTAAGGACAAGATTATTTGGTTTTTAATGAACCCACAAAAATATTTTCTGATAGGTTTATTCGTTTTTAAGCTACAGTGGGCACCGCAAACTGCTTCAGTAAAAACAGTGTTTCGTAGGCGGGCATTTGTCAGAAAACACTTCAATATTTTTCCAACGAAAAAATTCGAAATTAGTTCAAGGTGTGACCTTTCAGATAAAAATAATCTCCTAACAAAAGTTTGGTAGAATTTATTAAAAAAGTCATAAACAACTGTATTCACAAGTATTCTTGAAACAATTCAAAAATAGAGGACATAGAGTACGTCCACTTAAAATAGAGGACAAATAGAGTACGTTAAAAAAATAGAGTACGCACACCTAAAATAGAGTACTGTACTCTATAATAGAGTACGGTTGGTCACCGTATGCATACGCCTTATCAGCGTGTCGCCTCCGGTTTTAGCCCAGATAAAGCCACTGGTCGTTTAAACGCCACAAAAAATGGTTGCAAAAATTGACGTAAAACTCTGTTTTTTTTTTTAATATTTTTGTGGAGTTTTTTTGCATTTTGTTATAGTATTGTCTAATATCTGTCATTTCACGCTTGTAACGCTTCATTTGACCTACGCATTTCCACGCAATTGACCTAAAACCCAAGCTATTCAAAAAAATCGACTTTTTTGTAATTTTCGACTTTTGATGAAAAATTTAAATATGCGATAAAAATTTAATCAAAAATGATAGAATCATATAAAGTCAGGGATTTGTTAGGGGTATAGTAAGAGTATTTTCTCAATCAAAAACCAAGGGATTGGTATGTGAGGATACACCTATGTTACCCTCCAAAGTTTTTGGAACTTTTAAAAGAAGACCCGATTGCAGGAAAACTATACGTTTTAGAGAAAAAAGTTATCTATTAAAAAATGCTTAAAAAAATCTCAGAAATATAATTTTCATAAAAAATTTTAAGTTTTCTCGCAAAAAAATTCTCGGCGCTAAGTGGGTTAAACAGTTCGACTGGTAGGACATCACCTCCTGCTGCCTTATTATTCTTCAGCCGGTTTATTGCTCTCTTTACCTCGTCTTGGCCGGGTGGTATACATTCAATACCATCTTCTGGGATTGGATCTGTGGTATCTTCGTCGACTTCGCTACTATTGGATACCAACAATTTGGAAAAATGCTCTTTCCATATCCTTAGCACCATATCTGTATCAGTTACCAGATTACCTTGCTGGTCTCTACAGGAGGATGTACCAGTTCCAAAGCCATCAGTTTAATGTTTCACCCTTTGGTAGAATTTTCAGACTTCATTCTGTCTCCTGTACATCTCGATTTGTTCACACTCCCGCTCTTTCATCTCTCCCTTTTTTCCCGCGGAAAGACGTTTCTCCTCTCTCCATTTCTTCCGATACCTCGCTCGTACGCTACGCGTTGCTACTGATTGTAAAGTAGCCCTATATGCCGCATTTTTATACCCTCAGCCTTTAGGCTAAAGAGGGTATTTACACTTTGATACGACCAAAAATGTGCCTCATAGAAATAATGGTTTTAGACCCCAAGTATGTTTGTACGATATCCGTTTCAGACAATTTTGAGTAGATCTAGCAATGTCCGTCCGTCTGTCTGTCTGTCGGTCTGTCTGGCTGGCTGGCTGGTGCGCACGATAACTCTCGAACGGATCAATCGATTCGGTTCAAATTTTGGGTATCGAAATATTTTGTCCAGATTCGATTTAAGTTCGAAGATGGGCCATATAGGTCCACTCCTTCAGGTACCTCCCCCACAAATGTTCAAAAATTGGCGCAAAATTTGTGCGCACGATAACTCTTGCAGGGAATAACCGATTTGGTCCATACTTTGCACATCGTGTAATTTCTACCAAACTTAGATGAGGTTCCAATATGGACTCAATCGGTCCACTCCTTCGGGTACCTCCCACACAAAATTTTGGTCTCGAATCGCTTTGATTTTTGTTTACGCAAGTTGTATTCGCTGTCCTCTATACGACGCTGTAAGTTTCATTGGGGGCAAGTCCATACTTCCTGAGAAAATAGCCTGAAAGTTACAAAAAACCCTATGACACCTGTGTAGTGGTTGGAGCGCAAGATAACTCTGGAACGGATCTGCCGATTCGGTCCAAAATTTGGCTTTCGTAATATTTTGTTCAAACTTAGTTCAAGTTCAAAGATGGATTATATCGGTCCACTCCTTCCGGTACCTCACCCACAAAAGTTCGAAAATGTTCGGAAAATTTGTGCGTACGATAGCTTTAGAAGGAAGTAACCGATTTGGTCCATACTTTGCACATTATGAAATTTCTACCAGACTTAGATGAGGTTCCAATATGGACCCAATCGATAAACTCCTTCGAGTACCTCCCACATAAAAATGTAGGAAAAGTTCAGTTTAGGACCTGGTCTCGAATCGCTTCGATTTTTGTTTACGCAAGTTGTATTCGCTGTCCTCTATACGACGCTGTAAGTTTCATTAGGGGCAAGTCCATACTTCCTGAAAAAATAGCCTGAAAGTTGAAAAACAAACCCTATGACACCATTTTTATGGATGGAGGCGCAAGATAATTCTCGAACGGAAATGGCGATTCCGGCCAAAATTTGGCCTTCGTTATATTGTTTCCAAACCTAGTTTAAGTTCGTAGATAAGCCATATCGGTCCACTCCTTCAGGTACCTACCCCACAAAGGTTCAAAAATATTCGGAAAAATTGTGCGCACGGTAACTCTTGATGGGAGTGACCGATTTGGTCCATACTTTACACATTCTCATAATATCTACCAGATATAGATCAGGTTCGAATATGGACTATATTTGTCCACTCCATCCCATACCTCCCACACAAAATTTTGGATAAGTTCACTTTAAGACCTGCTATTGAACCGCTTTGATTTTTGTTGAAGCAACTTACATTCGCTGCCTCAATTACGATGGTAAAAGTTCTTTCAGGGGCAAGTCCATACTTCTTGAGAAAACAGCCCGAAGGGTGTAAAAACCCCCTATGGCACCCCATGGTCTATGTCGGTCCATTCCTTTAAGTATCTTTTCCGCAAAATTTTTGAACTTTACTCCTAATCAACATTTTTGTCGGTTCATACGACCAACATTTTGAAAGTTTTTTGTGAAAAAAATGTTTCAATTTGCACAGGCTGAGGGTATATCTCTGTCGGCAAAGCCGACTGATACTTTCTTACTTGTTCTCTTAAGCAGTTGGGCCAGTTGAGTGGAATATGCTGTGGTTATCTGTTCTGATTGCAGCTTACCGATGTCCAACTTCCGTGTTGTGTCTGTTCGTACTTTGTTTGCTACATTTAATCTGGTACGTACCTTTCCTGCAACAAGGTAGATGCCCGAGTCGATGTTTCCACCTCGGAATGATCGTACATCCAACACGCTTGATGCATGTCTTCAATCTATCACAACGTCATCAATTTGATTTCTTGTTCTTTGATCTGGCGACAGCCAGGTGCCCTTATGATTATCGAGATGCTTAAATCTGGTACTGCTAACTAACATGTTTCTTGCAGCTGCAAAGTCTATCAGCCTCATACCATTGTCAGATGTTTCACAGTGGAGACAGAATTTCCCGACTGTTGGGCCAAAGATATTCTCCTTTTCAATTTTGGCATTAAAATCGCCTAGTATAATTTTAATGTCATTGGCAGGGTAACGGTAATAAGTTTCTTTTAAGCGCTCGTAAAATATATCTTTGGTCTGTTCGTCATTGTCTTCAGTGGGAGCATGAGCGCAAATAAAGCTGATGTTGAAGAATTTTGCTTTCAATCGAATTGCAGCGAGTCTTTCATTCACTGGGGTGAAGCTGGAGACCAGATGTTTTAACCTCCGACCAACTACAAAGCCGCAACCAAACTCATGCTTTGTGCCATGGCAGCTATAATACAGTGCGTCACCTTTAGGTGTTGTTGTGACGCTTTTCCCGTTCCATCGTAATTCCTGTATGACAGTAATGCCGGCCTTGCACTTTTCAAGTACATCTGCCAATGCGTAAACTGCACCTTCTCTATAAAGAGTGCGAACATTCCAGGTGCAGATTCGCAGATCATGGTCCTTAAAACGTTTTCGGGGTTCGTCAACTTTAGAGGGGTTTGTTTTTCTTTTCTTTAGTTTTTTTCATAGTAGGCTGTTTTTTCTAGGGGAGGGTTACTAACCCGACGCCCAAACCCACGTTTTTAACGTTCTTATGGGTGAAAGCGCGGCACATGTTGGCTCACCATCTTTAACGGTTGTTAAAGGCAGTTCCCCTGGTGACACCATGCGGAGGTCAGTGTCCACTTGAGATAAAAGAGGGACCAAGATAAATCCTGGTCTTTGCCATGTTAAAGCCGGTCAGGACCGTTCCTTGGTATCTTCCATCCCCTACCTCACCCATTCGGACAACTTACGAAAACTAAACTTGAAAACCAACTCTTAACCTCTCACTTGATGCAAATTATATCAATGTAGCAATTACATCAAGGAATTACTGTCTAACATCACGGTGCGCCTGAACCAACTTTATATGGAAGGTGCTTACACCTGGGAAGTTTTTGCAGATTTTGAATTTACAATGTTCATAGATGAGAAAAATAAAAAAAATCGATATTCACATTGTTAGGGTTCTTTCGGTTTTCACGATTTTGCGTGGAATTGGCCTTTATAATATTTTCGTAGGTTTCAGAATTTTTAAGATATAGAAGTTCATATTCGGACAATGCACTGACAGTATCACCTCTTTATAAAACAATGTCATGTTTGGTGCACCCTAGCTTACTTTAAATGACAACCGCTTACACCTGGGAAGTTTTTGCAGAATCTGAAACAGCAAAAAATCGCTGGAGGAATTTAATAAAGGGTTTTTTAGGTTTTCAGGATTTTGTATGGAAACCGCAAGCGCCTTTAAAATGGGGCTAAAAACTGTTGTAGAGATTTTTAACTGCTACAACTTTTTCTTTAGTCCCATTTCGATAGCACTCGAGGTTTCCAAGCAAAATCCTGAAAACCTAAAAACCCTTAAAAATGTGACCTTTGACCGCGATTTATTTCAAAATACCTTCGTCGATTTTTTGTTTTTTATTTTATTTTTATACCCTCAGCCTTTAGGCTAAAGAGGGTATTTACACTTTGATACGACCAAAAATGTGCCTCATCGAAATAATGGTTTTAGACCCCAAGTATGTTTGTACGATATCCGTTTCAGACAATTTTGAGTAGATCTAGCAATGTCCGTCCGTCTGTCTGTCTGTCTGGCTGGCTGGTGCGCACGATAACTCTCGAACGGATCAATCGATTCGGTTCAAATTTTGGGTATCGAAATATTTTGTGCAGATTCGATTTAAGTTCGAAGATGGGCCATATAGGTACACTCCTTCAGGTACCTCCCGCACAAATCTTCAAAAATTTTCGCAAAATTTGTGCGCACTATAAATCTTGTAGGGAATAACCGATTTGGTCCATACTTTGCACACCGTGTAATTTCTACCAAATTTATATGCGGTTCCAATATGGACTCAATCGGTCCACTCCTTCGGGTACCTACCACACAAAATTTCGGAAAAGTTCAGTTTAGGACCTGGTCTCGAATCGCTTTGATTTTTGTTTACGCAAGTTGTATTCGTTGTCCTCTATACGATGCTGTTAGTTTCATTGGGGGCAAGTCCATACTTCCTGAGAAAATAGCCTGAAAGTTACAAAAAACCCTATGACACCTGTGTAGTGGTTGGAGCGCAAGATAACTCTCGAACGGATCTACCGATTCGTTCCGTATGACACAATGTTTATGGGTGGAAGCGCGAGATAATTCTCGAACGGAAATGCCGATTCCGGCCAAATTTTGGCCTTCGTAATATTGTTTCTAACCTTAGTTTAAGTTCGTAGATAAGCCATATCGGTCCAATATTCGAACAAATTGTGCGCACGATAACTCTTGAAGGGTCGGAACGATATGATCCATACTTTACGCATCCTAATATATCTACCCTATATAGATCGGGTTTGAATCTCAAGTTTTAAATCTGCTTCAAAAAAGTATATTTCAGATGATATTGAGTCACTTCTGCTATAGTACTGATTAATGAATGAAATATTTTAATTATTATGTTATTTGCGATTACTTGTGTATTTGAAATTACGTACAGTGTAATGTATAATTATTTTATTTTTATACCCTACACCACTATGTGGGGAGGGTATTATAAGTCGGTTTTGGCCAAAAAGTTTGTAACGCATCGAAATAATGGTCGTAGACCCATACTTATATATATCAAAATGAATGTCTCGACGAGCTGAGTCGATCTGGCTATGTGTGTCCGTCCGTCAGTCCGTCCGTCCGTCCGTCTGTCCGTCTGTCCATCTAAACCTTGTAATCACGCTACAGGCCGCAATTTTGATCGGATCGTCACGAAATTTTGGATGTTGATGGGGGTCCCGGAGGGGAAGAAGCCTATTGATTTTGGGGATGGTCGGATAATATTTAGGGGTCGGAAAGGGCAAAAAACTTAGGTGGATAAAAAGACAACGTTTTTTTCCAAAGCCAATATCTCAGCTTCTATATGGAGTATACCAAAAGCAGAACCTGACGATGAAAGCAGAAAATATCACCTTTCTAATGATGTAAAGTAGGTGCTCGTAGGTGATCAAACAACGAAGATATCGCAATAGTAGCAAATAAACCCCCAATTTTCATTTTTGCGATTTTAATTATATTGACAAATATCACAGCTTTGGTTGAAAATTTTCCAAAAGCAAAGCCTGACTATGAAAGTTGAAGATCCCGTCTTTACAATGATGCAAACTAGGTCGGCGTAGGTAACCAAATAACGGAGATATCGCAATAGTCGGTAATACATCCCATTTTTCTATTTTTTTGGAAATCACGCTACAGGTCGCAATATTGATCGGATCGTCACGAAAATTTGAGGGTTAAAGGGGGTCTCACAGATGAAGTAGCATATTGATTTTGGTGATGGTCGGATAATATTTAGGGGTCGGAATGGGCAAACACTTATTTGGAGAAAAGTCAACATTTTATTTCAAAACCAATATCTCTGTTTCTTTAAGAGGTATATCAAAAGCAAAACTTGGAAAGGAAAGTAGAAAATATCACCTTTACAACGGTGTAAAGCAGGTTGTCGTAGGTGGTCAAATAGCAAAGATATGGCAATAGCCGATAATGCATCCCATTTTCCGATTTTTTTGTAATCACGCTACAGGTCGCAATTTTGATCGGATGGTCACGAAATTTTGGGGGTTAATGGGGGTCCCACAGAGGAAGAAGCCTACTGATTTTAATGATTGTCGGATAATATTCAAGGGTCGGAATGGGCAAAAACTTATTTGGAGAAAAGGTCAACGTTTTATTTCAAAGCCAAAATCTCTGTTTCTTTAAGAGGTATATCAAAAGCAAAACCTGGCAAGGAAAGTAGAAAATATCACCTTTACAACGATGTAAATTAGGTTGTCGTAGCTGCTCAAACAACAGAGATATCGCAATAGTCGGTAATGCATCCCATTTTCCGATTTGTTTGTAATCACGCTACAGGTCGCAATTTTAATCGGATCGTCACGAATTTTTTGGGAGTTGATGCGGGTCCCACATGGGAAGAAGCCTATTGATTTTGGTGATAGCCGGATAATATTTAGGGGTCGGAATGGGGAAAAACTCATTTGGAGACAACTTCAACGTTTTATTCTTTGTGTATATATTGGCTTCTAGTAGGGGTATTCCAACGACAAAGCCTGTCAATGGAAGAAGAAAATATTACGTTTGCATTGGTGTAAAGCAGGATGGCGAAGGTGGTCAAACAAGGGAGATACCACAATAGTCGGTAATGCATCCAATTCTTCCATTTTTTTTTGCAATCAAGCTACAGGTCGTAATTTTGATCGGATGGTCACGAAATTTTTTGGTTGCTTATGGGGGTCCCAGGGACAAAGAGGCCTATTATTATTTTTGATGGTAGTCGGTTTATATTCCCTAAAAGAAATGTTTACCAGTGAAAAGCTTATGCACAGGGGTAGTGGTGTAGGGTATCACATGGTCGGCCGCGTCCCGACTATAGCCTTTGCTCACTTGTTATTTATAAAATTCATGACTAAATAATAATTTGCCAACTAGTCCCAATTATGCCTCCCGGCGCGGGACCCTCTTTATATTGAATTAAATTGATTTGTAAATAAAACAAGTAAAAAAGTGTCAGTCGGCTTTATCGACAGATATATACCCTCAGCCAAGGTGAAGTGAAACTTTCACCTACGGACAGATCGAATGTATTTAAGGTCTCTTCAGACTTTTGTGGCCCTTTTTGGCCATTTGAACTTGCCGACAAAAATGTGGATTAGGAATTAACTGCACTAAGACACAAATGTTGAACTTTTGTGGGGGAGGTACCCTTAGGGAGGACCGATATAGGCCATTTTAGAAATTAAACTAAATTTTGACAAAATATTAGGAGATCCAAAGTTTGGACCAAATTGGTTGGCCCATTCAAGTGATATCGTCCTAGCATTTTAGTGACATTTTTAAATATTGGGGAGAAGTACCGGAAGTTGTGGACCGGTATTGCCCCATGAAACTAAGTTTGGATATAATATGACGAAGACCAAATGTTGGACCAAATCGGTTGAACAGTTCGAGAGTTATCGTGATCTCCGACCGCCACATATTGACGTAGGCGGTTTTTACACCTTCCGGTTTGTTTTCCCAAGAAATATAGAGGTAGCGAATGCAAATCGCTTCAACAAAAATCAGAGTGATTTGAGAGCAGGTCTTAAAGTGAACTTATCGAACATTTTGTGTGAGAGGTACCAGAAGGAGCCGACAAATATACTATATATTCGAACCTGATCTATATCTCGTAGATATATTAGAATGTGCAAAGTTTGGATTACATCGGTCGCTCCCTTCAATAGTTATCGTGCGTACAATTTTTCCGAACATTATTGAACTTTTGTGGGGGAGGTACCTGAAGGAGTGGACCGATATGGCTTATCTTCGAAAATAAACTATGTTTGGACAAAATATTACGAATGCCAAATTTTGGACCGAATCGGCAGACCCGTTCGAGGGTTATCTTGCGCTCCAACCACTACACACGGTGTCAAAGGGGCTTTTTGCAACTTTCAATCTATTTTCTCAGGAAGTATGGATTTGCCGCTGATGAATCTTGAACCGTCGTATAGGGGGCAGCAAGTACAAATTGTTACAAAAAAAAAACAAAGCGATTTGAGAGCTGTTCTTAAACTGAACTTCTCCGAAATTTTGTGTGGGAGGTACCCGAAGGAGTGGAGCGATTGAGTCCATATTGGAACCTCATCTAAGTCTGGTAGAAATTTCGCGATGTGCAAAGATTGGATCAAATCGGTTCCTCCCTTCAAGAGTTATCGTACACACAAATTTTCCGAACATTTTCGAACTTTTGTGGGGGAGGTACCGGAAGGAGTTGACCGATATAATCCATCTTTGAACATGAACTAAGTTTGGGCAAAATATTACGAAAGCCAAATTGTGGACCGAATCGGCAGATCCGTTCGAGAGTTATCTTGCGCTCCAACCACTACACACGGTGTTAAAGAGGCTTTTTGCAACTTTCAAGCTATTTTCTCAGGAAGTATGGATTTGCCGCTGATGAAACTTGAACCGTCGTATAGGGGGCAGCAAGTACAAGTTGTTACAACAAAAACCAAAGCGATTCGAGAGCTGCTCCTAAACTGAGCTTCTCCGAAATTTTGTGTGGGAGGTACCCGAAGGAGTGGAGCGATTGAGTCCATATTGGAACCTCATCTAAGTCTGGCAGAAATTTCACGATGTGCAAAGATTGGATCAAATCGGTTCCTCCCTTCAAGAGTTATCGTGCGCACAAGTTTTGCGACAATTTTTGAACATTTGTGGGGGAGGTACCTGAAGGAGTGGACCTATATGGTCCATCTTCGAACTTAAATCGAATCTGGACAAAATATTTCGATACCCAAAATTTGAACCGAATCGATTGATCCGTTCGAGAGTTATCGTGCGCACCAGCCAGCCAGACAGACAGACAGACAGACGGACAGACAGACAGACGGACGGACATTGCTAGATCTACTCAAAATTGTCTGAAACGGATATCGTACAAACATACTTGGGGTCTAAAACCATTATTTCGATGAGGCACATTTTTGGTCGTATCAAAGTGTAAATACCCTCTTTAGCCTAAAGGCTGAGGGTATAAAAATTGACTCACGTAGTCCAACAAAAAATAACGAAAACCCATAACTACATGTAATTCAAGCTGTCAAATAAATGTTTTCGAAATTTAATGGAAGTTCCAAAATAACTCATATTTTCGGTATATTCTTGAAAATCATGACATTTCATGAATGTTATTCTTAAAAAGGGTTAAATACTAACAAGTATCAACAATATTAGGCATAGAATATCCCTACTAGGAGGGTTACCATATGGACCAAGGGAGTACCAGGTCATATTACATATAAACAGGATTCTATAGGTCTTATACCGGGAATATCTGAAAACTAAGGCGTTTTATGATTTTTTTTAGTTCACCACTGCCATCAATTACAATAAATATTACCTACAGAATAATTAGATCAGGGGGGTTGCCAGATCTACTAAAAGGTGCCAGGTTATATAAACAGTAAACGAGGCCACCTGGATCCATAACCAGGGCTTAAAATTTGTATATTTAACTCAAATTGAATTAAGGGATAAGGGAATTCTCTAACATAAGCCAAAATATGACATAAAATTAAAAAAATCGCTTAGAAATGCATATATAAGTTATTGTCAGTCTATGCGAAATGTGTCCAATAGGTCGAAAAATGCATTTCTGAAAATTGTCGAAACCTGTACCCCATATATTTCTAGCAATATTGGTCTCCTACTGCGATATTTCCGATTGTTTAGTGAAATGCCATTATCTCTTAATTAATTTTAAGTAAAAAAAAAAAAACAAACGTCGGTGCCCTGTTTTGGGGCCCAGGTGGCCTCGTTCACTGTTTATATAACCTAGTACCTTTTTAGTCGATCTGGAAACCCTTCTGATCTAGTTATGCTGTAGGTAATATTTATTGTATTTGATGTCAGTTCATCCTCGTGATCTAAAAAAACTCATAAAACGTTTTAGTTTTCACATATTCCCGGTTTAAGACCTATAGGACCCTGTTTACATGTAATATGACCTGGTACTCCCTTGGTCCATATGGTAACCCTCCTAGTAGGGATATTCTATGCCTAATATTGTTGATACTTGTTAGTATTTAACCCTTTTTAAGAATAACATTCATGAAATGTCATGATTTTCAAGAATATACCGAAAATATGAGTTATTTTGGAACTTCCATTAAATTTCGAAAACATTTATTTGACAGCTTGAATTACATGTAGTTATGGGTTTTCGTTATTTTTTGTTGGACTACGTGAGTCAATTTTTATACCCTCAGCCTTTAGGCTAAAGAGGGTATTTACACTTTGATACGACCAAAAATGTGCCTCATCGAAATAATGGTTTTAGACCCCAAGTATGTTTGTACGATATCCGTTTCAGACAATTTTGAGTAGATCTAGCAATGTCCGTCCGTCTGTCTGTCTGTCTGGCAGGCTGGTGCGCACGATAACTCTCGAACGGATTAATCGATTCGGTTCAAATTTTGGGTATCGAAATATTTTATCCAGATTCGATTTAAGTTCGAAGATGGGCCATATAGGTCCACTCCTTCAGGTACCTCCCCCACAAATGTTAAAAAATTGTTGCAAAACTTGTGCGCACGATAACTTTTGTAGGGAATAACCAATTTGGTCCATACTTTGCACATCGTGTAATTTCTACCAAACTTAGATGAGGTTCCAATATGGACTCAATCGGTCCACTCCTTCGGGTACCTCCCACACAAAATTTCGGAAAAGTTCAGTTTAGGACCTGGTATCGAATCGCTTTGATTTTTGTTTACGCAAGTTGTATTCGCTGTCCCCTATACGACGCTGTAAGTTTCATTAGGGGCAAGTCCATACTTCCTGAGAAAATAGCCTGAAAGTTACAAAAAACATTATGACACCGTGTGTAGTGGTTGAAGCGCAAGATAACTCTCAAACGGATCTGCCGATTCGGTCCAAAATTTGGCTTTCGTAATATTTTGTCCAAACTTAGTCCAATTTCAAAGATTGATTATATCGGTCCACTCCTTCCGGTACCTCCCCCACAAAAGTTCGAAAATGTTCGGAAATTTTGTGCGTACGATAACTCCTGAAGGGAGTAACCGATTTGGTGCATACTTTGCACATTATTAAATTTCTACCAGACTTAGATGAGGTTCCAATATGGACTCAATCGGTAAACTCCTTGGAGTACCTCCCACACAAAATTTCGGAAAAGTTTAGTTTAGGACCTGCTCTCGAATCGCCTTGGTTTTTATTGTAACATCTTGTATTCACTGTCCCCTATACGAAGGTACAAATTTTCTCAGGGGCAAGTCCACACTTCCTGAAAAAATAGCCTGAAAGCTGAAAAACAAACCCTATGAAACCATGTTTATGGGTGGAAGCGCAAGATAATTCTCGAACGGAAATGCCGATTCCGGCCAAAATTTGGCCTTCGTAATATTGTTTCCAAACTTACATTAAGTTCGTAGATAAGCCATATCGGTCCACTCATTCAGGTACCTACCCCACAAAAGTTCAAAAATATTCGGAAAAATTGTGCGCACGATAACTCTTGATGGGAGTGACCGATTTAGTCCATACTTTACACATTCTCATAATATCTACTAGATATAGATCAGGTTCGAATATGGCCTATATTTGTCCACTCCATCCCGTACCTCCCACACAAAATTTTGGATAAGTTCACTTTAAGGCCTGCTATTGAATCACTTTTATTTTTGTTGAAGCATCTTGCATTCGCTGCCTCAATTACGATGGTAAAAGTTGTTGCAGGGGCAAGTCCATACTTCTTGGCAAAACAGCCGCAAGGGTGTAAAAACCCCCTATGGCACCCCCATGGTCTATGTCGGTCCATTCCTTTAAGTACCTTTTCCGCAAAATTTTTGAACTTTAATCCTAATCAACATTTTTGTCGGTTCATACGACCAACGTTTTTAAACCCCCTAAATACATAAGGTTTTTTGTGAAAAAAGTGTTTCAATTTGCACAGGCTGAGGGTATATCTCTGTCGGCAAAGCCGACTGATACTTTTTTACTTATTATTTATACATCCAATCTTGTCTTAAATAAGTCTACCAACTATTTTATGCAAAACCCCAACGTTTTTATCCCATTTATCAATGATTTTTCATAAATTAATACAGAAAAATTTTAGTTTTCTTGGTTCGAAAACAATTAATTGACAAACTGTGTGTGTTTTCCTTTATAGTTTTTATTTGTTTAAAAGCCCAGTAGACGGAGAGAAAAAATATGATTGATCCAATAATATTCGAAGAGCAAAATATGTATTGTAAAGATATTGTTAGATTCCGTATGTAGTATTGTGACTCCAACAATCGTTTTTGTTAATTATAACTAGACATCGGATTTTTGCATGTTTTTTATTTCTCGTCCGATTGGACTCAAATTTTGGATCTAGGCATTATAAGGGTCAATTTTTCGATATTTGGGGTCATATCAAAAACATGCAAAAAATATGCAAAAAATATGCAAAATATATGCAAAAAATATGCAAAAAATATGCAAAATATGCAAAAAAATATGCAAAATATGCAAAAAATATGCAAAATATGCAAAAAATATGCAAAATATGCAAAAAATATGCAAAATATGCAAAAAATATGCAGAATATGCAAAAAATATGCAAAATATGCAAACAGATTTTGGTCGAAAATCGTCATAAAAGTCGTAAAATTGTCATTTAAAGTTGGAAAAACCATCAAAAATACATAACAGTGTTCTAAAATAAGACTGTTGACCGTATAACGTCGATTTTTTAGCAGATTATTGTGTTATCGAGACCTCTTACGAAGGTGTGGTGTAGGGTATTAAAGTATGGTATTGTAATACAATTTTTTTATTATTAAACTATGTAAAAATATTAAATTTGATAAAATATCAAATGTTCTATGTAAAATTCAATATTTTCTTTGTTATAATTTGTAGCGTTGGACTGTTTATTGTTCAAAGGGAACAAATCGAGGTCGGATTTTTTAAGGCGGCAACCGCATAAAGTTTTTAGTTTGGTCAGATTTTAAGACTGTCAAAGTTTGAGCACAAATGGAATTTGGTAACATGTGCCACTGGGGCCTCGACCTTGTGAAAATCTCGATTTTTTGGCTATTTAGCGATTTCGGCGACCCATTTCTCTGGAATGGTTAAAGCTTTTTGTCCATATTAAGCACTAAATTAAAGGCCATTCTGTTCTTAACATTTCTTGCTGAACAATAAACTAAGTAAGTATTACAGAATTCGAGATAATAAAGCCAATGTCCCGAAAAACTTGACTAGGTACGCCTTTGTGCGAAAATGGAGACTATTAAAAAAGATTTTCTTCATTTTTATCAATTTTTGGAATGAAAACAAATGTCTTTTACATTTTGTTCTAAATTAAATTTATTAGGGAGTCAGACATCATGTAGTTTTGGAGCTATCTGGGTACAGCGGACTACTTGAAGGACGCTCTCTATGTAGTTCGCAAGCTGTTTACCATCCTTTTCGCCTCCTAGAAATTCGGAGTTAATGCTTAATCTCTTGAACAACAAGAATTATGCCAGACCTTTTTCTAGGATTTTCGGCAGTTGCTCTTTTGGAAGTTTGGATCGAATATATCTGAATAAATTTGAATCTTTGCTTTGTTAAGATTTTTGTCGCCTTTTGGCTCTTTACGGCGTTTTGCACTGTTTGATCCAACAATGCCAGGTCAGCAAGTTCAGGACTAAGATACCACAGATTATTAATTATTTTGTTATTTCCTTTTTCTGAAATTTGTGTGTCAATATTTTCATATTTCAATACATTTTCAATGAGGTGTAGGTCTTGTTTTGATGCTAAACGTATCGTAGAATCTGAAGAACCATCTGTCCCGAAAACAATCAAGTGCGGCTTCAAGAAAATCGTAACTATGCAATTGTCATTGGTGCTGGACTACTGTAAGGTGTATATGAACGTTACTAGTATCATTATGGCTACAGTAGAAGCTATCGGAGAGGATTCCTACAAATATAAGATCTCTAGAAGCTTTATCCGTGAACAGCGGAGAATAAACCGTGAAAAATAAACGCAACAGCTTCAAGGAACGAGGCTGTTTGTGTGCACTGGCATGGAAAACTATTACCAGATATTCTCAAAACAGAGAAGAAAAAAACGGGTTGCTGTTCTGATATCACATGGGGGTAAAGAACAACTCCTAGGCGTTCCTGAAACTGACAGTAGCTCATGGGAGAAACAAGAACTAGCAGTGTACAAATGCCTAGAAAAATGGGGTCTCACCAGCTCGAGCAGATATTAGGTCGAGAGCTTCTCTACTACCGTACAAACTTGTAAGAAAATTTTTGAGAGGGATTTTTGACTGCAAGTTTGGAAGCACATCCGTACATCAACCAAACATATTCAAGCGATTTCTACAAGAATAGTCTGCGATTGACAAATCTAAGTTCGAAGTAGGCGAGAGTGTTTTAAATCTACTGCCCAGCCCACTTCCCAAGAACAAGAGGCCGTAGAAGCTCCTTGCGTTTAAATCGTTCGAGACTGGACGCCCCCAAAATGTTTTTTCTATTTTATTTATTTATTTGGTATTCCACACGACAACAACTGAGTGTTATAAGTGAGAGTTTGGGTTATTGATTTTACAAAACGTATAATGAACAAGATAATGTTTATATAGATATAATATAGGATATATTGGGTAAACATTATCAATAGGTTAAAAAGAAATAGAGACAATAGATTGAGTTTAATACAAAAAATAGTGGAAACGATATTCAGAAATATTTTTAGGTCCAAAACAAGACAAGACAAACATTGAAGATTTACTTAGTACGAAAGGCATTCACAAACAAATATCAGATAAAGGAAATAACAAAATGATAAATCATACGTGGTACCTTAGTCCTGAACTTATTGGTCTGGCATTGTTTGATCTGATAGTGCGAACACCGTAAAGATCCAAAAGACGACAAAAATTTTAACAAAGCAAAGATAGAAATTTCTCCAGAAATATTGGATCCAAACTTACAAAAATCAACTGCCACAATTCCTAGAAAAGGGTTTACCAGGCATAATTACCAGTGAGACTTAATTGTTGTTCAAGAGATTAAACTTCAACTCCGAATTTCTTGAAAAAGATCCTGCTACTTGACCACAGAACATCAATTACCAGGAGGGGTAAAGGATGGTAAATAACTTGAAAATTGTGAGCGACATAGAAAGGAGTCGAGTTCATCACCAAACTGTCATCTGTACCCAGATGGCTCCAAAACCACATTATGTCAGTCCATTAATGCCCGTAATTTCAACGCGTCGTTATCTATGAGTTCACAGATATCTCCCGTGTAAGCAACATTTTATAATTTCAACGCATAGGTAACGTTACCGAGTCAAAAACGGCCGTGTTACTTACACCAAGGATTTTACATGGTTAATCGTTTCCAATGTGTTAAAAGTTGTAAAACACTTCTATGTGGCAATGATTTTGCGAAATCATGAATGAAAATCACCAATATTACCACATGATTTCAAAATTTACACGCCTCGGTAAATGGCATGTAGAAATTACCAAACGCGTAGGTAAAGATGACTAATAGGTAGCTACCTACCAGTTTACCCAGACGTTGAAATTACGGGTATAAGTAAATTAAAATATGTATGAACAAAATGTAAGCGTTTGTCATTGAAGCCATACAATGAATGTTCAAATGTCCATCTTTGTAAAAACAAATTTGCATTTGAAAAAGGAAATGTTTGATGGATAGCGATGCCATTCCACGGCCGATATGTCAGATGAGTCTGTAAAAAAGGCGAAACATGTCACATAATAGTGGTTGTGGGGGTTCGAAGCTTCGGCTTTCCTTTTTCACTTGCAAACATCATCGGTCATTAAGCTCGACTCCAACGAGAAATGAATTAAAATTAATATTAAAATAGATCTTCGCACTAATAGGCAACATTTTCAAATAAAGTAAAATATATTCCTTTTCATTCACAAAAATTTGATAATATAGGAAAAAAAGTTGTTTTTTTAAAAATAGACTCCATTTTTGCCCTAAGGCCTTTTTCGGGACATTGGATTTATTCATTGGGTTTATTCTGTAACAATTACGTACTTTGTTCTTCAGCAAGAAATGTTAAGAACAGAATAACTTTTAATTAAATGCGTAATACGGGCAAGTAGCTTTAACCGTTCCACATATAGGGGCCGTCGAAGTCGCCAAATAGCAAAAAAATAGATTATTATAACTTCGAGGCACCTGTACCACGTGTTAACATTTTCGAATTGTGCTCAAACTTTGGCAATCTTAAAATCTAACAATACTAAAAGGCTCACGGCTAAAAAATCCAAGATCGATTTGGTCCTTTGAGTTAAAACCAGCCCAATGCTACAAATTAAATTAAGATGCTGCAAAAAAGAAAATATTGAATTTTACATAAAACGTTTGATATTTTATAAAATTTTATATTTTTACAATGTTTAATAATAAAAAAATGCTATTACGATACCATATTGTTATACCCTACACCACATTGTCGTAAATGGTCTCAATAACATAATAATCTGCTGAAAAAATCGACGTTATACGGTCAACAGTCTTATTTTAGAACACTGTTATGTATTTTTTGATGGTTTTTCCAACTTTAAATGACAATTTTACGACTTTTATGACGATTTTCGACCAAAATCTGTTTGCATATTTTGCATATTTTTTGCATATTCTGCATATTTTTTGCATATTTTGCATATTTTTTGCATATTTTGCATATTTTTTGCATATTTTGCATATTTTTTGCATATTTTGTGCATATGCAAAATATACAAATATGCAAAATAAATACGAAATATGACCCTGCCATTGAATTTAGATTTCTTTGAAACGAATTTTGGTCCAATCAGAATCTTCGTATCTTTAATATTAAAAAATATGCAAATATGCAAAATCCGATGTCTAATTATAACAATTGTTTTTGTCACATCCAATAGTAGTTTTTGTGTGCTGTACAATAGTACTCTCGTTTCTTCGACAATTTTATTCTCTTCTCTCGGTATTCGTTGCCGTGATGAAAAAAACATTTTTGGCGTGTTTTTTTTTTTGTATGAGTTCCTCTTACCTTTTTTTCTATTTTATATTTGTTTTTGTTTTTGTGTATGTAACACCAGAAGGTTCTTGTTTTTATTTGTTTCTTCTTTCTCATTCTTCTTTGTGTTTTGATAGTTGAGAAGTGTTTTTGGTTGTAATTTGTGTTATCTTTTCATATTTGTTATGAGTTTTATGGAATTCCTTATGTTGGGGTAGGTGCTTGGAATGAGCAAAATGAAGTTAGTGTTTGTCAATACTCATAATATCATACGTGACATTTATACCAAAGTTATGTGGAAAGCGTATATGAGAATTATATACGATCAATTCAAAAATTTCAGTAACAGGTTTTCTGGTCTGACAATAGTTTTTGTAAAAATTCCAGATTATGATAGTTCCTACCATAGGTATTGTCAATGATTTCTACAATATGTATTGAGGAATTTCGCAAGTTGTTTTTGTTTTGTATTTTTGGAGCAAAATATGGTATTTTTGGATTTGCAACTGCAATGCTTGAACAAAACAAATGAATTATTGGAACAAAACTAGTATTTCGCTAGAATTCATTTTTCAATACAAAACTCCTTAGGCCATGTTAGCTCGATTAATCCAATTAATTAATTAAAAACTTTTATAAATAATGGCCTTCGTCCTAAAAAGACAATAATAAATAAAAAACTAGATATTGTTGTTCCAACAAAAGCGAAAAATATTTATTCTCAGCGTGTACACACCTAGAAAAAATACTCATTACAAAATCCCCTACTAACCTATTATTTTAACGAAATAGGTAGTTATTTTTTGGCCACTTGTAATAACTACTTATTTAAGTAGCCAGAAAATAAATCCTTTTTACGAGTGATATTTGCTTGTATTTTTGTTGGACAAGAGTGAAAATTTAAAAAAAAAATTATTTTTTTTTTTATTGTATTTTTTATTTTAAACATTTTATGTAAATTTATAAAAACTTAATCTATATTGTCGAAAAAAGAAACCATCGAGTCATATGAGTTGCAAATTTATGAAAAAAAAAATACCCTTACAATTAAAATAAACTATTCTTAAGCTGTGGTAGTGACACTACGCTGGACCAATTGCAAATTGTTCTTGATGAAGCAGGTGGCACCACGATAAGCCCATTCGCAGGCATTGCTACCTTGCTCATTTTTATCAACGCAGGATTCAATCTTGGCGTGTAGAGCATCGTCATGCTGGGCCTCGGCATGGGATCCAACCAATTGTTGGTGGATATTTTCAACATTGAAACCGGTAGCAGTATCGAAGAAACCAAATTTGACAAACACGCATTTCAAATAACATTGGGTTACCGAATCGTTGGGATATTGCCATTTCTTGTATTGTCCAACCAGATCTTCGGGAATCTCTAATTCGGCAACACATTCATTGCGAAATTCTAGGAGATCATCTCGGCTTTTTACCACAAAGGCTGAGGCATTCTGTTAAAAGAAAATTGTAATTAATGTTTTTTTCGAAATACAATATTGAAACTTTTTCTGAATCTTACCAGGACAAATACTACACAAAGGACAACAAATACTTTCATGGTGCTAACGACTGCTACTGTAGAGTGATCAGCAAGAACTAATTTCCAAATGCTTGTAGGATTCCTATTTATACTAAATTAGAGCTGTAAATTTGTTAGAAAAATCTACCTGCCTGAGAGATGGATAGTCTTATTAAACGATTGTCTAATTATTCTACAACCAAACAATCGGAAATTTAAAAGCAATTTTACACTTAATTATGTGTGTCTGTAGTAAATCACATCGTTTTTCCTACGAGTCTTTTATTTATTTTTTCTTATGAACTGCCTGCTTTACAAAACACACAATCGAACTGCAGGTAGTAATTTTAATTTTTAACAAAGAACCTTTAGATTTCACAAGTCCTTTTTTTCCCTCGTTTGCCCAGCCTGCAGCCTTTGCCTTGTTAATCTCACGATCTCATTGTTTGACATTTACATTTGTCGGCATTTGCTGCCACTTTTGTTGTTGTTGCTTCTGCTGCTGCTAAGGATGATGCAACCTTTTTTTGACTTCGTAAATTCCAACACATGATAAAATCATGCATCACTTCAATTATACCAACCAAAGATAAACCCAGAAATAAGCCAGCTATGCCTCCATAGGATACTAAGAAATTCAATTCAAGTGAAATTTGATAGGGGCCATACTGTGACAAGAACCACAACACCTTCTACTTACTACTTACCAATTAAATCCAAGAGGGTAAAACACAACGACGAACGATATGAAAATAAGGTATCGTGTTGATATTGTACAGTCAGATCAATAAATTCACTACTACGTTCCAGATTGGAGGTGTGGTCGGTATTAATGGCCGTTCGATATTGTATATAATTGCAGTTTGGATAGCATTTACAATCGTGCGTCTGAAAATGTATACCATCATGACTTTCTTGTATGACATTTCCTGTTGACCAAATAATGTCTAAAGAATTGTAATGATTTTTTTTTTTTTTTAAATGTGGAACCAAATACTCCCCACTCAGCCTACATACCTTTGTGGTCATAAATACACTTTAAATTTGAAGCCCTACAAATGGGTAATGTTGCATCGCTAGTATTTTTTGTGGCCACCGGAAAGAAATAAGTACAATTACAATATTTTTCTATGTAGTTTAGACGACAGTTTCGTATGCAATTTCCACGACTTTTACCCAGCAACTTGAGTTCACTCTGTAATGAAAAATAAAGTTTCTATATGAATTTGATTTTTTTATTCAAAATTTTATATTTACAGTAAAATAGCAGTGCCTCAGTTCTGGCCTAACAGCATGGATATCATAATCTGCCGTAAATCGTAAGGGATTCACAGTTATAACAACCCGTTCACTGTCCATATAAATAATATCCGTTGAACCAAATTCGGTGGGGTCATGAACCATTGCCTTGAAAAGAAAATGGAATGATATAAATGTTCGTATATATAAAAAATGTTTGTATTTTTGTGTTTTTCTATATTATGTATAGACTTAAAAGGCCTGAACCGATTTTCCTCAAATTTTCAGAGAATGTACAGGGATAATGGTGAACATAGTCCATATATTTCGTTGGAACTTACGAACGTATTGTTTTGAACATTTATTTGTGAGACAATGGGGTGGTGTCTTCGATCCTAGGTACTAGGTATGTTTTGGCAAAAATTCATGTAACACCGCTAAATAATAATCAAACTCCAGGCCGGCATTATTTACCGATCATCACGAAATTTTACATGGAGGTCGGGTTCAGACCAGAATAGACACCTATTGTTATTGCTGATGACCGTGAAATATTAAGCAGGTGAAATGGACCAAAAACATAAGTTTTATTTAATTGTGTAGCGGCTTTGTTGGTCACAATAATAGTCCGATCGCCTCGAAATTTTAAATGATGTAAGAGTATATGACAATGAAGAAGCTTCATTGAGATGATCAGATAATATTAGAGGGTTAAATGGTTCACAAGTTTTGCGTAAAAATTGTAAAAATTTTTAGTATACAGCTTAAATCTTTATTTCTGGAAGACACATTTCGCCCACGTGTGTTATATTTGGAAGACGATCCCTCGATCTTTCCATTGATGCCAATTATGTTGATGTACGAGGTCAGTTAACAGAGCTACTGCCTAATATATACAGTTATTTGTTTGTGGTGTAATCATAAAGACGCTAGAAGTCGCAATTATAGCTCAATAGTCACGAAATTTTGCACGAGGTAAGAGTTTAGGTCGAAGAAGAATTTTGGAAAGTTTGACAGTTTTTAGCCTAAGCGTCCATGTGTTGGGTTGTTTTCAGTGGCTTGATTGAGACAACTCCAAAACATGGTTTGTGAACGCTCTTACAGCATCTTCTGGCGACAAGAATTGATGACCACATGAAGTCATTGGATCCCCAGTCAGGGCTAGACGTCGCATGACCCATCAATTCCACGTTTTGTCCGGTCAAACAGGCGCTGGTATGAATCTATTGTCAGAGCTCGCATTGTCATGATGCAGAACGATTCGATTTTTCTTGTTCGTTTTTCGAGTTTCTCAGGAGACTTCAGGCAAACAAATTGTAGTGTAACACTCAGTATTAACTGTCCTACATATCTCAATAGTCGCCACACGGTCAGTTTTGCCGAAGAAACAGGCGACCATTTGACGCTTCACCTGATGTAAATTTCGATAATGTGTCTGCTAGATAACGGGCATACCCCCTAATATATATTGGGTTTTTTTGTAGAGAACCACAGTTTCCTCCCATGCTACAAATTGTCTCTTTCATTGTAGAGAAATTCCCAGTTCTGGCATTATTGCAAATTACGTGGAGCCTCAGCGTATTAATTGTCCAATTGTCCGAAATGTACTCGGTATAGCTGTCGTTAAAGTTGTTTTTTTATACCCTCAGCATTTATGCTAACGAGGATATATACACTTTCATATGGGCAAAATGTGCCTCATCGAAATAATGGCTTTATGGACGAAATGTGTTTCAGACAATTTGGAGTTGATTTAACCACGTCCGTCCGTCTGTCTGTCTGGCTGGAGCGCACGATAACTTTCGAACGGATAAACCGATTAGGTCCAAAATTTGGCTTTCGTAATATTTTGTCCAAACTTAGTTTAGATTCGAAGATGGGTTATATCGGTCCACTCCTTCGGGTACCCCCACAAAAGTTCGAAAATGTTCGGAAAATTTGTGCGCAGGATAACTCTTGAAGGGAGTAATCGATTTGGTCCATACTTTGCAAATCGTGAAATTTCTACCAAACTTAGATGAGGTTCCAATATGGACTCAATTGGTCCACTCCTTCGGGTACCTCCCACACAAAATTTCGGAAAAGTTCAGTTTAGGACCTGCTCTCGAATCAATTTGATTTTTGATGAAGCAACTTGCACTGGCTACCTCAATTACGACAATAAAAGCTTTTTTCAGGGGCAAGTCAATACTTTCAGAAAAAATAGCCTTAAAGTTGCAAAAACCCCTATGACACCATGTGTAGTGGTTAGAGCGCAAGATAATTCTCGAACGGATCTGCCGATTCGCTCCAAAATTTGGTATTCGTATTATTTTGTTCAAACTTGGTTTTAGTTCGAAGAAAAGTCATATCGGTTCACTCCTTCAGGTATCTACCCCACAAAAATTCAAAAATGTTCAGAAAAATTGTGCGCACGATAACTCTTAAGGGGAGTGACCGATTTGGTCCATACTTTGCACATAGATCAGGTTCGACTATGGACTATATTTGTCTACTCCTTGTCTAAGTTCACTTAAAAACCTGCTCTCGAATCAATTTGATTTTTGTTGAAGCAACTTGCATTGGCTACCTCAATTACGACAGTAAAATCTTTTTTTCAGGTGCAAGTCCATACTTCTTGAGAAAACATCCCGAAACGTGTAAGAGCCCCTATATCAACATATGTAGTGGATGAAGAGCTCGAACTGAATACAGTGTTCGTCCACACTTTGGATATCGTAATATTTCTTCGAATATTAGATTAAATTCGAAGGGGGTGCTTATAGGTCCACTCCGTCCAGTACCTCCCCCACAAAATATCGAAAATATTCGCTAAAATGGTACACACGATATATCATGAATGCTGCAACCGATTTGGTCCTAACACTGGATCTTTCAATATTTTGTCCAAACTTAGTTTATGTTCAAATGTGGGCCCTATCGACCCAATCCTTGGGGTACCACCCACACAGATGTTCAGCATTTTTGTGTGGTTAAGGGTCTGTTCGAGGATCCTTTGGCAATTTTTACCGAAGGTTTTCCTAGTGTCCGTGTTTTCAGCGATATTATGTTGTTCGTAGGCAAGTATCTCCCGCAAATTTTTGCGCTTTAATCCAATCCATAATTTTTTTTGTCGGTTCATGCAGCCAACATTTTGGAAAACCCAATAAATAAGCTTTTTTTTGGCAAAAAAGTGTTTCACTCCACACAGGCTGAGGGTATACGAGGGCGGTTCGGAAACTTCTTAGCCTATCAATGAAAGAGAATAGTCAGTTTTTCAAAAATATTTTTATTTTTCAATATAGTCTCCTGAAACTTTAATACACTTAGTCCAACTCTTTTCTAGCAATTTTATCTCTTGATTAAAATAGTTTTCCTCAAGGTCTTCAAAATAGTGGTTTACAACTGTAATTGCATCTTCATTTGAGGTAAAACGCTTGCCAGCAAGGAATTTTTTTAGATTTGGGAACAAGTAAAAGTCACTGGGAGCTAAATCAGGAGAATAAGGTGGGTGGTGAAGCAACTCGTACTTTAATTCGTTGATTTTAGCCATTGTTAAAACACTCTTGTGCGCTGGTGCGTTGTCTTGATGAAAAAAAAAGCCAGGACATTTTTCTCGAATTTGTACATTTAATTGATCCAAAAGGTTGCAATAGTACTCTGAATTTATTGTTTTACCCTTTTGCAGATAGTCAATCAATAAAATACATTTGAAGTGCCAAAAAACCGTTGCCATAACCTTACCAGCCGATTGAGTTGTTTTTGCCTTCTTTGGGACACTTCCTCCAGCTTCAGTTCATTGTTTGGATTGTTCTTTTGTCTCTGAAGTATAGTGGTGTATCCATGTCTCATCAACAGTTATGAAACGACGCTTAAAATCCATTTTATTTCAATTAAAACGATCCAAACAAGCTTGAGAAATGTTCATTCTTATGCGTTTTTGATCGACTGTTAACAAATGCGGCACCCATCTTGCAGAAAGCTTTTTCATCTGTAGTTCTTCATGCAAAATTAAATGGACTCGATCATTTGAGATGCCCATGATATTAGCAATTTCACGCACTTTTATTCGTCGATCATTTTATACCATATCATGCACTTTGGCTACACTTTCTGTTGTTGTTGCTGTTTTTGGACGTCCACTACGTGGTTCATCTTCAATGTTTGTACGACCACGTTTAAATTCAGCAACCCAATTTTTTACTGTTGCATATGAAGGAGCACTTTCGCCTAACACATTCACCATATCATTATGAATTTCATGTCCCGATAAACCTTTTTTATGTAAATATTTAATGACAGCACGCATTTCTAATTTTTCCATTGTAAAAAAATTGCGGATGCGTCTTTTTTGAACACCTGTTTCTATAGGAGTTGCCAGATCGAAACAAAATTTAACATGTGTTCATAACAGAGATGCAAGTTTCCAAAACACTTAACTTTTTTCTGTTTATACCTCGCTTTTTGTGCTAGGCTAAGAAGTTTCCGAACAGCCCTCGTATGTATCTCTGTCGGCAAAGCCGACTGATACTTGTTTACTTGTTAATATTAATTTTGGTGACGTATAATTGTAAATGAATTTTTCCGTCCAGCAACAGGCGACATTTCCTGAGTATTTCATGCATGAACAACTTATTTACAAGTGGAGTCTTAGGACACGGTAGAATCCACAAAGTTATTTCTCACAATAAGTTTATTTGTTAAATAAAGGAATTTTGATGTGCTAGTAGCTAATTGCAGGGGTAGTGGTGTAGGATATAAAATGGTCGGCCCCGTCCGACTGCCCCGTACCTACTTAAAAAAGATATATGTGTAAAACTTTTGAACGCATGTGGTAGGACACTTCTATATGCGGAAGTACCCACAATAACAGAGTGTGCAACAAAAAAATTTCAACATCGCAAATAAGGAAACCGGGTTGAGGGATATTCAAAATTTTTGTCCACCAAAGCACTTGGTAGTTTGCATGCAGTTCTTCCTTCGAACACAGATTATTTATCTTTGAATACTTATAATCAATTCTCGAGGGTCAATATCATTTCAACATCTTCGTACTGCCAATGGAAATGTATGTCACAATTACAGTGAATCTTTTGAAATATTAGTGGAAATCGGGAAACCAGATTATCAGAAACAACAAGATCATCCTTTGGATATCCTGTTTTATGGTTGTTGGAGGATCGTTTAGAAATTTTTACCGACATTATTTTTGTGGTCCTGTTTACATCGATATATCGTTTTCCGTTTTTGAAATTTGAACAGCAGGTAGTTCTCGCGGTTCATATTACGACAGTATAGTTTTATCGGTTGAGAGATATTCACGGATAAATGTTAAACTTCATTTATATGTTCGTTCCTATATTTTAGTCAGCTATCTGGTTCTGGTTTCTCTGTATCGAGATTCAAAAATTCTGTAACCTGGACTAACTGCGCCCATAAAAATCAATTGGCAGGTGAGCGGGGTTAGCTGGCCAGACACACAAATGCCGAATGAGTTAAACTAATTCGCGTTGGTCGTGGCTGAAAACATTCTTCGGCTGCGATGGATGAGGGCTGGTTTCGAGTACGGCATTCAGAGTATACTAATGTAGTGCTAGTGCAACTGCATAAGCATGAATGCTATCCAGGCCTGCCTGATAGGCTCGTTGAACTAGAGGTTCTTGTTTATACCTTTGAATCTCTCTTCAGATCATGAAGATCTTAGTCTCCTCATGAATATGGTCCACTGGTGTCATGAGCAGGCACAATATATTGGGGTAGTTAGTGGTCGGAATCAGGTCACCATGGGGAGGAGTTGTATCTCTAGAATCTTAGCTACTGGCGACGAGAGAGAGATTGGCTACCTCTGCTGGCATCCTTACCTGGCTTCCAAGTTTCTGGTACAATATGGGTGACTAATGATAGATTAAGGACACTTGTCAAATACTAAACTTCGGGTTTATTCAATTGCTTAGAATTAGCATTGAGATTCCGTGTGGGCTCAACGTTTGGATGATTTCGCATCTCTCGAATCTGTTACTGTCACGTCGTTGAAAGTAACACCCGTTCTATCATCCTTCTTTCGGATTTGAAAGTGATTTAACCGTTGCCCGCAATTTACTTAATCCTGTACCAATGTTGCAATAATTTATGTGGTCTAGGCACTTTTTTCGGTTTATGTTCTCTTACTAGCCTGCTGACTTCAAGAGTAAGTTCCTTAACTCTTGGCTCTTCACGGTTCGTCGGACGAGGTTCATCACGCTCCTGTCACCGCTGCTAGGAAATTTTGTGCGATTTCGGGTATTCGACCAGCTGGTTAGTGTCTAGCTGCTTCAGTGGTGGTGTCTCGGAGAGATATTTCTGCGTCCCAAGGACGCAATCAGGTTTTCCATGAAACCCTTACATCTCGATGTTTTCACACTCTTGCCATTGCGAACCACGGGTTCCTTGTCGGAGTCCTCTGGTATCTAGGTACGGATGTTTACATGATGTAATATTCATTTGTTTATGTTTGTTGTGGATACATATCGTTCATTTTCTCAAAGAGAGACACATCTCAAAAACACATTTTTGGGAAAAACGCGTTTTATGTTGCCGATTGAAATTTGACTTCTTAACCTCAAAATATTATTACACAAAAATTAAAATAACTACATTGTAAAGAGCTAGCTAGATATCAGTGCTAAATTTCTGTGCAAGATCAAGCATGATTTGAACTGTTTTAGTGCTTCATGAACTCAAAAAACTTTTTAGATAATCTATGCCAAACTCCTAGAATATAAGCTGTAACTTGTTGAGTTTTAGAGATATCAACATGAAAATTTCAGAGAAGATAAAGTAGAAGTCGTCGAAAAAATATAATAATATCAGAAAACTCATTTTTTGAGGTATGCCACTCTATGAGTAAATGAGCGATAGTTTAATTCATGTCGTACTTTTTTATACCCTCAGCATTTATGCTAACGAGGGTATATTCGCAAAATGTGCCTCATCGAAATAATGGCTTTAGACAAACAAATTTGGAGTTTTTTAAGCCATGTCCGTCTGTCTGTCTGGCTGGCTGGCTGGAGCGCACGATAACTCTCGAACAGATCTGCGGATTCGTTGAAAAATGTGGTTTTCGTAATATTTTGTCCAAACTTAGTTAGCTTTCGAATCACTTTGATTTTTGTTGAAGCATCTTGTATTAACTGCCTCCATTACGTCGCACAGAGGGGAAACATAGGCCTAAAGTTGCTCAAAACTCAAAATATGAAAATCGTTTTTTATGAAAAAAATGTTGATAAACGGCAACCAGACTCTTTTCTACATTTGATATAATCATCCTCGACTTTGTAAGATTAACCAATCAAATGCAGCAGTCGATTGAACTCAGCCATACTGAAAACAAAAAGTAAATTTTCGAAAACTAAGAAATTAGGTAAACATTAAAATGACATTATTTTCGCGAAAAATTATATTTTTCAAGATTTATTGTTTTTGTACAGTCTCTGAACAAGATTAGCATTTAAAATTTTCAGATTGATTTTACATCTTTGCTCTTTAATAATGGTGATACATATCCTCTTTATGATAATTTTTTATGATTATTTTTAAGATTACTACAATTTCAATAGTGAAAAAGTCTATTTCCCCGTCGTTTCCCGACCATAGTTTCTTCTAATGTTTTATGCGCTTGAGTCTCAAATATCAGATTCAATCATAAAAAATTGCGCATATTTGCGCCATTCCGAAAAAATCTAATTTTTCTTAACTAAAATATGAAATATTTTTATATGGAATTGCAAGGTTTACTCTCACTAAATTTTGTTCCGCCTTATAACAGGGGCTCTTATTTATCAGAATAAACCAACACCTATCAAATATGTTTGCATTATTCAGAAACATTCACGGCTTTTGTCATGTGAATTGAGAAAAATTTAATTTAAGTAAGTTTCAAAAAATAAAATTTGGAATGAAATATATGTATATGGAACTATATATACATCTGTACCGATTTGTTTGAAAATTGGCTCAATGTTTTTTTAAGGCTAGTTCAGGTTGCATGTGTCAAATTTCCGTGATTTTGGTGCATTTTTATCTCATATCAGATGCGTATATATATGGAAGCTGCATCCAAATCTGGACCGATTTTCATTATTTTCTATAGGATTAATCCTTGTACAGAAGATATGCTTTGTGCAAAATTTTATATCAATCCGACTATAAATGAGCTTTTTAGGGCTTTTAATCAACTTTTGACATAAATTTCCCCTCTGTGCGTCGGTAAGTTTTTTCAGGGGCAAGTCGATACTTCCTGAGAAAATAGCCCGAAAGCTGTATACTCCTTATGGCACCATGTGTAGTGGGTTGAGAGCACAATAACTCTCAAACTGATCAACCGACTTGACCAAAATTTGGTCTTCGTCATTCATATCTTGTCCAAACTTAGTTTCATTTTGAAGATGGGCAATACCAGTCCACAACTTCCGGTACTTCCTCCCAATATTTAAAAATGTCACTAAAACGGTATGCACGACATCTCTTGAACGGGGCAACAAAACTATGGATCTCCTAATATTTTGTCCAACTTCAGTTTAATTCCTAAAATGGCCCACATCGGTCGTCTCCTTAGGCTGCCTCCCCCACAAAAGTGCAATATTTGTATCTAAGTGCAATTTAGGGTCTGTTCGAAAATCCTTTGGAAATGTGTACCGATGGCTGTTCACAAAAATATTATGTTTTCCGTGGACAAGTCCATGCTTCCTGGCATACTGGTCCAAAAGCTATACGATAACCCGCTGAAATGACTAGTGGGGCCGATATCTATATATAGATATGACTCCCAAAATAAGATCCATTTCCACAATGGACTATGTCGGTCCATTTCTTTAAGCTCCGCTTAAGCTTTTGAACTTTAATCCTAATCCACATTTTTTCGGCAAGTTCAAATGTCCAAAAAGGGCCACCAAATTCTGAAAAGACCCTAACTCATTCGATCTGTCCCTAGATGAAAGTTTTAATTCACATAGGCTGAGGGTATGTCTCTGTCGGCAAAGCTGACTGATACTATTTTTCTTGTTTCTACATTCAATTTAGATCGATCCTTATCTGCAATTAGTTCTACGGATCGAGGTTATCTCCAAACTATCCGTTTAGTGACTAACATCTGTCACAACATCACATATTATTTTTCGTGGATCTGACGAAAACCACGTGGGTTGTGAATATGAAGATGCTAACAACATCGTGGTTAGAATATACCATAGTCTTGCTTCAAATCTGTTAGACATGGGCTGCTAAAGAGTAGAGTTCGCATTCATTGTCCTAAATGCCATATCTTAGCTTTGTCTACAATTGTAATTTTGTTTTATCTTAATGTCAAGCTGAGTATAACATAATGTACAGAAAGATAAAAAAGTAATATATTATACTCATCCTATTGAAAATGTCCATCTTTAGCATCCCGCTATGCTCAATTTGATATTAAGCTAAAACCTTAAAAGAATTTTGCAAAATTTCCAATTCTGAATGTAATCTAAAAATCTTATTAACTTTACTTACAGCAACTTTCTCATAATAACGGCCGATAGAACCACGTTTAATGAGAACCTTCAAACCTGATTGAACACCAGATTCCGCCATTACCCAAGGCCAAGTTGAAATTGGATTCTAAAACGAGGATATAATTAATAAATTGCACACATACCCTAATGACCATTTGCAGCATATAAATAAAACACTCACCTCCACCTGAATGGAATTAAATGAATAGCACATTCCCTTGTAGGTGTGCAGTTTGCGAAAGAGTTGACAACACGGCACCCGCACTCTGCCCCATATACATTCAGCAAATATATCTTCACACTCAAAGGACAGAAAAGACATCAATTGCCCCAAATCGATTTTGTTTTTTGCATCGTCTACCACATCTTCCACTACATCGGGTATCTTTGCCCTGGAGGTCAATCTATCCAAAAACTCTTCAACAGCATTTAATGATTGGTTGGTGTTTGTCGCATGATGTATTACTCCTGCTGCACTCATCGTAACCGTGGGCGGGCTTTCCACACCCGGCCACATCAATTCATTCAAGGTGTTCAGTAACATGTGTAAGTCCTGTAATTCTTTGTCAGATCTCCTCTGTTGGTATTGTTGTTGGTGTGTAGTGGTGGTACCAAGAAATGTTGCCGCCTCTTGCTCTAAGCGTAACAAGTTTAAACCTTTCACCGGACAAATGGTAACAGCCGGAAAGGGTATTTCAGAAACATGAACATCGGTGCGTTCAATAACGGTTTGTACCCAAGTGTGAAAGTAGCGACGCGAAGACAATACACAAACATAAGCAGCACAAATTGTAGCCAAGAGGACAATGAAAGCTCGAATGCATCTACAAAAATGGGGAGGAGAACAAACAGAAAGGAAACAACGAAACAGAAAGTGTCCAATAAATGTTCTTAAATCATCAGTATTTAATTCTTCACCAGTGAATATGGGAAAAGTTATGCAAAAGGGTAAATTGTGTGGGAAGACAACAAATAAATATTTAACAGAAAATATATTAATCTATTAAATAAATTAAGGAAGACGCAAAGCCAGATATCTGATGAGCACCGTCAGCAAGCGTGAAACATGAAATTCATATTTTTATACAAGGAGAGAAAAAATGTAGGTAAAGTCGTATCATCAATTCGGGCTCAGAATAAATAAAGGTGACTTCATCGTCCAGATCTTAACTAGGCTTAAACCACACGTGTTTGCCTTGGACTGTGACTCTATTTTGGACTGGGTGAGTTTTTATTTCGTTTTGTTGAGCGACAATGCCTCCAAAGACGGCAGCAATCAGAATCGCACAAGAGGAGATTTGCAAAGTGAATGGGTGTTAGCGAGGGGTTTAGTGGTCTGAAACGAGCTCTCGGATCTTTATACCTTTGATGATCCTTCTGGTGTAAGCGACATTGACCCGACGGTTGCAAGTGGGGAAGCCGTGACTGCTTACCCGTTTAGTAGGCAGATTTGTGAATACTGGGGTATTAGTGTCCATAGTCTCATTGGTATTATGGTCACGCCACGGGGACGGACGCAGGAGTCTTAGCGTTCCCGGGGTTGGGTGGAACGAGACATGAACTGGGATCATTATGGGACGTACTGTGTCAGAGAGGCAGCTATGCAGTTAGCGGACTTCAGGGCACTGCCGTTAGATGACCAGGGCCGGATTCCACGAAACAACTTATCAACTTTTCATTTTGTACTTAGCAATATTTTTGACAATTCGCAAATTTTTCCGTTCCACAGAACTCTTATATTTGATAAGTAATTGGTTGCTAATCATAAGATGAGTTTGCTATGTTTTCAAAAAATTGTTGCTCTCTTTTTTATTTCTGTTCCACAAACGTCCTCTTCTGCTAAGTGAAAAGTTGTAACTCCAAAGTGTATTTTGCTAAGATTTTGCAAAAAATTGTGCTCTTTCTTTCCACAGGAAACATAGCATTTTGTTTTTGCAGACCAAATTTTGATAAGATTGCCTAAAATTTGCGAGGTGAACGTTCTCTATGCCAATGTATATTGTTCAAATAAGTAATTAAGAAAGAAATTATAAGGATCCACCCCCTCTGAACTTCCCTCTCTCAACTTCCACCCTCAGAACCTACACCCTGCGGACCACACCCTTCTGAACTTCCAACCCCATTCCGAACTTCCAACCTCAGAAACACCCCATTCCGAATTTCCACCCTGCGAACCACCTCATTCCGAACTTCCACCATCAACTTTTCATATGGCACTTAGCAATATTTTTGATTTATTTTTTTTATTTTTTTTCCATTTTATGTTTATTTTATTTTATTTTATTTTATTTTATTTTATTTTATTTTATTTTATTTTATTTTATTTTATTTTATTTTATTTTATTTTATTTTATTTTATTTTATTTTATTTCATTTTATTTTATTTTATTTTATTTTATTTTATTTTATTTTATTTTATTTTATTTTATTTTATTTTATTTTATTTTATTTTATTTTATTTTATTTTATTTTATTTTATTTTATTTTATTTTATTTTATTTTATTTTATTTTATTTTATTTTATTTTATTTTATTTTATTTTATTTTATTTTATTTTATTTTATTTTATTTTATTTTATTTTATTTTATTTTATTTTATTTTATTTTATTTTATTTTATTTTATTTTATTTTATTTTATTTTATTTTATTTTATTTTATTTTATTTTATTTTATTTTATTTTATTTTATTTTATTTTATTTTATTTTATTTTATTTTATTTTATTTTATTTTATTTTATTTTATTTTATTTTATTTTATTTTATTTTATTTTATTTTATTTTATTTTATTTTATTTTATTTTATTTTATTTTATTTTATTTTATTTTATTTTATTTTATTTTATTTTATTTTATTTTATTTTATTTTATTTTATTTTATTTTATTTTATTTTATTTTATTTTATTTTATTTTATTTTATTTTATTTTATTTTATTTTATTTTATTTTATTTTATTTTATTTTATTTTATTTTATTTTATTTTATTTTATTTTATTTTATTTTATTTTATTTTATTTTATTTTATTTTATTTTATTTTATTTTATTTTATTTTATTTTATTTTATTTTATTTTATTTTATTTTATTTTATTTTATTTTATTTTATTTTATTTTATTTTATTTTATTTTATTTTATTTTATTTTATTTTATTTTATTTTATTTTATTTTATTTTATTTTATTTTATTTTATTTTATTTTATTTTATTTTATTTTATTTTATTTTATTTTATTTTATTTTATTTTATTTTATTTTATTTTATTTTATTTTATTTTATTTTATTTTATTTTATTTTATTTTATTTTATTTTATTTTATTTTATTTTATTTTATTTTATTTTATTTTATTTTATTTTATTTTATTTTATTTTATTTTATTTTATTTTATTTTATTTTATTTTATTTTATTTTATTTTATTTTATTTTATTTTATTTTATTTTATTTTATTTTATTTTATTTTATTTTATTTTATTTTATTTTATTTTATTTTATTTTATTTTATTTTATTTTATTTTATTTTATTTTATTTTATTTTATTTTATTTTATTTTATTTTATTTTATTTTATTTTATTTTATTTTATTTTATTTTATTTTATTTTATTTTATTTTATTTTATTTTATTTTATTTTATTTTATTTTATTTTATTTTATTTTATTTTATTTTATTTTATTTTATTTTATTTTATTTTATTTTATTTTATTTTATTTTATTTTATTTTATTTTATTTTATTTTATTTTATTTTATTTTATTTTATTTTATTTTATTTTATTTTATTTTATTTTATTTTATTTTATTTTATTTTATTTTATTTTATTTTATTTTATTTTATTTTATTTTATTTTATTTTATTTTATTTTATTTTATTTTATTTTAATTTATTTTATTTTATTTTATTTTATTTTTTTCATTCTTAATAACACCAGTTTCTCTTCATTTTTGTTGTCGCGTCCCATTTTTACATGTCTTACTTCCCAGCAAAAAAAGTCATTACCAAGTAATGACTTTATTCAGTAAATTTTGGCAGTTGTAACTACTTACTAATTGACCGTAAAAGTCATTATTTTTACATGGGGATGTCATAGGAAGGAAGTACTTCCTTAAATGTGTACACAAAGTACATATTTAACCACTTACCCGTAGTCCAAAAGGACGCTAAAAGCACATGTTCTATTTTTAGATCAATTGAGGTGAAAATATATTCAAATTCAACACTGCACACTTTTTGCTTTTTGTTTTTTCCTTTTCTTTTATTTCGGTTCCTTCTAGTTTCTAACACACGAACTTCTGATTTGTAGTCAAACACACTACACACTAGGCCACTCGTACAAATAGTAAGGGTTGTTTAAAAACATTCATGTACATCAACATTTCTTCGTAATTTTGTCAACAAAAAACTCCATGCTGACGGTGAGCTTTGAACACACAAACCTAGGATTTGTAGTCAGACACACTAGCCCTGTGCCACCGTACTTATTCCTTTGTAAGTAAGTAGTAAGTAAGGATGTAACTAGTTATATGTTAACTGTTATATATGTACTGTCTGATAATGCGGAGGGTAATGAGTACTCATTACCTGGTAATGTAGAAAGTAATGATATGTGCCTACCAAATTTTTGCTGGGTTATCATTGCCAAGTAGAAAATAATGCAAAGATGATAACATGTTCTGTGGAACAAATAGCATCCACACTTTGCAAGAGAACGGAGAGACTTAGCAAGATGGCGAAAATATTAAGCCAGAGAGCACAACCACTTTGCAAAAGAGAAAAGTGATAGTCAAATTTGCTAAATACAAAGAGAAACTGAAAAGTAATTTTGTGGAACAAAAAAAAAATATCCCTTTTCAAAATAGCTACCTTTTGATAAGTGCAAAGTGAAAAGCGATAAGTTGTTTCCTGGAATAGGACCCAGGTCAGCAAGTTGAATGAGTGGATGAGTAGCGTCAATGACGTACTCTTAATAGGCGCCCGTGAGCTGGGTCTGATGCGAAGGGGGGTTTCGCGTTGCGGAAGCGTTTCCAAACAGCAAGACGAACCAATGCGGAAGACCTGGCTCATCGTAAAGCTGAATTCCTTGCAGCTCATGGACATACAAGGAGGAGTCTACGTTTGGTTCCATTTGGTGACCATGACATATGGTACTTCAGGCAAGTCCAGTACTTGCGTATAACGATGGCTGAGAGAATGAACTTCTTCCCACATTTTAATCGCTTGACAAGTTGACAGCAGTTGTTGGTATGGTCAGAAGGGTGGTAGGTGGCGCGATAGGTGGATGAACATTGACAAAGGGAGGGTGACGTACGAGTTTATTCGGAACGCAACGTTGGAACAGAACCGCCCAGACTTCGGCTTTAGCATGAGTCTGGGATTCTTATTGACGGAGCATGGCTCCCTGAATGCATTTTTGCACGCAAGAAGCATGTCCGAGACATATTTGTGTCGATGTTTGATGACTGAGGTCTGGAGGCATAAACTGACGGAAAGTCAGTACTATGATTACATAAGAGATTTAGTCAATATTGTTATCCCGCATAGAGGTACCACTCCTTCAGGTACCTCTACCACAAATGTTCAAAAATTTTCGGAAAAATAGTGCGCACAATAACTTTTGAAGGGAGTGACCGATTTGGTCCATACTTTACACATCCAAATATATCTACCATCTAAAAGATCAGGTTCAAATATGGACTTTATTTGTCCACTCCTTCGGGTACCTTTCACACAAAATTTCGGATAAGTTCACTTTAAGACCAGCTTCCGAATCGCTTTGATTTTTGTTGAAGCAACTTGCATTCGCTGCCTCAATTACGACGGTAAAAGTTTTTTTAAGGGCAGTCCATACTTCTTGAGAAAACAGCCCTAAAGGTGTAAAACCCCCTATGGCACCATATGTAGTGGCTGGAGAGCACTGATCAACCAATTTGGCACAAAATTTGGCCTTCGTCATATTTTGTCCAGTTTCAGTTCGAAAATGGGCAATACTGGTCCACAGCTTCCGTTACTTCCCCCAGCTTCCGTTACTTCCCCCAATATTTAAAAAATGTCACTAAAATGGTACGCACTATGTCTCTTGAACGGGTCAACCAATTTGGTCCAAACTTTGGATCTCCTAACATTTTGTCCAAATTTAGTTATACGTCTTGAATGGCTCATACCGGTCCATCATCAACATTTGTGTCCAAGTGCAGATTAGGGTCTGTTCGAAAATCCTTTGGAAATGCATACCGATATTATGTTTTCAGTGGACAAGTTCATGCTTCCTGGCATACTGGTCCAAAAGTTTTACGATGACGCACTCAAATGACTAGTGGGCGCGATATCTTTCGGAAAGATATGACTCCCAAAATAAGATTCATTTCCATAATGGACTATGTCGGTTAGGGTTATGACTTTTTTGCAACCTCGTATCCCTGTATGATATTTTGATGAATTTTTACCTAAGATTGCATAAAATCTTAATAAAAAATTGATTTGATAGAAAAAGCTTAAAGTTTTAATTTTCAGAATTTTGGAAAAATTTTTGAAGTCACGGTAAGTCGATATTTATTTGAATTCAAAGTATAGGGACACACGACATAACCAACATGACATAACTGTTTCTTCCTCACTAATTTTATCCTCATATTATTACTCAAATGGCGTTCGTACGTGAATCAAAAACTCAACCAATTTACAACCGATTTGTTTCGCGTTAGTCTTAAAATGTTCGTATTTATCCAAGGAAGTATCTGAGGTATTTTATTTTTGAGATATCGCGAAGAATCCGCGAAATTTGCAAAAATATATTTTGAAGAACGATTTTGACGGATCCAACAACAAAAACTAAGCTCATAACCAGGCTCAGTTCCCACAAATCCGATCAAAAAGCTAAAAACAAACCTCTAGAGCAAAAAACCGCTCTCGCAGCCCATTGTGCCAAAGAAGGACACACGCCTAATTTCAAAGATGGCTCAGGGGAACGAACAACTACAAACGCATATTCATATTAGAAATGTTGCACATCGTCAATGTACCTGCAGAAAGAAGAATGAATTACAAGTCTGTCACGGAACACTGTGCGCATATTTACAGGAACACAATAGAAAAACACCAAAAACTTTTGTTGGCAAGTTATTCTCAACAGACGAGGATGAAAAAACGGTATTAGTTTAACAACAATTAGTTGCAATACAATGTAATTATTATTATATGATTGTTTTATATAATTATGTAAGAAAATGTTATTTGTTTCGCTTTAAAGTGAATAAAATCACTGAAGATTTGGATATAGCTCCCATATATATTTTCGATCTATTTCATGTATTTGTTGCACCAAACACGCTTCGTATGTCCAATTTCAATGAAATTTGAAATGTGTGACGGAATTTGGTGTAGAAGGAAGTATGCCATAGTATATTGAAATCGGTTCAGATTTGGATATAGCGCCCATTGCTACATCGTCTGAAAGTAACATTGGTTATATGAATCTTTGAAATTCCACGTTGATCTGAAGATATAGCATCGGAACCGGAGGTATCTCCAAAAAATGTAAAAGTAATATGCGAATATCTATAGAACGGTAACAGATATAGTCTCAAAGATTTATATGTGAGCCACGAAATGATTTAGAAATAAGTATGCCAAATTATATTGAAATCGGTTCAGATTTGGATATAGCTCCCATGTACATTTTCGGTTGATTTCATGTATTTGATGCACCAAACACGCTATGAATGTCCAATTTCAATAACATTTTTAATATGTGACGGAATTTGATGTAGAAGTAAGTATGCTAAATTATATTGAAATCGGTTCAGATTTGGATGTATCTCCCGAACATATTTTCGGCTGATTTCATGTATTTGATGCGCCAAATACGCTACTTATGTCCAATTTAAATAAAATTTTGAATATGTGGCGGAATTTGGTGTAGAAAGAAGTATGCCAAATTATATTGAAATGGGTTCAGATTTGTATATAGCTCCCATATACATTTTTGGCCGATTTTATATATTTGATGCACCAAAACACTATGTATGGCAAATTTCAATGACATTTGGAATGTGTGACGGAATTTGATGTGGACATAAATATGCCAAATTATATTGAAATCGGTTCAGATTTGGATATAGCTTCCATATATATTTTCGGCTGATCTGATGTATTTGATGCATGTGTGACGGAATTTGGTCTACAAATAAGTTTGCCAAATTATATTGAAATCTATTCAGATTTGGTTATAGCTTCTGAACATATTTTCGGCCGATTTCATGTATTTGGTGCACTACACACGCTATGTATGTCCAATTTCATTGACATTTGGACTGTGTGACGGAATTTGGTGTAGAAATAAGTATGCCAAATTATATTGAAATTGATTGATATTGATATTATCGGCCGATTTCATGTGTTTGATGTACATATGTTCAATCTCATTGAAATTTGGAATGTGTGACGGAGTTTGGTCTACAAATAAATTTGCTAAATTTTGTTGAAATCGGTTAAGATTTGGACATTGCTCTCATATATACTTTCAGCCGAATTCATATATTTGATGCACCAAACAGGCTATATATGTCCAATTTCATTGAAATTTGGAATGACTGACGGATTTTGGTCTAGAAATAAATTTGCCAATTTATATTGAAATCGATCCAGATTTGGTTACAGCTCCAGAACATATTTTCGACCGATTTCATGTATTTGATGCATCAAACACGCTATGTATGTCCAATTAAGTTTGAAAAATGTTATTGAATTCTGACAAGATTTGTAAAATGTGTGCATAATTATTCGGGCATGTTCTGGAATTCACCGTGTATCCATTTCACATCACACATGCACTTCACCTGTGAAAGCAATTGATGTTCTGTGTTTCACGTGAAAAGAGCTTTCATATTTCACGAAAGAACTTTGGACAGCTTTATTACAGCTTTCAAACTTTATCATTAACAATGAAAAAATATCAGTCTGCGTTGGCGCATCAACGAATACACATGCGTGTGTGGGTATGTACGCTTTGTTCGTTTGATTGTTTACGAAACAGGCGTAAACAAAGAAACGAACTTCTACAAGAGCGCGTACATGTTGAATTTGGTACTTTAAGAAAAACACATTTTTAAATCATATTGTGTTAAGTAAATTAAATATTTTTTTAAATGCTAATAGAAAACACATTAGATTTTAGTCATATGCAGTTTTTTGTAGAAAATTTTAATTAGTTTCTTTAAAAAATAAGGATTCACTCAGCTCTCGCCATCAAAATTACAGTGTGAGGAATACACCCCAACTAGGTGTAAAGTGTGTTGCAGAACAGCTTTAGGTGTGTTCTATACACGTGAGGTGCAGAGGTGAATGCCAGAACATGCCTGATTATTAAAAAATATTACGCGTGTGAACATAAGGATAATAATAAAATATTGAATTTCTGATTCGTTATTTTTATTATTTTTATTTTTGATGTCAGTAAAAGTCATCATTATAGTTCGCGTGTACTTATAGTCAGAAAGAAATTAACCAAGGCTACATATACTAAATACTACATATCCGACACGCTTCTTAAGAGGGATGAGTGAAAAAGAAACAGTTACCTATATTTTTTCTGTTCTTTCTAAATCAGTATTGGAGTAAAAATTAACAATACAAGTGAAGTTATCGCACTTGGAAAATATTACTCCCATGAGTAAAATAAATTCAAACATAGTATTATTCTTATTTTAATTATATTTTTTAAAGGGGAGGTCTACATCCAATCTGTCGAAATTGTGTAAGAGTATATGAAATTTGTAAATGTGACCTACGTAGGAGTACCTATAGTCGGAAAGGATTTAGGATGAGGGTTACCTCCTTCTCCATACAAAAATACCATGTCATAACCTCCATACATAGCACCTCCATCCTATATCTATACATTGAAATATTTAAAAAAGGTAGCATTTAAAGTTAATATAATTATTGGCATTATTCGGGATAGCGAAGCGCACCGGGTTGAACTAGTATTATGTATAACATTATTTCATATATGATAAAAAAAAATTTTAAGCACTAATAGGCAAAAGTTTATTCATTCTTACTACAGGAAATCCACATTTTGGTCATCAAGTTCAAAAGTGTTTCAATTCACACAGGCTGAGGGTATATCTCTGTCGGCAAAGCCGACTGATAGTTTTTTACTTGTTCAACGATAGGTTACCAAATCGACGCAATGTGGTTCCGCCCGCGGAAAAAAGTCGAAAAATTTATGTCGACAAATTTGATTGCGATTGAAATACGTATTCTCTAAACACATTAAACTTTTTATTATCCAGTATTTTTTGTCAATTTACAGCGGTAATATGCCAAGTTAAGTCGAAGAAGTTGAGATTTGTATGCGGTACCTTAATTCGTAGCTTATGAGTGAAATTATAAAAAAAAACAAGTAAAAAGTGTGAGTCGCTTTGCCGACAAATATATACCCTCAGCCAATGGGAAGTGAAACTTTCACCTACGGACAGATCGAATGTATTTAAGGTTTCTTCAGAATTTTGTGGCCCTTTTTGGACATTTGAACTTGCCGACAAAAATGTGGATTAGGAATTAACTGCACTAAGACACAAATGTTGAACTTTTGTGGGGGAGGTACCCTTAGAGAGGACCGATATGGGTCATTTTAGAAGTTAAACTAACAACATATTAGGAGATCCAAAGTTTGGACCAAATTGGTTGCCCATTCAAATGATATCGTTCTAGCATTTTAGTGAAATTTTTTACATATTGTGGAGAAGTACCGGGATTTGTGGACTGGTATTGCCTCATGAAACTAAGTTTGGATATAATATGACGAAGGCCAAATGTTGGACCAAATCGGTTGAACAGTTCGAGAGTTATCGTGCTCTACGGTCGCCATATATGGTGACATAGGGGTTTTTACACCTTTCGGGCTGTTTTCCCAAGAAATATGGACTTGCCCCTGAAAAAAACTTTTACCGTCGTAATCGAGGTAGCGAATGCAAATAGCTTCAACAAAAATTAAAGTGATTCGAGAGCAGGTCTTAAAGTGAACTTATCCGAAATTTTGTGTGAAAGGTACCAGAAGGAGTAGACAAATATAGTCCATATTCGAACCGGATCTATATCTGGTAGATATATTAGGATGTGCAAAGTATGGATTACATCGGTCACTCCCTTAAAGAGTTATCGTGCGCACAAACTTTCCGAACATTTTTAACTTTTGTGGGGGAGGTACCTGAAGGAGTGGGCCGATATGGCTTATCTTCGAATTTAAACTATGTGTGGACAAAATAATACGAAGGCCAAATTTTGGGCCGAATCGGCAGATCCGTTCAAGAGTTATCTTGCGCCAAAAAACTACACACGGTGTCATAAGGATTTTTTTGCATCTTTCAGGCTATTTTCTCAGGAAGTATGGACTTGCCCCCAATGAAACTTGTACCGTCGTATGGGGGGCAGTAAATACAAGTTGTTGCAACAAAAATCAAAGCGATTCGAGAGCAGGTCCTAATCTGAACTTATCCAAATTTTGTGTGGGAGGTACCCGAGTAGACCGCTTGAGTCCATATTGGAACCTCATCTACATCTGGTAGAAATTTTACGATGTGCAAAGTATGGATCAAATCGGTTACTTTCTTCAAGAGTTATCGTGCGCACAAATTTTCCGAACATTTTCGAACTTTTGTGGGGGAGGTACCGGAAGGAGTGGACCGATATAGCCCATTTTCGAACTTAAACTAAGTTTGGACAAAATATTACGAAAGCCAAATTTTGTATCGAATCGGTTGATCCGTTCGAGAGTTATCGTGCGCTCCAGCCAGCCAGACAGACAGACGGACGGACATTGATCAATCAACTCCAAATTGTCTGAAACACATTTCGTCCAAACATACTTGGGGTCTAAAACCATTATTTCGATGAGGCACATTTTGCCCGTATGAAAGTTATCATAAATGCTGAGGGTATAATTAAGAGGTAAATGTACAATTTCCAAAATGAAATTTATAGTTGTTGGCATTGACGATATTACGAAAAAAAAAATCTAAATTCGTTTTCTAAGTTCCTTAAAAATAAATTCTTTGTAAATTACTTTTTGTGCTATTTTTAATATGTATGTTTAGTTTTACAAATGTTGGCCCCGTAAGGGTAAGTCCATATTTTTTTTTTTAATACAGGGGAAAGTCTCTACTTTACGATAAAAAGAAATCCAGCTGCCACCATATACCACCCTGTAAGTTATTCCCCTTATACCACGCCTGTAAAATCGCCAAAATGCCGAAAATCGGGAGGTATGTTTATATGGGAACTATACCCAAACGTGGACCTATATTGAACATTTCTTGCAAGGATGTATGGTATTCCCTCAGAACTTAAAATGCCAAATAGGTTGGCAAATTTGGCTAAAATCGTCAAAATACCGAATATCGTTAGGTACGTTTATATGGGAGCTATACCTAAACTTGCACCTATATTGAACATTTCTTGCAAGGTGATATGTTGTTCCCTCAGAACACAAAATGCAAAATTACTGGCAAATCGTCTGGAAAATTTGGCTAAAATCATCAAAATATAAAAAATCGGGGGGTACCTTTATATGGGGGCTACACCAAAATGTGGACCTACATCCATTAAATTTGTTTTTCTCCCTTTTGGGCTTATTATAAAATTTAAATTTAAAATTGCGAGGCGTTAAATCGATTAGAACTATTTTTGACACTCCTTTCCATACAAGTGGGACCACAGTGCGACGCCTCGACCCAATTACGTACACAGCAAAATGTTCAATCATGGGGGCAAGTGATCTGGCATGTCATCTTTTTAGCATCTTCATCGGTGAATTTTATATGAGCATGGACCCCAAAATATGCTATTCATTTTTGGATCCAAAGCATGCCAGTTACACCAATGCTTTGACATGTCACTTTCACAAATGCCTTGGCATGTAATTTCCACCAATGCTTTGGCATGTCATTTTCACCAACCCTTTGCAATGACATTATCATTACGACGAGAGTTTTAGCAAGGTTGGTTGTGGTTTCGAGTCTTCGACAACATCAAGCCTATTTTAAATAATTAATCTTTTATATTTACAAAATTTTATTAAATAAAAACACAAAATTCATCTCTATTGGATCGATGGAATGGGTTCAAATGCTGATGAAAAGATCGGATCTTTCATGACTTCATTTGAACCAATGCCAACGATGCCTTGAAATCACGTCATCGCATGGAACCCCTTCCTTCAAATTTTGCTGGGTATGTAAGTGGAATTAAAGGTAATTATATACCTCCGATTTTTTAAGCTCGGATTTGTTTCCTTTTTTCTGAACTGATTTACAGCGGATTTGGAATTTAACTTTCTTTGATTTTATCACTCGAAATTGTTTTCACCCACACTTTGTTGGTCCACTTACTTTGCCTTTGGCGAGTTATTGGTAGCCAGATAATAGCTCACACCTCGATTAGAGCAACGTGAGCAACTAGTTGTTATTGTTTTTTCTCCAAGGACATTATCAACGGCGGAAGGAACTTTCTGTTGCAAGGATTCAACATGATTAGTCATTTCCAGTGGCTGTTTCAGTGAGTTTAGAATGTCGTTGGTGACGGTGGTTGTGGTGGTGGTGGTGGTAATTGGTTTGTTTTCCGATAAAGCCATTTGACGTTTATTCCGTGTACTCTTATACGCAACTACAAGCACTGTTACGGTAGCCGTTGAATAGTTGATAGTTAATGGATTATTACTACTGACTGTCATGCTTAGATTTGTTGAGCTTATTTATATAACATTTATTGGATGGGAGGTGGGTTTTCCTGCTGTGATTGAAAATTGTTATCACCGGTAGATAAAAGGCACCGTGGGGAAAATATGGTAGGATGGCAGAACATATACTCACCATGAGATTTGCATAATAATAGTAAGCTTTAATTGATAAGCTCAAGTGGTTTTATTGCTCTTATCGTTAATATCTTAATCGCATAAATAGCATTACATAGATTTGTCATTAATTTGTTTGAATTTATTTATGGTAGCACTTGAACAAAAACGGATATTCGTATGCTTTATTGGGTTTCATTAATGGTTTGATGGAGTGCCGAAATTGTTTAGTTTAATTGGAAAGTATATTTTTAAATAATTATTATTTACTATATTGATGTTAGACATACATCAACTCAATTTCTAATGGCTTCAAAATCGAAATCAGTTAATAAATTGAAGCCGTTTTTATTAAAGCCTTATAACACTCACACATGTACACTCATGAAATGCAAATCCACACATTACACATTAACATACATATTTATGTATATTCAATTTCCTTCTCCATATACACTGATCACCATTTATTCGATTTTTGCTGCGGACGTTTAGGTACAAATGTTGTTTTCCTCTTCAAGGAAGTGCCATTACCGTATTCTTCGTTGAGTGTTTCTTTGATACCGGATATCCATTTCATGCGTAAATCTCGAATATGTTGTTTAAGTATACCATAATAGTTGTTATCGTACAAATAAAGAGCAAGGCCAACGGTTAGATAATAGAATAGCTCAACAGCACTGACCATAGATGCACCCAGGCACAGGCCAAACACGCCACCAAAGTTTGCTACACAATTGATGAATGTAAAATGAATAACTTGTGTTGGTAATAAAATTTCAACCAACTTACCAATTAAATCAATGCTTGTAAATTCCAAACTTGTACGATATTTGATGACAACCTCCGATTGATAATGGACATCAATTTTATAATATTGTTCGTCTGTTGCGCTATGTTTTGGTAGTAGAAAAGTTAATTAGTACTAGTTGTTAGTTACAAATATTAGTTTGTATTAGTAACAAATTATAAAGCTCTTATTGTGATATACAAGTTTTAATCTTCTTTATATATAAAACTCAATTGTCGTTTGTTGGTAATTGAATCAGTTGAAAACGGCTAGAGCGATTTGGATAATTTTTTGTGGAAATGTTAGTCATAGTCCAGTTTAGGTTTTTATGCAAAGAAAAATTGGCCACGCCCACTTTTCCGCCCACTTTTATAAATATGTTATATCTACGGAACTACTCAATAGATTTTCCTGAAATTTGCAGGGAACGTAGAGTGATGGCTCCCGGTTGAAATAGGCTACATATTTGGTTGAATTTCGGATCGGGCGGGGTACCGCCCTATGCCCTATTTTTGTAAAAATGCAATATTTGCTACAATTACAAATGTATCGCCTTGAAAATTAATTTCCGAGTCAATGGCGATTGTGTCTCCGACCTTACGTGCTTATTTGGGGTATTAAGACTGGACAACGCCCACTTTTTTAAATATGTTATATCTACGAAACTACTAAATCGATTTTCCTGAAACTTTCAGCGAATGTACAGGGTTGGTCCCCGATAAAAATAGGCTACATATTTTTTGACTTTCGGATCGGGCGGGTACCTCCCCTATGCCCTATTTTTGTAAAAATGCAATATTTGCAACAAATACGAATGTATCGGTTTGGGAATTTATTTGCGAGTCAATGGCGATTGTGTCTCCAACCTTACGTACTTATTTTGTGACTTAAGATCCGACCACTCTCACTTTCTAATTAGGTTATATCTACAGGGGATTTTCAAGAAAATCGCGATTTGTCTAAACTTTTAAATCTTTATAAATAAAAATCAAATATCGTTCGTTGGTAATGGCATCAGTTGAGAACGGCTGGACCGATTTTCGACTTGGGTTTTTATGGAAAGAAAATTTGACCATGCCCACTTTTACGACCACTTTTTTCAATTTTATATTTTTATCATTTCTACAAAAACTACTGAACCGATTTTCCTGAAATTGCCAGGGAATGTACAGAGATGGTCCCCGCTTAAAATAGGCTACAAATTCAGTTGAATTTCGGAAAGGGCGGGGAACTTCCCCTATACCCTACTTTTTTAAAAATGTTATATTTACAATAATTACGAATGTATCTATTTGGAAGTTAATTTGCGAGACAATTGTGGTTGTGTCTCCGACCTTGCCTACTTTTTTAGGAACCACAGACTTGACCATACCCACTTTTTAAAATATGTTACATCTACAAAACTACTGAACCGATATTCGTGAAAATGTCAGGGAATGTACAGGCATATTTTCTTGAATTTTTGAAGAGGACATATTTAAAAAAACGCCTTACCTTTATGAATAAAAATCAAATGCTGTCATAACCCAACTTAGGTTTTTTTGGAAAGAAAAGGTTACCACGCCCCCGAAAACAGGTTACATATTTTATTGAATTCCAGAGGGGGCGGGGTACCTCCCCTATGCGACATTTAAAAAAAAACGTTATATTTGCAAAAATTATGTATGTATCGGGATAAAAACTTACGGATTAATCTACAATCTAGGTACTTCTTTGGGGCTTATAGGCCCGACCAAGCCTTTTTTTTAGTATGTCATAACTCCAATACTACTTAAGGGATTTCCATAAAATTTGCAGCAAAAGCTCAATGTTGCCGTTGTTATGTGGGGTACCTTCCCCATGCCTTTCTGTTAAACGCTATATGTATAAGCCAAACTTATGATTATATTGGTTTCAGCATACATTTTGGTAGGCAATGAAGTTGTGTGCACCCTAGGACCGGACCGGGCCCACTTTTTTAATATGTTATATCTTGAAAACTGATGACCACGCCCAATCTTTTCAAAACATTATTTTTCCAAAACTACTGAACCTAATTTTCAGAAAATATTCCAAAATGCTATATATTTGTAGACAAATTTCGGGGCTTATTATTTTATAATCGGTGTATTTGTTAAACTTATGAGTGCATCAGGTTGCAAATTAGTTTTCGAGACAACGGTGGTTGTCCCCCGATCAAGAAAAACTATATATTTACAAATGTACTTAAATGGTGAGGTTCAATGGTCCATCAGCCATGAAAAGCTAAAACATATACGTCTAAATAAGCGGGAGAATTCGATTTAATCATTTTTTAACTTTTATTATTAGATCGCTTTAGGATAAAGTCAGTGACATGGACGATAATAAATCCTAAAAGGCTCAAATTGGCGAAAAATCCGACAAAGTCCGTAAGAGAAAAGCAAGGTTACAGACAAAATCTGTTGATAAATTTAAAATCCTTCTCGGTTTGACAATGGACCGAAGAAGTGAGGTAGAAAATACCTACTTTTGAATTAAAACTCATTACGACGGGCCAGCAGCGCGGACCGGGGTCTGCTAGTATTTTCTATATTTTTTACAACATTGTAGAATATTTGATTGAAGGAACTGAGCCTTCCATGTCCGTTTTGTTCTTGAACTGAAGAAGAAAAACAAGACGGGATTTTCTACAAAAATGTTCCTCCGAGAATTTTATGTACGCGCAGAAAAATATATGTTAGAAATATGTTTGGATCTAAACAAATATTTGTTTGGGACTAATGGCAAATAAATATATGTTTGGATCCAAACATAATTTGTTTGTGTCCAAACAAATATATGTTTGCATCATTTTGTAACATATCTCAATTTTATATGTTTGGGTACCAACATATTTTTTATGTTAGAACATATTTTTTTATGGGTGGAGATTATTTTTGTCAAAGAGAGTAACAACAGGACTCTCGCAGCTGCGGAATGCTGGTTTATAATAAAGAGCTCTGTGCATGGTGTAATAGGACACGCAGAAGTTTTGTCATGTGTATGCGTAAAACACGTGTGTTTCGTGCTTTGTTGTTGTTAACAAACGTAGCAAGCGTAGAGGAAAAGAAAAATTTTTATTAATTATGTTGGTCTTGTTGCTTCAATGTTCTAGAGACAACCGTTGAGTAAAGACGGTAAAGTGAGTGAATAAATCAGTGTTTTGTGTTTTCTTAAAGAAATTGTGCTTTTTAGTAAATTAAATGCCCAATACATTTTATAATTGAATATTTTATTGGACAAGGAAGAAATCGCATTTAAGGTTGGTAATTACATACATATGTATGTTTGAAATATGGTATATCCATATTTATTTATCACATTACATAATTATTTGATTCTAGATGCCGATTCCCCGCTGATGATTTCAACTATGAGGACAATTTGTTTTATTTCACAACTAAGGAGAAGCATTCAACTACGTTTCTATCAGTTTTTCTTTTATTAAAGTGTGTTATGTATTTCTTTGGAATTTTTTATGTACCTATGTGTTTGTTGTTCTTTTGCCTTTCAATAAACAACCTCAACATTTGTGTGTATACTATAGAGATAGCCAGTGAGTTCTTATTGAGAGCAAGTGAGCACACATTTCAAAGTGTTTTACATTGAATTTTACGCTCCCTTGCTCTCAGTAAGCGCCCACTGGTGCATGTGCTTGTTTTTTTTTTGTGCCTTTTGGGTTTGTATTTTTTTGCACCCAAACATATAAAATATTTGCACCCAAACATAAAATTGTTTCTACCCAAACATATATATCTTTGCACCCAAACATAAATATCTTTGCACCCAAACATATATATGTTTGCACCCAAACATATATTTGTTTCCACCCAAACATATATTTGTTTGCAGACCCAAACATATATTATGTTTGGGACTGTTGCAAACATATATATGTTTGCTGCAAAATATGTTTGGGACATATGTTCAGAAGGTAGCTCAAGATGTGACTTTTCAGATGAAAAAAAAATCTTCTAAAAAGTTTGGTAGATTTCTTCTAAAAAATCATGAAATTTTTTTATAGATGTCCATTAATAGGTGTCCATCTGCATCTCTTGGATCTTCTCTAGCATTTGTCGCATGTAAAATATCTGGTTACTTGTGGGTTTTCAGGTTAAAGGCACCATATGTAGTGGATGCAGCGCACAATAACTCTCTAACGGAAAAACCAATTAATTCCAAAATTTGGCAGTCGTAATATTTTGCGCAAACTTAAATCAAGTTCTTAGATGGGCCATATCGGTCCATTCTTTTTGGGTACCTTCCCATAACAGTTAAAAATTTGCACTAAAATGTGTGCGCACGAAGGCAGAAACCGATTTGGTCCATAATGTGCACATCGTGATATTCCGACGAGACATAGACCAGGTTATGATATGGACTATATATTAGGGTGGGGCGATTTGAACACCACCACGGGCGCCTGGATTTTCTGATTATTGGTATTGTCCATTGGTAAAGTCCACTAGACCATATGTCTACGGTGAAAATCAAGCCCCCGGATTTTGACTTGAAGTTTTTTTTCGATTTGGTCCAAACTTTGGATAAGTTTTGTCCAAACACCCACACAAATGTTAAACACGTTATTTTTATGTGTGGTTAAAGGTCTGTTCGAGGATCCTTTCGAAATTTTGACCGAGGGTACTCCTAATAGTAATATTATGTTTTTTTTTGTGAACAAGTCCATGTTTCCTTATATAATGGTCCAAAAACTCTAAATTATATGGTTACCAACTAAAATTACTGTTGAGCGCGATATCTGTAGAGAGGAATGACTACCAAAATAAGAACCACTTTCAAAAAGGACTATGGCGGGTCATTCCTTTAGGTAACTCCCACTCAAAACTTTAGAGCTTTAATGCAAATCCATATTTTTTCCGCAAGTTCATACGCCTAAAATTCTGAAACATGGGGTTTTTAAGGAAAAGTGTTTCAATTCACACAGGCTGAGAGTATATCTCTGTCGGCAAAGCCTATTGATACTTTTTTTCTTGTTTTGTAAGCGTTCGTAAAATACATTTTTGGTGCAAATAACACTGATATTGAACAGTTTAGCTTTATGTGAATTGCGACATGTCTTTCATCCCCTTGCTTGATGCTGAAGACCAAATGTTTTAACCGAAGACTAAATATAAATCCGCAACCAAATTCGTGTTTTATATCAAGTCAGCTATAATACACTTAGATGTTGTTATGACGCCTTTCTCAATCCATCGTTTTTCCTGTATATCCAATGAACGCAAACAAACAAAACGATTCCAGTACCGAATGGCTTCGTTCTCAAAACAAAACAAAACCACAAACTTTTTAATGCAAAAATACGAAAATCATGCGATTACTGAAATGTATTTTGGCTATGCTTTGCCGAGTTGTTTCATTCACCACCGAAACAAAAAGAATTTTTGGCAAACATTTGCTGTGCGAAATTATCAGACACACACACATTTGATTGCTTAACAACCCAGTCAGCTAACATCATAATTAGTGAGTGGATCGAGAAGGTCTTTTGCTTGCTAGCGAGATGCGGAATGTTGTTTTGTCAACCACCAAATTAATCATTCATGTGTTTTGACCTTTTTCGTTTTTTATCTGTTGTTGTGGAATTGAGAACTTTTCGCTATTCGTTTTGTTCGCACTCACGAATGTAAACAAAACGAAACAAAACAGCGAGTTCGGTAACGTGGGTTATGTTTCGTTTTGTATTGTTCCTATGGAAAATACGAAACGGAACCATTGGAAATGTTTCATAAAGTATTTTTACGTACGCTGTGTATGGCAATAATATTCGTCATGTACTTTGAAAGTACATGCTCCAGTGCGAAGGCTGTCCCTTCTCTGTAAACAGTCCGAACATTCCAGGTGCAGATTCGCAGATCATGGACCTTAAAACGCTTGCGGGGCTCATCAACTTTAGAGGGGTTTATTTTTCTTTTCCTTCGTTCTTTCATAGTAGGATGCTTTTTTGCTATGGTAGGCTACTAACCCGACACCCAAACCCAAGTTTCTGTTGTTCTTGTGGTAAAGTTGCCACACACATATGATAGCTTACTACCTTCAACAGGTGACACCATGGGGAGGGAAGTGTCAACTTGAGATGAGATAGGGACAAAGATAAGTCCTGGGCTTTGTTTTGTTAAAGGCGGTCAGTACAGTTACTTGGTATCTTTCATCCCCTACGTCACCCATCAGAAATCATAATATTTATAATTGAAAAGTAAATGTGTTGCATTCCTTCATAGGATATTTAAGTCTAATGTTGACTTTTTTACGGTCATTTGATGGTGGGTGCAATGTTAAGAACACCCACCTTGCGCACTGAATTCCAGCGTTCGATACCACAAAAGTGGCAAAAAAACTACATTTCCTCAGAATTAGAGTCATGAAAAACTTCTCTATAGGTGGTGTCGTAAGACATGCGGTCGGATTCGTCGTTAAAAAACCATATCCCACATCATTGAGTAAATATGAATCGTTGTGTACTCATTGATATGAAATGAGTTTCCCTGTCCCTTCGGTGATGTTTGTGGAAATACATGTAAGTATGTTGAAGTTGGTTATTTTTCTATGTTAAAACTGATTTCATGATTAGTTTTGCTTCAATGACAATAAAAAGTTGAAGTTACTTACTTTGTTGGAGCGTTAAACGGCAGAGTGGTTAAAGATGTATAATACTCTATTATATTGCAGGGTATTAAACAGGAGCAAGTCATTCCTGGTTTGGCTGAACTAAAATATGCGTCTTCTTCCAAGCGTTTATCATAACCGAAAATATCTATAAATGCATTATTAAAATATTTAATAGAAACTTAATTTTTAAAATAATTTCAGACACTCACCATTGTGTTTGGCCAAACAACGAAATTGTGAAGCACGGCATGTTTCCACTGAAACAATATGAGAAAATAATTGTTTGCTGCAATTACCTTAAAATAATATTGTAATACAAAACATTACCTGTTGGATCTGTACTTAAAAAGAACTGCGGCAAAGTACAGTTACAATATTTACGCAAATGTTCCTCATGACAGACATTAACGCAATTGTTCAAAATTAATTCCTTGTCAACATTCGGAGCAACCTGATAATTTTTTAGAGAATTTTCATCCTCAAAAAAGCAGTTACGTTGTTCTTGTTTTAATGGACGAATATCTTTGGAGCTTTCGGTGATTTCGGGACGCACAATAACATAGGTCTCAGTGCCAGCGGAAATGGTATAACCATTGTTTGATAATTGTTCGGGACGTTTTATTAGAATCTGCAAAGGTACAAGGAAACATTAAACAAGTAAAAAAGCGTTATGTTCGGCCGGGCCGAACTTTTTATACCCTCTACCATAAAATGTTCTGAACTAAAACGGAATAATTATTTTCTTTCCTGTCCACAATTTAAGGGGGAGATATTTCATGACCACTGATAAAAAATGGGTATAAAATGTCTTCAATCCGTCTCACATTTATATGGGGCTATATAAAACTGTGGACCAAATTTTGGTGGAGGAGTTTTGTGATGTCGAATTACAGATAGTTCGGTCGAAAATTGGAGATGTTCAGTTAAAATGTAGCTAAAATCCTCAAAATATGGAAAATCGGGAGTTATCGTTATATGTGGGCTATACCAAAACATGGACCTATGTTCACAATTTTTGGCGGAGAAGTTTTGTGACCTCTGGGAATTTCAGACGGCAAATTACAGGTATTACGATCATGAAATTCAGGGGGTACCGTTATATGGGGCTATACTAAAACATGGACCTATTATCACAGTTTTTGGTGGAGATTTTTTGTGATCACTGGGAACCTTAATTGTCAAATTACAGGTAGTTCGCTTAAAAATTGTACTTATAATCTTCAAACTACCGAAAATGGGGAGGTACCGTTATTGGGGGTTGTACTAGAACTTTGACCTATGTTGACAATTTTTGGTGGATTAGTCTTGTGATCACTGGGAACACCAAACGTCTATTTAAAGGTAGTTCGGTTAAAAATAGTAGTTAAAATTCTCAAAATAGAATAGAAGACCCCTTAAGCGGTCTTCTTTAGAAAAAACGCTTTAATCTATATTTTATAGAATAGAAGACGCCTTTAGCAGGCTTCTATAGAACAGAAGACGCCTTAATAGGACTTCTATAGAATAGAAGACGCCTTAAGAGGTATTCTATAGAATAGAAGACGCCTCAACCGGTCTTCTATAGAATAGAAGACGCCTCAACCGGTCTTCTACAGAATAGAAGACGCCTTAATAGGTCTTCTATAGAATAGAAGATGCCTTAAGAGGTCTTCTATAGAATAGAAGTCGCCTTAAGAGGTATACTATAGAATAGAAGACGGCTTAAGGGATTTTCTATAGAACAGAAGACGCCTTAATAGGTCTTCCATAGAATAGAAGATGCCTTAATAGGTCTTCTGTACAATAAATGGCCCTGCAAGACGCATTAAGAGGTCTTCTATAGAACAAAAGACGCTTAAGATGTCTTCTATAGAATAGAAAATCCCTTATGGAATCTTACATATATAGAATATAAGACGCCTTAAGATATCTGTTATAGAATAGAAGAAGCCTTAAGAGGTCTACTATAGAATAAAAGACGGATTAAGGAGACTTCTATAGAGTAGAAGACGGCTTAAGGGGTTTTTTATAAGAGGTCTTATATAGAATAGGAGACGCCTTAAGAGATCTTTTATAGAATAAAAGACGCCTTAGGAGGTGTTCTGTACAGTATATGGCACCGCAAAACGCATTAAGAGGTCTTCTATAGAACAAAGTCTTCTATAGCATAGAAAATGCCTTAAGAGGTCTTACATAGCATAGAAGACATCTTAAGAAATCTTCTATAGAATAGAAGACGCCTTAAGATCTCTGCTATAGAATAGAAGAAGCCTTAAGAGGTCTACTGTAGAATATAAGACGAAGTAAGGAGTCTTCTATATAATAAAATGGAAGATGCCTTAAGAGGTCTTCTATAGAATAGAAGACGCCTTAAGTGTCTTCTATAGAATATAAGACGCCTTAAGAGGTCTTCTATTGAATAGAAGATGTCCTAAGAGGTCTTCTATAGAATAGAAAATCCTTAAGAGGCCTTCTGTAGAATAGAAGACGCCTTAAGAGGTCTTTTATAGAATAGAAGACGACTCAAGCTGTCTTCTATAGAATAGAATACGCCTTTAGAGGTATTTTATAATATAGATGACGCCTTAAGCGGTATTCTATAGAATAGAATTCGCCTTAGAAGGTCTTATGTAGAATAGAAGACACATTAAGAGGTCTTCTATTGAATAGAAGACGCCTTAAGAGGTCTTATATGGAATAGAAGACGCCTTAGAAGGTCTTCTATGGAATATAACGCGCCCTAAGGGGTCTTCTGAAGAATAGGATATACCCTAAGAGGGGTTCTATAGAATAGAAAACTCCTTAAGAGGCCTTCTATAGAATAGAAGGCGCCTTTAGAGGTCTGCTATAACATAGAAGACGCATTAGGATGCCTTCTATAATATAGAAGACCCCTTAAAGGTGTTCTATAGAATAGAAGGACGACAGATGTTGGCTTCTGTAGAATTGAAGACTTCAGATGTTGTCTTCTGTAGAATTGAAGATAACATATGTCGTCTTCTATAGAAAAGTTTCCGGCCTAAGTATGAAGACGCAAAATTTATCATCAAAAAAAGTTTTGTTTTATTCTAATGCATTCTCCAGCAAGATTTATACACTTTTACATGCGCTTATAATAATTGTTGAAGCACTTTTTCCACTCCCATTGAGACACCTCCATAACGTGGTTTTTGAAAACATCTGCAGCATGTTCTGGCTTCCAAGTATGGCGTATAACCCATCAATTCCACGTTTTGTCCAGCCAAAAATGCGCCGGTTTGAATCGATGTGTGAGAGATTCTTCTCTTGTTTAATTTTCTAATTTCTCCGGAGACTTCTGGCAAACAAATTGTATTGCACTACTCAGAATTTACCGTCCTACGTAGCTCAAGCTGTATAGTCGCCACATCAACAGTTTTGCCAAAGAAACAGCGACCATTTGCTTCGAAGTTCTTATTTCGTGAAAGACTAACTTCGAAGATCCACACTGTCGATTGCTGTTTTGTTTCGGGCTCATACGCATAGATCCATGATTCGCCACCTGTGACGGTGTTATAAATATCTATGTATAATATCTTTTGAAGCACCGCCATTGTATTTTTTAACACTTTTTTGCATCAATCCACATGAACCTTTTTTGAGCTATTGTCAAATTGTGCTGAGTCCAACGATAACAAATCTTTTTTTCGCGGCCAAGTGTTCATGCAATATCGAATGTATTCTGGTGGAGGACATCTCCAAGGATGCCCCTTTCTCAAGGTATGTCACATGAGGATCTTGCATTATCAGTTCTCGCACGTCATCAATGTTTTGTGGGCCAAAAACACATCCACATAAAGTAGGGCGTAATTTCGGATAAAAGAATAAAAGAGCAATGGCAACACAGATCGATTTTTTCTGTATTATCAGAAATGGCACAGAACTTCACTGAAACGTTCGATGTATTTTCGGCTTAAACGAACAACATCCATTAACAACTTGTACAGATCATGGTGTAAGAAGTAAGGTGTTTGCATGAATTACAACAACTAACAATTTTAAAATAACAACATGGTTTTATGGAAACTAATGGCCTGTTTCTCTAAGACGATTCGAATTCAAATTCGTTCGAATTACTACCAAACTCCTGTTGTTGTAGATTACATTTGTTTGGTTGAAAATAAAAACAATTCAAATATTTTTCAAAAAACGTAAATTTGGTAGTAGTTCGAACGGATTTTTATTCGAATCGTCTTAGTGAAACAGGCCATAAATGTCAATGGCAACATTTGAATCCTAGGGTCTTTCCAAAATAGTTCAGAAAATAAAAGAAATAAAAGAAAAAATTTAAAATTTAATTTTAATTGGCATCGAAATTACTCTATACATATATAATGTGATACATTCTATGTATGTATTATGAGGCACTGAAAATAACAGATTGGAAATCTATTTATTAAATTTTGGAATATTCGGGGTAGATCCAAATATATTTTGACAATTCAGTTTATAAAAAAAAAGTTCAAACCCGTATGATTGTCACTTACACCTTACATTATTACACCATGGTACAGATTATTGATTAAACCAACAAACATATTATTGTTCCAGCACTTGTTTTAAAATTTGATCAGCACGATAATATAAATACAATGGAACAATTTTATAGTGTATGACATGCTATCATGTATGTGTAAACGACACAGAATAATAGTAGAACTGATTTTTCGATATTTGTTTGACTATTGTTTGGCGATGATGAAAAACTTGATAAAAACAAAAGAAAAAAACGAACGCTGACTAAACAAAATGAAAAGCAGTGAAATAAAAAATGAAAATTGAAATTTTCTGTTTATTTTTGACATTGTTAACACTGTGAACCGAAATTTTGGGGGGTGGAAAAATCCTATTGGAGATGAAAGCCCTTGGTGAGTATATACAGAACCCCGAAGGACAGATTCGCCGTGAGTCGAACTTTCGCGATATGGCGTGATGAATATTTGGCTGGAGACCCTAAAAGCCATCTGGAATCAGCGTTATATCTTTGTTCGCTGTTGTTTAAGCTTATATTTAAGATGACATGTCTTCAGTCAAATCAAATGAGGATTTTTTCGTAGAACATTTCGACCTTCTAACTCGCTTCCTTCAATGTCCTTTTCGTCCTTTATTTCAAGAACCGCAATAAAAGTGGCACAAGATGACATTTTTCAGCTTCGGAATATTCTACAAAAATGTCGCTCGAAAGATTTTAGGTACGGTTCCCAAAGACATAAAATCGATAAAATCATGTTTAAGCGGTCGTTTTTCACTTTTACCCGAATCTTGCTCAGACAGCCCTATATCTATTCATTTCAATACATTATTGTTAACCTATTGATGATCTAGAATTCTCGGAGTCATTAAAACAGTTGTATCTTGTTTTGCTAAGCACGTTAATTTCATTATTTTTTGGAATAAATATCCGGATATCCGAATTATGGAACCGGTTATTCTGATATTAAAACCGAATTTTTATCCGGTTTTTATGAACCAAATAACCGTATATGTATATCATTAGAAAGCTATTAAAATTGTCCAATAGATATGACTAATATGCATTAGACGTTTTAAGCGGTTATGGTGCTGGAACAAAAAAACCGTATTTTTGAACCGTTTCTTAACGTTTGTGAGGATACATTTCTTTGCGTGAAAAAAATTATGATCATGACCTGGGGGGTGGAAAATTCTTTTTGGAGGTGAAAGCCCTTGGTGTGGACATACAGAACCCTGAAGGGCAGATCCGCCGTGAGTCGAACCTTTGTGTTATGGCGGGTTGAATTCTGGGATGGTGACCCATTATTGCAAGCGTAAAAAGTTACGTAAATGAATTTCAAGTGGGTTTAGGGTGCTGCTGGGACAGTAAGTGCTATGTCGGCGTAAGATTATTTTCGTGATATGCCCTAGCCAAATCGGCTGAGGATTTTTTTGTTTTAATATTTTAACCCTGAAATTGTATCTTTCCTTTTCTTTAAAGTATATTTTTATACCTTCTTCAACAAAAAGAGCAGGATAAGAGTAAGACAGTAAATGTTCTACAGAAATCGTCTTAAAACGATTTGACTTAGCACATACTGTCCCAGTAGCACCCTAAACCCACTTGAAATTCAGTTACGTAACTTTTTACGCTTGCAATAATGGGTCACCATCCCAGAATTCAACCCGCCATAACACAAAGGTTCGACTCACGGCGGATCTGCCCTTCAGGGTTCTGTATGTCCACACCAAGGGCTTTCACCTCCAAAAAGAATTTTCCACCCCCCAGGTCATGATCATAATTTTTTTCACGCACAGAAATGTATCCTCACAAACGTTAAGAAACGGTTCAAAAATACGTTTTTTTTGTTCCAGCACCATAACCGCTTAAAACGTCTAATGCATATTACTCATATCTATTGGACAATTTTAATAGCTTTCTAATGATATACATATACGGTTATTCGGTTCATAAAAACCGGATAAAAATTCGGTTTTAATATCAGAATAACCGGTTCCATAATTCGGATATCCGGATATTTATTCCAAAAAATAATGAAATTAACGTGCTTAGCAAAACAAGATACAACTGTTTTAATGACTCCGAGAATTCTAGATCATCAATAGGTTAACAATAATGTATTGAAATGAATAGATATAGGGCTGTCTGAGCAAGATTCGGGTAAAAGTGAAAAACGACCGCTTAAACATGATTTTATCGATTTTATGTCTTTGGGAACCGTACCTAAAATCTTCCGAGCGACATTTTTGTAGAATATTCCGAAGCTGAAAAATGTCATCTTGTGCCACTTTTATTGCGGTTCTTGAAATAAAGGACGAAAAGGACATTGAAGGAAGCGAGTTAGAAGGTCGAAATGTTCTACGAAAAAATCCTCATTTGATTTGACTGAAGACATGTCATCTTAGATATAAGCTTAAACAACAGCAAACAAAGATATAACGCTGATTCCAGATGGCTTTTAGGGTCTCCAGCCAAATATTCATCACGCCATATCGCGAAAGTTCGACTCACGGCGAATCTGTCCTTCGGGGTTCTGTATATACTCACCAAGGGCTTTCATCTCCAATAGGAATTTTCCACCCCCCAGACTTTGAGCTCCATTTTGTTGCACAGTGTAACATATCTACCACTTTTTAATACCTTTACTTTTCTGTAAAACTGGTCATGAGAGAGCAATTTTGACAGTTCCCTCGTTTGGCACTTTTACCATTAAAAAAATGGAACAAATTTATGGTGTGACCACTTTGAAAAATTTAAGCTATCAAAATTATGTGGCAACTCTTATTTAATTTTTTTCATTTACGGAGCGCTATATTTGATTTGGCATTCTAGTATGAAAACATACATTTACCAGATGTTCTATTTGGCAGGCGCAAATAAATAACTGAAAAACAAAATCATTTGTACAGGAAGTGGATAAAGAAAATTAAAAGTTAAGTATATTTATATATTCAATGAAGTAAATAGTCCTGTGACTCCATAAAGATGTGTAATTTTTCAATTTATTTTCTTGTTTATTGCAGAAGTCATTAATATAATAGTGGTCACAGCTATTTCTTTATCAGCGAATGTTAAACTCGTTTTTCTTCAGCCTAAATTAAAACTTGCGCGAATTTTCAACTAAACAATAAATGCAAACAATGGTTATGTCATACGATAATAGCATTCGTAGGTGTGAACGCACAAATTGAATGACTCCAATTTTGACAAACCTAGAGAATATCGGATGGATAAAAGATGTGAAACGCTCATACGAAATTGATGACTAGTGTAAACACCACTTTAGACTATGGGGGATTTAGCAAATCGAGTCGATTTAACCTGACATTTTTATACAATATATGCCCAAAAATCGACAAGTCAGCTGTTTCCGAAAATGTATGAAAATTGTTTTTGTTTCTTTTGATATTTTAAACCAAATGGTACTAAACATAAGTTTTTAAATTGCATTTGACTTATTTAAATAAGTAATCCTATCCACAACGCTTTAAAATCTATAAAAATAGGACAAGTCAGACTCCTTAAGCCGTCTTCTATTCTACAGTAGACCTATTCTACAACAGACCTCTTAAGGCTTCGTTTATTCAATAGCAGACCTTTTAAGTCGACGTATATTCTATATAAGACCTCTTAAGGCATCTTCTATTCTATAGAAGACTTCTTAATGCGTTTTTTATTCTATAGAAGACCTCTTAATGCGTCTTGAGGGGCCATGTATTGTATAGAAGACCTCCTAAAGCATCTACTATTCTGTAGATGACCCACTAAGGCGTCTTCTATTCTATAGGAGACTGTTTAAGGCGTCTTCTATTCTATAAAATACCGCTAAAGGTGTCTTCTATATTATAAAAGACCTCTAAAGGCGTATTCTATTCTATAGAAGACCTCTTCAGGCGTCTTTTATTCTATAGAATACCTTTTTAGGCGTCTTCTATATTATAGAAGACCTCTTAAGGTGTCTTATATTCTATAGAAGACTTCTTAAGGCTTCTTCTATTCTATAGAAAACCTATAAAGGCGTCTTATATTCTATAGAAGACCTCTTAAGACGTCTTTTTTCTTTAAAATGCTACCTTAGGCGTCTTCTTTTCTATAGAAAATCTATTCTTCTTCTTCTTTATTTGGAAATCCGTATTCGGATATTAGCGATCATACAATGTTAATTATTACAGAGTTATTTAATTACATATTATAAAGTTAAAACATTTCATTCAATTATAGCTAGTTCTCTGTTTCTTGCGGCGGTTAAAAGGCTTATTTCATCTTGGTGTCCTGTCCATTCCTGAATGTTTTTCATCCATGTTATTTCTCGTCTTCCTCTTGGTCTGCGATCTTCAATTTTGGTTCTTATAATAGCTTGGAGGAGATTATATTTTCTATTTCGCATAATGTGTCCCAAATAAGCAGTTTTTCTCGTCTTTATAGTTCTGATAATTTGATTTTCGGTATTCATTCGCCTCAGTACTTCATTATTTGAGATGTGATTTGTCCAGGATATCTTTAAGATCCGTCGGTATATCCAAATCTCAAACGAGTGCAGTCTTCTCTCGTCTGCTGCTTTTAGTGTCCATGTTTCTGCCGAGTATAATAGTACTGACCATATGTAGCATTTTACAAATCGTTTTTTGTTTCCAGAGTTATGTCATGGCTCGTTAATATTTTTCTAAATTTATAAAAAGAGTTTCTTCTGATGGATCCCAGTTTTCATTAATTTGAACTCCGAGATATTTGAATGTTGAGACTCTTTCTATTGAGTACCATTGATGCTTAAAGGAGTATTGGATTCGATGCCCCTTCTACTTATAATCATGAACTTTGTCTTTTTTATATTCATTTTTAAGGCATATGACGTACTGGCATGTTCAAGAGCATCTGTTAGTTTTTGTAGTCCTGCGAGGCTGCTTGCAATTAGGGTGGTGTCGTCGGCATAACGTATATTGTTTATAATTGTGTTGTTTATTCTTATTCCGATGTTTTTCGCACATATTGAATCCTCAAATATTTTTTGGGAGTATAAATTAAACAGAAGAGGCGATAGTACGCAACCCTGCCTTACACCTTTCGAAATTGGAACATTTCCAGTAAGTTCACCATCTACTTGAATGTATAGGTTTTTGATGCATTTTATATCGCTATCCTTTAACCCAATTGAAATCAAAATTTCCATCAATTTGTCATGGTTGACCGTATCGAATGCCTTCTCGTAGTCGACAAAACATATATATATACATCCTTTTGTACATCACGGCAATTTTGTATAAGTACATTCAAGCTAAGTAGGGCCTCTCGAGTTCCCATGCCTTCCTTGAAGCCAAATTGCGATTTTCCCATGTGTGCTTCGCATATTGGGTATATGCGCCTATCTTTAAGAATATTTTAAGGGCATGACTCATAAGACTTATTAATCTATAATCTCGCACGTCTTCGCATTATTTTTCTTGGAAATCATAATAAAAGTAGATTTCAGCCAATATTGAGGGTATTGTCCTGTTTCATAAATTTGGTTGAATAATTTCAACAATAGTTGTGTATTTCTTCCATCTAGTATTTTAAATAATTCAGATGGGACTTCATCCGGCCCGGTAGCTTTGTTGTTTTTCATTGAATTTATGGCCACATCTAATTCGCTTCCTGTAATGCGTCTTCCTCTAAAATTGGCTCCTCTATCTGTGTTATGCATTTCTGTTCTTGTGGTATCTGTGAACAGACTTCTAATATATTTTTCCCAGTGTTTCTTCTTCTCTGAAGTTTCGTATATGGCTGTATTATTCTCGTCGAAAATAAATGCAGATGATCTTTTTGAATATATTCCAGATGCCTCTTTTAACTTTTTGTGGATATTGAAGTCGTCATGTAGAATTTGGAGTCTTTCAATTTCCTGGCACTGTTTATTTAATTGCTCATTTTTTGCGGCCCGAATTGCAACTTTTATTTCTTGGTTAATTTCCCAATATTTTTCATAATTTGAGTTCTTATATTGGCTCCTTTCTATGCGAAGTGCGCGTATCTCGTCCGTCATCCATGTGTCTTCTCTTTTAGCTGTTGTGGTTCCAAGGATATTGTTGGTTATGATATTTACGGAGTTTTTTACATTGTTCCACAGATTTTCGACATCTTCTCCATCAACACGCAGAGAAAAAATATTTTTCACTTTTGTTGGAACAAAAATATATGTTTTGGTTCCAAAAATGTATTTGTTTTGTTCAAACATTGTAATCCAAATCCAAAAATACCATCTTTTGTTCCAAACATAGAAAACAAAAACAACTTTCGAATTTCCGCAATATTGTTAAAATCGTTAACAATACCGATTGTAGGAACTATCATAATCTAATTTTGTTTACAAAAAGTATTGTCAATACAGAAAACCAGCCCAGAAATTTTTGATTTGAGTGCCTATACTTCTCATATACACTTTTCGCATAACTTGGATATAAATGTCGCGTATAATATTGCAATCATTGATGAACACAATACATGGTTTGCTGCATTGGCTGACAACAAAGACAAACAAAAAGCCACAAGAACCCACCACAACATAAGGAATAATTAAACACCATAACAAACATGAAAAGGAAAGAAGAATGAAACAAAACAGAAACAAATAAAAGCAAGAGTCTCACAAGTACATACACACAAAAACAAAGGTAAAGGCAGCATGTCATACAAACACACCACAACTCACCAAAATTGTTTTTTCAACACGGCATCGAATAGCGAGAGAAGAGAAACAAATTTTCGAAGAAAAGAGAGAAATATTGTTCAGTTGACACAAACTATTTTTGGATTTACAATACTACATGAGGAATCCAACAATATGTTAACAATACATATTTTGCTCTTGGAATATTGTTGGATCAAACATATTTTTTTCTCTGCGTGAATATTGCATAGTACTGCATAAGCATGACACCGACGATATGTTGTCTTCTATAGAATAGAGGATGACATATGTGCTCTTCTACTGAAAAGAGGACGACATGTGTTGTCTTCTATAGAACCACATATGTTGTCGTCTATAAAATAGCCCACATATCGCTCATTTACTCAAAGAGTGGCATAACTCAAAAAATGCGTTTTTTGAGTTAGCAATTTCTATTTTTTCTACGAGTTCTACTTCATCTTGTGTTAAATTTTGATATCTCTAAAACTCGACGAGTTACAGCTCATTTACTACGAGTTTCGCATAATTTAAGAAAAAGTTTTTTTTGAGTTCATGATGCACTAGAGCACATCTAATCATGCTTGATCTTCCCCAGAAATTTAGCACTGATATCTGGCTAGCTGTTTGCAAAATATGGTCCAAGTAGTTATTTTAGTTTTTGTGTAAAAATCGTTTTACGTATGGTAGTCAAATTTCAATCGCCAACATAAAACGCGTTTTTCTCGAAACTCGATTTTTTGAGATGTGTCACTCTTTGAGTAAATGAGCGACATCTTGTCTTCTGAGGATTGGTAGGTAGGCTTAGGTCGGAGATTCAACACTTTATCTTATGAACAGGAGCAAAATTCGGCTACGCGAATAAAAAATTCTTTAAAATTTTAAGTTTTATTAATTACCAACCAAAACATCATGGTAGAACAAACAAAGTAAAGTAAATACTACAACAAATACAACTCAGAAACAACCACATAGAAATTTGTTTTTGTTTGTAATGTTGGTGTCATTGGTAAATAAGGGAACACCCAAGGCCTACAGCAGGTCGGCCATTCAGAGAACTATTAGGAACATTTGACAACAAACATAATACATATATTATACATTATTGTGATTTTAGTTTCTTTGTATTTTAAATCACAATAATGTTTTTGACATCAAACATAATTATCAGCTGGGCTTATTGGCCGACCTTATGTAGGCCTTGTGTATACCAATATTTTATTGGAAATTAATATTTTTTTTACATTTGATTAAATATTTTGGAAAACATGAATGAAAACTGGTTAGATTTTCAATTTAAATGTTTCCATATCATTCCACTAAATGCATAATTTCTCGCAAAAAATAGAATCCTTGTAAATAGGTTTGAGGTTGCTGGATTCTTTAAAAAAAAATTCTTTAAAAAAAGGAGAAGCTTTTTCAATATTTTGTTTTTGAAATAAAAAAACACATGTTTATTAGGGCTTTATTTTTTCAAACTTATCAAAATACCACACTATATTAACAAATGTTGTACCGCCTCTATAAGCGGTGATTTTGTGTGCGGCACGTCGTTCGGACTTGGAGGAGGTTACATGTCATTGATATGAAAAAATATGGGAAATAGAACATTGGTGGCGTCGTTTTTTATTGGGATAGCTAATACAATTTTGTTTTTCAAAATAGTCTGGCTTAATCCCATTGTTGTTGTTTTATTATTTTAAAACAACTAATTTATTAGTGGAAAAAGGTTGGCATTGTTCGCCAAGGGGTAAGGCAAGGAAGACTAGTTTCGATCCACGCCACTGGATCTCATCAGTTCCCTTGTTTTTTGTTTGTGGATATTCTCCACCGAAGTTATTTTTGTTATATTCCCGCTTATTATTTTAACACCTTCTTGTGCACATACACATATATACTCTCCTTTAACTTACCGTTATTGTATCATCCAGCTTTGAGTCTGGTTTCTTCATAGCGTTGTTTAATTTAATTTGAAATCCCAAACCTGAACCTTGTCCAGCTTTTGAGTTGTGGTAAGGGTAAAATTTACGTCCGTTTTTCTCCTGAGAAATAAACAAAAATTATTTTTTTAACATTGTAATCAATATAACGTTTTCTTACCCTCAACTGCTTTGATTCCGGTGATAATATCGAATTGAATACAAAGCAAAAACCATGTTCGGTTTTCTCCATTATAAACATCGAACAACAATTGAATGGTACACGACGCCAAAAACATTGTCCCTTGACGAAAATATCTTCACATCGTATCGACATGAAGTGTGTTAGATTTGTCACATCAATGCCATCCAACAGCTCCAAATTAACATCATCCATTTCGGCAAAACTATGAAATTGACCGAATGCCAACGATTCCATGTTGCCAACAAATGTTGTAAACACTTCGGCAACATTATGATCAGCATTTGCTGGTAAAAATGTAGATTTTGCCGCCTCAAATCTGCCCCAATTAATGTGATTATTGGGACAAACACCAACGGCCGGAAATGGTATCTGATATACCGGATATTGTGAATTTTCCACAACGGTTTGTAGTTTTTGTGCTGAATAACGTTCAGCCAACATGCCGTAGGCAATACACGTAAGAGTTACACATGTTATAACCAGTGCGCTCCAAATGAGTCTGTGAGTGGCAGAGGTAAGGGAGAAATTGAAGGATATTGAAAATGTTATTTAATTGGGTCATTAATATGATTGATTTTGGTACAGTGGTAAAGGTTTTTTAAAACAAATAAAATCGATTTCAAGCCATGTTGAATTTTTATGACTAACAGTATTGAATGCGATAAGGTTCAGTGATAATTAGACATCGGATTTTGCATATTTGCATATTTTTTATTAATAAAGATACGAAAATTCTGATTGGACCAAAATTCGTTTTGAAGAAAACTGAATGCAATGACAGGCTCATATTTTTTATTTTTTTGCATATTTGCATATTTAGCATATGCACAAAATATGCAAAAAATATGCAAAATATGCAAAAAATATGCAAAATATGCAAAAAATATGCAAAATATGCAAAAAATATGCAAAATATGCAAGTACTTTTTTTGACAAAAATCATCAAATTAAATTTGGAAAGTCATCAAAAAGTGTTCTATATTAAGTTTATTGCCGTTAAACGTCGATTTCTTAGCAGATTATCATGTTATTAGTTATTATTCCGCCACAGCAATAAATCTGGACTAAAAGACTTAGAAAATTTCCTAAAACACAGCCTTCTTATTACAACATAAGTTGCTTTCTAATACAAATTTGTTCAAAAACTCAATCAGAAATGTCAAAATGTATGTATCCAAATATGTTGATAGGTTCTGCTCGGCCAAAATTGTCTGACAGAATAACAAATGAGCTAGAAGTTAAGACTAAGGAAATATTGAATATTACATAAAATCTTTCATATTTAATTAAAAACATATAACAAATATATACGGTGCCATCATGAATATTTCCCTCTGAATTTTCCACACGGAATATAATTTTTAAAAGTGAAATTCTTTTAAAATCAATATTTGTTAAAAGTTGAAAAGTACTAGATTTGCTTCATCATGGCGTATACTAGTCGAATCGACAAAAATATTCCCTTTTTGAGCATAAATACGGAAATAAAAAATTGTGAAATTGGGGAAAGGAAACAAATTCTGCACGGAATTTTTATTCATGATTGCACTGATAACTATATTTTAATACCCTAAGGGTATTATGTCTTAGTGAATGAGTTTGCAACATGCAAAATGAAACGAAATAGACCCACAGTTCCTTTTGATGATCTGCATAGATTCGCATCTCGCCATGTCTTTTTGAAAATAAAGCACAGGTCACATTTATAGACCACTTCGCATAAAAATTGGGGATTTTTTGGCCCTAGGGCGATCCCTATTTTGGTAAGAATTGATTCAGATTTGGATATTGCTCCCATATATACAGTTGATTCGCGATAATCCCTACACCACAGGTTTCGGCGGTGTCCGAATTATCAAAATGTTCGGATTAACGAATTGTAAGGAAAATAAATTATTTTATATGATTAAATCACTCGTGGAAGTTATATAATAATACTTTTTTAAATTGTAACTGCTAATTACGAACACTTAAATGAAAGTGCTCTACGTGTAAAAACTAGTGAGATTTTTCACTCGAAAATCCGGAAAAAGAAAAAGCCAATCAGATTGTGAAAGTAGTGCTAGAAATATGGCATTTTTAAAGTTTACATCAGGATGTAAGCAAACCTAGAGACAGATGCATAATTTCATCGTTTTGTAAATTAATATTCCTTAAAATCTTTGCCTTTTAGGTGTATAGTGCATTTGGCAACTTTAATGACAATATTGCGCGAATATTTTTATACCCTACACCACTATGTGGGGAGGGTATTATAAGTTGGTTTTGCCCAAAAAGTTTGTAACGCATCGAAATAATGGTCGTAGACCCATACTTATATATATCAAAATGAATGTCTCGACGAGTTGAGTTGATCTGGCTATGTGTGTCCGTCCGTCAGTCCGTCCGTCCGTCCGTCTGTCCGTCTGTCCATCTAAACCTTGTAATCACGCTACAGGTCGCAATTTTGATCGGATCGTCGCCAAATTTTGGAAGTTGATGCGGGTCCCACAGAGGAAGAAGCCTATTGATTTGAGTGATAGTCGGATAATATTTAGGGGTCGGAATGGGGAAGAACTCATTTGGAGACAAATTCAAAGTTTTATTCTTTGTGAATATATTGGCTTCTAGTAGGGGTACTCCAACGACAAAGCCTGTCAATGGAAAAAGAAAATATTACCTTTGCATTGGTGTAAAGCAGATTGGCGGAGGTGGTCAAACAAGGGAGATACCACAATAGTCAGTAATGCATCCAATTCTTCCATTTTTTGCAATCAAGCTACAGAGAGAAAGAGGCATATTATTTTTGGTGGTAACGGGTTAAATTCCCTAAAAGAAATGTTTACCAGTGAAAAGCTTATGCACAGGGTTAGTGGTGTAGGGTATCACATGGTCGACCCCGTCCCGACTATAGCCTTTGCTCACTTGTTCTTAATATATTTATTTATATCCTATACAACAAGACTAATGTGTCATGAAAGTTTTGTCCTTGTACTCGATAATTTTTACTAAATGTTGCTGAAACAATTTTTTTACCAACTTCTCCATTAAACAACTGTCAAAATTCAAAGCATTGGTAATAATTAGTACAAATTACACTGTGCAACAAAATCCAATTTTTTTCAAAATGATGGGAAAAACTCTTCAGATTATGAAAGTAGGGCTAAAAATATGAGACACGTGTATCGGCGTTTTTAAAGTTTACATCTAAAAGTAACCAAAGTAGGCGTGGCAAGTTCCGCCCATTTCTAACTTTTTCAAAATATTCGAGTTAAAATATCTTGGAATCTATGCATTTTAGGTATATAGTGTCTTTGGCAATATTTTAGAGGAGGATATGGGGAATATATCTGTTAAAAATTTTAACCCTCATACGGTTCATGAAAGGGGTCTTTTTGGTCCTTTTTTCGAAAATTGTTCGAAAACTCCTTTAAAATGTGGTCATATAAAAATCAAATGTTCCACAAAATTCTTCGCCATAAAATTTTACTATAGGTCGTAGAATACGTCAAAACCCTTAAACTTACCAAAACGCCAGGAAAAAGCAAAAAATAAAAGCACGTTTTAGGGTTAAACAGGTACTTCATTTGAATTTATGCATAATTCTCCCACAAAACATAATTTTAGAGCAATGGTGTCAAAGACAAAAATATTCTCCATCAAATTTCACTATTAGTCTCCAAAGAAATGAAATCTCTATTTACATTACATATTATAAAAAAAATTGCATCAATTTTCCAAAAAAAAAACACGAAAATATTTCATAATTTTTTGATGAATTTTCTTTCTTTCTTTTTTGAGTTGATGCATGAAAGTAACATAAAACTTTATTCTAGATGAAAAGTGTCAAAAGAAGAAATATTCTTAACAAAATTTTACTATGAGTCTCAAAACAAACTATATGTCTAGGTATAATACTTGTTAAAATACATACATCATAAAATTATATATTATATGATGAAATTATTCATTTAAATTTTGAACCGTTTATTTTACGTGATTCCATACGAAGCCAAAATCTCCCAAAATACTTCGTTTTTTAGAGATAGTGTTAAAAGAAGAAATGCTTAATATCAAATTTCATTATAAGTCTCTGAACAAAAGAAATTCAAAACACTAATATGTAGCAAAAAAATGCAGCAACAAATTTGGTATATAAAAAAGCTTATTTATTCTCGTCGAATTTGACACTTTTTCGCTGCATTCTGTCATAAAATTATGCACTTTAGGAGTATGCTGTCAAAGAATGGAACATTCTGCATCAAAAACTATTATCAATTTTTAAACAAACTTCATCTCAAAGTATTACACATATTAATAAAAAACAATTTATTATATATGTATGAAAAAAAAAACATAAAATTTATTGATGTTTTTTTGTGGTTCTTGGCAATACTATACCATTGTCAAATAATGTCCAACATAGATCTGCCATAAGGTGATGTAAACTTTTACCGATGTAACGTTCTTCAATAGGAGCGCATGTTTGATGAAACTGTTCACCCTGCTCATCAGATTCTGTGGATAGTTGTTTTTGGAAATAATCCATATGAGAGTTCAAAAAATGAATTTTCGTTGACATGTGGACACCGAGTTGGTCAAAAATTTTGAGCATTGTTTCGACATATATTTGGGCTGTTGGAGAACGGTGCTTGCCCAGAAAATTGTAGATGACATCTTTAATGCTTTTCCATGCACCTAGCTCTTCTTGGGTGAGGATTTGCTCGAATTCGGCATTTTGCATCAACTTTCGTATATCTGGTCCTACAAAAACACCTATTATGTATAGGATAAATTATAATTTTTATGCAATCATTTAAAAAAACGTTGTTGTTTATACCTTCTCGTATCTTCGATTCGCTAAGTTTTGGAAATATTGACTTCAGAAATACTATTGCATCTTCATGCAAGCATTTTATAAAATTTTTCACCACCCCTAGTTTTATATGGAGTGGTGGTAAGAGAATTTGTCCAGCTGGTACCAAGGGTTGATGGAAGATGTTAAATTCACCTATAGCTTCTTCATCTCTAAGATCCCAGATTTTTTTTTGCATATTGGTTTCCTTTCCATCTGCTATCCCACTTGCATAAAAAGCATCCATACTTCACATATCCAGCTTGCATACCAGAAAGGAAGGCAACAACTACTGATCTTCCCCCTGATGAAAATTGCAATAGAGCGAAAAAATTATTTTGTTAGAAATGTTGATATGTGGAAAGCTAATTCCCAAGGGTAAAGGTGTAGGGTATTGCATGGTCGGCTCCGTCCGACTATAGCCTTGGCTTACTTGTTTTTTATTAATATGTGTAATACTTTGAGATGAAGTTTGTTTAAAAATTGATAATAGTTTTTGATGCAGAATGTTCCATTCTTTGACAGCATACTCCTAAAGTGCATAATTTTATGACAGAATGCAGCAAATTAACGAAAAAGTGTCAAATTCGACGAGAATAAATAAGCTTTTTTATATAACAAATTTGTTGCTGCATTTTTTTGCTTACATATTAGTGTTTTGAATTTCTTTTGTTCAGAGACTTATAATGAAATTTGATATTAAGCATTTCTTCTTTTAACACTATCTCTAAAAAACGAAGTATTTTGGGAGATTTTGGCTTCGTATGGAATCACGTAAAATAAACGGTTCAAAATTTAAATGAATAATTTCATCATATAATATATAATTTTATGATGTATGTATTTTAACAAGTATTATACCTAGACATATAGTTTGTTTTGAGACTCATAGTAAAATTTTGTTAAGAATATTTCTTCTTTTGACACTTTTCATCTAGAATAAAGTTTTATGTTACTTTCATGCATCAACTCAAAAAAAGAAAGAAAGAAAATTCATCAAAAAATTATGAAATATTTTCGTGTTTTTTTTTTGGAAAATTGATGCAATTTTTTTTATAATATGTAATGTAAATAGAGATTTCATTTCTTTGGAGACTAATAGTGAAATTTGATGGAGAATATTTTTGTCTTTGACACCATTGCTCTAAAATTATGTTTTGTGGGAGAATTATGCATAAATTCAAATGAAGTACCTGTTTAACCCTAAAACGTGCTTTTATTTTTTGCTTTTTCCTGGCGTTTTGGAAAGTTTTAGGTTTTTGACGTATTCTACGACCTATAGTAAAATTTTATGGCGAAGAATTTTGTGGAACATTTGATTTTGATATGACCACATTTTAAAGGAGTTTTCGAACAATTTTCGAAAAAAGGACCAAAAAGACCCCTTTCATGAACCGTATGAGGGTTAAAATTTTTAACAGATATATTCCCCATATCCTCCTCTAAAATATTGCCAAAGACACTATATACCTAAAATGCATAGATTCCAAGATATTTTAACTCGAATATTTTGAAAAAGTTAGAAATGGGCGGAACTTGCCACGCCTACTTTGGTTACTTTTAGATGTAAACTTTAAAAACGCCGATACACGTGTCTCATATTTTTAGCCCTACTTTCATAATCTGAAGAGTTTTCCTTGTCATTTTTTTTGTTGTCGCACAGTGTTATCGAGTACACGGACAGGTATAAATTAAACAATTGTGTATACAAAAGGGTTATGACTTTTCGACTGTGTTATCAAAATTGTTTTCCTGTAGCAGGAATGAATGAACTATATTTTTTAGCATTCCAAATACTTTTCTAGCAGAAATATGTGAGTGGTTTTGCCATTTAAAGACAATTCCAAGGTTTTTGACTTATTTTACCACTACCACTCTATTGTGTGGTTTTTCTAAGTGATGTCATATTGCACTAATCATTGGACGTTCTTCATTTTTCTTATTATTCATCGAGGGTGGGTATAACAATAATGCATTACTTTTCGCCGAGGAGTGAACATTTTCCAATTCTGCATTATGCGTACAATATAAACCGAAATTATAAAATTATGTATTTTTAGTGCATTAAACTAAAACCATGTCATCAATATTAAAGCGGCAGTTAGAGCATTTTTCCAATGAAGCTTTTTGACCATAAAGAACAAAAATTGCCAATTTATGTCTGTATAAACTGAATAAAGGACTAAACACTATAAATATATTAAAATCTAATATGTGGATATTCAAAACGTATACTTTTAATTATAGTTATATTCCAGAACCTGGAATCGTAAATGGTACTTTAGTACTTTTTCCCATTTTTCGCTAAAAAACGAACCCTTTTTCCAAAAACTAGAAAAAATTGCGCTTTTATCTAAACAAAAATAGCGATGACTAACTCTAGCTCCTAGCTCCAAAAAACTATGTTAAACGTCAAAAAACTTAATTTAGAATGCTTTTTTGATGATTTTCCAAGTTTAATTGACGATTTTTGTGAAAAAAACACTTGCATATTTAGCATATTTTTTGCATATTTTGCATATTTTTTGCATATATTTTGCATATTTTTTGCATATATTTTGCATATTTTTTGCATATTTTTTGCATATTTTTGATATGACCCCAAATATCGAAAAATTGACCCTCAAAACGCCTAGATCCAAAATTTGAGTCCAATCGGATAAGAAATAAAAAACATGCTAAAATCCGATGTCTAGTGATAATAAAAGCCGTCATGAAGGGTCTTCAGACAGGTAAAAAACACATGGAACCATATTAACAACAAACAATGACGAATCGGCCACAGACAAGTATGCAAATAATGAATATTTTACTCAATATGTATTGTCGGATAATGGACCAATGCAAAACAGTCCGATTTTGGCTTGGAAAACATCAAAATACCTCTGGAAATTATAGAGAAAAATATACCATTAGTGTAGTATTTTAAAACTACCTACAGCAAATCCCTATTCCCTCTATCAATATTATTGGAATGACTTTATTTTTGTTAAATTGATATATATTATACTCTGCTATCATAAATTATACACCTTCTAGAAAAGCTGGAATAACGAATTTTTGGGTACTATATTTTTTACCAAGCAAACAAGTATGCAAAATCGGGTTCACGGACATAATAATGATTGGGAAGACATCCCCACTGGCATCAATAGGAAATATTAAATAGTCATTATTTTGAAAGTCAGTAAAATGGATCCAAAAAGCTCAAACAAGTTCAACTATCACCATTACAAAGGCCAGATCATGACATATTAATCTTATTTGTGTAAGTTGCCGATGTAATATAACAACACTAAACTGATTATTACCTTGGGCCAAAACACTGATATCAACCCTTATATTTTTTTTGGGTCCAGCTTAAGAAAAAAAAACTGGAAAAAGGTCCTCCAACGAAAGATCAAGATTTAATAAAAATTGGGGAACCTGTACCTTCAGAGAGTAACATGCCGAGCCTTAATTTTTGGTTTAACTAAGCTCATTAAAGCTCCAATGAATGTCCAAAGTGGATAGACAACTCATTAAGGAACACACCTTTGGCAATTCTCCAAGAAACCAACGCCCGATAACTCTCGAACGAAGCAACCTATCGGGTTTAAAATTTAGCATTCGTAATATTTAGTTTAAACTTAGTTTAAGTCCACTCCTTCGGGTACCTCCCCCACAAAAGTTCGAAAATGTTCTGAAAATTTGGGCGCATGATAAGTCTTGAAGGGAGTAACCGATATGGCCCATACTTTGCACATCTTGAAATTTTTACCAGACTTAGATGAGGTTCCAATATGGACTCAATCGGCCCACTCCTTTGGGTACCTCCCACACAAAATTTCGGAAAAGTTCAGTTTAGGACCTGCCAAAAATCATGAAAATTAAAAAGGTTGTGTATCGTTACGAAAAGCTATTTTAAATGGTTTTTAGTTGATTTTATGTATATTAAATATTGCCACAAAGTATATACATTCAATAGGTAGAGATCACAGTATTTTAGATACAAGATTGAAATTTGGAACTTAATATAATATATTAGTCCTTGGATGTTTAGAATTGAAAATGAACCATATCAGACCACGTCGAATAGATATATACAGTGCTTGGAAGATATAAACAGTTCGATCCGAACATAACGCCGTTTCTTCTTTAAAGTACATATATCAGACGCTAACTTCAGTGCCATTAAAAAAGTTTTGTATTACTCGAAGAAATAATATACTTTAAGTGCATAAAAACACCAAAACTTTAATATTTTACCAGAAGTGATAGAGTCCGTGAAAGCTAACTAAAAATTCAGAAAATTACATTAAACAAAGAAAAAAATATCAGGAGCCGGGCGATGCAATGTACGACACATAGTGGACTTAATTTTGGAATTCAATTTAGTTGGTCGACATAAGATTTAGAGCTTTTGGACCTGACATAACTATGGACTTACCCACTAAAAATGCCATATCGCTGCAAACAAGAACGCAAGAAGTACCATTGCTCAAATTGTGCAATAACTCCTCGAACAGCCCTTAAATTACACTGATGTTGAACTTTTGTGAGGGATGTATCCCATGATTTTGTCCCAAATAGACCCTCTTGGTACTTGATATATCGCTCATTTACTCAAAGAGTGACACTTTTCAAAAAATCAATTTTCGAGAAAAACGGGAACTAAAAAAACTATTTGGACCATATTTTGCAAACAGCTAGCCAGATATCAGTCTTAAATTTATGTACAAGATCAAGCATGATTTGAAGTGTTTTAGTGCTTCATAAACTCAAAAAACTTTATTGTTGATTTATGCCAAGCCCGTTGTAAATCAGCTGTAACTCGTCGAGTTTTAGAGATATCAGCATGGAAATTTGACACAAGATTAAGTAGAAGTCGTAGAAAAAATAGAAATTGCTAACTCAGAAAAAGCATTATTTGTGTTATGTCACTCTTTGAGTAAATGATTGATATGTACGTAATTTTAGGATGTTTATAGTTTCGATCAAATTGGATAATTGAAATTTTGTGTTGGAGGTATCTGAAGGAGTGAATCGATATAATCCATATTAGAACCTATTCTAGGCCTAGAAAAAATAGAATTGGACTTTGCTCAACATTTTAGGGAAACATTTTGAAATCTGGTGTCCAAAGGAAGTTTGGACAAAATATGGCGAGATCCAAAATTTGGACCAAATCTGTTGATCTGTTCGAGAGTTATAATGGGCACGAGCCAGACAGACGGACGAAGTGGGATAAATCGACTTCAAATTGTTTGACGCGGGTTTCGTCAAAACATATGTTTAGTCTAAGAACATTATTTCGATGAGGCACATTTTTATCGTTAGCCTAACGGCTGAGGGTTCACTATCACGGTGCTCTTGAACCAACGTTAAATAAAAGGAGCTTAAAACTGGGAAGTTTTTGGGGATTCTGAAACAGCAATGTTCATAGATGAGAAAAAATCCAAAAACAAGAAAAAACGCTGGAGGGAATTTTAACTATGTTCACATTTTTAGGATTATTTCAGGTTTTCGCGATTTTGCATGGAAGCCGCAAGTCCTATCGAGGCTAAAGAAAATGTTGTAACTTTGAAAAATTTTTTGATTTGTTCCTAGGTTTTACCATTTTTGTGATATAGAAGTTCAGTAGTGCGATTATCTAACTCATTTTTTTAATTTACCGACAAAAATCGGGAACATTAAAAAGCAAAATTATAATTGAAAAGCTCAAATAAAAGTTTACAACACTGTTGCTATCGGTAGAAGTTTACGAAGACTTTTTATTGGTCGCTAACTTACCGAATAATATCGTTAATTACAAAAATTATAAGCATTTTAATTTTACCGACATTTGTCGGTAACTCAAAAAATGAGTTAAAGAATCGCACAAGAGATCACATTTTTAGGTTTTTTGTTAGTTTTTTACGAATTGGGACTACAGAAAATCGTATAGCTGTGAAAATTTTCTACAAAATTGAGACTCGTAATTTTTTACTCGGTTGCACCATTTTCGAGATATATGTATAAGTTTAAGTTGGGAAATTGTAGTCATGACGGTACAGTCAGTAAATTGTCCCAATTTAAACCTCCATATCTCAAAAATGGCAGAACCTACGAAAATCTAATATATAAAAGACAATGTGTGTATTTTACTATGTTTGTATGTTCCGAATAGACTCAAAAACGGCTGAACAGATTTTCTTGAAAATTTCAGATAATGTACAGGGAACACCGGTGGTGAAAATAGGCTATATATTTTTTGCATTTCGGAGGGGGCGGGGTGCCTCCCCTTTGCACTATTTTTTAAAAACGCTATTTTAGCAAAACTGACAATCCTATCGGAGAGAAAATTAATTTGCAAGACAATCCTAGGTACTCATTTGGTGGCTAAAGACCCGGCCACGCCCATTTTTTTAAATAGCTAATATATCAAAAACTGCTTAACCGATTTTCTTGAAAATATCAGAGAATCTACTGGGAGGACCCGTGGTGAAAATAGGGTATATATTTTGTTGAATTTCGGAGGGGGTGGGGTACCTCCCCCATGCCCTATTTTTTTAAAGCGCTATTTCAACAAAATTGACGAACGTATCGGAGAGATAATTAATTTGCGAGACAATGGTTGTTGTTTCTCCGACCCTAGGTACTGATTTGGGGCATAAAGACCCGACCACGCCCACTTTTTTAAATAGCTTATGCATATATCAAAACTGCTTAACCGATTTTCTTGAAAAGTTCAGAGAATCTACTGGGAGGGCCCGTGGTGAAAATAGTTTATATCTTTTGTTTAATTTCGGAGAGAGCTGGGAACCTCCCCCATGCCCTATTTTTTGAAAACGATATTTTAACAAAACTGACGAACGTATCGGAGAGAAAAAATAATTTGGGGACAATGGTGGTTGTGTCTCCGACCCTATGTACTCATTTGGGACCAGACCACGCCCACTTTCTAAATATCTTATATATCCAAAACTACTAAACCGATTTTCTTGAAAATTTCAGAGAATGGATAGGGATGACCTCTGGTGAAAATAGGCTATATATTTTGTTGAATTTGCCCTATTTTATTAAAACTCTGTCTTTGCAAAACTTACTAATGTATGGCTTAGAAAATAAATTTGCGAGACAACGGTATTTGAATCTCCGACCCTAGGTACTTATTTAGGGCTTAAATACCCGACCATGCCCACATTTTTAAATATGTTATATCTCTGAAACTACTGAGCCGATTTTCTTTAAAATTTCAGAGAATTTACAGCGATGGCCATCATGAACACCCGTGGTGAAAATAGGCTATATATTTTTTTGTATTTTGGAGGGAACGGGGGACCTCCCCCATGCCCTCCTTTTTTTCAAATCCTTTTAGCACGCCCATTTTTTAAATACGTTATATCTCCAAAACTTCTGAACCGATTTCCATGTCATTTTCAGATGATGTACAGGGATAGTCCCTGGTGGAAATATGCTATATAAACTTACAAACGTGTCCGTATCCCCAACCCTGGGTACATATTTTAGCCGTAAGACCCGACTACTCCCGATTTTGGGAATATGTTACAAATCAATGGAAATAACAGATGTTATGCATAACGAAGCTTTGGTCTTATTGGAAAGGAAGTCTTTAGATTAGAAGGCAACATATCGATAGCTATAGCTTCATCAGGTATACATTATAAGAAGGTGCAAGGACTGGACATTCTATTGATTGAATTGCACACATGCAATATTAAATGGAAATTATCATCTGGCACGAATGTACGATGGCACATAAAAATTCCCAAGAAGCTTTAGAACGATTCTTGAAGGATTTAAGAGCACTTCATGTTTAGATTTCAGACAAACACTGCCAGTTATACTATGCCAGCAGATGAAAGAAGATATTCAAGTCATAAGTTAACATACCGCAAATTTCATATAGACACCATAATTTCTGAAGATGTTTTATTTATAGTCACTTGCTGATCCCGACTAATTTGCGACGCAAGAAAAATATAATTATGTTAAGAAAAGGTAACATAAAACTATTTCAAGGGCCAGCAACGCTGATCCCGACTAATTTGCAACGCAAGAAAAATATAATTATCTTAAGAAAAGGTAACATAAAACTGTTTCAAGGGCCAGCAACGCGGACCGGGCCGGCTAGTATCATATAAAAACAATATTGTAGAGAATTTTCACAGCCACAACATTTTCTTTAGTTCCATTTTGATAGGGCTTGTGGTTTCCCAAAACCGCCAAAACCTAAAAAAACCTAAAAATGCGATTTTGACTTTCTCATCTAACCTTCTTTCATTTAAAGTTGGTTCGAGATCACCGTGATTTACAATACAAATAACAGCAGATTTTAATACAATACCATATAACCAAAGTTTGAACATTATTTTCGTTTACGGTTGTTTTCGGCTACAAATTTGTTACTGATAGGAAAAAATTCAGATGGGCATGCTATCTATAGCAGATATTATCACTGTATAATGCACAACAATTAATTTTTTCCATTATTTTATCCCACTGTTTAGCAAACAAGTTAAAATAGGAATACAAGATTTTGATTAGGGCAGTAAAACATATTGTCAAATAGACATTTCGTTTTATGTACTTCTAATCCGCACAATACTGAATTTGTAATCGTTTTTAATACAAAATAAGTTTAAAGCCTCAAGACCTTTATATTCTTTACAGAATTGCAAAATACTGGCATGACATAAAGAAGGAATTCAGTTTTACTGGAACATTCTCTACAAAGAGTATTCAAACAAAAAAATTTAAATATTTATTAGACAACTTGTTTAGAAAGTACACTTTCAGTACAGAGCCTTCAGAACAATATCAGTTTTCGTTTGAAATTTCAAAAAGAACAATTATTTTAGAGAAAAAATCGTAATAATTTGTTGAAGTAGCTCAAAAAATGTTGTCGCCCCTGCTTTTAGGGGCAAGTCCATACTTCTTGAGAAAACAGCCAGAAAGGTGGCTGGTGGGCATGTTTGATCAGTTCGAGTGTGATCAACCGATTTGGTCAAAAATGTGACCTTCGTCATATTTTGTCTAAACTTAGGTTCAGTTCGAAGATGGGCAATACCGGTTCATAACTTCCGGTACTTCTCCCCAATATTTAAAAAATTAACTTGAATGGTGTGAACGATATCCCTTGAACGTGGCAACCAATTTGGTCCAAACTTAGGATCTCCTAATATTTTGTCCAAATTAAGTTTAACTTCTAAAATGGCCCATATCGGCCCTCCCCTAAGTACCCATATCGGTGTCTAAGTGCAGCTCACGATATGTTGGAAGATCCTTTGGAAATGTATACCGATGCTGTTTATTGTGGTCCTGTTTATAGCGATTTCCGTGGACAAGTCCACTATGCCAGAGTCCAAAAGATATACGATGACCCACTGACTAATGGGCGCGATATCTATCGGAAACTCCCAAAATAAGATCCATTTCCATAATGGACTGTGTCGGTCCATTACTTTAAGTACTTCCTCCGCAACACTTTTGAACTTATATCCTAATCTACATTTTTTCGGCAAGTTCAAATGTCCAAAAAGGGCTGAAAAGAACCAAAATAAATTCGATCTGTACGTAGGTGAATGTTTTGAATCACATAGGCTGAGGGTAAAGCCGACTGATATTTTTTGACTTTTTTTAGCAATACTTTTATTGTCACCCGAAATAGTAGTTTGTTCTTATTTTTGACCGTATTTTTATAACCTCAGCATTTATGCTAACGAGGGTATATACACTTTCATACGGTCAAAATGTGCATCAACGAAATAGTGGTTTTAGACCCTAAGTATGTTTGGACGAAATGTGTTTCAGACAATTTGGAGTCGATTTAGCCATGTCCGTCTGTCTGTCTGGCTGGCTGGTGCGCACGATAACTCTCGAACGGAGCAACCGATTCGATCCAAAATTTGGATGCGTAATATTTTGTCCAAACTTAGTTTAAGTTCGTTTAAGATGGGTTATATCGGTCCACTCCTTCTGGTACCTCCCCCACGAAAGTTCGAAAATGTTCGGAATTTTTTTGCGCACGATAACTCTTGAAGGTAGTAACCGATTTGGTCCACACTTTGTACATCGTGAAAGTTCTACCAGACTTAGATGAAGATCCAATATGGACTCAATCGGTCCACTCCTTCGGGTACCTCCCACACAAAATTTCGGACAAGTTCAGTTTAGGACCTGCTCTCGAAGATCTTTGATTTCTGTTGTATTCGCTGTCCCCCATACGACGGTACAAGTTTCATAAAGGGCAAGTCCATAGTTCCTGAGAAAATAGCCTGAAAGGTGCAACAAAAAAACCCTATGACACAGTGTGTAGTGGTTTGAGTACAAGATAAATCTCGAACGGATCTGTTAATTCGGTCCAAAATTTCTCCTTCGTAATATTTTGTCCAAACATAGTTTAAGTTAGAAGATAAACCATATCGGTCCACTCCTTCAGGTACATCCCTCACAAAAGTTCGAAAATGTTCGGAAAAATTATGAGCACGGGAGTGACCGATGTAATCCATACTCTGCACATCCTAATATATCTACCAGATATAGATCAGGTTCAACTTCCGGTACTTATCCCCAATATTTAAAAAATGTCACTACAATGTTAGCACGATATCACATGAATGGTGCAACCAATTTTGTCCAAACTTTAGATTTCCTAATATTTTGTCAAAATTTAGTTTAATTTCTAAAATGGCCAATATCGGTCCTCCCTAAGGGTACCTCCCCCACAAAAGTTCAACATTTGTGTTAATTCCTAATCCAATTTTTGTCGGCAAGTTCAAATGTTCAAAAAGGGCCACAAAATTCTGAAGAGGCCATAAATACATTCGATCTGTCCGTAGATGAATGTTTCAATTCACATTGGCTGAGGGTATATCTCTGTCGGCAAAGCCGACTGACACTTTTTTAGTTGTTATAAATCATTTACATATTTTGACGGAATATTGTTTTGGGGTCAAATAGCAAGAGATTTACACAAAAAATCGTATATTTTTTTCATAATTTGTTGCATTAAACGAACAACTAATATGAAATATTTTAGAATGTTTGTCTTTGCAATACATTTGTTGCCTAACTGTATGCTTGTATGTTGTTTGCTTATGTGCTAAAACGGGAAACGGAAATATTTTTATTTTAGGGTTTTTGCCTTTTTAGGGGCGAAGGCCATTATTTGTGAGATTTTAATTAATTTAATTAATCGAGCTTTACGACCTAAGGAGATTACATTGAAAAATTGATATCTAGCGAATACAATGCACTATAGGACAATGCACTATAGGTAACTTGCCTTGTTTTTGAGGCAAAAATTAATAACGGCGGAAATAAAGGATTTTTTAACTTTTTGTGAGATAAAACAAAGATTTCTACTGGTAAATTCGGATATAACAAACAACGTTTATAAATAACTACGTATATTACGAACAAAGCTATTTCTTTCAATGCCATTTTCATTAGCTATACCCCCAGCCTTTAGGCTAGAAAGACTATATACACTTTGATACGACCAAAAATGTGTCTCATCGAAATAACGGTTTTAGATCCCAAGTATGTTTGGACGAAATTCGTTTCAGACAATTTGGTGTCGATTTAGCCATGTCCGCCCTTATGTCTGTCTGTCTGTCTGCCGTCGTCTTTTCAGCAGGTTTTCCTTGTGACTCCCTTTATGATGGTACAATTTTTTTCTTGCGCAAGTCCATACTTCCTGAGATTTTTTATTTTTCCTCAGGTACTAAATTTTGGTAAAATTCCAAATTTAGTGGAATAGAACTTTTAGGGTACAGCTTGGAGCAAAGTTCCGTTTTCAAAGAATGATGCCCGAGAGTGTTCTCTTTCAGCCCATATATAGTTTTGTACCCGAACCGATCCGTCCGCTTAACACTCTTTTAAATTTCTTAAAATTACATGGGCAAGAATGTGTGGTTTTTTCCATACTGTTTCCCATATAAATTCGAGTTCTTTGGACAATTTTTTATACCCTCAGCATTTATGCTAACGAGGGTATATGGGCAATATTATTGAAAATTTAACATCGTTGAAGCCAAGGTTTACCCCTTTATAACTCGCGAATAGTGGTTGTATATTGTACAATTTAAATGCTTCTGGATAAAATAAAATGTTTTTAGACTTGGCAATAAATATTGGCCTTCAAAGTTGATTTGCGTGGAAGCTGTAGATATATTTATGGTAAAAAATGGGTTGAAGCCAACGTGACTTTTTTGTTTTCTCTCGATTTGTGATTAAACCACATTTTTCCCGATTTTCCTGTCAAAGTGAAAGTAGAAGCCAACTAAATAAGGATCATCCCACCAACGTATAACTTTTCAAAATTTGATCTGCGTCTACCATTAAATGATGCTGAAATTTTGAAGCCAGATTTTAAGTGTTTTTTGAAATTTTCTTATAATTTCGTTCCGCAAACAGGGTTTTCAAAAAATAATATATAGGAATGAAGAACTCGCTATTCTGATTTATTTGATATATGTGTCGTGAATGTAGCCTCCACAGTTTCAGAGAAATCTGTATCCAAATACGAAAATTTTGTGCGAACAAATTTCTAAAAATCATATATTTCGGGTCTAATTTGTACAATTGGCATTCGATTTACTCGTGCATGATTGCAAATTTTGGATTTTTACGTTGCGGATCTAATACATCTTTACTCGTTAAAATCCATATACTAAAACGCGAGATAGGAGAAATTCCAAGGTAGGAAAATCACCTAAAATTGTTTTAGAAAATATCGCGCATTTTATCGCGTATTTTGTCGGCCGCTTGCACTGCTATGAAAAAACTAGTGCAGCATCTTGCTTTTTGCGGTAACAGAGATTTAAAAACTTCACTGATAAGGGAACTACATTCATTTTATCCCAAAAATAGTGTGTGATGCTACATCCACGGTTCTTGACTGATTGCCTTGAAATAGGCATATATCGATGCAGATTTTCATGGTGACACTAAAACCGGATGCGGAACGAAATTGTATGAACTTTGCCCAAATTAGCGATGTTTTATAGGTTTTTTAATGCTAAGATGCAGCCGATGCTACATCTTAGCGTCCAAATTATGTTTCGAAAAATATATACTAATTAAAAGATATGGTCTTGCTGTACATGAAAATCACATGCGGACAAAACGATTTTGATAATTACGCGATTTACACATATTTTAATAATGCATATAACATCAACAACCCGATAACTTTCCTCAATGGGAAACCTTCTATGTGAATGTAGATACAGCAAAATCCACCCATTTTCTTGGGAGTTTCAAGAAAAATAAAAGAAGTACTCCTATAGAATTTTTCCAATATTTTCAACTCTAGAATGCATGTGAAAACTATTAATCCAACCCAAAATTTGTTTTTTGTAACACAAATATGTGTTTATTTTGGCTATAATATCCTAACTACTATCCCGATTATTATAAGTTTGGTCTCATTTGATTCCCCGTGAAGTCTTTATTTAAAACTGTTACTTTTTTTGTAATTTTTGACGGGTAAATAGACCTATATTTTCAAAAAATTCGGATTACATTTAAAATTTTGTCAATTTTTTGTAAATTCCGCGAATGCTGAGTAACATTTTACAAATATTATGCAATCTACTTAATGACGTCACTTCGTGATAACTTTTTAGTGACAATTGTGCTCAATAAAATAATTAGCGTTTTTATAATAATTTTTTCTTAAAAGCAGAAGTAAAACCGCGATAACATTTGTCCGCAACAACCAAAAATTTGCTCGGGAGCGGATTTGTACTGGGGAATTTTTTCTTAACCTATGTACCAAAAATCGTTTATGTAGCGCGAAAAGAAAAAAATCATTTTTTTGGAAAATATAAAAGAGCTTAGTGAGTGAGTGAGTGAGTGACTGACATATCATCGCCCAGACGAAACCGCTGACGCTAGAATCTTGAAATTTTGGGTGTGGGTTGCTGTTGGTGTGTAGGCGTGAGATAAGGCTGGGTTTTTGGAAATTCGACCTAGAAGGGTACGAAAAGTACTAAAAGGTACTAAATATGTTACCCTTTGTATTAGGCAAACGGGAAGAGCTAGAATTCTGAAATTTGGAATGAAAGTAACTGATTGAGAGTTAGAAAGATATACCAGAAGGTTTTTAAAAATTCGACCTATAAGTGTACGAAAAGTACTAAAATTTACAAAAATTTAGTACAAATTGTATATTTTGAACGGATATAGCGAGAATCATGGAATATGGTATGGAAATCAAGGTTGAGAAGTGATACTTGAAAAAGAAGATGGTTAGGAAAATTCATTCCTATATGTACGAAAATTACTAAATGGTACTAAATTTGGTACAATGGGGATTTGGTGAACAGATAGAGCTGGGATCTCGAAATTTGGAATTGAGATTACTGGTGGAGTGTAGGATTGAGGTAGTTTTGGAAATTCGTACTTATGGGAACGAAAAGTACTAAATGGTACTAAATTTTGTACAATTTGGATTTGGTTGAACGTATAGAGCTGGAAACCTGAAATTGGAATTGAGATTACTGTTAAAGTGTAGGATTGAGATATGAGGGTAGTTTTGTAAATTCGAACTTATGTGTAAGAAAAGTACTAAATGGTACTAAATTTGGTACAATAGGGATTTTGGGTGAACGGATAGAGCTGGAATCCTGAAATTTGGAATTGAGATTACTGTTGGAGTATACGATTGGGGAAGTTTAGAAATTCGTACTTATGTGTATGAAAAGTTCTAAATGGTACTAAATTTGGTACAATGGGGATTTGGGTGAACGGATAGAGCTGGAGTTTAGGATTGTGGAAGTTTTAGATATTCGTACTTATTGGTTCGAAAAGTACTAAATGGTACTAAATATAGTACAGTTTGGATTTGGATGAACGGATAGAGCTCGATTCCTCAAATTGTAGGATTGAAGTAGTTTTGGAAAATCGTACTTATGGGAACGAAAAGTTATAAATGGTACTAAATTTGGTACAATGGGGATTTGGGTGAACGGATGGAGGTGGAATCCTGAAATTTCGAATTAAGATTACTTTTGAAGTGTATGATTGAGGTAATGTTAGAAATTGTTAGAATTCGGAAAGGACTAATTGGTACTAAATTTGGTACAACTTGGATTAGGGCGAACGAATAGAGCTTGAAACCTGAAGTTTTGAATTAAGATTACTGTAAGGGTGTAAGGTGTACTAAGTGTACGAAAAGTACTAAAATTTATAAAATTTAGTACCAATTGTATATTTTGAACGGATATAGCTAGAATCATAGAATTTGGTATGGAAATCAAGGTTGGAAAGTGGTGCTTCTAAAAGGAGATGGTTTGGAAAATTCATACTTATGTGTACGAAAAGTACTAAATGGTACCAAATTTGGTATAATGGGGATTTGAGTGAACGGATAGAGCTGAAATCGCGAAATTTGGAATTGGAATTACTGGTGGAGTGTAGGATTGAGGTAGTTTTGAAAATTCGCTCTTATGTACTAAATGGTACTAAATTTGGTACAATATTGAGCTGGGTGAACGGATAGAGCTGGAATCCTGAAATTTGGAATTGAGATTACTGGTGGAGTTTAGGATTGTGGAAGTTTTGGAAATTCGTACTTATGGATGTGAAAAGTACTAAATTGTTCTAAATTTGGTACAATTTGGATTTTGGTGAACGGATAGAGCTGGAATCCTGAAATTTGGAATTAAGATTACTGTTAAAGTGAAGGATTGAGGTAGTTTTGGAAAATCTTACTTGTGGTTATGTACGAAGAATGCGAAATAATAATATGTTTGGTACAATTAGGAATTGGACGAACGTATGCAGCTGGAATCTTGAGATTTAGAATTACGATTACTGTAATTATTTTGTATTAATGTCAGTGTATGGTTGAAATACGTAGCATAAGTATACGAAAAGTACTTAGTGGTACTGAGTTTGTTTTTGGGTGTAGGGACAGTACTGGAATCTGTATTTTTCGGATTTAAAGTGTAAGGGTGAGATACGGTTAATCTTTTTGAGAATCGAACTAAAGGGGTACGTACAGTACTAAAATAAAAGTAAATATTGATTAAAATTGGTATTAGTGCAACAACATTTTCAGTGTTTGCAATTTCCATACTGTATATTTTTAATATTTTTTATATCCTTTCCGCATACGAAGTTGCGGGCACTTTGCTAGTATTAAATAATTGGCAACATTTCCCATATACACTTTCATACGGGCAACATGTACCTCATCTAAATAATGGATCAACCGATTCGGCCCACTTCTTCCGGTACCTCGCCAACCAAAGTTCGAAAATGCAAGGAACGGATTTGATCCAAACTTTGCACATCGCGAAATTTCTACAAAACTTAGATGAGGCTCCAATATGGATTCCATCGGTCCCCTCCTTCGCGTACCTCCCGCACAATATTTCGGATATGTTCAGATTAGGACATGCTCTCGAATCGCTTTGATTTTTGTTGCAACAACTTGTATTGGCTGCACCCCCCCCCCCCCCATACGACGGTATAAGTTTCGTGTTGGACAAGTCCATACTTCCTGAAAAAATGGCCTGAAAGTTGCAAAAAACGCCCATCACACCATGTTTAGTGGTTGGACCGGAAGAAAACTCTCGAACGGATTTGCCGATTCGCACCGAGGGTTAAAATTTGATCAAAAGCCCTATAAAGCTCATTTATAGTCGGATTGATATAAAGTCGGATTGATATAAAAATGCACCAAAATCACTGAAATTTGACACATGCAACCTGAACTAGCCAACAAAAAACATTGAGCCAATTTTCAAACAAATCGGTACAGATGTATTTATAGTCCCATATACATATATTTCATTCCAAATTTTATTTTTTCAAACTTACTTAAATTAAATTTTTCTCAATTCACATGAGAAAAGCCGTGAATATTTCTGAATAATGCAAACATATTTGATAGGTGTTGGTTTAGTATGATAAATAAGAGTCGCGGTTATAAGGCGGAACAAAATTTAGTGTGAATAAATCTTGCAATTCCATATAAAATATTTCATATTTTAGTTGAGAAAAATTAGATTTTTGCGGAATGGCGCAAATATGCGCAATTTTTTATTATTGAATCTGATATTTGAGACTCAAGCGCATAAAACATTAGAAGAAACTATGGTCGGGAAACGACGGGGAAATAGACTTTTTCACTATTGAAATTGTAGTAATCTTAAAAATTATCATAAAAAATTGTTATAAAGAGGATATGTATCACCATTATTAAAGAGCAAAGATGTAAAATAAATCTGAAAATTTTAAATGCTAATCTTGTTCTGAGACTGTACAAAAACAATAAATCTTGAAAAATATAAATTTCCGCGAAAATAATGTCATTTTAATGTCCACCTAATTTCTTAGTTTTCGAAAATTTACTTTTAGTTTTCAGTATGGCTGAGTTCAATCGACTGCTGCATTGGATTGGTTAATCTTACAAAGTCGAGGATGGTTATAGCAAATGTAGAAAAGAGTCTGGTTGCCGTTTATCAACAATTTTTTCATAAAAAAACGATTTTCATATTTTGAGTTTTGAGCAACTATAGGCCTATGCTTCCCCTCTATGATTCGGTCCAAAATTTGGCCTTCGTAATATTTTGTCCACACTTAGTTTAAGTTCGAAGATAAGGCATATCGGTCCACTCCTTCAGGTACCTGTTCCACAAAAGTTCAAAAATGTTCGGAAAAATTGTGCGCACGATATCTCTTGAAGGGAGTAACCGATTTGGTCCATACTTTACACAATCAGGTTAAAGATCAGGTTCGAATATGGACTATATTTGTCTACTCCTTCGGGTACCTTCTCCACAAAATTTCGGATAAGTTCACTTTAAGAGCTGCTCTCGAATCACTTTGTTTTTGTTGAAGCAACCATTCGCTGCCTCAATTACGACGGTAAAAGCGAGAAAACCTCCCGAAAGGTGTAAAAACCCCTATGACACCATATGTAGTGGCTGGAGAGCACTATAACTCTCGAACTGATCAACCGATTTGGTCCAAAACTTGGTCTTCGTCATATTTTGTCCAAACTTAGTTTCAGTTCGAGGATGGGCAATACCGGTCCACAAGTTCCGCTACTTCCCCCAATATTTAAAAAATTTCCCTACAATTTGGTCCAAACTTTGGATCTCCTAATATTTTGTCCAAATTTAGTTTAAAATGGTCCATATTTATCCTTAGGATACCTCCCCCACAAAAGTTCAACATTTGTGTCCAAGTGCAGTTTAGGGTCTTTTCGAAAATCTTTTGGAAATCTATACCGATGCTGTTCGATATGGTCCTGTTTACAGTGATATTATGTTTTCCGTGGACAAGTCCATGCTTCCTGACATAGTGGTCTAAAAGTTATACGATGACCAACTGAAATGAGTAGTGGGCGCGATATCTATCGAAAAGATATGACTCCCAAATCAGATCCACATCGATAATGGACTATTTCGGCCCATTCCTTTAAGTACCTTCTTCGCAACACTTTTGAACTTTAATCCTAATCCACATTTTTGTCGGCAAGTTCAAATACCCAAAACGTGTTTCAATTCACATGGGCTGAGGTTATATTTCTGTCGGCAAAGATGACTTATACTTTTTTACTTGTTTAATATATGAGTTTTCATAAGAGTTATATGAGTTCTATGAAAACCCAAGTGGTATTTTTTTGGTTTTGGAAAAAATTGAAATTTTTGAAAAAAAAATGTTTGAAAAAATCTTTTAACAATTTTTTTTCCATGGTTTGACTATTGGTGTTTAACCTTTTTCAAATAGTTAGAATATATGAAAAACTCAAAAACACTTATATTTTGATGCAAAATATGAAAAAACTCAATTTTTAAATTTGTCCTTGAATTCCTTTGCAACTACTAGACCGAATTCGAATGTTTCTAATGTATCGGAAAGCTGATTATGTTACCTGTCGAACAATTATGAAAATATCTCTATCCGTTCAAAATTTATAGGAAAAAACGATTCTGAACCACTGTGCGCCTTGTTCAAAAAATTTTAGAATTCTAGTCCATTCATTTAGAACATTTACACTAAAAATTTCCAAAACCACACAATTTTAACACCTAAATCAAAAACCTCCATAATCCACAAAATATGTTTAGATTATGAATTATCGAAATTCCACTAACTTCTGTTTAAAATATTTTTTAGCTTTCCACAATTCGATTTTAAAGTAGATTCTTTAACGAACCACTGTTCCACTTCATATTTACAATTTAACGTATATATTTACCTTTCAATACTACGCAACGATGGATCATAAATGTAACGAACTCCATGTATGGTTGATTTTTCACAATATTGCTGCCAATACAAACGCAAGAGATCCATTAAGGTTTTCTCTTCCTCTGCATCGGCCTCCTTTTCGCTTAAGACTTTTTTAGGTGTTAGAAGTGCTTCCTTCTGAAGAGGTTTATCGCCTTTCAAATCTGTATGCCAAATCATGTTTGCTACTTCAAAGGATTCTATGTAACTAAACGAAGCGAACGAACTACAAGATATTTTAGCTTACCCATCCAGAGGATATTCAATATCCGTTTTTATTTTTTCTTATTTGAGTTTGTGTTAATGTAGAAATAATTGCAGTTTTGTAAATGCCAATAGTTGGTCTGGTCGTTCGCTGGTGGCTGTTGGATTGGATTTAGTTGAAGCATAACGTTGAATTACTAACATTAGTTGTGAAGAAACTTTTAAGTTATGGTTGGTTGAATTTGTTGCCGGCTCGAGTGCTTTTATAGGTAAATCGAATAATTATATTATTTCGAAGTTGTGTGCAAGGATAATGGTGGTGGTGGCGGTTCTGATGGTTGGAAAGAAGATAGCTGGGGGAAATATTGTGGGTTTCTTTGGTATGATAAAGTTATTAATAGTTTTCTGCGATTGAGGAAAACAATTCCCGCCTTGCGTATTAAATCTCGTTGGTTTGAAACTCTGGAAAGGCATACATTTTTTATCTGTTTCCCAGATTGCTTTCTTTATCACTGTTACTAAAACTGCATTAACATTATTTTAAAATCGGGTGTATGTTTTTCGACTTTTTATCTCTAGATTAGGATTTCGACAACATGTCGCCACAGGCCTTGGGCTAAATCGGTTTAAAAATGTGACTACAACTTTCGAAATAAACGGCCTAAAAGTGATACTTTATCTCTTGACGGTCTACTCTAACATTTTGTTTTTGTTGTTGTTTCATTAACATAAATACAATTTGATTAAAGTTAATTTTATTTTCTTAACAATTTTATTCTGTGAATTTATTTTCCATATAAAATGTCACTAAGCCTGCAGCAGAATATGACAGTTCACATTCAATATTTGTATGGGCTAAGATGTTGAAATTTCTTTGATGTTTTCATATGCTGTCTGGTGTATTGGATTGTGGGAGTACTTTGAACTTTCGATGATTTCTTCTGCTGCTTTGTCACAAACATTTCTCGGATTTGTTTGTTTAGACGGGCGTACAAACCAATGGTAAAGTAATAGACAAGTTCAATGGCACTCAACAAAGATGCACCCAAAAATAGACCCATTATGCCACCAAAGTTTGCTGTGAAGAATAAAAGGGATAAAGCAGACATTTAAATACATATTAGTTTGTTTCACATAATTATTCGATGATTAAAATGCGTGCTTTTGCTTACCAACTAATTCAACAAATGTATAACGTATCGTTTTTTGATATTTCAATATGAAGTCCGACTGGGAGAATATATCCAGCAGCACATATTTATTTGTTGCTTCAGTGCTAGAAATAGGGAAATGCATTATTTTCAATAATCTCTAAGGCAAATATGGCATTTATCTGCCTTACTCTTCCAACTCAACCCTATTGAAAATACCAGTCAACAAAATTTGATTACAATTATTAAAGCAGTTGCATGTCATGCTGTCATTTTCAACATCATCTATATATTGCCTCTCGTAGATGTGATGTTCCGTAGCAAAAAGTTCTACAAAATAAAAACGGAGAAAAAATAAATATTGGCTATTTATGAAAGTAAGTGAATAATTATGGAATTATTGAAGAAAGTTTAAATGTAATGAAGAAATTACATTGTAGAATTTAAATTTTGTGTTCATTATCTTGACTCAGTGATTGAGTATACATATTTTGATTTCCATCAATATTTTTGGATATTTCAATATTTTTGGACTGCTAAGAGTTGGTGTTCTTTATACTTATATTCGTGATAACCAAAGTTCATACAACGTGAAAATTAAACAAAAACTTACCTGCATGATCGTATATACATTTGAAATCGGATGGTTTGCATGCAGTGTAGTTGTCTGAAAAGAAGTATTTTGTTTTTTAATGACTAAGACGAACAGACCAAATATATATTTTACGAGCGCTTAGAAGAAACTTATGACCGTTGCCCTGCCCAGGATGAACACAATGGACCATAAGGTCTCCGAGTGGAGTGGCTGTCCAACACGACAGCTGCGCGTCCTTTAACCTAACCTAACCTGCCCTGCCCATGACATTAAAATTATACTAGGCTTAGAAGGCCGTTGCCCTGCCCATGACATTAAAATCATTCTAGGCGATTTTAATGCCAAAATTGGAAAGGAGAATATCTTTGGCCCAACAGTCGGGAAATTCAGTCTCCACAGTGAAACATCTGACAATGGTATGAGGCTGATACACTTTGCAGCTGCAAAAACCTGGTAGTTAGCAATATCAGATTTAATCATCTCGATATTCACAAGGGCACCTTGCTGTCGCCAGATCAAAGAACAAGAAATCAAATTGATCACGTTGTGATAGATGGAAGACATGCATCGAGCGTGTTTGATGAACGATCGTTCCGAGGTGCAAACATAGACTCGGACCACTACCTTGTTGCAGCAAAGGTACGTACCAGATTAAACGTAGCAAAGAAAGTGCGAACAGACACAACACGGAAGCTGCAATCACAACAGATATCCACAGCATATTCCACTCAACCGGTCCAACTGCTTAATCAAAGCACTCCTCGTACCGATAACATATCAGGACAAAGGCAAACCATTGCCCACTCCATGCAAACAGCCACAAAATCAGTACTTGGATACCAGAGACCCCACCAAGGAATCCATGGTATGACCAGGAGTGTCGTGCTGCTACCGAAGAGAAAAATGCGGCGTATAGGGCTAGTTTACAAACAGCAGCAAGGCGTAGCGCACGAGAGAGGTATCGGGAGAAAAGGAGAGAGGAGAAACGTCTTTTCCGCAGGAAAAAAAAGAGACATGGAAAAGCGGGAGTGTGAACAAATCGATATTTACAGGAGACAGAATGAAGTCCGAAAATTCTATCTAAGAGTGAAACATCAAACTGATGGCTTTGGAACTGGCACATCCTCCGGTAGAGACCAGAATGGTAATTTGGTAACTGATACAGATAGTGTGCTAAGGATATGGAAAGAGCATTTTTCCCAACTGTTGGTATCCAATAGTAGCGAAGTCGACGAAGATACCACAGATCCAATCCCAGAAGATGGTATTGAATTATACCACCCGGCCAAGATGAGGTAAAGACAGCAATAAACCGGATGAAGAATAATAAGGCAGCAGGAGCTGATGGCCTACCAGCCGAGCTGTTTAAAACCGGAGGCTACACGCTGATAAGGTGTATGCATCAGTTAGTTAGCTCCATCTGGCAGGAAGAACGCGTACCCGACGATTCGAACCTGAGCATCCTGTGTCCCGCCCATAAGAAAAGAGATAAGACTTTATGCTCCAACTATAGAGGCATAAGTCTTCTCCCTATCGCCTACAAGATAGTGTCAGGGATATTGTGCGAACGACTAAAGCCCATGGTCAACGAAATAATTGGACCATACCAATGCGGCCTCAGACCTGGCAAGTTCACCATTAATCAGCTATTTACCCTGCGGCAAATCCTGGAGAAGACCCAAGAGATGCCGATCGACATCTACCACCTTTTTGTCGATTATAAAGCAGCCTTCGACAGCCCGCTGCGTCCAAAGGTATTCCAAGCCATGCCTGAATTTGGTATCCCCGCAAAGCTCATTCGGCTTTGTAAAATGACTCTGACTGATACAAGATCTTCAGTTGGGGACCAAAAGAGGTTTCAGGTAAGTAGACAGCCTTTCGTGTGATCTTTTCAACATCCTGCTAGAAAAGGTTATACGATGGTGTCGACACGCAAATTGCGTGACGCAATGCGTCCATTGAGATCGGAACAACTGTTGATGTTGGTTCCTATAATGTTGGGGTAGTAAAAGACTTCGTATACCTCGGCACCGCCGTAAACACAACAAACGACATCGGTTGTGAAATAAAAAGAGAATTGTATTGGCCAACAGATGCTACTTTGGCTTAAGTAAGCACTTCAAAAACAAAGCCACAACTCGTCAAACAAAAATAACGCTTTACAAAACACTGATACTATCCGTGCTGATGTATACTTCCGAAGTCTCAGTACTTGCGTAAGCAGATAAGGCAGTGCGTGACGTGTTTGAGAGAAAAATTCTTCGAAAGATCTACGGACCGATCTGCGTTGACGGTGAATATAGGCGTCGTATGAACCACGAGCTGTATCTGCTATACAACGACATCAATATAGTTAAACGTATCGAGATGCAGTGATTGCGTTGGCTAGGCCATATAATAAGAATGAGCGATGATGAACCCGCTAAAAAGGCGTATAAATTCGGGCGCAAACAAGTGGATGAAGAGATGACAAGGCGCGTTATTTCAGAAAGCGAAGCACTAAACAGAGAGCGTTGGAGATCTTTTCTTAGTTCGGTCTATGGAACAAATGTTCTATAATGGGCCAGCTAAGTAAGTAAGTAATGACTAAGGTAACCTTTATTCCATTTAAATATAAAAGAAGGAAGAACGGCGCACATAGCGTTAAAATCCGAAAAAACTGCGCTTAATTAAAAAATCAAAACATCAGTTTTTTTAATAATCTGTCTTGACAGGGTTAAAGAGTAAAAAATTCGAGTTCAACTTTATATATGTATGATTTATATGAAATGATGGCGATGGAAGTTAATGCCGACAATTTGGAGTTCATTTTGTTTTTATGAAAGTTTGTTTTAATTTTCATATAAACTTCCATTCAAGGTGAAATTGCCAGGTGATACGGTAATTCCAGCTAATGTCTACTTCTGCTACAGAGGGACAAACTTGCATGGAAAACAAGTAAGAAAGTATCAGTCAGCTGAGCCGACAGAGATACAGTATCGGCCAAAACTAAAGCACCCCATCAGTAAATTTTTTTGAAATGATATTTTTTTTATGAAAACTAAATTATAAATTTATATTTTATTTTTCTTTTTATTTATTTATCTATATATATAAAATTGAAATTTGTTTGTCTGTCTGTTTGTTTGTTTGTTTGTGCATTATAGACTCGAAAACCGCTGAACAGATCTTACTGAAATGTTTAGGGTACATTGCTACAAGGCCTGGAATGAAAATAGGCTATATCATTTTTTGAAATTTCGCGTTGATCTGGAGATATAGCATCAAAACCGGAGGTACCTCCAAAAAATTTAGATTTTATATGCAAATATCTTTAGAAGTATTACAGATACAATCTCCAAATTTTGTATGTGTGACGGAATTTGATGTAAAAATAAATTTACCAAATTATATTCAAATCGGTTCAGATTTGGATATAGCTCCCACATACATATATTTTCGGCCGATTTCCTTATTTTATGTACCAAACATTCTATTTATGTCCAATTTCGATGAAATTTGGAATGTATGACGGAACTTGGTCTGGAAACAAACGTGCCAATTTATATCAAAATCGGTTCAGATTTGGATATAGCTCCCATACACATATATTTTCGGCCGACTTCCTTATTTTATGCACCAAACACGCTATGTATGTCCAATTACGCTGAAATTTTGAATTTCTCACGGAATTTGTTCTAGAAATAAATGTGCCAGATTATATTGAGATTGATTCAGATTTGGATATAGCTCCCATACACATATATTTTCGGCCAATTTCCTTATTTTATGCACCAAACACGCTATATATGTCCAATTTCGCTGAAATTTGGAGGGTCTGACGGAATTTGTTCTAGAAATAAATGTGCTAAATTATATAGATATCGGTTCAGATTTGAATATAGCTCCCAAATATATTTTCGCCGATTTCCTGTATTTTATGCACCAAGCACGCTACATATGCCCAATTTCGCTGAAATTTGAAATGTGTAACGGAATTTGGTCTAGACATAAATGTGCCGAATTTTATCGAAATCGGTTCAGATTTGGATATAGCTCCCATATATATTTTCGGCCAATTTTCCGCATTTGATGCACCAAACACGCTATATACGTCCAATTTCGCTGAAATTTGGAATGTGTAACGGAGTTTGGTCTAGGCATAAATGTGCCGAATTATATCGAAAACGGTTCAGATTTGGATATAACTCCAATATATATTTTCGGCCGATTTTCCACATTTTATGCACCAAACACGCTGTATATGTTAAATTTCGCTGAAATTTGGAGGGTCTGACGGAATTTGTTCCAGAAATAAATGTGCTAACTTATATAGAGATCGGTTCAGATTTGAATATAGCTCCGATCGGCCGATTTTCTGTAGTTTATGCACCAAGCACGCTATATACGTCCAATTTCGCTGAAATTTGGAATGTGTTACAGAACTTGGTCTAGAAATAAATGTGCCAAATTATATAGAAATCGGTTCAGATTTGGATATAGCTCCTGTATATATTTTCGGCCGATTTCCTGTATTTTATGAAACAAACTCGCTATTTATGTCCAATTTCTGTGAAATTTGGAATGCGTAACGGGATTTGGTCTAGACATAGATGTGCCAAATCATATCGAAATCGGTTCAGATTTGGATATTGCTCCTATCTATATTTTAGGTCGATTTTCTGTATTTGATGCTCTAAACACGCTATAAGTGTCCAATGTCGCTGAAATTTGGGATGTCTGACGAAATTTGTTCTAAATATAAATGTGCCAAATTCTATCGAGACCGGTTCAGATTTGGACACACTACATATGTCCAATTTCACTGAAATTTGAAAAGCGTGACGCAATTCGTTCTAGAAATAAATGGCTCAGATTAGAATATAGCTCCCATATATATTTTCGGCTGATTTTCCCTATTTTATGCACAAAATGTGAATGTAAGACAAGATTTGGTCTAAAAATAAATATGACAAATTATATCGAGTGCGGTTCATATAGGAATATAGCTACCCATATTTATTTTCGGTCGATTTAATGTTTTTGTTACGTATGTTCAATTTCAATGAAATTTTGAAGACTTAGCAGTCAGTAAAAGTCATCATTATTTACAGAAGTACTTATAGTTGGAATTGACCAACAGCCTTGGTATCATATCTTTGAAAGACTTCTTAAGATTTATGTTTTATTATGATATATCTAAATCATTAGGAATACTTATAGGCGGAAAGGCTTTTGAAGGAGTGTTACCTCCTGAAACTTAAAAAAATACCATGGAGCTACATAACAACCCAGAAGAGGTATAGAACGCCTTCATATCTCCTATATTTATTCGTTAAAATATTAAAAACTTATGGCATTCCATTATATTTTATCGTAGTCGGGGCAGCAAAGCGCGCCGGGTTCAGCTAGTATCTCTATAATTGGAAAATACAAAAATAAGGAATTCAGAATTTAATAAACAAAAGTTAAAATTCAAAATATATTTTAGGTCGCAAATATAAGCGGACAAAACTAAAGCACCCCCCCATTTGAGGTTCAGCAAAAACTATTGAAATCAATATTTCGTTGCTTATCCTCTATTCTGGATGATACAATCACATCTTTTAGGCATAAAGGATACTAAATTATTAATTATTGCAGGCGAAATAATCGGTTTTCGGAAAATTTAGCTTAAATCCTCAAAATACTGAAAATCGGAAGGTACCGTTATATGGAGGCTATACCCAAACGTGGACCCGGGTCCACGATTTTTGGTGGATATGTTTTGTGACCACTAAGAACCCTAAGTACCAAATTACAGCTAATTTAGTAGGAAAATGTGATTCAAATATCCGAAATACCGAAGATCGGAAGGTACCGCTATAAGGGGGCTATACCAAAACATTAGCCGATATTGTTCATATTCATCCAAAAATGATGCTACAGCATTCTCTGGTCAAATACTAAATCCCTTAGGTTTAGAGATTAGCCAAAGAACGAATTGCAAAAGAACGGTAGACGCCGGCTTATTCAGTCGACGACCAGCAAAAAACCTTCCGCCTCCATGTTTTACAGCGTCTTTGCAATATTTAGGATTTAACGGTTGCCCATTTGGTCCAAGCCTTTTACCATCTGAATTCTTTAAATTAAACACAGATTCATCGGAAAACAGTTCAAATGGGTCTTGGCGAATGCCAGTCTGCCTCCTTCATTTTTAGTCGATATGAAAGGTTTTTTTTGCTGGTCGTCGACTGAATAAGCCGGCGTCTATCGTTCTTCTGCAATTCGTTCTTTTGCTAATTTTTAAACGTTAGCGTATTGTATTTGACTAGTGGATGCTGTAGCATCATTTTTGGATGAATATGAACAATATCGGCTAATGTTTTGGTATAGCCCCCTTATAGCGGTACCTTCCGATCTTCGGTATTTCGGATATTTGAATCACATTTTCCTACTAAATTAGCTGTAATTTGGTACTTAGGGTTCTTAGTGGTCACAAAACATATCCACCAAAAATCGTGGACCCGGGTCCACGTTTGGGTATAGCCTCCATATAACGGTACCTTCCGATTTTCAGTATTTTGAGGATTTAAGCTAAATTTTCCGAAAACCGATTATTTCGCCCGCAAGAGTTAATAATTTAGTATCCTTTATGCCTAAAAGATGTGATTGTGTCATCCAGAATAGAGGATAAGCAACGAAATATTGATTTCAATAGTTTTTGCTGTACCTCAAATGGGGGGGTGCTTTAGTTTTGTCCGCTTATATTTGCGACCTAAAATGTTTTTTGAATTTTAACTTTTGTTTATTAAATTCTGATCTCCTTATTTTTGTATTTTTCAATTATAAAGGTATAAATAAATAAAAAGAAAAATAAAAAATAAATTTATAATTTAGTTTTCATAAAAAAATTATCATTTCAAAAAAATTTACTGAGGGGGTGCTTTAGTTTTGGCCGATACTGTATACCCTCAGCCTGTGCAAATTGAAACACATTTTTCACAAAAAACTAATGAATTTAGGGGGTTTCAAAATTTTGGTCGTATGAACCGACAAAAAAGTTGATTAGGATTAAAGTTCAAAAATTTTGCGGAAAAGGTACTTAAAGGAACGGACCGACATAGACCATGGGGGTGCCATATGGAGTTTTTACACCCTACGGGCTGTTTTCTCAAGAAGTATGGACTTGCCCCTGAAACAACTTTTACCATCGTGATTGAGGCAGCGAATGTAAGTAGCTTCAACAAAAATCAAAGTGATTCAATAGCAGGACTTAAAGTGAACTTATCCAAAATCTTGTGTGGGAGGTACGGGATGGAGTGGACAAATATAGTCCATATTCGAACCTGATCTATATCTGGTAGACATTATGAGAATGTGTAAAGTATGGACCAAATCGGTCACTCCAATCAAGAGTTATCGTGCGCACAATTTTGCCGAATATTTTTGAACTTTTGTGGGGTAGGTACCCGAAGGAGTGGACCTTATGGCTTATCTACGAACTTAAACTATTTTTGGAAACAATATTACGAAGGCCAAATTTTGGCCGGAATCGGCATTCCCGTTCGAGAATTATCTTGGCTTCCACTCATAAACATGGTGTCATAGGTTTTTTTTAACTTTCAGGCTATTTTTTCAGGAAGTATGGACTTGCCCCCGAGGAAACTTGTACCTTCGTATAGGGGACAGTGAATACAAGATGTTACAACAAAACCCATGGCGATTCGAGAGCAGGTCCTAAACTGAACTTTTCCGAAATTTTGTGTGGGAGGTACTCGAAGGAGTTTACCGATTGAGTCCATATTGGAACCTCATCTAAGTCTGGTAGAAATTTCATAATGGGCAAAGTATGGCCAAATCGGTTACTCCCTTCAAGAGTTATCGTACGCACAAATTTTCCGAACATTTTCGAACTTTTGTGGGGGAGGTACCGGAAGGAGTGGACCGATATAATCCATCTTTGAACTTGAACTAAGTTTGGACAAAATATTACGAAAGCCAAATTTTGGACCGAATCGATTGATCCGTTCGAGAGTTATCGTGCGCACCAGCCAGACAGACCGACAGACAGACAGACGGACGGGCATTGCTAGATCTACTCAAAATTGTCTGAAACGGATATCGTACAAACATACTTGGGGTCTAAAACCATTATTTCGATGAGGCACATTTTTGGTCGTATCAAAGTGTAAATACCCTCTTTAGCCTAAAGGCTGAGGGTATAATGAAACAGCTAAAATGCTAAAACTATTTTTCTCACATAAACCACTATAACATAGTCAATTGTTAACCGAACTTAATCGATTATGGCTTGTTCAAAAGACATTATTCTCCCTTCTTAAGGAAAAGGAAAATTATACCCGTTTAAAGTTGAAAATCCAAGAAACCTCGTTTTTCACTACATTTACCGTTATAAAATAAAAAAAAAAACGAAGTTACCCAAAGCTGTTGTCGTCTTGCATGGAAAACCACGAAACCTAATCTATGCGTCAGAACTTCTGCAGAATGTTTTTGTCAACTTTTTTATCACAGTGTTATTGATCAACCAAAATAAGTTTCGGCAATTCAAATGAAATCAACACAGAAAAGCCAGAAAAGTTTTTAAAACTTCGAAATATCAGTAAATATTACAAGAAGTAAGAACAAGAAGTAAGTAAAAAATTTAAATCAGGTATGAAAGATTTACATCAGTAGTGCGATTCTGTAACTCATTTTTGCTGTTATCGATAATTGTCGGTAAAATTAAAATGCTTATAATTTCGATAATTAACTAAATTTTTCGGTAAGTTAACGATGAATAAAAAGTAGTCGCTAGCCTGTGCCGTCACAGACAGTGATGCCAACTTTTCTTTATGTTTTCAGTTATAATTTTGCGATTTAATTTTACCGATTTTTGTCGGTAACAGCAGAAATGAGTTACAGAATCCCACTACAGAAGTATTTCGATATTTCTTAACAAGTATAACTTTATTTATTTTCTGAAACATTTTATAACCCCATGAAGGTCTAAATAACAAATTTCAGTCATTTCGTCACATCTTTCACAATTACGAAAATCGGGAGGTACCGTTCTATAAGGGCTATATGAAGGCATGGACCTGTACCAACAAATTTCTTTGGAAAGTTTTAAACCCCCAACTTAGACTAAATACCAAACTTCAGCCACTTCGGATGAATAGTGAGGCCACAACCTTCAAAATACCGAAAATCGGGAGGTACCGGTCTATGGGGGCTATATGAAGGCATGGACCTATACCGACAAATTTAGAGGGGAAAGTTGAATACCCCCAACGAAGACTAAATACCAAGTTTCAGCCATTTTAATGGATTATTGTGGCCATAAACTTCAAAATACCAAAAATCGGAAGGTACCGGAATATTGAGCTCCCATATATACATATATATTCGCCAGATTTGAATTGTTTGGTGCAACAAACACCTAAATTCTGTCCAATTTTGATACAATTTGGAAAATGTCACCGAATGCAAACTAGAAATAACTTTGCCAAATTATATTGAAATTGGTTCAGGATATAGCTTCCATATATATGTATGTTGGCCCGATTTCATGTATTCATTTATTGATTTCTTTCATAGAATGCAATGTTAAGCCCTGTACAAAATGATAGCCTTCTATCTCAAATCATTCAGAAGATATCTAAATCAATTTTACGCTGATCAAATGAATATTTCAATGCGTTTTAAACGGAAAAAACAAACTTAATATACCCTTAATATTATGGTGGAGGGTATAAAGAAATTGGGCACTCAAACTTAAAACAACGCATAGTGAAAATTGGTATTAAAAAGCAGCGACGCACAGTGTTGCCGCTGTGGACAAAAATTTAAAAATGTAGTGTTAACTTTTATATATGTATGTTTCTTTCTTACAGTAAACACTTCAGATACTACGAATCTGAAAGAAAAACCTCATATCCCTGTATCATATTTTGATGAACTTTTGCCTAAGATTAGATAAAATCTTAATTATAAGTTGATTCGACAAAAAAAAAGCTCACGCACAAAAAGCTTTCAAAGTTTTCATATATGAGCTTTTTTGAATAAAATTTGGAGTCACTTTAAGCACATATATGGCTCAAGAAAGCTTTAAAACCACGCGACCTAACCAAAATGACATAAGCTTTTGTTTCTCACAAATTTTATGCCATATCATAACATGTATATCATAAATAAATTTATTCCATATATCATATAAATTGAAAGTGGTTTGTGCGTGATCTTTTTTAACATTTAAATGGAATAAAAGTTATTTTAGTTATTAATAGGTCAAAGGTCAGTCATTCATGCAACAGGAAAAAAATTTTTGAGAATTTTTTTTCATTTCATAGGATTTTCCAAAAAATCATTTTTTTCAAAGTGGTTTGTGCGTGACCTTTTTAAATAATTAAATGGAATGAATGTTATTTTTGGCATTAATAGGCAAAAGTTCATTCATTCTCGCTACAGGAAATCATTTTTGAGAAAAAAGGTCAAAAAGTCACATCCCTAATGTGCATTCATAATGATGTTGTAGCTCTTTAAATATGAAAAATATTTCCTAGGTAATCTAAAGCGATAATCATATGAAAAATAGACTAAAATAACAATTTCCGAAAATTTTGTTCATAATATTAAAAGTTTTGGTCGGGGATTTGGACATGCGCATAGTACCGATATCAAGAAATAAAAATTTAAATTTGATAAACAAATATAAATTCTTAATATTTCTGAGAGTAGATCTTTTGATTGTCAACTTGGCTCTTAGTTTCCGATAATTGCACATCTCTTCCGAAGCGAAATGTGTAAAAACATTCTGCCCATCCCTGCAACCTTCTGAGATATATCGGTTCAGATTTGGATATAGTCTCCATATATATCTTTCAACGATTTTACTATAACTCGTTCAATTTTAATTTAATTGTCTTCACTGTGCAACGCAACTTCGAAAACATCGCAAAGTGAAATGACACAGATCGAGGTCTTTGTGTAAACAAATTTAATTTTTGGTCCAAATTTTAAATTCTGGGGACATATTCCAACAAATTACGAACATGGAACATGAAAACGAACTCTTGAAATAGGCTTTGATCCAAATTATGTAATAATAAATGATGCAAAAATATAATTTAACTATATCAATAAAATAACGTGTCGCAATCGTATAAAAAAATAAAATCCTGTATACGTATATGATGTATTCCACTATTATAACCTACTTAAAACTAAGAAATTTTGCAACTCACCTATTTCAGATATTGGAAAAAGTAAATCCAAATTGCATTTACATAAATTCACTACATACTCCTGATGGCAGCGTGTACGGCAATTGCCAGTCCAGTATTTAAATCCAGGTAGATTGACGCGTGGATCCTTCTTCGATTCATCCTGTTAACGCGGTCAAAATATAAGGCAGGGATAATTGTTATCGTGAATGGCATAGCTTGGCATTGATGCTCTTAATGCATTACGAGAATAATTTTTGGTACTTACCTCAAATAAGCAGCGTCGTACTTCTGGTTTAACTTCTCTCACACGAGTAGTTGTCTCTGTTATTACTGTTGAGATGGCTATTTTAGAATGTGCGCTGTGAGTAATGAATTTAACATCCGCAGAGAATTGGTCTGGTTTCTTTATCATGATCTATGAATCGAAATTTAGACGTTTTGTCGTGTGTACTCATTTCTGAAACAATTAATTTGTGTGTATCCTTACATAAACTCCCAAAGTATCGGTATAATTGGGAAGAATTTTATTTGCATCAATTTTAACACGGGCCATTAATCCTGTACCTTCACCTGATTTGGAATTGTGATAGGGATAATATTTACTTTCGATCTAAAAAAGAAAATTGATCACCGTCGTGTAATGGAATGGAAATTGTCCAACATACCACTGCTACTCGTACTACTCACCGATCTTGCTTTATCTCTTGGATTAATTATCGAATTAAAAACATAACAATATCCCGCTTCGGTACGTTCCAAAGCAAAAAGATCACAACAATTGTAAGCTTTCTTACGCCACAAACATTCACCGACAAACGCATCATTACAGCTATGGGCCAAGTATCTCATAATAGGTTTTAAATCCAAATGATCGATCAGTTTCAGATTGATTTTGGAATTGTTTGAGAACAACGGTGCTAGTTTGGACAAATCGGAAAATTTCAAGTGACCCATAACTTCGAAAAATTCATAAAATGTATGCCGTGTCTCATTAGTTACGTTGTCGGGTAGAAATTCTTTGGCGGCATCATTGCGTAAACGCTGCCAATCGATGCTATATGGCATGCAGACACCAATCGATGGAAATGTTACCATAAATTGAGGATGCACCGAATCGGCCACAGTGGTGTGTATGCGTTGGCTGTAGTATAATTCGGATAGGTCCACATAAACAAAACAGCAGGCAATTGTTGTTGCTGTTAATATTAGTAACCAAATAATTCTGCAAAAAAAAAAAAAATAAATAAAAAGAAAGTAAGAACGGCGGTATATACCCTTCATCACGAACTGTATTGAAGTAATTAGGAACAATTAGTTTAATTTAGTTTATGAAAGTACAAAGCTCTTTCTCTACGTTATGACTTATTCGTTGGAGGAGCAGAATATCTTAAGTGATGATAATCCTCTTTATTTTGATCACTTTCGGCGTGTAGGTTTTCTACCCATTGAGATTCCAAAAGTTGAATTCACTTGAGTGAGGTAATGTAACAAACACCTTTTAAAGGGCTCACATGGGGCATATTCGTTGTTCTTTCCAAAATATCGATCATTATTTCCAATTTTCCGAATTGGGGTTTTGTATCCTCTGACAACACGCAATAAAAAATTGCAGCAATCTCGGTTCGAAAATTTCACAAAAACCCCTCGAAATGAAAAAAAATCCAATTAACAACCAATTCCTTAGAGAAATGTGACTAAAATCTTCAAAAAATCTGGTTTTACTCTTATTGTAACGTGGCAAATCTGCTCGTACCATATTGGCGGCAGTAAGGCAGGCGTCACGTACATACAGCAACCCCGATCTGCCCATACGATCACAGCAGCAGTGCGTCAACATGGGTTCAGCAACGCTTCTATCTACTTCGATCGTGCAGTAGAGTAATTTGCTCACAGTAAGTGAGGCGGAATAATTCGCAATCACTCCATACAAGCTAAGCCTTTAGTATTTTGCTTTTCGCTGTCGGAATCTGCTTGCTACTGCTGGGGCTTGCTATCCACCAAGACATTCCTGGGTGGTTTGTTGCGTTTGCAAATTTTGGAAGGGAACACTATGCAACACTGAAAATGCAAACAACTTCTAGTATGCATTTTTTGAAAATATATATTTAGACTACAAAAAGGGTTTTGTCCTGTCGGGTCCAGTTCGGATTTTATGGCCTCATCTAAACCGGGCTAAAACTACAGTTTTTTTGGATTAATAGGACCTTTATCTCAGAAACGATTAGGAATTTGGCCTTGTTTTCTTTGGCACTATTGTAGCCCTAAACTAGTAGAACTTATCTTTTGAAAAAACCACATAAGAAAAACTCCATCTAGGGCATCAAAATCTATAAAACATAGAAAATTTTACATAATTGCATAATTGCTGGTCAGTATAGGCTAAACTATTGGTGGTTGAACCAAGTAACCTATTGCAAAAATCTTCTCAACAATTCTTTAGAATATTCTGAAACTCTAAAATGCTTACTTCATGTTGTTTCAGAGGTATTTTGCATCGTATCTTTTACAACAAATATTTCAAACACAGTTCACACCAACGGTTTATTCTCGCATTTCGGATTTCACTACTTTATTGGCATTTTTATTAAATCGTCGATGAAAAATGTACTGAAAACAGCGGGTTAGAGGCCTTTTACAACACTGACATGCATGTTCTGAAGAGTTGTGTATTACATTTTTCCAAAAGGTAATATTCAGAAAAAATTTACGGTTTTGGAGATACGGTGCGAAATTTATAAAAATTGTGGCATTTTTGCATATATTTTGAAATTTGAGGCAATAAATGTAGTTTTTCGTGTTCATTATTTCTCCAAATATTGTATTCCTGTCCTTATCTACAAATTTGCTTCAGAGGTCAGAAGAAGATTCGCATTGGTTTCAGAGATATAGCCCCGAATTTCTTTAAAAAGTCAATATTTAACAATGTTTAGATGGGGCCATAAAATCCGAGCTGGATCTGACACAACAAAACCCAACTAGGGGTTTTTGTCGTTTAGGTCTGTACTTTCAAAAAATCCTCAGTTCGAATTGGTTGCACAAGATCACCTTAAAAATGTTGCACAGTGGAATACCCATTGTGGCTGTCCGATTAATTCATTGCACACAGTGAATTTTGTTTACTGTCCCACACAGAGACTTCAGTTTCCTGTTCCACACAGAGACTTCGGTTTTCTGTCCCACATGGAGGTTTCGACTTTTCGTCTCACACGAAAGCTTCGGCTTCGCGTCCCACACAGAGACTTCGGTTTTCTGTCCCACACGGAGGCTTCAGCTTCCCGTCAAATACAGAAACTTCGGTATACTGTCGCTGACAGGAACTTCGGTTCCCTGTTTTTAGTAATACTTAGTAGTATGTTGGATATCGTGGCGGTAGTGTTAGCTAGTATTACTAACATCGTATCCAATCGTCGGTAGCAGAATTCCTAAAACACGTTCCCTATCATCATAAAACTCGATCGTCAATAACACGATCCCGATCACCACCGAATCGCAGCCTCAACCAGATTCGTTGTTTCCGATCATCATAGAACCCAATCTACACCCACTATCGTTATCAACCAACTTCGTCATTACCGATCTTCGTCAACAATGGTCGTTCCGAACTACTCCCGAGTTGCCGAACATCAGCGAATTGTCGTCACACGACGCATAGAATCAGTACAATTCCCGATCACCTATAAATCGTCGGCAATCATTTAAGCCGGTCGGCATATGTCCTATCAGTATTCTCACCTCTGAAGATGGATCAAAGTAATACATTTCAGTGAAGTAGAACTTACTAGAATTTGAATCAATAAATATCTGAAAAACACTAATCTTTTAATTCGTAAGGTTTAGTGGGTCCTTATGGAGACCCTGGACACGACTGGAGCTACCCCAGCCGTCGAGAAAACAACGCTACATTATATGAAGGGCTGTAAGGGTTGTAAAGGTTGGATATTTCGGATAGATATTGAGGACGCAACCTTCAAAATTCCGAAAACCGGGGGTACCGTTTTATGGGGACTATATAAAAATGCAGACCAATACCATCAATTCTTTGGGAATACTTTATATCCCATTCGAAGACTAAATACCGAATTCCTTTTATTTTGTTTAATAATGACTCATATACCTTTAAAATTCTGAATCTCTGGAGGTACCGTTATATGGGGGCTATATGAAAAGGTAGATCTATACTAACCAATTTCAGGTGGAAAATTGTATACCCCCTGCAGAGACTAAGTACCAAATTCCACCCGTTTCGGTTGGATATTGAGGCCACCACCTTCAAAATACCGAAAGTCGGGAGGTACCCTTCTATTGGGTCTATATGAAAACGTGGACATATACTTATATTTCTATACCATTTTCACATGTAATTCGTATAATTTCAGTTGCAATTCGAAACATTTTACTTGTAATTTGAGAGTTCCAATTGAATTTCGAATTATTTCATTTGTAATTTGAGAACTTCATTTGAAATTCGAATTATTTCATTTGTAATTTGAGAAATCCATTTGAAATTCGAATTATTTCATTTGTAATTTGAATATTTTCATTTGCAATTAGAATTATTTCATTTGTAATTGGTATTTTTATCATTTGTAATTTGAATTTCTTTCATTTGAAATTACAAATGAAAAACTTCGATTTAAAAGTACAAATTACAAATGGAAAAAGTCGAATTACAAATGAAATAATTCGAATTACAAATGAAAAAATTCAAATTACAAATGAAATGGTTCGAATTTCAAACGAAATTCTCAAATTACAAATGAAATAATTCGAAATTTAATTGCAATTCTCACAATTACAATGAAATGCTTCGAATTTCAAATTAAATTATCAAATTACAACTGAAATTCTTCGATTTTAATGTGAAAATGGTGTAGTTTGGCAAGTTGTATGCTCCCATCGAAGACCGAATTTCAGCCATTCGGGGCGATATTGCTTTTAAATCTTATATATAAAAGACAATGTGTGTATGTTATGTTTTTATGTTCCGTATAGACTCAAAAACGGCTGAACCGATTTTCTTTAAAATTTCAGGGAATGTACAGGGACCACCCGTGGAGAAAATAGGCTATATATTTTTTGAATTACGGAAGGGGTGGGGTACCTCCCCCATGCACTACTTTAAAAAAAAAACAAGTAAGCAAAGTCTATAGTCGGACGGGGCCGACCATGTGATACCCTACACCACAACCTCTAGGAATTAGCTATGTGCAACAGCCTTGCCCCCTGAATGCCCGGTTTCGAAAACCATTATTTCGATGAGACCGAAAGTATAAAATAGTTGGCGAAGCGACCAAATGTTGCAATATTTGTATGAAAAATCCAATTGGACAACTGAACTTAAAAATTCTCTGTCATGGTAGATACAATTTGTAGCATGGGAGGAAATTGTGGTTCTCTACACAAAACCCATTATATATTAGGCGGTAGGCCCGTTATCTAGCAGACAAGTGATTGCAATTTGCATCAGCGGAAATGTCAGTAGTTATTTTTCTTTATGTAGGCTACTTTGCCGGTATATGCCACCCAGGACATAAAATATGGACCAAAAATAAAATTTTTATATTTTTTATATCAAAGCAATGGTATATGTCTCCCGCTAAATAATATCAGATCATCATCCAAAATTATAGGCTTTTTCTTTAACCTAAACTCTTACTTCCAGCAAAATTTCGCGACTATTGACCTGTAATTGCGACCTCTAGCGTGTTTATGATAACACTACAAACAAAAAACTGGATATATTAATCTGTAACTCTGTTATCTGATCAGGTACATCAACACAATTGACATCAATAGAAAGGTCAAGCGTTCCTCTTCCAAGTATAGCTTACTTGCCCGGATTGTCTCTTCCAGGAAAAAAGATATAAGCTTTATATTTAAACTTTTCACAATTTTCACACAAAAGTTGTGGTCCATTTAACCCTCTAAATATTATCTGATCGCCTTCTCAAATTGCAAGCTTCTTCTTTGTCATATACTCTTACCTTATTTAAAATTTCGAGGCAATCGAACTATTATTGCGACCTACAGAGCAGGTACAAAATCGGATAAAAGTTATGGTTTTGGTCCATTTCACCCGCTAAATATTTCACGATCATCACCAATTAAAATAGCGATCTATTCTGATGTGAAACCGACTTCCATACCAAATTTCGTGATGATCGGTCCATAGTTGCGGTCTGGAGTTTGATTACAATTTATAATGGACAGACGGACACACGGACGGACGGACGGACACACATCTCAAAATCGCTTTATCTCGCCGAGATATGAAGATTGGTATACCACATTGGGGGTCTCCGACGAATATTTCGCGGTGTTACATGAATTTTTACCAAAACAAACTTATAATACCCTTTCCACATAGTGGTGTAGGGTATAAACACTATTTTAGCGCGCCCACTTTTTAAATATGTTATGTTATGAATGTACCGGGAGGACCCTTGGCTATATATTTTGTTGAATTTTGGTGGGGCGGGGCACTTCCCCTATGCCAGATTTTTTAAAAACTCTATTTAAGCAAAGCTAAAATGAAAGATTTAATTAATTCCAAACCACCCCTCTCCGAACTTCCACCCTCCGCTTCACCCTGCTTCGAACTTCCACCTAACAAATCGATGTTACTCGATTGTACTCTAAGACTAAACTCTACTTGAGAGTTTAATAAATTACTTATGTATATCTTCTTATAGATAAAAGACAATGTGTGTCGGTATGAACCGATTTTATGAAAATTTCAGAGAATGTACAGGGATCACCCGTGGTGAAAATAGGCTATATATTTTTTTTGAATTTTGGAGGGGACAGGGCAACTTCCCCTATGCCTATTTTTTAAAACCCCTACTTTATCACGCCCCTTTTTTAAATAAATTTCAGAGAATGTACTGGGAAGACCTGTGGTGTGTGTTGAATTTCGGAGGGGCGTGGTACGGGAACGTATCGGTGAGAAAGTTAATTTGCGAGGCAATAGTGGTTATGTCTCCGACCCCAGGTACTCATTTTGGGGGGTAAAGACCACTTTTTTAATATGTTATATCTTTGAAACTAATGAGCAGACTTTCATTAAAATTTCAGAGAATGTACCGGGAATATCCTGGTGAAAATAGTCTGCATATATATCCTCTGATGAAAATAAGCTATATATTTTGCGGAATTTCGGCGGAGCGGTGTTTGAAAATTAATTCGATAGACAATGGTGGATGTGTCACCGACGCGAGGCACTTATTTGTGGCCTTAAAATAGCGGATGTTTTCATATCAGATTATTTTCTTCTAAATGTGGTTCATATTTTCAAACCTTTAAACGGAAGACTTGTTCGCGGAAAAATCATTTTATTGAAAAAAACCATCAAGGTTTTTATAAGAAATTTTGACGTTTCTCATACTTTTTTGAAAATGTTCCATGTTATCAGCATCCGCAGCACTCGAATGTATCCGTCGAGGTTGTCTGTGTCATATTCTATCTTATTGTGATGAAATACATATGACATAACTGCGCGACTCTTATTGATATTCCGAGATGTTTTAATTATCTGTCAATTTAAACCCGTTTACCCTGTTATTTCGGCGTCCGCAGAATTATTTATATGGTTTTATTTGTGAAAAATTATTAGAAAGCCCCGCTTTATCGACTGAAAGAAAATTCGGCGTTAATATCTGCACAATTCGCGAAAGTGAAATGACTGTTCTAGCCTGATGACCGAAAATAAGTGCCTATTTTTCGTAGTACTATCGGAAAAATGATCAGAAAATCATTTCGCGAAAAGCTAGAAACACAATTTTTTCTGTGTTTGATACGGAATATCATAGGCTTCAAATCCCTACAAGATTAAACACGTAGATTTATTCGCTTCGGGATAAATAAGCTAACATTAACAGGAATTTAGGTGTTCTATTCTACTGACGTGGAGTGTATTTTTCGTACACACTGTTTATGAAAATCTGGTTGTGTCTCAAAGAGACGGATTTTGTCGGATGTAATTTTTACATAATTTTATTCGAAAGGGATGCCTGTTTCATGTACCAAATGGCCAAAGCTGCAATTTGCTGCAATTTTTAAATACACTTCATTAATGAAGCGATATTCGTGAGTAATGTATAACATGCTATTGCATCAATCAACATTACGGTAATTTGTGTATAAACATTTTATTTAAACATTTTTGTCCACAAAAAGGACGTCTATTGGTGGCCACACTTTAATTCCCAATTGAAAAGTTTTAATATTTCTAATAACTTGTTTAAATACAGTTCCTTGAACATGTGGTCCATCTTATATATAAAAGGCAATGTGTGTATGTTAGTATGTTCGTATAGACCCAAAAACTGCTTTACCGATTTTCTTGAAAATTTCGGACGCGATGGGGTACCACCCCTATGTCCTATTTTTTAAAAACGCTATTTTAATAAAATTGACTAACGTATCGGAGAGAAAATTAATTTGCCAGACAATGGTTGTTGTGTCACCGATCCTAGGTGCTGATTTGGGGCCTGAAGACCCGGCCACGCCCACTTTTTTAAATAGCTGATGCATATATTAAAAATTGCTTAACTGATTTTCCCGAAAATTTCAGATAATCTACTAGGAGGACCCGTTGTGAAAATAGGGTATATATTTTGCTGAATTTCGGAGGGGGCGGGGTACCTCCCCCATGCCCTACTTTTTTAAGAACTCTATTTTAACAAAACTGACGAACGTATCGATGAGAAAATTAATTTGCGAGACAATTGTTATATATACATTAACCGATTTTCCTACAAATTTCAGAGAATGTACAGGCAGAACTCGTGGTGAAAATAAGTAATATATTTTGTTGAATTTCGGAGGGAGCGGGAATCTCCACTATTCTCTACTTTTTTTAAAAACGCTATTTTAGCAAAACTGACGAACATATTGTCGAGCAAACTAATTTGCGAGGCAATGACGGTTGTGTCTCCCTCCCTATGCACTCATTTGGGGCCTAATACCCAAACGGTGGTTGAATCTCCGACCCTAATTACCTATTTGGTGCCTAAAGACTAAACCACGTCAACTATTATAAATATGTTATATATCCAAAACTACCTAACCGATTTTCTTGAAAATTTCAGAGAAAGTATAGGGATGCCCTGTGATGGCAATAGCTTAAACATTTGGTTGAATTTCGGAGGGGGGTAACTCACTAGCCCTAATTTTTTAAAAACAGTATTTTCGAAAAACATACGGTCGTATCGGTTAGAAAATAAATTTGGGAGGCAACGGTGGTTGAATATCCGACCAAACTTATTTAAAGCCTAAAGACCAAAAACTACTGAACCTATGTTCCTGAAAATTACAGAAAATGTACAGGGATGATCCCTGTTGACAATAGGCTATATATTTTGTTGAATTTAGGAGGGTGCCTGCCTTATTTTTTAAAAACACTATTTTTGTAAATTTTGCGAACATATTGGTTTGAAAATGAATTTGCAATGGTGGTTGTGTCTCCCACCCTAGGTCCTTATTTGGGACATAAACGCCAGACCGTGCATTTTTAACCTCCAACATTTCTGGACCGATTTTCATGTATTTTTCATATATATATATATATCTCCAAAACCTCCAAATCGATTTCAATGTCATTTTCAGATGATGTACAGTGGTGGACAATGGTGGAAACAGGCTATATATTTTGTTGCATTTCGGTGGAACGGGTCATCCTATGTACCCTATTTTTTAAATGCGCTATATATGTGAAATTTACGAACGTGTCCGCATCCCCGACCCTGGGTACATATTTTAGCCATAAGCCCCGACCACTCCCACTTTCTTAAATATGTTACAAATGAATGGAAATACCAGTGGAAATATGCATAACGAAGCTTTGGTCTTATTGGAAAGCAAGTGTTTAGATTAGACGGAAACATATCGATAGCTATAGCTCAGGTATATAACATATATTATAAGAAGGTGGGCCCTTAAGTTGCCGCTGGACATTCATTTGAATGAAGGACACACATACATTATTAAATAGAAGTTATCATCTGGAACGAATGTATGACGCGTTTAGTTTTCAGACAAACACTTCCAGTAATTGTATTCCAGCAGATGAAATAAATGCATACCTCAAGTCATCATTTCCTTGGTGGTATTTTAAACTTGCATATCGACACCAAAATTTCTGAAGATTTTTTATTTATAGTCACTTTCAGTTCCCGACTAATTAGCGATGCAAGAAAAGTATAAGTGACTTAAGAAAAGGTAACATAAAACTGTTTCAAGGGCCAGCAAAGTGGACCGGGTCGGCTAGTTTTTTTTTATAAATTTCAGTATAAGCTACCTACGAACAATATTTTATGTTTGAGGAGCTATAGTTTTATAGTAACACCATATATCGACAAAATTCTTTCACGATTCTCCTATTTGGAGTGTTCTCAATAAAATAAAACCATACAATTATAAAAAGCCGACAACACATTTGCCGATTTTAGTCAACTGAGGCACAATTGTGCGGCGGCCAGTTTCATGTATCGGAAGAATCTTCGACCAGGGGTCATCACCTCAACAATTACGTGTTTGTGTTCGTGTATTGTTTCACTTTGTGAGCCTCAATTTATCTCGCAATGTCTGTTCCCAGCTCTTTTGGTCCGTGCCGGGATAAAGATGCATCCCGGGCCAGTATGGATCCGTTCCGTTTGCCAGATCTGCATCCACTACATTTCAACATTGGTGACTTCTAAAAGCCCTCCATGTCTCCCCAACAACAACAAAGGCATCATCTAACACCACAAATTGTTGTTCAGCCGCCCAGAAATACATCATTCCTGTAATTTAATTGCAACGACCTGCGCAATAAAGTCAGGGAAATTGTGGATTTTATGAGCCGAAAAAAACAGAATCGTCTCTGCGATCCCAAGCTCACCGCCACCTCATGCTTGCACCGTTACGATGATTACAGTGTTCTGCGGAAAGATCGCACAAGAAGCGGGAAAGGAGGACTTGCCTTCTTCATACACCAGTCTGCCCATTACAGACCTATTTCACTTAAGCTTTAATCTAGTGACTCATATTTTTTATGTATTGGGGTAGCAGTCAAGTGTGGTACTTCCGTGAATATATGTGCCCTTTTTCATATGCCAATAAAAGCAATAACCGTCTGGTGCTAAGGGACTTCAATGCCCATCATGGGCTTTGGCATTCTGTACTAGGTAATGACCACTTTTCGCACGGTAAATAAAGGAGCTCCTACGAGGATAAGAGGAGAATGCCACAGCTCGCCAGATATCACCATTGTGGCACCAAGCCTTATAAATGACGTATCCTGGCAACCCGTCATTTAACTTGGCTCACCGTTAGTAGACCACCCGACTTCATACCCTCTGAATGCCGAACTGAACGGTTGCCCAACATCAACATGGATTCCGGAAAATTCATAGTACTACAACAGCATTACACACCATATCCACACATATCACAAGGGGACTGAACCAGAAATGGTCGTGCGACCGAACAGTTATGGTGGCACTTGACCTATCGAAGGCCTTCGATACCGTAAACCATGCCAAGCTGTTGGATGATATAGAAAAGCCAACTCTCCAGCCGTTTATGAAACGTAGGATCGTAGGATAATCAGCTATATGTGGATGCCAGTCATTTGTGGAATTCAGAAACAAAAAGTCCAAACCCGTAGAGTGAAAAGGGGAGTTCTTGAAAGCGGGTTGATATCTCCGGAATTGTTTAATCTCTACCTTTTCGAAATTTCACACGCCCCAGATGGCACAGATATCGTCATATTTGCAGATGATAGTACGATGTTGGCGTCGGTTACTATCGTCGATGATATATGTATAGGTTAAATGTCTTCTGACCTAGCTGACTTAATGCAGTTCTTCCATCTGAGGAATATTAAAATACTGATTTCCACCACTAACTACCCCAATATATTGGATGTAACGTTCGATGGCATATTAAAGCCATCCGCGCAAGCCACAGCGATTTGCGATAACATCAGAAGTAGTAATAGTGTCCTCAAGTCGCTGGTCGGGAGCTGACAAAGAGACCTTATTGACCTATTATAAAGTAATACGTCGGTCTGTGGTGTACTATGCGACGCCAGCGCGGGGTATTATTTGGATAGCATTTAAACCAATACAGCCAGTACAGATTTACAATTATAGTGTGAATGCCGTACTTGGGGAGCATCGAAGCAGAAGAACGCCAGCTGCCAAGGCAAACACGAGAGGTTTAAGCCCACTTAAGATATGGAAGATGCAGCCACTTCAATTCGTATTGGTGCCACGATATTCAACACGTGCCCGGCATGTGGATTGGGACCACATGATACGCTGCATTTGTTCAGTTGCCTAGCTAACCGCACTCACCTGTCTCCAGATTCCTTATGGACGCAATTAGTCCAAGTTGCAGAATTTTTGAGTCTGAAAACAGAGGAACATTCTGGATTCAACTGAATTAGTTGTAAATTGGCATTCCCATTTTGGATTTTGAACCCATCTTAATTAGTTTTAATTGATTTAATTTTTAAATATTTTAATAACTTTGAATAATTCACATACTTTTCATAATACTTCAAATCCGGATGTGTTAAATAGCGAAAACCATGCAACGATGAGTTGTCACAATATTCTCGGATGTAAGGTATAAAAATTGAACCCCAGGAGGAATGTGGTTTATTCGATAATTTATTTTTTGTCAATGGCGATTTTGCTCGGGGTGTTTTCAAAAATAATTTATTGTTGCTACTGTTTTTATTGCCGCTGTTGTACGTCTCAAAAGTTTGCAAATATGACCCTTTCATGGTTCTCGGTTTTAAATATTCTAAATCCTTTAAATATAACATTCTTGTTGCTTATGAGTGAGTGACCAGAAGGCAGTCGCACTGTATAATCTTTGAATACTGTTCTGGCCCTTTGGCGTTATGAAACGTTTTGTAACAAACTTGTTAATGACTTCAAAATCCCCAATGTATTTTGTTTTTATATAGCACAGTCCATAACTAAAAATGGAAAATGTGATAATCCTTTTGACCATTTGTCAGTTTTAGGCCTTAAAGGCATATCCTTGTTTGTCTAGTAAATATGAGTCCTTTGTCAATGGCAATCTTAGAAAAACATCGTTGTGTTATCTATGGGAGAGTGTGCGTGTTTGTTTGCTTGATAAATATTTGTTAATTTGCCTCTTTAATGTCATAATTCTAAAAAAAGTGAAGAGACCAATGACCATTATGCTTTTCTTTGTTCTGTTTTCTGGTGGTTAAACCTGAGATTGTTTTTATTAACTTTGATAGTAACGTCTGGACGAAAGTTAATTACCGATAATTTGTTTTGGAATTTCATCTTTACGTTTTTTCTTGTGGTGTTTACCAGGTTCTTATACTGAAATTTTTTGAAGAAATGTGATTTTGTTTTGATTTGCCAAATATTTTCGAAATGTACTGTGAATGACAAAATAGAGAGACATACATTAATAGAGCTCTTGCTTTGTGCTAATACTTAAATGCACAGACATTAGAAAAATACCGATCGAGCGTGCATTGGCAGATGTACTTGAAAAGTACAAGACCGATATTACTGCCATACAGGAAATACGATGGATTGGGAAAGGCGTCACAACAACACCTAAAGGTGACGCACTGTATTATAGCTGCCATGACACAAAGCATGAGTTTGGTTGCGGATTTGTAGTTGGTCGGAGGTTAAAACATCTGGTCTCCAGCTTCACCCCAGTGAATGAAAGACTCGCTGCAATTCGATTAAAAGTAAAATTCTTCAACATCAGCTTTATTTGCGCTCATGCTCCTATTGAAGACAAGGACGAACAGACCAAAGATATATTTTACGAGCGCTTGGAAGAAACTTATGACCTGTCCATGACATTAAAATTATACTAGGCGATTTTAATGCCAAAATTGGAAAGGAGAATATTTTTGGCCCAACAGTCGGTAAATTCAGTCTCCACAGCGAAACACCTGACAATGGTATGAGGCTGATAGACTTTGCAGCAGCAAGAAACATGGTAGTTAGCAGTACCAGATTTAAGCATCTCGATATTCATAAGGGGACCTGGCTGTCGCCAGATCAAAGAACAAGAAATCAAATTGATCACGTTGTGATAGATGGAAGGCATGCATCAAGCGTGTTGGATGTACGATCGTTCCGAGGTGCAAACATAGACTCGGACCACTATCTTGTTGCAGCAAAGTTACGTACCAGATTAAACGTAGCAAACAAAGTGCGAACAGACACAACACGGAAGTTGGACATCGGTAAGCTGCAATCACAATAGATAGCCACAGAATATTCCACTCAACTGACCCAACTTCTTAATCAAAGCACTACTCGTCCCGATAACATATCAGGACAATGGCAAAACATTGTCCACTCCATGCAAACAGCCGCAAAATCAGTGCTTGGATACCAGAGACCACCACCAAGGAATCGATGGTATGACCAGGAGTGTCGTGCTGCTACCGAAGAGAAAAATGCGGCATATAGGGCTACTTTACAATCAGTAGCAAGGCGTAGCGCACGAGAGAGGTATCGGGAGAAACGTCTTTTCCGCAGGAAAAAGAGAGAGATGGAAAAGCGGGAGTGGGAACAAATCGAGATGTACAGGAGACAGAATGAAGTCCGAAAATTCTACCAAAGAGTGAAACATCAAATTGATGGCTTTGGAACTGGCACATCCTTCTGTAGAGACCAGCAAGGTAATGTGGTAACTGATACAGATAGTGTGCTAAGGACATGGAAAGAGCATTTTTCTAAACTGTTGGTATCCAATAGTAGCGGGGTCGACGAAGATACCACAAATCCAATCCCAGAAGATGGTATTGAATGTATACCACCCGGCCAGCAATAATAAGGCAGCAGGAGCCGAGCTGTTTAAAACCGGAGGGAGGCATAAGTGTTCTCCCTATCGCCTACCAGATAGTGTCAGGGATATTGTGCGAACGACTAAAGCCCGTGGTCAACGAAATAATTGAACCATACCAATGCGGCTTTAGACCTGGCAAGTCCACCATTGACCAGATATTTACCCTGCGACAAATCCTAGAGAAGACCCAAGAGATACAGTTCGACACATACCACCTTTTTGTCGATTATAAAGCAGACATCGACAGCCCGCTACGTTCAAAGGAATTCCAAGCATTGTCTGAATTTGGTATCCCCGCAAACCTCATTCGGCTTTGTAAAATGACTCTAACTGACACAAGTTCTTCAGTTAAAATAGGAAAGAACCTATCCGAAGAGTTTTGTACCAAAAGAGGAGACATCCTTTCGTCTGATCTTTTCAACATCCTACTAGAAAAGGTTATACGAGAGGCAAACGTCAAAAGAAGTGGTACAATCTACACCAATAGCCACATGTTACTTGCTTATGCTGATGATATAGACATCATGGGACGATCAGTAAAAGAAGTAACCGATACCTTTACGAAGGTCGAAGGAGAATCTGCTAAAGTGGGTCTGGCGGTAAAAGGCGAGAAGACTAAGCTGATGGTATCGACGCGCAATGCGTCCATTGAGTTCGGACCAACTGTTGAAACAAAAATAACGCTTTACAAAACACTGATACTACCCGTGCTGATGTATGGTTCCGAAGCCTGGGTGCTTGCGCAAGCAGATAAGGCAATGCTTGGCGTGTTTGAGAGAAAAATTCTTCGAAATATCTACGGACCGATCTTCGTTGACGGTGAATATCGACGTCGTATGAACCACCAGCTGTATCTGCTATACAACGACATCAATATAGTTAAACGTATCGAGATGCAGCGATTGCGTTGGCTAGGCCATATAATAAGAATGAGGAATGATAAGTGGACCTGTACCGACAATTCTCTGTTGGAATATTTTATACCACCAGCGAAGACTAAATGCACAATTTCAGTCATTTCAGTTGGATAATGCGGCTAAACTCATCAAAATTAGATAAATCGCGAGGTACTGCCCTATGGAAGGTATACCAAAAAATATATAATAAAAAATAATTAAAAAAAATTAAGTTACAGTGTTTTATTTATAAACTTGCTGAGCCTGGTGCGCTTTGTTGCCCCGTCTACGATAAAATATAATGGAACGCCATAATTATATTAACGTTTTTAATATTTTAACGATTAAATATAGGAGATATGAAGGCGTTATATATCTATTCAGGGTTGTTATGGAACTACTATGGTATTTTTGTATGTTTCAGGAGGTAACACTCCTCCGAAAGCCTTTCCGCCTATAAGTATTCCTAATGATTTATATATATCATCTTCTTCTTTATTTGCCAATCCGTATTCGGACGTTAGCGATCATACAATTACAATTTATAGTTCGGTCAAAATAGACATTGAAATAGCAAAAATTCCCACAAAGCTGAATTTTGGTGGAGAGCTAGGGTTTGCCATAAGAAGCAACGTCCTAGAAGTCCCCATCAATCCCATGTGTGCAAAAAAATTTATTCGGGGTCAAAGGTCAAAATTTAAGGGTTTTTAGATTTTCGGATTTATTTTTTGAAAACGGTTGTTCTAATCAAAAAATGACTAAAGTAAATATTGTAGACAGAAAAATTATCTACAAGTTTGACCCTTATAATTTTTTTCTTAGAAGGAACCATTCTTGAGATATAGATGTTCTAAAAGACACATGATTTTTATGCACTTATAAGGGAAATATGCACATATTCAGACGAACCGGCTAAAATAAGCGAAGTAATAGGGTCTGTCCCCCAAAAAATATATATTTTCTTGAAGAGCGAAATTATAGCTATCTTCTAAAAAAATTCTAACAAAATCGGAGTGTGTTTAGTAGAGTTATTCAATGTTAGAGTCATTTTATGCAAAAATAGCCCATTTAACCCACATGTATAATCGAAAGCCCAACGGTTTGTCCGAAGGTAGGGTTTGTTGCGCTGATTACGGAAATGTATAATTTTCAACGGTTGCGGATCCGGTTCGCCGGTTATTAGACCCGAAAGGCCAAATTTAAAAACCAGGTTAGACTCGGTTCTACTGAACCGATTACTGCAAAGTGGATATCGTTTGAAAGCTTACGGAAGTATCTAACACATAGTGTCGTTACTTTAACCGGTTGGCATCATAATGTACTTACGAGGCTAATTTTTTATTTGACATTTGGATCGAGATATCTCGAAAATAGTAAGTCTTTTTTAAGAATCATAAAGACCATTCTTGTAGACAATTATTGAATCTACAACTTTTACTTTAGCGGGCTTTTGCTAAGTATTACCGTTTTTGAGAAAAATTAAAAAAAAACTGAATAATGCCTCCAAAAATGACCTTTGACCCCGAATAACTTGTTTTGCACACATGGGATCGTTGGGGACTTTTAGGACATTGCTTCTAATGGCCAACCCTAGCTCTCCACCAAAATTCAGCTTTGTGGGAATTTTTGCTATTTCCCCCTTATACGCATGTCTATTTTGACCGGACTATTAGTATTACCACATTTAACTTAACTAATTGTTTATATTATTATACAATTACATGACTTGTTTTATTCAATTATCAAACGGCTTCGGTTTCTGGCGGCATTCAGAAGACTTCGTTCTTCTTGCAGACCCTTCCATTCTTTAATGTTATTTATCCATGTTGTTTCTTTCCTTCCTCTGGGTCGTTTTCCTTCGATATTAGTTTGAATAATAGTTTGGAGAAGCTTATATTTTCCATTTCTCATTAAATGATCCAAATAGGATGTTTTTCAAATGCGGAAAATCGGCCGAAAATATATATGGGAGCTATATCCACATCTAAACCGATTTCGATATAATTTGGCACATTAATTTCTAGACCAAGTTCTGTAACACATTCCAAATTTCAGCGAATTTGGGCATATATAGCGTGTTTGGTGCATCAAATGCGGAAAATCGAAAATATATATGGGAGCTATATCCAAATGTGAACCGATTTCGATATAAATTGGCACATATATTTCTAGACCAATATCCATCAGACATTCTAAATTTCAGCGAAATTGGACATATATAGCGTGTTTGGTGCATAAAATAAGAAAATCGGCCGAAAATATATGTAGATGGAAGCTATATCCAAATCTGAACCAATCTCGATATAATTTGGCACATTTATTTCTAGAACAAATTCCGTCAGACATTCAAAATTTTTGAGCAAAATTGGACATATATAGCGTGTTTGGTGCATACAATAAGGAAGTCGGCCGAAAATATATGTGTATGGCAGCTATATCCAAATCTTAACCGATTTTGATATAATTTGGCACGTTTATTTCCAGATCAAGTTCCGCCACACATTCCAAATTTCATTGAAATTGGACAGAAATAGCATGTTTGGTACATCCAATAAGGAAATCGGCCGAAAATATATGTATGTGGGAGCTATATCCAAATCTAAACCGATTTCAATATAATTTGGGAAATTTATTTCTACATCAAATTCCGTCACACATACAAAATTTGGAGATTGTATCTGTAATAGTTCTAAAGATATTTGCATACAAAATTTAAATTTTTTGGAGATACCTCCGGTTCTGATGCTATATCTCCAGATCAACGCGAAATTTCAAAAAATGATATAGCCTATTTTCATTCCAGGCCATATATCAATGTACCCTAAAAATTTGAGTAAGATCTGTTCAGCGGGTTTCGAGTCTATAAGGCACAAACAAATTTCAATTATATATATTTAGATACACTTAAAACTGGAAAATAATGTTTCGAGATGGAATCTCTCAAATAAAACGCTTACATTTGAATTAAAAATTGTGACAATGCTAAACGGCATGCGTTTCATTTGAGAGATTCCATCATGAAAAATTATTTTCTAGTTTTAAATAAAATACTGTAACTTAATTTTTTTAATTATTTTTTATTTGTAACTTTTTAGTAAATATTTTTTTTTTGACCACTGACAATTTTTTGACCATAATTACAGTTAATTTATGCCGAAAATTTAGATAAAAACTTTAAATTGCCTGAAATCGAGTGGTACCGTTATGAGGAGGGTTACACCAAAATCTGACCCATGTCCACAATTTGTGGTGGGGGAGTTTCTGTACAACTAGGAACCCCAAATTCGAAGTTACAGCCAATTTGGACTAAAAATAAAGACAGAATCCTCAAAACACCTGAAATCGGGTGGTACCGCTATATGAGTGCTATAGGAAAAATGGACCCATTTTGGTTTTGGTTTCATATTAATGTATTGTCATCCAAATCTGAAAAGTGTGCAAAGTTTCAGTTTGATTTGTCAACTGCAACTGTGATAAAAACGGACACCAAAGCAAGTTAAATAAAACACTGTAAAAATAGAAGTCGACCAAATATATCAATAAATAAAGTAAAATTGTCAATCTAAAGATATTGTTTTAATAATTATGGATAAACACACAAAAAACATCGACTTTTATTTTCTGCACGCTAGATCTGCATTTTTTCACACTGTGCAACGCCACCATACTACTACCAGTCGGCGGCGTACAACATGGCATCGGTGATTAAAAATGTCAAGGTTCGCAATAACAAGTCAATGTTGGTAAAAATATTACATGTGGGTACAGCTCTTATAATATATTTTTAAAAACTTTTTCCGGATCTTGCTATAATTGCATATATTGAATTACAAATATGCTTGCTATAGTTTTACGACTACAAGAATTCAAAAGCAACTCATGCTGCTCACAACAGTTGTGGTTCCATTGTATGCTGATTGTTATAACTTCAGCCATTAGGATAATAAACGTTGATACTACTGTGCAATATTTTTAAGGTAATCTTGTGCAAACAATTTGAGCTTAGGATTTTTTGAAAGTACAGACCCAAACGACAAAAACCCTAGTTAGGTTTTCTTGTGTCAGATCCAGCTTGGATTTTATGGCTCCATCTAAACATGGTTTAATATTGACTTTTTATAGCAATTCTGGGCTATATCAGTGAAATCTATGTGAATTTTAATCTGACCTCTGAAGCAAATTTGTAGATAAGAACAAGAATAAAATATTTGGAGAAATAATGAACTCGAAAAAACTACATTGATTGCCTCAAATTTTATAAAATGTCGATAATTTCCAAAATTGGTATATATTTTGCACCATATCTCCAAAACCGTTAATTTTTCCTTATTATTATTTCTTTTGCTGGTGTATTACATTACACAACTCTTTCGAACATGCCATTGTTGTAAAATGTCTCTATCACGTTGTTTTCAGCATATTTTTCAACGACGATTTAATAAATATGTCAATAATGTGGTGAAATCCGAAATGCGAGAATAAACTGTTGGTGTGAACTGTGTTTAAAATACGTATTGTAAAAGATATGATGCAAAATACCGCTGAAACAACTTAAAGTAAGCATTTTAGAGTTTCAGCATGTTCTGAAGAATTGCTAAGAACTTTATTTGGAAGATTTTTGCAAAAGGTTAGTTGCTTCAATAGTTTAGCTGATACTGACCAGAATTTCAGCAATTATGTACAATTTTCTATATTTTATCGATAACACAAAAGAAATATTCCACCTAGGGAATATTTCTTTTGTGTTCTTTTCAAAAGACAAGTTCTACTAGGTTAGGGCTACAATATTGCCAAAGACATCAAGGCCAAATTCCTAATCGTTTCTGAGATAAAGACCCGATAAATGCAAAATCTGTAGTTTTAGCCCGGCTTAGATGAGGCCATAAAATCCGAACTGGATCTGACAGGACAAAACCATACTACCGTTTTTGTAGTCTCAATATCTACTTTCAAAAAAATGCTTACTATAAGCTGTTTGCATTTTTAGTGTTGCATAGTGTACTGTTAAAAATATGCCTTACGAAATAATCGTTTCAGAAAATTAAAAGTCGATTTAGTCACGTTCTCCCGAAGGCGGTAACCGGTTTAGTCTAATCTTTGTACTTCTCAATATTCAATGATAATAATGATTAATATAAGGTGTTTCTTAGTTGTGTTCGAAATAACGCACATTTTGTCCACCACTGTATTGTTTACTTACTGACGGCCAATGTAACAAAAATAAAAAATCGTCTAACGGTTAAATATTTGTTTAACAACACATAAACTCAAAGTGTTTTAATTACTTTGACAGTTGTTTTTTATTTATTTTTTTGCTGTTGTTACTGTTTACAATCATTTAACTGATGGACACAAATTGATGGAGGTGAAGAGTTTCTATTTGTGTTTGTTGTTATATTTATTTAATTACTCCCACACCATATACCCTAATTTACTTTACAATTGTTGGAAAATCTAGCAGAGAAGAACACAAAAACAAAATAGAATGTAAACAAATCGAAGTTATTTGAAGAATTTTTGATAAATGATTTGACAAGTGTTATATGAAGCTATTTGAACATCTATTAGTGATGTATTTAAAATCAATAGCTAAACGTTATAGTTATGCCCTCAGCCTTTAGCTTAAATAGGGTATATTATGTCGCTCATCGAAATAATGGTTTTAGACCCCAAGTATATATTTACGAAATCCATCCGTCTATCTGTATAATTGGCTTGAGTGCATTATAACTCCCGAATGGTTCAAAATTTGGTTCCCATAATATTTTGTGCAAACATAGATCAAGTTCGAAGATGGGCGTTTTCGTTTGTCTTTGAATTAATGAATTACTTTCTTTATTTCGTTATTATCGTATTATATTATGTTCTCAGGGTTTCTAGGAGCTTTTAGGCCAATATCTCAGAAAGTTTTGACTTGCGAAGAAAAAAATTGTACCGTCGTAAAGGGAGCCGCAAGGACAACTTTCTGAAACAAACTTCGAAACGATCCGTGAGGAGCTCTTAAACCTCACTTTATCCGAATTTTGTGTAGGAGGTACCCAAAGGATTGGACCGATATAGTCCATATTCTAACCCGATACATTACTGCATAAAATATTACGATGTGCAAAGTCTGTACAAAAACGATCAAAACGATCCGTGAGGTGCTCTTAAACCTCACTTTATCCGAATTTTGCGTAGGAGGTACCCAAAGGATTGGACCGATATAGTCCATATTCTAACCCGATACATTACTGCATAAAATATTACAATGTGCAAAGTCTGTACAAATCAGAAACTCCCTGTCACAATTATTTTGCGGATTTGCCATTTTGGTTGGTGCCGTCAGGGTTTCATGGTGATTTTAGGCTAATATCTCAAGAAGTGTGGGATTGCGCAATAAAAAAAATTGTACCGTCGTAACAGGACAACCTAATGAAAAAATAGCTTTACGATCCGAGAGGTGCTCTTAAAACTCACTTTATCCGAATTTTGTGTGGGGGTACTATAAGGAGTGACCCGACGTAGTGCATATTCCAGCCGATTTGGTCCAAATTTGGCTTTCGTAAAACCTTGACCAAACATAGTTTATGTTCGAAGATGGGTTATGTCGGTCCATTCCTTCCGGTACCTACCCCACAAAAGTTCGAAAAGTTTGTGCGCACGATAACCAGATTTTTACCAGATTTAGATGAGGTTCCAATATAGATTCCATCGATCTACTCCTTCGGGTAACTACCATACAAAGTTTCGGAAAAGTTCAGCTTAGGACCTCCTCTCGAATCGCTTTGATTTTTGTTATAACAACTTGTATTCACTGCCCGTCATACGACGGTACAAGTTTCATTAGCGGCAAGTCCATACTTCCTGAGAAAATAGCCTGAAAGCTGCAAAAATCCTCTAGGACACCGTGTGTATTGGTTGGAGCGCAAGATATCTCTCGAACGGATCGGGGTTCGGCCACTCGGGGTGCGTATGTGTTCGGCCACTCGATGATTCTTGTTGTAGCTGTTCGGCCACTCGGTGTTCGTATGGTTGCTCGGGCCCTCGTCTCTCGTGTTGTAGGGGTTCGGCCACTCGGTGATTCAGCACTCGGTTCGGTTGTTCGGGTCGCGGTTAGTTAGAGTTAGTTCTAAATTAACCTCTACAGTATACTTCGAGTACTGACTAGTGGAACAACACCCGAAGGTGGAATGGAACAACACCCGAAGGTGGAATGGAACAACACCCGAAGGTGAAGTGGAACAACACCCGAAGGTGGAGTGAATGTATTAGCCACCGCACAATGAGGGTAGCTCTCAAAAATACTTCCCAACCCTCTGTACACTCCCGTGTAAGTTGGGGAACTACGAATACTTAGTTGTACTCAAGCCCGTGTGACTAGCTCCCTGCAGTAGCAAGCCTGTCGTTCCCACAACAAACTGAAATACTTAAGTATGCAGTCATACAAAGTGAATGAGAATTACACCGCAGTTATTATTCTGTCGATCAACTCAAATTGCACTGTAACGCACCCCTCCCAAAGAAATGTATGTTAATAACCCAACAGTGTGTATGGGTTGGCTGGTTGTGACGTTGTTGGGTAGTGGGGCTTTGCTGTTGTTGGTTTTATGTGCGTGATCATTTTATCACGTTACAATCTTCCGATTTGATCCAAAATTTGGCTTTCTAAATACTTTGTCCAAACTTAGTTTTAGTCCGCAGATAAGTCATATCGGTCCACTCCTTAAGGTACCTCCCCCACAAAAGTTTAAAAATATTAGGAAAAATTGTGCGCATGATAACATTTGAAGGGAGTGATCGACTTTACACAGGTTAGAATATGGCCTATTTATCCACTCCTTCAGGTACCTCCAACACAAGATTTCGTCAAAGTTCAGTTTAGGACCTTCTATCGAATCACTTTGATTTTTGTTGAAACGACTTGCAGTCTCTGCCTTTATTTCCACAATACAAGGGGCAAGTCCATTCTTCTTGAGAAAACAGCCCGAAAGGTGTGAAAAAAAACCCTCTGCACCATATATAGTGGTTGGAGAGCACGATAACTTTCGAACTGATCAACCGATTTGGTCCAAAATTTGGCAATACCGGTCCACAACTTCTGCCACTTTCCTCCAATATTTAAACAACAATTTCACTAATGCCCGATATCTCTTGAACAGGACAACCAATGTGGTCCAAACTTTGGATATCAAAAATATTTTGTCCAAATTTAGTTTAAGTTCTAAAATGGTCCATATGTATCCTCTCCTTATGGTACCTCCCCCACAAAAGTTCAACATTTGTGTCTAAGTGCAGTTATGGTACTGTTCGAAGATTTTTTGGAAATTTATACCGATGCTGTTCGTTTTGGTCCTGTTTACAGCGGCATTATATTTTCCGTGGACAAATCCATGCTTCATGGCGTACTGGTCCAAAAGTCATACTATGACCTACTGGAATAACTAGTGGGCGTGGATATCTATTGAAAAACAAGTGAGCAAAGGCTATAGTCGGGACGGGGCCGACCATGTGATACCCTACACCACTACCCCTGTGCATAAACTTTTCACTGGTAAACATTTCTTTTAGGGAATATAATCCGACTACCACCAAAAAAATATGCCTCTTTTTCTCTGGGACCCCCATAAGCAACCAAAATTTCGTGACCATCCGATCAAAATTACGACCTGTAGCTTGATTGCAAAAAATGGAAGAATTGGATGCATTACCGACTATTGTGGTATCTCCCTTGTTTGGCCACCTTCGCCAACCTGCTTTACACCAATGTAAAGGTAATATTTTCTTCTTCCATTGACAGGCAGGAATACCCCTACCTGAAGCCGATATATTCACAAAGAATAAAACTTTGAATTTGTCTCCAAATGAGTTTTTCACCAAAATCAATAGGCTTCTTCCTCTGTGGGGCCCCCATCTACCCCCAAAAATTTCGTCACTATCCGATCAAAATTCCAACTTGTAGCGTGATTACAAAAAATTGAAATATTGGGTATATTACTGAATTTTGCAATATCTCGGTTTGCTCACTTACGCCAACATGCTTTGCATCAATATAAACGAGATCTTTTCTTCTTCCATTGACGGGTATTCCTTTTGGAATACTCCAACCATAAGCGGAGATATTCGCATAAAAAACGTTGACTTTTCTCCACATAAGCTTTTCGCTTAGTCCGACTCCTGAATATTATCCGACCATCACCAAACTAAATAGGCTTCTTCCTCTGCGGGTCCCGCATCAACTCCCAAAAAATTCGTGACGATCCAATCAAAATTGCGACCTGTAGCGTGATTACAAAAAAATCGGAAAATAGGATGCATTATCGACTATTGCCATATCTCTGCTGTTTGACCACCTACGACAACCTACTTTACATCGTTGTAAAGGTGATATTTTCTTCTTTCCTTGCCAGGTTTTGCTTTTGATATTGGCTGTAAAATAAAATGTTGACTTTTCTTCAAATAAGTGTTTGCCCAGTCCGACCCCTAATAATTATCCGACCATCACCAAAATCAATAGGCTTCTTCATCTATGAGACCCCCATTAACCCTCAAATGTTCGTGACGATCCGATCAAAATTGCGACCTGTAGCGTGATTTCCAAATAAATAGAAAAATGGGATGTATTACCGACTATTACGATATCTTCGTTATTTGGTTACCTACGCCGACCTAGTTTGCATCATTGTAAAGACGGTATCTTCTACTTTCAGAGTCAGATTTTGCTTTTGGAAAGTTTTCAACCAAAGCTGTGATATTCGTCAATATAATTAAAATCGCAAAAATTAAAATTGGGGTTTTATTTGCTACTATTGTGATATCTTCGTTGTTTGATCACCTACGAGCACCTGCTTTACATCATTAGAAAGGTGATATTTTCTACTTTCATTGTCAGGTTTTGCTTTTGGTATACCCCATATAGAAGCTGAGATATTCGCTTTGGAAAAAACGTTGTCATTTTATCCACCTAAGTTTTTTGCCCTTTCCGACCACTAAATATTATCCGACCATCACCAAAATCAATAGGCTTCTTCCCCTCCGGGACCCCTATCAACATGCAAAATTTCGTGGCAATCCGATCAAAATTGCGACCAGTAGCGTGATTACAAGGTTTAGATGGACAGACGGACGGACGGACGGACACACATAGCCAGATCGACTCAGCTCGTCGAGACATTCATTTTGGTATATATAAGTATGGGTCTGCGACCATTATTTCGATGCGTTACAAACTTTTTGGCCAAAACCAACTTATAATACCCACCCCACATAGTGGTGTAGGGTATAATGACTCCCAAAATAAGATCCACTTCCATAATGGACTATTTCGGTTCATTCCTTTAAGTACATCCTCCACAACATTTTCATGTTAATCCTAATCCACATTTTTGTAGGCAAGTTCATATGTCCACAAAGGGCCACAATATTCTGAAAATACCTTAAATACATTCGATCTGTCCCTAGATTCAATTCACTTAGGCTGAGGGTATATCACTGTCGGCAAAGCCGATTTATACTTTTTTAGTTGTTTTATTCTTGCTTTCTTTAATATATCAAACATAACCTCTTAGAAAAATATGTTTGTATGTATCTACAATGAAACATATTTCGTTTTCCAACATCAAAACAGAAAGAAAACATATCGCTCATTTACTCAAAGAGTGGCATAACTCAAAAAATGTGTTTTCTGAGTTAGCATTTTATATTTTTTCTATGAACTTTGCTTTGCCTTGTGTCAAATTTTCATGTTAATATCGCTAAAACTCAACGAGTTGCAACTCATTTACTACGAGTGTGCCATAAATCAACAAAGAAGTTGTTTGAGTTTATGGAGCATTAAAACATTTTATATCATGCTTGATCTAGCACAGAAATTTAGATATCGATGTCTAGCCCTTTGAAAAATATGGTGCAAGTAGTTGTTTTACTTTTTCTGTAATAACCTTTGTTTAACCTTTTTTCTAGAAACTTGATTTTTTGAGATGTGTCACTCTTTGAGTAAACGAGCGATATTTCGAAAGAATCAAATGTATTTTGCCAATGACTTCAATACAAATGCCAATGAACTTTCATTGAGGTGAAAATGACAGTTACAATTGCAACATTCGATGTTTAAGATAATGATGATGGTGAAGAACTATGTTTTGAGGTTCAATGTACGGAACATTTTTAACTTGGTTTGTCGTAGATTCCAAATAACCAAAAGATAACAAATATTTGGTAGAATTTTACTTTGGTGCAATGGCCTTTTTAATTAAAAAAATTATTGCTGTTTTTTGGAAATTCGTATTTGAAAAAATCAAATAATATAATTTTCATCAATGCTAATTTTCAGGCTTTTATCGAAATGTGCCTCTGTCTAATATTTGAGAAATTGCCGTAATTTAATTTGACATATAATTCAAGTAACTGACATGCATTTTATAATTAATTGATGTATTTTCGTTTAGCTGTTATTTCGATTGGTTACTGTGGGCTTTGGATGAATACTGTGGTCTTAATATGCTGACAAACATGTGCTTTTGACAGATTATTGCATTGATTAAAATATATTTTTGTATCATAAAATGTTGTTGCCTTAACACAGGGTATTAAATGTTAAGGGAACGCGTTGCTCTGTTATAATCATTAAAATGTACTTACAAAGGTGGCTAAACCGGACCCTTCAATTTTACAGGCGGACTTTTGAAAGGTTTCTTAATTTTTGGACATTTTGTGAAATCCAGTCTAAGTTTCTTGATGCTCTGTTTTCTTGAGCTTTCTTCGGGGGTTTTAAATGACTTATTGGCAGTAATACCAGCGTCTTGAACTGATGACATTTCCTATTTATTTCCAAAATTATGTTGTTAACTTTGATATAATTTGCCAAAAAATTTACCTGCAAATATGTTTTACCAACTCCTTGAAATCACCAAAACAAATTGTTTTGTAAATCCAATCAAAATTTCAGAGAATTTTTCGTAAATACGCATCTCACAACAATCTCCTTGCACTTTCAATAGCTATCAGTGATGACTTTGTTATCCACTTTGTGGCAAGTACCACTCGATTCTCTATCGATGATATTAAATTAGTTTTCCCACCCAAGCACAAAGTATTGTTTGAGTTTAAATTGATTTGTTTTTGTATTCACTTTCAAATTGGGGTTAACTGTTTTCCATTGTATGAGAGAGCAAAACAATTTCCCCTAAGGTGCGAGAACAATGTGCAAAAGTTCACACCTTTTGAATTGGCGTTTGTGGGTAGGTAAGAGCTTATCGAGTGGCCACAGATGCGATGCGAACAAGTTTGCTTGAAAAACAAACTACTTTTGTATTATTCAAGATAAATTTACAGCAATAAACTTCGATTTCAGTCATATTTGTTTATGAGATTTTTTTATGTTATTTAGTTATAAATGTGATGCCCGAGAAACGTACGATACATACACATAAAATAATTTGTAATATGTGTATGTAGGTTATAAGTAGGCCGTTGATGCATATATGTACGTATTTAACCCTTTTATGCAACCACCAGCCTACACCTGAACTGGATATTGATAAAAATCGTCACCAAGTAGAATGTTTGCCATTAAGAAAATCAATATAGTAAACTTTGATTGTCAACGTGGTGTAATGGTAAGCACACTAGGGTTATGACTGTTTGAACTTTCCTCTTAAAAATGGCTTCCTGTTGCTAGGACGATGCCAATTATTGACTAAACAAACGTTTTAAGCCAAAAATCCTTAAGTTCATCCGGGCTGAAGTTTTTATACCCTCCACTACAAAATGTTCTGAACTAAAATTTAATAAATAGTTTTCTTTCCTGTCAACCATTTTAGGTGGAGTTATTTTATGTCCACGTATAACACAAATGCCTAAATTAAGACAGAAAATGTATCTAAAAGTCCCAAAAACATGGACCGCTAGGAACTTCAAATGGAAAATTACAGCTAGTTAGGTTAAAAAATTTAGCTAAATTCTTTAAAATATCCACAATCCGGAGGTACTGTTATATGTTGTTGTTGTAACAGTGTTTGTTATTATGTTTGTATGTTCGTTCTTCTGTTCAACCTGGCTCTATCTCCAGTTCCAGGAAAGTGGCTGCTTCGATGGGATGTGACCACAGATCCACTGGTGTTAGATGAGTAGGTTTGGTTGGGTAGTTGAAAAGTTGTTTTGTGTCTTGCACGGCGCGGTCGATTTCCGCCCAATTAGAATTTAGACGACTGCAATATCCCGAGCGTAGTTGAGCCAAAACTACTCTAGTTTGTCGTGGCAGCTGACGCTCCTCAGCTGCAATAGATGGGGGATGTATTTCGAGGACTTTATTCACACTATAATTGCTTAAGGCCTTGGCAACTGCATCCATGTGAATACTATTTAAACCTGCTTGATACGCTTGTTGATCTAAGGACCTCTCCCTCTAGAGCATGGATATCCTTCCTGATCTGCCTATATGTGCCGGGCCTACCCACAAGATGGTGATTGGGATGGCTCACACGGTAACATCCAAGCAGGTACTGCAACGAAAGCATCTCATTGTGTTGCTTTACTGGAAAAATCTTTGCCTCCTCATGTAGATGGTCCACTGAAGATTTGAGGAGGCACCCTGTTGCTGTTCTCAGGGCGGCATTCTGGCTAGTTTAAATCTTTTTCAAAATCGTATTACATAATCTCGGGGACCAGACTGGCGCCGCATAGCTTACCACAGACCGACCTATCGCGTTATATTGTCGACCATATATAACGCGATAGGTCGGTCTGTGGTATGTTATGCGGTTTCTTTATCTGCACCCCAAGTGCTGCCGGCTAGGGACTTGAGGACCTTATTCCTACATTTCAGTCTGTCGCAGATAGCTGTGGCGTGGCGCACTACTTGAAAGTAGTGTCGAATGTGACCCCTAAATTTTTGGGGCAGTTTGTGGTCGGAATTCTGCTACCATCTACCACGACATTCAATTCTATTCCAAACTGCGCTGTCCATGTGGTGAACAGAGTGGCTGTTGATTTTGTGGCGGAAATCTGCATATTCCTCGAATGCTGGTAAGACCGGTTAAATAGTTGTTCAGTCTCTCACAGATGTCATCAGGATAGGTACCCGACGTCAGGATAGTGCAATCATCCGCATACGTTACGCATACTCGATGCCGTCTGGAGGTGGCGGAATACAGGAGAGGTAGGTACCCCACCTTGGGGAACTCCCTGTTTCACTCTACGGGGTTTGGACATCTTGATCCTGAATTCCACGTACGACTGGCGTCCACACATATAATTGACTATCCAACGTTTCAAGCTAGGCCGGAGGGTTGTCTGCTCAAGGTCCTCAAACAGCGTGGAGTGCCTGACTGTATCAAAGGCTTTTGATAAGTCAAGCGCCACCATCACTGTTCTATCGCGCGGCCGTCTCTGTTTGAGTCCTTGACAAATATGTGTGGTAATGGCGTGCAGAGCAGTTGTCGTGCTGTGATTCTTACGGAATCCATGCTAATGATCGGCAACTTGATAGCTATTTCTGATACTGGGGAGGACTGAGGCCTCAAGGGTCTTTGCTACGGGCGACAAAAGCGAAATCGGCCTGTACGATCCACTTTTGCTGGCATCCTTGCCGGGCTTCCGTAGTGGGACCACCCTGCCCATTTTCCAGACTTCGGGAACAATGAGGGTGGATAGCGACAAGTTGAGAACTTTAGTGAGATACTCCACACCCGGCTCATCCAGCTGCTTCAGCATTACCATGGAGATTCCATCAGGGCCCAACGCTTTGGATGATTTAGCGTTCCTGATGGGCTATACTTAAGCTAGACCTATATGGACATTTTTTGGTGTAGAATTTCTGTGGCCACTTTGAATCTCAAATGTCAGATTGCAGGTAGTTCGGTCAAACAAATGTAGCTAAAATCCGAAACTCGTGAGGTTGAGGTATGTTGACAATTTTTGTGAAAGATGTGTTGTGACCACTGGAACATTATATGTAAAATTATTGACAGTTCGCTCAAAAAATGTGCCTACTCCTTAAAACGCTTAAAATCGGGAGGTACCGTTATATGGCGCCTGTACCAAAACAAGGAGCTTTGCAGACAATTTTTGGTGGAGAAGTTTTGTGACCACTGCGAATCTCAAATGTCAGATTACAGGTAGTTCGGTTAAAAAAAATTATCTAGAACCGAAAATCTTAATGCACTGGTATATGTGGTCTATACCAAGTGAGCAAAGTCTATAGTCCGAACGGTGCCGACTTTGTGATACCCTAAACCACTATACCTGTGCACAAGCTTTTCACTTTTAAACATATCTTTTAGCGTGGTACTAAAGATTTCTCCCATCCTCACTTTTATATCAAATGACTTAAGGTTAGCTGAACCAAAATGACTTCGGGCTAACTGAACCAAAATAAATAATTTTATATTTGACCATTGTCGACTGTCTACTGATTGATAGAGTTGCAGAAGAGAAGGAGACGTATTTGCCATTATGATAAATAATTCAAAATATTAAACTTTATTATATGTGGTATGTACCAAAACGTGGGACAATATAGCCCATCTACGAACTTGACCTGTTGACCGATTGTATTTGACCTGAATTTTAAAAAAGGATAATCGGGTGTAAATGTATAGCGTTCTAGATCAATTATTGTGGCCGCTAGGGTGATTACAACAAACAGGCAGACGACACAGAAATTTATCTTGATCACTTTTCCTCTACCGCACCGATTGCATTCAAACTTTCTGTTGCTGTTATTTATTTTATTTTTCATTGAGACAGAAAATCGTTCGTAAATGCCGTTTTCGCTTATTGACATTGAATATAATCTTCAATATTGGACCACTTTTCATAAGCTTAATGCTAAACCTACGCCAAATCTCCTTGTTTTAAGCATTTACTTTAACAACAATAAATCAGTGCATACAAAAAAAAAAATGTTGTGACAAATTTAAATCAATATTTAAGGTGAATGAGAGAATTTTTCAGGTCATTATCACTGCTGCGGTCTGTAGCTACATACCAGCTGCTCGCGTACTGGAAGGTGCTTACACCTGGGAAGTTTTTGCAGATTCTGAAACTACAATGTTCATAGATGAGAAAAATAAAAATAAAAGAAGTAAGAAAAGTCTATAGTCGGACGGAGCCGACCATGGGATACCCTATACCACTATCCCTGGACAATCTCTCTCCACGGAACCTCTTTTCAATGATTGTGAAAATTTAATTATCAAATATCAGAGATGTAATGAATAATACTTATGACTAAAACCAAAAAGTTATTTTGCATGACAAAGGCATTTTTGTAGCAGGAAAGGAAAATTTTGTTCACACAAACTAAAATGTAAGGAAACCCACTTATGTAGTACTACAGGGTGTTTTTTTTAAGCCCGATAGAACTTGAAATTGTAAAAAATAACACAAAAAATTAAATTGTAATCAATTTTTTTTTTTATTGGAAAGATCAATACGTGACATTAACATTTGAAAATGATTTCGGGCATATGGGCACCGCGGCTGTTCTTGACGAAGTGCATTCTGGACGTCCAATTTTTGGCCACTTTTTCGAGCACTGCTGGCCGTATGTCACGAATAACACGAACAATGCTGGCCTCCAAGGCATCAATTGTTGCTGGTTTATCAGCATAAACCAGTGACTTCACGTAGCCCTACAGGAAATAATCGAGAAGTGTCAAATCGCACTACCTTGGAGGCCAATTGACAGGTCCACTTCTCGAAATCAACTTATCGCCAAATTTTGATTTCAATAAGTCGATGGTTGCGTTCGCCGTATGGCACGTAGCGCCATCCTGTTGAAACCACATCTCCTCCTGATCAATGTCATCCATATTTTCAAACAAAAAATCATTGATCATGGTGCGGTAACGATCTCCATTGACCGTAACACCAGCTCCGGCCTCATTTTTGAAGAAATAAGGTCCGATGATGCCACCAGCGTGAAAACCGCACCATACGGTGCATTTTTCTGGATGTAATGGAGTCTGTAGGGTCTCTTGTGGATTGGTCTCACTCCATATGCGGCAATTTTGTTTATTAACAAACCCGTTAAGCCAAAAATGCGCTTGTTCAGATAAACGATTATGTACACCATACAAATGACGAAGTCGTCTATAACCTTTGCGATGATGCAAAAAATAATCGCAAAGTCTCAAGGGATTCGCGAAAAATCAAATTTGTTAAATAATTTCACGTATTTACAAACATATTTTTGAAACAATAGCGCTCATACTTACGAAAAATATATAAAAAAATTATAACAGCTTCCAGACATTTTGAGGAATAAAATGAAACCTAAGTTGTGAAGGTTGGAGCTATAGTACTCATGTTATTTGCAAAAATACGAAGAAAATATTACGAAAAAATTAAAATCATAATATTCTAATTTTATTTGTTTATGGTTTTATAGGAAAAGTTGGAGAAAAATTGTTTGAGTTCTTCGGCATTTTCGTCAAAATTTCACGCAATAATGATGATATTCCGTTGTAACAAATTTTTCGCTTATAGTTTTCCTATTGGATAATATTATTAGAACCTTATATTAAATCACTAGGAATTCCAATTGTGGCATAACGTTAAAATAATGTTATATTGCATATTACAACATTTAAGACGCATATAAACCGCGTAATTATGAAAATGACATGATGCGCATCCGATTTTCCAACACAGCGAATCAATCCCTTTTATTTGATGTGCAGTTTGTCAAATTCTATTTGGCGGCCATGATGTAGCATCTGCTGCATATTAGAGTGCAAAATACAGTAAAATTCATTTACATTTTATGCGCATCCGATTTCAATAATCACCATTAAAAAATACATCATTCTATGCCGTTTCAATGCGATCCATCAAGAACCGTGGATGTAGCATCGCACTCAATTTTTAGAAAAAATCTATTATATCTCTGGATTTACGAGAGTTTTTAAATATCTGTTTTCGCGCAGTTTAAACACGCGTATCGATATATTTATTTAAGTAGAACTGACACATCCAAAACGCGTTTTAATATGCGATATTTTCAAAATAATTTTTTGCAAATTTTCGAAATTTGAGGCGTATCATATCCGCCGACCTAGTGGGTGGATTTTTACGCGTCGTGGCTTGTTAGATTCAGAACGTAAAAAAACTAAATTTACGCGGGTTTCCACGGAAATCGAAAGACGTTTGTAAATTTTAAACCAAAAAAATAGGTTTTTGAAAAAAATTTACGCACAAAAATTTCTTGTTTGGGCGCAGATTACTGTGATCCTGTGAGGGCTACACCCTCATGTTATACATTAAAAAATGCGAAATCGCGAGTACTACAATGGAATAGTAAGCTTTTAATGAAATCCAGCTGCGCGTCCCGATTAGAGCAAAAATTCAAAAAACCCAATTTTTCAGGTTTCAAAATGTCAGCATCCGTTTGAGGCAGATACAGTGGATATATTAAAAAATCAAACATTAGAAACTTCAACTCTGAAGTGTGCTCTTTAACTTCTCCTTTGAGCATTAAGCTCTGCATTGTGTTGTAAAACCACTAATTGGAAAATAACATAATGAAACTCGTTTATTTCAACGATTTGTTCCGATTTTTTTACATTAGTACGACCACAGCTTCCGCTCAAATTATTATTTTAAAAAACCCCTCAGTGAATCGGGCTAAAACAGTTTATTTTACCGAAATGCGGTCAAAAGTTATGGTATAGTAAAACTGATCGCGAGTTACAATACCCGATACCTCAGTTTCAACATAAGTTAATTTTCTACAAAAAGCTTGATATAAGATCCATTATATAAAGGTGGACACAGTCGGCATGAGTCAAGTCATCAGTTATTTGGCGGTATGTTAAAATTGCATTCTGTAGATTTTTATACACTCCACCATAATATGGAGGGTATAATTAAATTTGTCATTCAGTTTGTAACATATCGATATATTCAGCGGAGACCCTATAAATTAGATATATTCTTGATCAGAGTAAAATTCCAAGTCGGTATAACCATGACCGTCTATCCGTCTTTTGAAATTAAGATACAGCTCCCAATTTATAGTATAGATCTTCGTGATTTGGTATAGAAGTTTCTATTACTTCTACGATTTTTGGTATAGAAAAGGGTGTATATCGGTCCACGTTTTGATATATGATTTCGCTTCATTATTCCATCAAAATGGCTGAAATTTGGTATTTAGTCTTCGTTGGGGTATATATCCTTCCTCTAGAATGTTGTCTGTATAGGTCCACGCCTTCCTATAGCCCCCATAGAACGGAACCTCCCGATTTCCGGTATTTTGAAGGTGTAGCCTCAATATTCCTCCTAAATGCCTGAAATTTGGAGTTTATTCTTCGTTTGGGGTATAAAACTTTCTCCCATAAATTTGTCTATATAGGTCCATGCCTTCATATAGCCCCATAGAACGGTGCCTACCAAATTTCGGTATTTTGAAGGTTAGGGTTAATGAGAGAATTTTTCAGGGCATTATCACTGCAGCAGTCGCTCGCTACATACCAGCTGCTCGCGTTCCGAAATCAGACCAAATTTACCAATATTTTAGTGTGATGATATTCGTCGTGCAAACCCTGAAGACTCAAGTGTTAGAGGACTTACTCTTGAAGTCAACAGGCTACACGATGCTTTTGAAGCAACTTTAAATAGAAGGTGCTTACACCTGAGAAGTTTTTGCGGATTCTGAAACTACAATGTTCATAGATGAGAAAAATCAAAAAAACAAAAAAAATCGCCGGAGCGCTTTTTAAATAAATCGCGATTCAAATTGAAATTTTAGGGTTTTTTTTGGTTTTCACGATTTCGCTTAGAAACAGCAAGTCCTATCGAAATGGGACTATGGAAGATGTTGTAGCTATGAAAATTCTCTACAAGGTTGACTTTTTTAATAGTTTCGTAGGTTTTACCGTTATTGAGATATAGAAGTTCAAATTGGGACAATTCATTGACTGTATCGCTACCTTATAAAACAATGTCATACATGGTGCTCCTTAACTAACTTTAAGTGAAAACCAGTAACACCTGGAATTGCAGATTTTGAAACAGCAATGTTCATAGGCGAGAAACATTCAAAAACAAGAAAAAATCGCTGGATGGTTTTTTAAATAAATAGCGGTCAAAGTTCACAGTTTTAGGTTTTTTTAGGTTTTCACGATTTTGCTTGGAAACCGCAAGTCCTATCGAAATAGGACTATAGAAGATAATGTAGCTTTGAAAATTCTCTACAAGATTGACCTTTATGGTATTTTCGTAGGTTTTACCGTTTTTGAGATATAGAAGTTCACATCAATCATTTACATTTTTTTCCCAGGGTTTCTGGGTTTTACTTGAAAACTGCAAGTCCTATCGGAACAAGACTAAAGAAACTGGTATAGCTGTGAAAATTCTCTACAAGATTGGTTTTCGGATCTTTTTCCTAGGTTGTACAATTTTTGAGATATATAAGTTTAAGTTGGGAAATTGTAGTCCTGACACTTTTTTATTTGAACTTCTATATCTCAAGAACGGTAAAACCTACGATATTACCATAATCCAATCTAATCTTGTAGAGAATTTACATAACTACAACTTTTTCTTTAGTCCCATTCCGATAGGACTTGCGGTTTCCAAGCAAAATCGTGAAAACCTAAAAAACACCTAAAAATGTCAATTTGAATCGCGATTTATTTAAAAAGCGCTCCGGCGATTTTTTTGTTTGTTTTTTCATTTTTCTCACCTACGAACATTGTAGTTTCAGAATCCGCAAAACTTCCCAGGTGTAACCACCTTCGAATTTAAGTTGCTTCAAGAGCACCGTGGCTAGTAGGCGAGCTTAAGTGGAAATGTGGCTCGACCGCTTGAAGCATTGCAACATTGCTACAGGATTAAGTAAATTGCGAGCAACAGTTATATCACTCTCTTATCTGGGAAAGAAGAGTGATAGAATGGTGGATACTTTCAACGTATGTAACATGTTACAGATCCGAAGAGATTTGTGTGTTATTTTAACCGGCAGTTTAAAGATCACCCCGAGAGTGATAGGGCGAAAAGAAGTGTGGTACGAAGTATATGAGCCCTCCCAGCCGAAGAGGTACCACAATTTACGATGAGCGATGTTACAGACGGCATCCAAAACACGAAATTATCCTAAGCATTTAGCCCAAACGGAATCCCAATGGCAATACTCAAGCGACTAGATGAAGCGGGAGTAGAGTATTTAACAATTATCATTAGCCATCACATATGTATATTGGACCAGAACCCTGGAAAGTTGACAGGGTGGTCCCACTACTTAAGAATGATACCAGCAGAGTTGAATCGTATTGGCTAATCTCCCTCATGTCGCCAGTAGCAAAGATTAGTGGCACTACTCCTCCCCATGATAAGAAGCATTACACGCCGTATCTACACATTTGAGTCGTGGACTGAACCAGAAAAAGTCGTGCGGCTCTTGACCTATCATAAGGTCTTCGATACCGTCATCCATGCCAAGGTGTTCGAGGATATAGAGAAGATATTCCTACAGTCGTGTTTGAAACGTTGCATAATCAACTATATGTGTTTATGCTAGTCTTTTGAAGAATAAGTAGTCCTAGACCCGTTGAATGAAACTGGGAGTTCCCCAATGCGGGGTGATATCTCCGGAACTATTTAAGCTATACCTTTCTGAAATTCCACATCCTCCAAACTGCATAAAGATCGTAATATATGCGGATGATTGCACGATCTTGACATCGAGTCCTATTGTCGCTGACATACATTCGTGATAGGTTAAATGTGTACATAGCTGACTTATTGCAGTTTTTCCATTTGAGGAATATAGAAATATCCGCCACTAAATTTACTACCACACTATTCAGCACTTGGATGTCTGAAACACCTTAAACAGGATATGTAACGCTCGACACCATGTTTAAGCGACAACTATTAACTGCAAGATCAGAAGTAGGTACAAGGCTCTCAAATCACAGGCCGGCACCACTTGGTATGCTGACAAAAAATCTTGTTAACTTCTTGTAAATAAATAGGTCTGTGCTAAACTATGCGGCGCCAGTGTCGTATTCAAATGTTAGCCCTAAGCATTGAAAGAATATTCAAACCTGCCAGAATGTTTGAACATACTTGCCACGATCTAGTGGAAAGGATTCCCCCACCCAGACACTTCACTTCGTTCATAGTGATGCACGAAAGAATATTTGCGTTGCTACAACAACAACAAACTCTTCAAAACACCTAAAATATGGCCCTTTGTTAAAAATTTGTTGTGGAGACGTTTTGTGACAACTGGTAACCTCATATGTAAAATTACAGATAGTTCGATCAACAAATGTAACTAAACTACTCAAAACATCTAAAATCGGGAGGTACCGTTGTATGGGGACTATACCAAAACATGGACATTAGTTGACAATTTTTGGTGGAGAAGTTTGTGACAACAGGGAACCTTGAAAATTTTTGGTGAATAAGTTTTGTGACCGCTGGGAACCTCAAATGTCAAATTACAGGCAGTCCGGTCAACAAATGTAGCTAAAATCCTCAAAGTACCGAAAATCAGGAGGCACCGTTATATAAGAGCTATACCAAAATAGGGAGCTTTGTTGGCAATTTTTGTCGGGGAAGTTTTCTTACCATTGGGAACCTCAACTATAAGATAACAGATAGTTCGGTCAAAAAATGTAGCTAAAATACTCAAAAACACCTAAAATCCGAAGGTACAGTTATATGGGGGCTATAGCACAACATGGATCTTTGTTAACAATTTATGGTGCAGACGTTTTTCGACCACTGTAAACTTTTAATTACAAATCACAATTAGATCGGTTAATAATAGTAGCTAATATCCTAAAACTACCGAAATCCGGAGGTACCATGTTTCGAGCGGTAGGAACCTCAAATGGCAAGTTACAGCTGGTTTGGACAAAAAATGTAGCCAAAATCCTCATAATACCTAAAATCTGGTGGTACCGTGTACTCGGGTGCAAAAATATTGCGTTCTAGCTCACTTATTGTGGGTGATGGACAGCCAAATTTAATTTAGCCAAAATTACACTTGAACCGGACTATATACGTTTGAAAATATAGTCATCGTTTTGACCTTTTGGAGGTCAAACAAATTTCAAAGGTCAACATTTTTCAAAAAAATATTTTAAATATTTGTACTCGTCGTACGATGCTGGTATTGGTGTCATATTAAAGAGGAGAGTATAGGCTTTATATAATAATTATAAATTATTGCATTCCAGGATAAAAAGGACATCAAAAATATCCTTGAAAAATTAAGTCAAAAGTGAACATTTTGAACGACGATTACAAGTATTTAACATATTTTTTTGAAAAATGTTGACCTTTGAAATTTGTTTGACTTCTAAAAGGTCAAAACGATGAGAAAACGAAAAAATAAAAATATGTACCATTATACTCCATTTTGTCTATACTTTCAAACGTATATAGTCCGGTTCAAGTGTAACAAAATTTTTTGAAAATTGTCGGACGGTGTCATAACAGACGTGCAGAATGCCTGATCTGAATGCTCGTGATCGATTCGCAGGCCAGACAAAATTAAATTTTAACCGATTGTAAAAATTCCACACCCCGTAATGTAGTTGACATATCCGAAGTATTTCAGCCTTGTGAACCAGCTGTACAATTGATGTCTTAAGACACGTCGGACTCGGCAATTTAATGTAGGTCCCACATGATTGAGCCAATATGGTTAGTGGCGCACTCATTGATGTGAGAAAAGTCTCCCTCATTGGGAGTTATGCCAGCTCCATAACATTGTACATAAGTCTCGTCACATCAAATGCAGACGTAGCCCCTAAAATTGGTTTGAGTCTTATATCCGTTGGGAGATATTTCACAGCGCCACTACGTTGGTAGCCTTTGCTTAAAACTCAATTTAATAAATTCTAATGCGAATTTTTGAAATTCCACATAATCAACATAAATCGCATACCTAATTAAAGCCATCGTCTTAATGAAGAAAGTAAATTTATTCTACATGGACAAAGTGAAACCAAAGTTAATTATAAAAAAAGTATCAAGGAACCACGAATTTCTCCGTTTACGCTGTCTTAAGTTTCAGTTTTGGATAGGGTTTTTTGTCTGCAGTTTTTCCTTTCATAGGGATATAAAAATAATTTGGTTGTTTTGATTAATTACCAACAATTTCCCAACTAACTTGAAATTGAATTCAATTGTTTTACTCGTTATGTTGATGGTAGTGCTGTTGGCAGAAGGCTGTGCTGTTTTTGCCACAACCACCGAATATAATTTATGAGACTTTAAGTTTGAAATTATTTTACAACTAAGGAACTCACTATTGTATTCCATCCCTCAATCTCCTGGAACAGACTTAATAAATGTGCGCCCAATATAAACCTAATCATGTCAGGCACAATCATTCATTATCATCATGTTTCTTCCAGCTACTTTACAACAACAAGTCAATGTCAAACCAAAATCTTGAATGTAATTTAGTTTTAAGAAGGCGAATTTACAATGAATTTAAATTCATATAAATGGTAAACGTACTCACACGCAACAAACACCCCACATATAATCCCACCCATTACAACGACAGTTCAAATTCTGCAAAGTACCCGTTCTCATTTCAAGGGATTCACCAGAATTTACAATGAATTTGTCCTCAGCCGTTTGCTGTTATATTTCAATCTCATTAAAGACAATCGAAATTAAATTGACTGTCTTCTTTCGCCGAACACCAGCTATTTGCATGTCAAGTTTAGAGCAAAGCAAAAGCAAAGGTCACCATGGCATGGCAAAGAATATTGAGAAGTGGGTGCCATTGGCGGGTGGTACTACTTCATTAAATGAATTTTTGAAATTTAGTTTATTTACATGGGAATATTGTGGAAGTAAAATGGAAATTATCCATTACATAGGTTCAGGATATTAGTGCAAGTGCGTATTATCTCATATTATGATTCAGTTCAGCTTTACTCAATTTTGTTTATTTTTTACAACTTTTTGGTGTTGTTAACATTTAAATGCAGAATAAACCTTGGATTAACTCAATTTGTTTATAGAATAGTTAGGATAATGTTTAAGTAAGGCTTTGATACAATTTATTCCACCAACTAACATTCGATATTGCATGAACACCTGGCCGCAAAAGTGGGGTTTTCTCGTAAGATCCAGCTCAATTTGACAATCGCCCAAAAAATGCTGTGAATAAATACGATCATAGTGCTTTAAACGACGTTTATAAGATCATCACAAGCGAAGAATCTTAGATCTATGCACATGAGCCCGAAACAAAACAGCAATCGACCGCGGGGGCCCTCTAAGATGAGCAACATCCAACAAAATTTGATCGTGGAAGAAGCAATTCGAAGCTAATGGTCGCGTGTTTCTTTGGCTAAACAGGCTATTAGGCTGCTATACGCATTGAGGAACGTAATTATGAGTGGTACACCACAATTTGTTGGGCTGAAGTCTACTGAGAAATAAAAAATCTTACAAGAGAAGGCGAATCATTGTGCACCAGGACAATGCGATCTCTCACACATCGATTTAAGCCAGCGCCTTTTTGACCGGACAAAACGTGGAATTGGTGGGTCATCCGCCGTACAGCCCTGACTTGGAACCCAATGACTTCATTTGATTCCCGCACATAAAGGAAAGAGTGCTTCAACTATTGGTTTGAGCGCATGAAAAAGTGTATAAATAATGATGGAGACTACTTAAAAAAACAATAAAACGATTTTTTCATGGTAAATATTCGCAATTTCATTTTTAGGCCAGAAACTTTTTTAGTGCCCGTCGCAAGGGGGCTGTATCGATATATTTCGATGCGAAAGACATATACAGTCGACGATGAAAAAAAACAAGTAAAAAAGCATTAAGTTCGGCCGGGCCGAACTTTTCATACCCTCCACCATAAAATATTCATTCCTGTCCCCAACTTTAAGCACGTTAAAATGTCAGATAATGTACATAAAATGCTTCATTCGGGAGGCCCTTTTTTATGGTGCCTATATCTAACTGTTGACAATTTTTGGTGGGCTAGAAATTGGGAGGTACTGTTATATAGGGGTTATAATAAAACATGGGCCTATGTTGACAGTTTTTGATGGGAGCCTTTAATGTCAAATAACTCCTAATTAGGTTAAAAAATTTAGCTAGAATCCTCAAAATATCGAAAATCGGTACATAACGTGGGAACTTCAAATGTCATTAACAGCTAGTTCGGAGGTATCTGGGCTATACGAAAATATGAACTTAAATGAACAATTTTTGTTGCAGAATTTTTTGTTGACTTTTAAATTTCAAATTACAGAAAGTTCGTCCAAAAAAAAAAACTAAGGTACGGAAAATCGGGAGGTTTGTTTTGGGGCTATACCAAAACATGGACCTACGTTGGTTAAACATTTTAAGTAAAACCCTCAAAGTACCGAAAATCGGGAAGTATCGTTATATTGGGGCTATGTTGACAATTTTTGATGGAGAGGTGTTGTGACCATTAAGAACTTTAAATGTCAAATTACTAGTTCGGTTTAATATTGTAGTTAAAATCATCAAATTACTGAAAATTGGGAGGTACCGTTATATGGGGGCTTTCTTGACAATTTTTGGTGGAGAGGTGTGGTGACCACTAAGAATTTCAAATGTCAAATGTTGAAATTACAGATAATTCGGTTAAAACTTGTTGGTAAAATTCTCAAAATACCTGAAATCGGGCGGTAACGTTATATGGGGGCTATTCCAAAACATGGACCTGTGTATACTAGTTATATAAGTTTACTGACATTTAAGAACCCTAAATGTCAATTGATAGCTAAATCGGTCTGAAAATGTAGATAAAAACGTCAAAATGCCGTAAATCGGGGGTACCGTTATATGGGGGCTATACCAAAACGTGGACCTATGTCCACAACTTCTAATATATAAGTTTATTAACACTTAAGAACCCTAAATGGCAAATTATAGCTACATCGGTCTGATAATGTAGCTAAAAACGTCAAAATACTGTATATGGGGGGTACCGTTATATGGAGGCTATACCAAAACGTGGATCTATGTCCACAAGTTTTGTTATATATATTTATTGACACTTAAGAACCCTAAATGTCAAATTATAGCCAAATCGGTCTAAAAATGTAGCTAAAACCGTCAAAATACCGCAAATCGGGGGGTACCGTTATATGGGGGCTATACCAAAACGTGGACCTATGTCCACAACTTCTAATATATAAGTTTATCAACACTTAAGAACCCTAAATGTCAAATTATAGCTACATCGGTCTGATAATATAGCTAAAAACGTCAAAATACCGTATATCGGGGGATACCGTTATATGGGGGCTATACCAAAACGTGAACCTATGTTAACAACTTTTGTTATATAAGTTTATTGATACCTAAGAACCCTAAATGTCAAATTATAGCTAAATCGGTCTAAAAATTTAGCTAAAAACGTCAAAATACCGCAAATCGGGGGGTACCGTTATATGGGGGCTATACCAAAACGTGGATCTATGTCCACAAGTTTTGTTATATATATTTATTGACACTTAAGAACCCTAAATGTCAAATTATAGCTACATCGGTCTGATAATGTAGCTAAAAACGTCAAAATACCGTATATCGGGGGATACCGTTAAATGGGTCTATACCAAAACGTAGACCTATGTCCACAAGTTTTGTTATATAAGTTTATTGACACTTAAGAACCCTAAATGTCAAATTATAGCCAAATCGGTCTGAAAATGTAGCTAAAAACGTCAAAATACCATAAATCGGGGGGTACCGTTATATGGGGGCTATACCAAAACGTGGACCGATATAGCCCATCATCGAACTTGACCTGCCTGCAAACAAAAGACGCATTTTCCCAAAATTTCAGTGTCATATCTTCATTTTTGTGGATGCTAGAGTGATTAACACAGACGGACGGACGGACGGACGTGCTCAGATCGACTTAGAATTTTACCCTGATCAAGAATATATATACTTTAAAGGGTCGCAAATGAGTATTTCAATGCGTTAGAAACGGAAAAACAAACTTAATATACCCTCCATACTATGGTGGAGGGTATAAAAAAGGTGTCATTTAATGTCAAAATGCCTCCATCATATGGTAGAACCAAAAAAATACTAATAACTATTGTTTAAAAATAAAAAAATATATGTATATTGAACAACTTCACCAAAACTTCATATGTCCTTTGAGCGAAAAAGTGGAATTAATTATATCGCGATTTTTAATGCATTACACTGGTAACCCTGATCTCAAAAACAATTGTTTGCTGAAAACATGGCTAAGCCGTTGAAACTTTGTTGCTTATTCTCTTTTCTGATATGTGTTGATCATGTGTGCTGCAAAATATGAGTATGCGTGCCCGATGCTATTTTATTTAAGCGACAATATCAAATAGCATCAGCATCGCTAGCAATATTTTTGTTGCCGTTGTTCATTGTTGCTAAACATATTTCGAAGAAATTTTAGCAGGCAAAGCTGCAAATATTCGGTGCTTTTGCTAATATGACGTTAGCATTTTAAACCCTGGCTGAGGGTATATCTCTGCCGGCAAAGTCGACTGATACTTTTTTACTTGTTTCATGACAATTCGACCATATACTTATATTTGACCTAAGGTTTTAGTCATGATGCCTACCAGTGTCCACCTGGGGAATAATTTTCCAATGTAGGTCATGGGTCTAAGATTATCCAGCATTAATATGAGCTGTCATATAGTGTCAGACTTTAAATGGTGGATCGCAGACTAAATCTGCCCCAGAATATGGTTTCTGGATATATGATATATGAATATGGATATATTAGGATATAACTCCGTTATATTAGCACGTAGATTATCATAATTGGCATCAAAGGAAAGGTCAAGCATTCTTCTTCCTAATATGGAAGAATACTATAATAAATCTATATTGACAATTTACTATTTTTCAGATAAAAATATTGGTCTATTTAACACGTTATATTGGTTGGTTTTTACGTCGTTTTGGAGATTATTTTGTTTCCCTATGCCTAAATTGGGCCTCCCGATCCAAAATTTGGGCCTCATAATATTTTCTCCGAACATAGTATTATTTCGAAGATGGACCGAATCGGTCAAATTGTTAGGGTCCTCTTCCAGAAAAAAGGTTTTTTTTGGTAAAATGTTGGACCTTGCACTCTTGTAGGGAGTAAGAGACTTGGTAGATAATTTGAACATCGTAATATTTCAAGCAGACATAGATCAGGTTCGAACATGAACAACATCGGTGCACTCTTCGTACCTCTCACACAAAATTAAACAATATTAAGAGAAGTGGAGTTTAAGACCTGCACTCGAATCGATTTAATTTTTTTCTTTTCGTGATGCCTATTGCGACCGTAACGGTTTTTTAGCGGCAAGTTCATACCACGATTACCATTTTAGCGAATAATTTTGAACTTTTGTGGGTGAGGTAGGGGAATGAGTGGACCGATAAGCGGCATCTTCTAACATTATCTAAAATTAGAACAACCAACCGGTGCACGGTGCGATATGTATTTTTAGGATTTTACCTAAAATTCAGTTAAAATTTGAAATCTGTGCATATATTCGAGTGCATCGTGGTGAAATCATTAGCCGAACGTGCTCCAAGGGCAAAAGAGAGCTATATTATATTTACAAGTGACCCAGTGCTACAGTCGGGTCGGGACCGACTAGTTGATACCCTACACCTCTACCCCTGTGCATAAACTTGGTAAAATTAAAAATATTACAAGTAAGAAAGTATCAGTCGGCTTTGCCGAAAGAGATATACGCTCAGCATATGTGAATAGAAACTTTCATATACATGCAGATCAAATGTATTTAGGGTATTTTCAGAATTTTGTGGCCCTTTTTGAACATTTGAACTTTGGAAGTACTGGAAGTTGTGAACCGGAGTTGTCGATCTTTAACTGAAACTAAGTTTGGACAAAATATGATGAAGGCCAAATTTCGCACAAAATCCGTTAACACTTCGAGAGCTATAGTGCGCCCCAGCCACTACACATGGGGCCATAGGGATTTTTACAACTTTTGGGCTATTTTATCACAAAGTATTTACTTGCCCCTGAAAAAACTTGTACCATCGTAAAGGGGGTCAGCGAATGCAATTTGCTTCAACAATAGTGATTCGAGAGCAGATCTTAAAGTAAACTTCTCCAAAATTTTGTGTGGGAGGTACCCGAAGGGGCGCAGAAATATAGTCCATATTCGAAATTGATCTATACCTGGTACATATATTAGAATATGTAAAGTATGGACTATATCGGTCACTCCCTTCAAGAGTTATCGTGCGCACAATTTTTCGAACATTCTTGAACTTTTGTGGTGGGGGGTACGTGAAGGAGTGGACCGATATGGCTTATCTTCGAACTTAAACTAAGTTTGGACAAAATATTACCAAGGCAAAATTTTGGACCTAATGGCAGATCCGTTCGAGAGTTATCTTGCGCTCCAACATCTACACACGGTGTCAGGAAGTATGTTCTTGCCCCTGATGAAACTTGTACGACGCGTCGTATGGGGGCAGTAAATACAAGTTGCTACAAGAAAAATCAAAGCGATTCTCCACAAGTGGTGTCTTAAGACACGCCGTTCGGACTCGGCGATAAACAGTAGGTCCCATATCATTGAGCTAAATATGAATCGGGGTGTACTCATTGATATGAGAGAAGTCTCCCTTGTCCCGTATGGGATGTTGTGGAACAATGTTTTTGTTTTTTTTTTGTTTATACCTCTTACAGAAGAGAGATATTCGCTTTGAAATAAAGTGTTGGCCTTTTCTCCAAATACTTTTTTTCACATTCCGACCGCTGCATAATATCCTACCATTACCAAAATCAATAAGTTTTTTCCTCTGTGGGACCCCAATTAACACCCAAAATTTCGTGACGATCCAATCAAAATCGCGGCGTGTAGCGTGATTAAAATCAGGGTTTCGAAGTCGAGGTATTTTTGGCTCGACTGCGACTCCGACTCCAGGTCAGTTTTTTTCACGACTCCGGCTCCGAGTCGACTCCGAAGGTAAATTCCAATACCACTAAAAATGAATAAAATATAGACAATTGTTTAACTTTTTCTTTAGAATGTTCAAAATATTTGAAAATGATAAGCAATTCATGACCAGGATTTAAAATTGATGTAAGCCAAAAATATACAGTGCTTTTAGAACCATACGAAACTACGGAACTTTTTTGGTAGATTTCTTCTTCATTTGAAAGAGTATAACTTAATATACTTTCTGAATTTTTTGTTGAAGAATATATGCGAAGTTTTCTGACAAAAGCGTTTTGTGGTCCCAAAACTAATACTAATAAACCGTTTGTCATATATTTTGTGCGCTTACCAAGGACATAAAAATCTAGTCCCATCTAGATTCATTTTGTAACAAGTTTTAGATTTTACTGAAATGGTGGACAGAAAAATTCAAAATTTAATTTTTTGGTTAAAAAAAACTGATGTTTTTGATCATAAAGCGTGCAAAAAAATTGAAAAATAAACTAGATCGACGAGTTTCTAGATTTTATCTAATCTTATGTAAAAGCTCTTCAAAATATGGCACAGGAACATCAGGTTGTAAAAAATCATAATCATAATAACCATCCGTATTTCATACATAGGTAATAACTTATACGAAATGTACCGATATACATAAACATACGGATTTTTTGAGAAAGAAACGGGTAAAACTTATAGAGGACAATGAAAACGTGGCAATATCGATTTTTTGGAACCTACATAAGATTTTTTCATGCAGAAAATCCTGTCTTGTTTTTCATTTTCAGTTCAAGAAGAAAACGTGCATGCAAGAAACTGAGCTATAAGGTCAAAATTTTCTACAAAAAGATTCCTCATTATATTTAACTGAAAACATGTCATCTCAAAATGATGAAACAATATCGTCAAATAAAACTGTAATCCGTTTTTTCCGTTTTTTTCATTCCCAAAGGGAATTTTTCATCCCTTGATCTTGACATCCATTTGGTGTCACAGTTTACTCAGTAGGATATCCGAAGAGACCACAATGTCTTTCGACAGAGTCCAACAGGTCCTTGTTACGTACCGCCTAATGCGGCGTTATGGTGGGGTTCCAGCTGCTCAGTCCGGGGCATCACTTCCAGGGGGATTCCCAACCCTGCCACCATCAGCCCTATGGGTCGAACAATAAATAAAAAGGGGGCTCAACATAAAAACAAACAAAAACAAGACGACACAACACTACATACGAACATGATGAAGGAACTTGATGTTATAGTTCCCCCACTTTGCCCACCCTGCCTTGACCCTTTCATCCTGGCATAAAGACAAAACATAAATTTCAAAGGGCCCCAATTTCCACACACACTTACCTCACATCAACATACCCCTATTTTCCTTTCTTACAGAAAAAACACTCAGCAATTCATCTTAACAAAAAATATCAAACATATAAAATATTTATTTTCATAGTTAATAATCATTTTAATTATACCCTCAGCCTTTAGGCTAAGGATGGTATATACACTTTGATACGATGTAAATGTGCCTCATCGAAATAATGGTTTTAGACTCTAAGTATGTTTGGACGAAATGTGTTTCAGACAATTTGGAGTCGATCTAGCCATGTCCGTCCTTCGGTTCAAATTTTGGCTTTAGTAATATTTTGCCCAAACTTAGTTTAAGTTCGAAGATGAGATACATCGGTCCACTCCTTCCTGTACCTCCCCCACAAAAGTTCGAAAATGTTCGGAAAGTTTGTGCGCACGATAATTCTTGAATGGAGTTACCGATTTGGTCCATACTTTGTCTAGCGTAAACTTTCTACCAGAGTAATATGAGGTTCCAATATGGTCTCAATAGGTCTACTCCTTCGGGTACCTCCCACACAAAATTTCGGAAAAGTTCAGTTTAGGGCCATATCTCGAATCGCTTTTATTTTTGTTTTAACAATTTGTATTCACTGTCCTCCATACGTCGATACAAGTCCATACTTAATGAGAAAATAGCATGAAAGTTGCAAAAAACCCTATGACACTCTGTGAGGTGGTTGGAGCGCAAGATAACTCTCGAACGGATTTGCCGATTCGGTCCAAAATATGGCCTTAGTAATATTTTGTTTAAACACAGTTTAAGTTTGAAGATAAGCAATATCGGTCCACTCCTTCAGGTACCTCCCCCACAAAAGTTCAAAAATGTTCGGAAAAATTGTTCGTACGGTAACTCTTGAAGGGAGTGGCCGAATTGGTCTATACTTTACACATCCTAATATATCTACCAGATGTAGATCAGGTTCAATGATGGACTATGCTTGTCCACTCCATCTGGTACCTCCCACACAAAATTTCGGATAAGTTAACTTTAAGACCTAATATCGACTAACTTTGACTTTTGTTGAAGCAACTTGCATTCGCTGCCTCAATTACGATATTAAAAGTTTTTTTAGGGGCAAGTCCATAATTTTTGAGCAAACAGTCTGAAAAGTGTAAAAACCCCCTATGGCACCATATGTTGTGGCTGGAGATTCACTTCCATAACGGTCAATGTCGATCCCTTCCTTTTAGTATCTCCTCCGCAAAACTTTTGATCTTTAATCCTAATCAACATTTTTGTCGATTCAAACGCCCAAATTTTGAAGTAGTTCAAATTCTTCCATTGCTTGCATTAAATGCTTCATTTTTGAAATTTCACTAAAATCAAAATATTTCAAAAAATTATAATTTTATTATTTATTTATATTTATTTTATACTAAAGCTCTGTATTTTTGTTATGGAGTAGTTTAATATCCCTTTCATTTCCTGGGGCTGGATTCTTGTTCAATGAAAATTTGAAATGAAAAATATTTCCTTTATAATTTTTTTCATTTGACAGTTTTCTCCCTTATAAAAGTTTTCATTTCACATTTTCATAGAAACAGAATTGAGCCCCTGGAGTATAATAATTCAATCAATCAAAATTAGGTCTAAATAGCTCAACTCGAAAGAGAATTAATTCAAATATCACTCTAAAAATGACCTTCGCCTTAATAAAGCAAAAACAAAAAAAAAACAATGATTTCAGCATGAGCCAGGCTGGGATTCGAACCTGGGACCCCAACAACCAAGTGACACGGTTGCAGGCGTCTTAGCGTTCTAAGCCACCATCAACTTGTCAAAGATTCCGATGACAAATATTGATGATCAAAATCTTCTGATAAGAAGAACAAATAAAATAAAGGTGGAAAAAAGCTGCCTTAGTATTTGTAGTAAAGCATTGAAAAATAGGGTTACCAGCCAAGTCGGACTATAGGAAAGGTTTGGAATTAAATGACTAACATTAAAAAATAAATAATTCGTATATACAAATTTCGAATGATTTGTGATATAAATGCTAGTCTCCAAGCTTTGCCTTCGTCCACCCACTAAAAAACACCATTCAATATGCCTGATGATCGGTCTAACCACCCGTGAAACGTAGCATAGTGGTTGAATGTGTGGGACTTCGGAGGATTCCTCATTTTTCAATGTACCTATTAGGTCTAAATAGCTCAACTCGAAAGAGAATTAATTCAAATATCACTCTAAAAATGACCTTCGCCTTAATAAGGCAAAAACAAAAAAAAAAAAAAAAACAAAATGTTTTATATTCAATATAGATTAATTAAAATTACTACCTTTATTTTTATACATATTAATTGAGTTTTGGAGTAGTATTGTTATCCCTCCCTGAAATTATTTAATTTTAAATTATCATGGCATTATATTGTAGTGTACAGCTTTAAGGTCAAAAGACTGGGCATAAGAGAATTGAAATAAATTAAAATACATACGTATTTTGGGAAAAAATTGTTTCAATATACACATACTGAGGGTATACCTCTGTCGGCAAATCCGACTGATACTTTTTTACATGTTTTAAAGTAACATTAAAAACAATAATTATGCCAAACTCTAAATTCCTAACTGCCTTCTTTTTTGTGAGTCAATAATTCAGGCTACCGCCATTTACCATCAGACTATTTCTCTTTCTGCCAATTCTGGCCACTTTAATTATGTCATTACCTTTCTAAAAGAGCTCTCTTAGCGGAGGAAATCTGGACGTTACCATATGTCCACACAAGAATGTAAAAAAATAGTCCTATTGTCCTGGCATTAGAAACTCTCTTTATTTATTCTTTAATTAAACCACTTATACTCTAAGGAACTAGCTACGGACATACACGCTTAAATTATATTTTTAGTTGGATTAGAAATTTTTTTGATATGTACATTTTTAATCATTTGTTGTTAATTTACGTCATTAATAATTAATAAATTTATTTCTTTTTCTTTGCAGATCTTCACGCTTGTTGTGGCGCACCGATTATGGGCAGATCATTCTTTTACTTTACATCCAAAAACACTTGGTATGTAACAAGTAAAAAAGTATCAGTCGGCTTTGCCGACAGAGATATACCCTCAGCCTGTGAAATCGTATGAACCGACAAAAATGTTGATTAGGATTAAAGTTCAAAAATTTTGCGGAAAAGGTACTTAAAGGAATGAACCGACATAGACCATGGAGGTGCCATAGGGTGTTTTTACACCCTTCGGGCTGTTTTCTCAAGAAGTATGGACTTGCCCCTGAAACAACTTTTACCATTGTAATTGAGGCAGCGAATATAAGTTGCTTCAACAAAAATCAAAGTGATTCAATAGCAGGTCTTAAAGTGAACTTATCCAAAATTTTGTGTGGGAGGTACGGGATGAAGTGGACAAATATAGTCCATATTCGAACCTGATCTATATCTGGTAGATATTATGAGTATGTGTAAAGTATGGACCAAATCGGTCACTCCCATCAATAGTTATCGTGCGCACAATTTTTCCGAATATTTTTGAACTTTTGTGGGGTAGGTACCCGAAGGAGTGGACCGAGATGGCTTATCTACAATATTACGAAGACCAAATTTTGGCCGGAATCGGCATTTCCGTTCGAGAATTATCTTGCGCTTCCACCCATAAACATGGTGTCAGGGTTTGTTTTTCAACTTTCATGCTAGTTTTTCAGGAAGTATGGACTTGCCCCTGAGGAAAATTGTACCATCGTATAGGGGAGAGGGAATACAAAATGTTACAACAAAAACCAAGGCGAATCGAGAGCTGGTCCTAAACTGAACTTTTCCGAAATTTTGTGTGGGAGGTACTCGAAGGAGTTTACCGATTGAGTCCATATTGGAACCTCATCTAAGTCTGGTAGAAATTTCATAATGTGCAAAGTATGGACCAAATCGGTTACTCCATTCAAGAGTTATCGTACGCACAAATTTTCCGAACATTTTCGGACTTTTGTGGGGGAGGTACCGGAATGATTGGACCGTTTTAATCAATCTTTGAACTTTAACTAAGTTTGGACAAAATATTGCGAAAGCCAAATTTTGGACAGAATCGCCGGATCCGTTCGACAGTTATCTTGCACCCCAACCACTACACACGGTGTCATAGGGTTTTTTGTAACTTTCAGGCTATTTTCTCAGGAAGTATGTACTTGCCCCTAATGAAACTTACAGCGTCGTATAGTGGACAGCGAATACAACGTGCGTAAACAAAAATCAAAGCGATTCGATACCAGGTCCTAAACTGTACTTTTCCGAAATTTTGTGTGGGAGGTACCCGAAGGAGTGGACCGATTGAGTCCATATTGGAACCCTATCTAAGTTTGGTAGAAATTATACGATGTGCAAAGTATGGACCAAATCGGTTATTCCCTACAAGAGTTATCGTGCGCAAAAGTTTTGCGACAATTTTTGAACATTTGTGGGGGAGGTACCTGAAGGAGTGGACCTATATGGCCCATCTTCGAACTTAAGTCGAATCTGGACAAAATATGTCGATACCCAAAATTTGAACCGAATCGATTGATCCGTTCGAGAGTTATCGTGCGCACCAGGGGACAGTGAATACAAGATGTTACAACAAAAACCAAGGCGATTCGAGAGCAGGTCCTAAACTGATCTTTTCCGAAATTTTGTGTGGGAGGTACTCGAAGGGTTTACCGATTGAGTCCATATTGGAACCTCATCTAAGTCTGGGAGAAATTTCATACTGTGCAAAGTATGGACCAAATCGGTTACTCCCTTCAAGAGTTATCGTACGCGCAAATTTTCCGAACATTTTCGAACTTTTGTGGGGGAGGTACCGGAAGGAGTGGAGCGATATAATCCATCTTTAAACTTGAACTAAGTTTGGACAAAATATTACGAAAGCCAAATTTTGGACCGCATCGGCAGATCCGTTCGAGAGTTATCTTGACCTCCAACCACTGCACACGGTGTCATAGGGTTTTGTGTAACTTTCAGGCTATTTTCTCAGGAAATGTGGACTTGCCCCTGATGAAACTTACAGCGTCGTATAGAGGACAGCAAATACAACTTGCGCAAACAAAAAACAAAGCGATTCGAGACCAGGTCCTAATCTGAACTTTTCCGAAATGTTGTGTGGGAGGTATCCGAAGGAGTGGACCGATTCAGTCTATATTGGAACCTTATCTAAGTTTGGTAGAAATTACACGATGTGCAAAGTATGGACCAAATCGGTTAGTCCCTACAAGAGTTATCGTGCGCACAAGTTTTGCGACAATTTTTGAACATTTGTGGGGGAGGTACCTGAAGGAGTGGACCTATATGGCCCATCTTCGAACTTAAATCGAATCTGAACAAAATATTTCAATACCCAAAATTTGAACCGAATTGATTGATCCGTTCGAGAGTTATCGTGCGCACCAGCCAGCCACACAGACAGACGGACGGACATCGCTAGATATACTCAAAATTGTCTGAAACGGATATCGTACAAACATACTTGGGTTCTAAAACCATTATTTCGATGAGGCATATTTTTGGTCGTATCAAAGTGTAAATACCCTCTTTAGCCTAAAGGCTGAGGGTATAAAAAATTCAACAATTTTACCTGGTTTACTGGCTTTTAATTCAAATATACTTGGTTTCAGACGTTGCTGTGTATTTTTGTTTGCTTACAACGAGGACATCATTCGCCACACCAGGAATTTTCGACACCAAATATCAAAGAGAAGAATATCAAATCGTTTAATCCACGCATAACCAGGCAAATGCCGACGAGTTCTTCAATCAAATTTTGCGTCTTCTCTTATTTACCCAGTAGCAGATTTACATCAACAAATTGTAGATTTCCAGTCGGAGGCTTTTATCAAAATTTTGCGGGTCACACCAAGATTTTTTACCATTAAGATTTGTATGAATTTCCATTAAGAGATTAAAGATCTTGCCATAAATATTGTACTATTTCAAAACACATAAGATGACTCTTCATTAGATAGTTCTGACCTCCTCCAGGCATATACTTAAAGGTGTCAGAGTTTTTTGCGTTTGGTTGCCGTTGGAGTTGGTGATATCTTTAATAAAACAACATGACACACATTCAAACATAAGCCTTACAATGGCAAAACAATCTTCTTACTTGTGTTTATTTGCATCAAAGCCTATATCAAAACAGTCACCACAAAAACACAATAAAAACTATGCCAATACTTTGGTATAACAATTAAACTGTTTTCACAGTTCTTTTATTTTGGAGGGTTTTCTTCATATTTATTAATTACTAGCAAAGTGCCCGCTACTTCGTATGCGTTAAAAATACAAAACAAATAAACAATATGTAATATAGAATGGTGGAAACATTTTGTCAAGCCTACACAAGAGCAATCCACATTTTTGAGATATTTTAATTGAGGTTCTCAGCGCAAATATGGCCTAATCCAACAACCGCCATCCTCATTTCCAGCTCTGTCTGTTCCCTCAAAACCTATTATAGAACTATTTAGTACTTTACATGTAAATACATAAATACGAACCTCCTCCTATTATTTCCAAATTCCCTTTACACAAAAACAATTTGTATTAAATCCTGTGCCATTTACAACTTTTCGTATATTTATGGCACATACATATTTCTTAAATCGGACGTTATAAGCAAATGATAACAGTAATCGTAATTCCAAATCTCACGAATCCAGATCTATCCGTTCATCCAATACAAAATTGTACCATACATGGAACCATTTCGTACCCCTCAGAGCACCTAATTCCACATTTTAGGATTCGAGCGCTATAATTGCACCCAAATCCTAATTGTACAAAATGTAGTACTTTTTGTAAGCATAAGTACGCATTTCCAAAACTAAACCCAACAGTAATATTAACTCCAAAATTCAAGATTCCAGCTCTAACCTTTCGCTCAAATCCAAGTTGTACCAAATTTAGTACCGTTTAGTAGCTTCCGTACATATAAGTACGAATTTCCAAAACTTCCTTAATCCTACACCCCAACAGTAATCTTAATTCCAAACTTCCAGATTCCAGCTCTAGCCGTTCGCTCAAATCTACATTGTACCAAATTTAGCAATTTTCGTACTCATAAGTACGAATTTCAAAAACTACTTCCATATCTCAATCTTACACTCCAACAGTAATCTTAATTCCGTATTTCTTGATTCCAACTCTATCCGTTCGCTCAAATCCAAATTGTAGCAAATTTAGTACTATTTAGTACTTTTCCTACCCACAACTAATAAATTTCCAAAATTTTGTCAATCCTACAATTCAACAGGTATTTTAATTCCAAACTTGAGGATGACAGCTACATCAGATCACCGAAATCCAAATTGTACCAAATTTAGTACCATTTAGTACTTTTCCTACCCATAAGTACAAATTTTCAAAACTACCTCTGTGCTATGTTCAAACAATAAGCTTAATTCCGAATTTCAGGATTCCAGATATATCCTAACTCAAATCCAAATTTGGTACCATTTAGTACTATTCGTATCCATAGTACGAATATCTAAACCTACCTTTATCAACACTCCAACATCAATTTTAATTCAGAATTTCACGATTCCAAATGTATCCTATCACTGAAATCCAAATTGTACCAAATTTAGTACTATTTAGTACTTTTCCTACCCATAACTACTACAGTACTCCTTATTCCAAATCTCTGGTTTCCAACTATGTATATCCATTCACCCAAAATTGTACCAAATTCGGTACCATTTAGTACTTTCGTACCCATGAGTACGAATTTCTACAACTACCTCAATCCTACACGCCAACAGTAATCTTAATTCCAAATTTCAGGATTACAGCTGCATCCGATCACCGTAATCCAAATTGTACCAATTTTGATACCATTTAGTACTTTTCGTATCCAAAGTACGAATTTCCAAACCTTCCTCTTTCAACACTCCAGCAGTAATCGTAATTCCGAATTTCAGGATTCTAAATATATCCGATAACATAAAATAAAATTTGTTACCATTTAGTACTTATCGTACCCATAAGTAAAAATTTCAAAAACTACATCAATCCTACTTGCCAACAGTAATCCTTATTCCGAATCTCGGGATTCCAGCTATATCCGTTCACCCAAATTGTACCAGATTTGGTACCATTTAGTACTTTTCGTACACATAAGCACAAATTTTTAAAACTACCGCAGTGCTATGTTCAAACAATAAGCTTAATTCCGAATTTGAGAATTCCAGATACATCCGATAACTCAAATCCAAATTTGGTACCATTTAGTACTATTCGTATCCAAAGTACAAATTTCCAAACCTACCTCTTTCAACACTCCAACAGCAATTTTAATTCCGAATTTCACGATTCCAAATGTATCCCATCATTGAAATCTAAATTGTACCAAATTTATTACTATTTAGTACTTTTCCTAAAAATAACTAAAAATTTCCAAAACTTTATCAATCCTACACTCCAATAGTACTCCTTATTCCAACTCTCGGAATTTCGGCTATATCCTTTCACCCAAATCCAAATTGTACCAAATTTGGTACTAATTAGTACTATTCGTACCCAAGAGTACGAATATCCACAACTACCTCAATCTTACACGCCAACAGTAATCTTAATTCCAAATTTCAGAATTACAGCTGCATCAGATCGTCGTAATCCAAATTGTACCAAATTTAGTACCATTTAGTACTTTTTGTTCCCATAGGTCCGAATTTCCATACCTACCTCTATCCAACACTCCAAAAGTAATCTTAATTTCGAATTTCAGGATTCCAAATGTATCCGATCACTTAAATTCATATTGTACCAAATTTGGTACCATTTAGTACTTTTCGTACCCAAAAGTACGAATTTCCAAAATTCCTCTATCCCACTGCCCGACTGTAATCCTAATTCTAAATTTCAGGATTCCAGCTCCATTCGTTCCCCCAAATCCAAGTTGTACCTTATTTAGTACTATTTAGTACCTTTCGTACCCATATGTACGAATTTCGAAAACTACCTCCATATCTCAAACCTACGCTCCAACAGTAATAGTAATTCCAAATTTCAGAATTCCAACTTTAGCGGTTCGCCCAAATTCAAATTGTACCAAATTTAGTACCATTTAGTACTATTCGTACACATGAGTACACATTTTCAAAACCACCTCCTTATATCAACTCATCTTCTAAACCCTGATTTTCATTCCAAATTTGAAGATTTTAGCTCTATCCGTTCACGTAATACCAAATAGTACTAAATTTAGTAAATTTTAGTACTTTTCGTACACTTATAGTTCGGATTTCCAAAAACCCTTTGGTACACTTTTCTAACTCTCCATCAGTGAACCTCATTCCAAATTTCAGAATTCTAGCTCTTCGCGTTTGCCTAATACTAAGGGTACCATATTTAGTACCTTTTAGTACTTTTCGTACCCTTCTAGTTCGAATTTCTCAAAATTTGAAGATTCTAGCTCCAGCCGTTTAGTCTGGGCGTTGATTATCAGTCAGTCAGTGAGTCAGTGAGTCATCATTACTGAACTCTTTTATAAGTATAGATAATAAAACTGGTTCTTTACCACAACACCAAAGACAAATAGGAGAGATATTTTTCCCCTTACGCTTTTTATACTCCAAAACCGATGCCAATGTTCCACATTTCCCATTTTCGCGGATTATTCGACATTTATCGTTTCCATTTTCAACCCAACATTTACGTCCCACTGTGAATCTATAAACACCTATAGGCCCCTTCAGTGTTGCATTTCTTTGTCAATTGCTTTTAAGCTGGCAACAATACAGATTCTACCAATGAACCGGCTGCCTACTGTATCCGGTTTGCTAATTTTGTTATTCGCCGGCTCAACGAACAACAACTTTGAGACATGCTGCCGGTTTTTCTTAAATTCAGAAAAAATATATTTAATTGAGTGCCACACGCAACATCCTTTAATAGAAGACAAGGATGATTTCTCACAAAAGATAAGATGAAAAAACCAGCAGACCAGTTGGTTTTCTGACAGAAGACTTGTAGGACTTATGTAGAAGACGTAAAATGTTCTCGATTGTTATAGAACTTTACTTTTGCTTGCAAAAAATTAAAGGATAAATTGGACCAAAAAATATTTTCCACATGCATTTTGTAATAAAAATAGAGTTGAAAAAGTCTACATAGAGTTGAAAAGCCTGGAAATCGTCCTCTAATTGATGTTCGCTTATATGTTTTCTTATAGATTTCTTTTCAAATAAAAAATGTTTTTTTGAAAAATTTTGGTGTGCCGAATTTAGTGTTATGTTTCCATAATGTAGAAAAAAATTGCCTGGAGTCGGAGTCGAGCTATTTTTTCGACTCAGACTCCGACTCCGATTGCAGCAAAATTGGTCGACTCCGACTCATAGACTCCGACTCCGAAAACCTGATTACAATAAAATTAAAAAATGGAATGTATTACCGATTATTGCGATATCTCTGTTATTTGGCCACCTACGGCAACTTAAGGGCTGTTTACACCATCTATCAATGTCATATGAGCTGTCATTTCTTTCACCCATTCGACATTCTCTATGTTTGTCAAAATTGACGTCATCCATACAACTTTCAATTTGTGCGTTCATACCTACAAGTGTTATTTTCGTATGACATAACCTATAAATATAAAAACAGCTGTTTTTGTCATTGTTTACATTTATTGTTGAGTTGCAAATTTGCGCAAATTTTAATTTTGGTTAAAGGAAAATAAATATCTAGCATGTTTGTTGTGGTAGAATAGGTTTTTGGGGTTATAGAGGCATTCATGTTTTTGCCACCAAACAATTATTTCAAAGACTGCTTCTTTCGACCAATCGATCTGAAAATAACATTATAAACGCCATTTATTTACTTTTCTAAATATTTAAATATACATAACTTTCCATTTTCTTTTTTAAAAGATTTTGTTTTTCTTTTTGAGAATGCCAGACAACAGCTGATAAATTTATGATTACATACAAGAATGCCGTATCAAATAGAGCGCTCCCTAAATGAAAAATTTACATATGAGTTGCCAAATCATTTTGATAGATGAAAATTTTCATAGTGGTCACACTATGTGTACAACATTCGCAGGTAGAAAATTTGACATCTCACACGACATTGATAGATGGTGTAAACAACCCTTTACTTTGCATCATTGTAAAGATGGGATTTTCTAGTCAGACTTTGTTTTTGGAAGGTCCCCAACCAAAGCTGCGATATTCGCCATTATTATTAAAATCCCAAAATTGAATAGTTGGTTTCTATTAGCGGCTATTGCGATATATTCGTTGTTTGACCACCTACGACAAACTACGTTACATCGTTGCAAATGTGATATTTTCTACTTTCTTTAGCAGGTTTTGCTTTAATATACCCCATTTATAAGCGGATATATTCGCTTTGAAATAAAATGTTGACTTTTTCTCCAAATAAGTTTTTTTGCCCATTGTTAGGAGAGAAGTCTCCCCTTGCGCCTTCAGGGAAATTTATATACATACAAATATATAGGCTATTGGCTGTTAAATAAAACAATTTTAAACGCCATATTAAAGAAATAGGCAATTTATGCATGAATCTTTGCCTTTCTTCATTTTATAAATTTTGCTAATTTTGCATAAATTTAATTTCCCCCCCACAACTGCTCATAAAGCCTGGGTGGCATTCAGGCTAACAAAAGAGGAAAAAACACAACTATGCATCAAAAAGAAGATATACTCGTACAATAATATCTACATAACAAAGAATTCAAAAAAATATGCAAACTGACGATACCAACAAACATAAATCTCCGCTGAAAAGTAAAATGTAATGCTGGAAAAGAAGAATCTGATTGAAGTACCCTTAAACCTCCCCAACTGTTCGTCAATGCAAAGAAAATTTTATTTTATACGCAGAAATCACAAGTTGACATGTAAATTTACATACACACTCATCATCAGCATCTTAGGGTACCTATGATGGCACTGTTGTTGAAAGGTTGATACAGCAAAAACTTTTCGAAGACCCCAATGTCAATGGTAGGCAAAAGACAAAGTGGGCGATTGTAAAGACCGTTTGAGCAAAAAAAAGTTGTTTACTTCCTTCTGTGTCACACTATGCTTGTTTTTTCCGTCTATGTCTTTAAAGGAAATCACTGCTATACCGAGCGATTGAGTGTGTACAGAAATGTCTTTTGAGGAAACAGCCACACATTGACTTTAAGGTTTATTGAGAAAATTATTGTAAATACAATTTAATGTTAAAATGCAAAGAGCAATACACGCAAATCTTTTAAATCAAAAATTTTCAGGAGGATTACTATTACACTGTGCAACAAAATGGAGCTCAAAGTCTGGGGGGTGGAAAATTCATATTGGAGATGAAAGCCCTTGGTGAGTATATACAGAACCCCGAATTACAGATTCGCCGTGAGTCGAACTTTCGCGATATGGCGTGATGAATTTTTTGCTAAAGACCCTGTAAGCCATCAGGAATTAGCGTTTTATCTTTGTTCACTGTTGCTTTAGCTTATTTTTGAGATGACATGTCTTCAGTTAAATCGAATGAAGATTTTTTTCGTAGAGCACTTCGACTTCCAAACTCGCTTCCTTCAATGTCCTTTTCGTCCTTTATTTTAAGAGCCGCTATAAAAGTACCACAAGATGACGTTTTTCAGCTTCGAAATGTTCTGCAAAAATGTCGGCCAGAAAATTTTAGGTACGGCTCTCATTGACAACAAATCGATTTTGTCGAGTTTTCGTGGTCGTTTTGTGCATTTACCCCTGTTTGCTCAGAAAAAAACTGTGTTTTGTGTTTTTGTATGTTCTGTAACGAATATACAAAAAACAAAATATATTCTTTTTTTGAACAAAAACAGGGTAAATGCACAAAACGACCACGAAAACTCTACAAAATCGATTTGTTGTCAATGGGAGCCGTACCTAAAATTTTCTGGCCGACATTTTTGCAGAACATTTCGAAGCCGAAAAACGTCATCTTGTGGTACTTTTATAGCGGCTCTTAAAATAAAGGACGAAAAGGACATTGAAGGAAGCGAGTTAGAAGGTCGAAGTGTTCTACGAAAATAATCCTCATTCGATTTAACTGCAGACATGTCATATCAAAAATAAGCTAAAGCAACAGTGAACAAAGATATAACGCTAATTCCTGATGGCTTGCAGGGTCTCTAGCAAAAACTTCATCACGCCATATCGCGAAAGTTCGACTCACGGCGAATCTGTCCTTAGGGGTTCTGTATATACTCACCAAGGGCCTTCATCTCCAATAGGAATTTTCCACCCCCCAAAATTTCGGTTCACAGTGTTATTTACCAAACATTTTGTTTGTCCAATCATGGCACGCATTTTCCAATTTTCAATTTCGACCTTGAATTGATTTCTCCAGTTCTTGTCTTAACAATTTGTATAAATTTTTGGTAGTCCATTACTCTCGATTTGGTATAACTCTCGACTGAAATATTTCCAGATTCATATTCCATTTTGTTTTGTTTATAATTATACCCTCAGTCGTTAGGCTAAAGGGGGAAGATTACTGTACATACACTCCGGTTCATATGAATAGAACCAACCAATATTTGTCTACAAATACCGTCAAATCAGACGAAAGGAAAGGAATTGTAAATAATAAATTTCTGGACATTTAGAGTATATAGTAGCCGATATTTTCAATACCTAACATGTTTCACATATGCGTTATAACTGCACTTTTTACTCGCTTTATTAAAAAATGTCAAAATATTAGCATTTTTAATGGATTTGGTGGTTCTATCCTAGCACCCTAAGAATTTACACAAATCCTTTGTTAGATGTGGTAAACTTTAACAAAAAACTATTTATAATTATAAATAAATGCCGTGAGTGTTAAGTGCTATCAAATATTGTGCAAAAAATTGTATTAGGTTCAATGCTTAGAGCTCCAAAAAATATTTTTATGAAGAAATCAGTAGAAACAATTTATAAAGTCAAAATTTTATACTGAATTATGTTCAAAATTTTCTATCTATATATAAAAAAGGATGATGTTAGTTACTACGCTTATAATTCAAGAACGGCTGAACAGATTTTGACAATTCGCACCAATTCGGAATGGTCTCATGGCAGAAAAGGATAAAACCTAAAAAAATCGCGAAAATTTTCCAAAAATTTGCAAAAAATATTTTTTCAATAAATTCTATCGAGCTTCGCGTTTGGAGTAAATCTTAGCAATTATTTGGACAGGTTTTGGCAAAAATTGTATTTGTACCTACTGTGAGGGTCCATTGTACGCCTTTGTTTTGTCAATTTTTGAAAGTTATATAGAATTTTTTATTCACAATCAAATCGATTTTCATTTATTTTCAAGCGTCTTTTTAAGAAATTAACAGCGAAAAATGGTTAAAAGTGTTTAGTTTAGAGTTTGTAAAGATAAGTGATGGGTTCGGTCAGATACCGATTGAAAAGGCTAAGATGATAATGCCAGTAGTGGTTTCCACACTTTTGAGGAAAAAGGTACAAATCCACAAAATTGAAGGGTTAATTGAAACATCAAGTAATTTCATTGGAGGTGAAGTTGTGGCATATATGTATACTTTTAAACCGTAGGTAAAATCATCTTCGAAAGATGTATGTGGTATAATATTTAAGCTGTACCAGATATATTTTGATACTGTTTAGATTTTGTCATGATTCAAAAAAGGCAATTACAAACTGCCAAATACGTACATACATACATACATACATATGTACATTGGTACTGTTGGTACACTGTATGTATGTCATTCGAAAAAAGGGATGATATTCAAACTTGGAAAAAACAAGAAATCGGAGGTACTGGAGTTTTTTTTTGGTCGAATTATCAGACAAATTTTCTTTATCGGCGACATAAGTAGGTAAATACTTGTTAATCGTTAATTAGTTTGTGATATTAATTTGACTATGTTATTTACGTCGAAATTAAATATAGGGTGACAAGACTTCAAGCATCCGAAACACACAAAGAACGGCAACTAATAGAATAGCTCTGTCCATGTTACCAGAGCCATTGCATCTAATACCGAATTTGCAGTGCAAATAGAATTCGGGAGATCACATTAAATAGAGAAGTCAGAAAAAATAAATAAAAAGCGTTATGTTCGGCCGGGCCGAACTTTTTATACCCTCCACCATAAAATATTCTGAACTAAAACGGAATAATTATATTCTTTCCTGTCCACAATTTTAGACGAAGATATTTTGTGACCTCTGATAGTTATATAGGGGGCTATACCTAAACATGGACCTATGTTTACAGTTTTTGGTAGAGATATTTTGTGATTACTAGAAATCTCAACGGTCAAATTACAGGTATTTCGATTAAAAAATTTTAGCCAAAATACCAAAAATCCGTAGGTACCGCTATATGGGGGCTATACCAAAACATGGACCTTAACTGTTTAGTGGATATACTTTGGGAACCACTGGGAACCCCAAACCTGAAATTACAGATAGTTCGGTCAAGCAATGTAATTAAAATCCACAAAATACAGAAAATCGGGAGGTACCGTAATATACGGGCTCTACCAAAACATGGGCCTATGTTGACAGTTCTTGGTGGAGTTGTTTTGTGATTACTAGGAACCACAACTGTCAAATTCAAATTACAGGTAGTTCGGTAAAAAAATGTAGTTAAAATCCCCAAAATATCGAAAATCGGGAGGTAGCGTTATATGGGGGCTATACCAAAAAGAGTTCCGATATTACACATCTTCGAACTTGCCCTGCCTATGGAAAAAAGACATTCTGGTGTAAAAATATAGGGCTGTAGCTCATGGCTAGATCGTCTTAGAATTTTATCCTGATCAAGAATATATGTGCAAATGATTAGTTCGATGTGTTACAAACAGAAAAACAAACTAAATATATCCTCCATACTATGGTGGAGGGTATAAAAACAGGCGAAGGTGGTTTTACCTGATAACGATCGAATCAAAATGGGTAAATAGGTTAAAATGGGTTAATTGATTAAAACGCAAATTTAAATAAGCACTATATTCAGCATTAACTTCAAATTCATATTCAATTGCGTTATGATATTAATTTGCTTCAACTGCGCTACCAAATATTTTTATTTACATCGCAAAACGTGTTATTTACTTAAAAAATATATCTTAGTCCCGATTTAGAGTTACCTAATTTTTTTCGGGGCTATTATCAGTTTATACGAGAAGAGAGAGTCGAGGAAAATAGAAACACTTTGCCTCTCAGTACCTTCTCTCTTCGTCAAACTGACAATTGTCGAAAGTACAATTGTCTAATGTGCATCTGCTGCAAAGATCGTCCTAAACAGTTCAAAGCAAAGAAATATTTGCCATTGAACAAGGTGATAGCAATAATAGTATTATAGGTTTGAACCAAAGCCATAAAGTTCTGTACCTAACAAACTGCGAGACGAAGTTCGCCGGGTCCCCTAGTACTACAATTAAATTACAAAAAAGTCACATTTGATGGGTTTATGAGTCCGAAACAGAGGAAATATGGTAAAGATAATTCAAAAATCTACCTTTCCAATCCAAAAATTGATATTTTATCTCAGGAATTTGAATGCAAATCGATTGGTTCCACCCAGATTCGTTGGCTGCGGACATCTACAGGTCCAAAAACTAAACAAAATCCCACTGCCGAACGCTTCATGTCAACATCAAGGGCTTTGATTTAGAAGATATCGCATGACATGGAAAGCACAGAAACAAAGGCGCTCTTTTTTGAAATATTTTTTCGGTACTTATACTATAGAAAAAAATTAACGTCTTCCTTCCCCTATCGCTAAGCTGTTTCTTCACATCAAATGTCTTAGAACCTTTTGAAATTCCAAGGACTTGATGGTGACATGGAGCGTTCGGCGGTGGAATTTTCTTTATTTTTTGGACCTGTAGATGTCCACAGCCAACGAAACTGGGTGGAACCCAGCGATTTGCTTTCACTTTCCTGAGATAAAATATCAATTATTGGATTTAAAAGGTAGAATTTTAAATTATCTTTACCAAATTTCCTCTGTTTCGGAATCATAAACCTATCAAATGTGACTTTTTTGTAATTTTATTGTAGTACTAGCAAAGTGCCCGCTACTTCGTATGCGTTAAATATACAAAACAAATAAATAATATATAATATAGAATTGTGAACATGGAAACATTTTGTGTACTAATACGTACCACTTTAGTTCGAATTTCGTCAAGCCTACACATCAAGATAAATCCACATTTTTTGAGATATTTTAATTGAGGTTCTCAGCGCAAATATGGCCTAACCCAACAACCGCCATCCTCATTTCCAGCTCTATCTGTTCCCCCAAAACCAATTATAGAACTATTTAGTACTTTCATGTAAATACATAAATACGAACCTCCTCCTATTATTTCAAAATTCCCTTCAGACAATAACAAATTGTACCAAATCCTGTGCCATTTAGAACTTTTCGTATATTTATGGCTCATATTTCTTAAATCTCACGTTATAAGCAAATGATAACAGTAATCTTAATTCCAAATCTCACGAATCCAGATCTATCCGTTCATCCAATACAAAATTGTACCATACATGGAACCATTTCGTACCTCTTCTTCTTCTTTATTTGCTAATTCGTTTTCCGAATGTTAGCGACCAATATAATACAAATATTTTTTTTTAAGTCGCTCAAATCCAAGTAGTACCAAATTTAGTACCGTTTAGTACTTTTCGTACATATAAGTACGAATTTCCAAAACTTCCTCAATCCTACACCCCAACAGTAATCTTAATTCCAAACTTCAAGATTCCAGCTCTAGCCGTTCCCTCAAATCCAAATTGTACCAAATTTAGTACTTTTCGTACTCATAAGTACGAATTTCCAAAACTACTTCCATATCTCAATCCTACACTCCAACAGTAATCTTAATTCCAAATTTCTTGATTCCAGCTCTATCCATTCGCTCAAATCCAAATTGTACCAAATTTAGTACTATTTAGTACTTTTCCTACCCATAACTAAAAATTTCCAAAACTTTATCAATCCTACAATTCAACAGGTATTAATTCCAAACCGTACCCATAAATACAAATTTTCAAAACTACCTCAGTACTATGTTCAAACAATAAGCTTAATTCCGAATTTCAGGATTCCGATATATCCGATCACTCAAATCCAAATTTGGTACCATTTAGTACTATTCGTATCCAAAGTACGAATTTCTAAACCTACCTCTATCAACACTCCAACATCAATTTTAATTCCGAATTTCACGATTCCAAATGTGTCCTATCACTGATATCCAAATTGTATCAAATTTAGTACTTTTCCTACCCATAACTACAAATTTCCAAAACTTTATCAATCCTACACTCCAACAGTACTCCTTATTCCAAATCTCGGGATTCCAGCTCCCCAAATGCAAACTGTACCAAATTTGGTACCATTTAGTACTTTCGTACCCATGAGTACGAATTTCTACAACTACCTCAATCTTACACGCCAACAGTAATCTTAATTCCAAATTTCTGGTTTTCAGCTGCATCCGATCACCGTAATCCAAATTGTACCAAATTTGATACCATTTAGTACTTTTCGTATCCAAAGTACGAATTTCCAAACCTACCTCTTTCAACACTCCTACAGTAATCGTAATTCCGAATTTCAGGATTCCAAATGTATCCGATCACATAAATTAAAATTTGGTACCATTTAGTACTTTTCGTATCCATAACTAAAAATATCAAAAACTTCATCAATCCTACACACAAACAGTAATCCTCATTTCGAATCTCGGGATTCCAGCTATATCCGTTCACCCAAATTGTACCAGATTTGGTACCATTTAGTACTTTTCGTACACATAAGTACAAATTTTCAAAACTACCTCAGTGCTATGTTCAAACAATAAGCTTAATTCCGAATTTCAGGATTCCAGATACATCCGATAACTCAAATCCAAATTTGGTACCATTTAGTACTTTTCGTATCCAAGGTACGAATTTCCAAACCTAGCTCTATAAACACACCAACAGCAATTTTAATTCTGAATTTCACGATTCCAAATGTATCCTATCATTGAAATCTAAACTGTACCAAATTTAGTACTATTTAGTACTTTTCCTACCCGTAACTAAAAATTTCCAAAACTTTATCAATCCTACACTCCAATAGTACTCCTTATTCCAAATCTCGGAATTTCAGCTATATCCGTTCACCCAAATCCAAATTGTACCAAATTTGGTACTATTTAGTACTATTCGTACCCACGAGTACGAATATCCACAACTACCTCAATCCTACACGCCAACAGTAATCTTAATTCCAAATTTCAGAATTACAGCTGCATCCGGTCACCGTAATCCAAATTGTACCAAATTTAGTACCATTTAGTACCTTTTGTTCCCATAGGTCCGAATTTCCAAACCTACCTCTATCCAACTCTCCAAAAGTAATCTTAATTTCGTATTTCAGGATTCCAAATGTATCCGATCACCCAAATCCAAATTGTACCAAATGTGGTACCATTTAGTACTTTTCGTTGCCATAAGTACGAATTACCAAAAGTATCCGAATCCCACACTCCAATAGTAATCATAATTCCAAATTTCACTATTCCAGCTCTATCCGATCACTTAAATTCATATTGTACCAAATTTGGTACCATTTAGTACTTTTCGTACCCGAAAATACGAATTTCCAAAAGACCTCTATCCTACACTCCGACAGTAATCCTAATTCTAAATTTCAGGATTCCAGTTCCATCCGTTCCCCCAAATCCAAATTGTACCTTATTTGGTACTATTTAGTACCTTTCGTACCCATATGTACTAATTTCGAAAACTACCTTCATATCTCAAACCTACGCTCCAACAGTAATAGTAATTCTAAATTTCAGAATTCCAACTTTATCGGTTCGCCCAAATTCAAATTGTACAAAATTTAGTACCATTTAGTACTATTCGTACAAATGAGTACACATTTTCAAAACCACCTCCTTATATCAACTCATATTCTTAACCTTGATTTTCATTCCAAATTTCAAGATTTTAGCTCTATCCGTTCACGTAATACCAAATAGTACTAAATTTAGTAACATTTAGTACTTTTCGTACACTTATAGTTCGAATTTCCAAAAACCCTTTGTTACACCTTTCTAACTCTCCATCAGTGACCTTCATTCCAAATTTCAAAGTTCTAGCTTTACCGGTTCGCCAAATACAAACGGTACCATATTTAGTACCTTTTAGTACTTTTAGTACCCTTACAGTTCGAATTTCCAAAAACCAAGCCTTATCTGTCACCTTCGGACCAAGAGTGACCCTCACCCAAAATTTCATGATTCTAGCTTCAGCCGTTTCGTCTGGGCGTTGATGAATCAATCAGTCAGTCAGTCAGTCAGTGAATCAGTCACTCTACTCTTTTATTAATATAGATAGAAAATTTTGAACATAAGTCAGTATAAAATTTTGTCTTTATAAATTGCTTCTACCGATTTCTTCATACAAATATTTTTTGAAACTCTAAGCATCGATTTTCATCAATAGCATGGATAGTATATTAAGTTTGTCTATTTCCGTTTGTATAAAGTCTGGTGTTATTATCCCGAAAAATGAGATAGATCGGTCCACGTTTTCGTATAGCCTCCGTGTGACGGTACCGTCTAATTTTAGGTATTTTTACGTTGTTAGCTACATTTTCGGACCGATTTAACTATAGTTTGGCATTTAGGATTTATAGTGGTGACAAATATTCTCTCTCAAGAATTGACATCAAAGGACCATGGTTTCGTGTAGGCCCCTCATAACGGTACCACCCAATTTTACGTGTTTTAATGATAATATCACTTTTTTGACTTTCGTTCTTTCGTTGTTTTCATAGTAGGCTGTTTTTTCCAGGGGAGGGTTACTAACCCGACGCCAAAACCCAAGTTTTTAACGTTCTTATGGGTCTGAATTTGGTATCCCCGCAAAGCTCATTCGGCTTTGTAAAAATTACTCTAACTGACACAAGATCTTCAGTTAGGAAAGAACCTCTCCGAAGAGTTTTGTACCAAAAGAGGTTTCAGGCAAGGATACAGCCCTTGGTGTGATCTTTTCAACATCCTGCTAGAAAAGGTTATAAGAGAGGCAAACGTCAAAAGAAGTGGCACTATCTACATCAATAGCTACTTTGCTTTTAATTGCTTATGCTGATGATATAGACATCATGGGACGATCAGCAAAAGAAGTAACCAATACCTTTATGAAGGTCGAAGGAGAATCTGCTAAAGTGGGTCTGGCGGTAAACGGCGAGAAGACCAAGTTGATGGTGTCGACGCGCAATGCGTCCATTGAGATCGAAATAACTGTAGAAGTTGGTTCCGATAATTTTGAGGTAGTAAAAGACTTCGTATACCTCGGCACCACCGTAAACACAACAAACGACATCAGTTGTTAAATAAAAGGAAAAATTTTATTGGCCAACAGATGCTAACTTTAGCTTAAGTAAGCACTTCAAAAGATAAAGCCACAATTCGCCAAACATAAATAACGCTTTACAAAACAAAGCCTGGGTACTTGCGCAAGCAAATAATGCAGTGCTTGGGGTGTTTCAGAGAAAAATTCTTCGAAAGATCTACGGACCAATCTGCGTTGACGGTGAATATCGACGTCGTATGAACCACGAGTTGTATCTGCTATAGAACGACATCAATATAGTTAAACGTATGGAGATGCATCGATTGCGTTGGCTAGGTCATATAATAAGAATGAGCGATGATGAACCCGCTAAAAAAGCGTATAAATACGAGCCACATGGAGGTGCACGCAGAATTGGCAGGCCAACGAATAGATGGCGCAAACAAGTGAATGAAGAGATGAAAAGGCGCGGCATTCCAGGAAGCGAAGCATCAAACAGAGACAATTGGAGATCTTTTCTTAGTTCGGTCTATGAAACAGATGTTCTGTAATGGGCCAGCTAAGTAAGCACTTTTTTGACATTTCCGACAAAAATTGTCAACATAGGTCCATGTTTTGGTATATCCATCATATAAAGGTACCTCCTGATTTTACGGGTTTTAAATATTTTTGCTACATTTTTGACAGTAATTTTATATTTGGTGTTCCCATTGGTCACAAAATTTCTCCACCAAAAATCAACATTTACCTATGTTTTACCACTGCTTCGGATGTGGAATTGCTGAGGTGGAGTAGTATAACGTATACTCATAGCCGATTAAAAACTGTACTCCTGGTACCGACTGATCTTAGGGGATTTTAATGTTCATCATTAGTAGTGACATTCGGTCCTAGGTAATGACCAGAGGGCTTTAGCATTGGCTGACTGTTTTGCATGGTCAAAGAGGGCTTTCCTACCAGAATTAGCGGAGAGTACCATTGTTGGCAACAAATAACCATCGTGTCTGACAAATGATTTCACCTGGCAATCCGTAGTTTCTCTTTTTTACACCATCTAACTATAATCGTCTCCATCAGTAGGCCGCCCGACTTCATCACCTCTGTACGCCACACTTTCGTCAATCATGGGACAGACTTTTGACCGTGGTAGTTCACTAATCTCCGCTTCAGAGATCTGTCCAACCCTTCTGATGTTCGGGTAGCAGAAAGGACGTGTATCTGCTGGTCGAATACCCGAAGTGAGACCATTCTTCCCAGCAGAGGCGATGAGACTAGCTAATGTGCGTGATGAGCTTAGTTGTGCCAACCCCAGAGTCAATGAGCTGACACTGGAAGTTAACAGGTTGGTTGATGAGCATAGGCGAAGCATGTGGTTAAATTATTTGAAGAGTTTTAAGTTAAAACTTTTTACATTAGAGCAGGAATAAGTGAATTGTGGGGAATGGTGAAATCACTGTCAGACACTGGAAAGAAGGAAGATATGACCTCGACAACGTTTGGCGTCATTACGATGACTGATCCGTCGAAGTGCACAAGTAATTTTAATCGACAATTTGTCAAGCAGGCCGTGAGTAACAGGACGAATAGAACCGTACTACGTCTCACAAATCTCTTCCCGCCAAGCTCTCAATGGATGGTGGTAATGCTGAAACAAGTGGATGAGCCGGGAGTCGAGTATTTCACGAAAGTTATCAACCTGTAGCCAGCCACCCACATCAATCATGCAAAATGGAAGTGTAGTCCCGCTACTCTAGTCAGACAATGATACCAACAAAAGTGAATCGTACAGACCGATTTCGCTTTTGTCGCCCGTGGAAAGACTCTTAAGACTTAACCCCTCCCTAGCATTGAAATAGCTATCTAGTTGCCGATCATAAGCATGGGTGCCGTAAGCGGCACAGTGCTACACGATTTTTGGTTAGATTTTCGGGCTTTTTCAAACATTTTTTTGCTAAGGAGATGTCGTGTGCTCGATCCAAACAGTTTTTTACTATATTCATTGTAAATGTACCTTGGAAAATATAATGTGTTAAAATTGCGTATTTTGAGAACTTTAAAGTAGAAATACGTCATCAGGACAAGCCATGATATATCATATTGTAAGTCAAAATGCGTAGAACGTCTACGGTCATTTTCCAGTGAAAATAAAAATGTCAATTTTGAGATATAATCCGATATTTTGGTGAAGATCTTAAAAATTTCATGATAAATTCTGGGCTTACATTGAAAATTTGTACATAATTTAAGCTACAGTTATCATGTATGTTAAGGAAGGTGTGGCGTATGACTTCTATACCACAAAAAATTATATCAACACATATACGTTGCAATGAACTTTTCATACAATACAATGTTAGATGTTGTCAACCATTTTAAATGTTTTTTAAACAATATTTGAAATTGCACAACTTCCTCATTTAACAATTCCAATAGTTTATTATTTTAATTTAAATCTTCTTCATTTATAAATCTTATGATAAAAGTCTCTAAATGCTTTTTAAATAGAATAAATCTAATCATTATTTATGCAATATACAAAATAGTAACCCAAAAAGTCAAAAATTGAAATGCAAATACATACATCTGCAAATGCATACATAAATCCAAAGGAAGTGCCTAAGTGAACGCTTGCATGCAGTTTCAGCATTGCATGCAACCCAACAATGAGTCTTGTTTGTAACATGTTAATGGTTGTAATTCAGATGTAAATTTTAAATAATTATTCTTCATTCAACTTGAATTGCGAAAGCATTGAAATATGATGTATACAACCGGAGGAGGAGGAGGAAAGAACTTACCAGAGATTACTCAATGTGAAGTAGAATATAAAATTGCATATATTGTTTATGATAAAAATTAAATAAACAGCGATGGAATGAAAGAAAGTAAAAGAAAAGAAGTAAAGTACGAATTGCATTGCAAAGAAAATGCTTTCTACTAAGAAATATATAATTGTTCCACAAACATCCCAAGAGAGACTTCTTTAATATCAATGGGTGCACCCTGATTCATATTAGGCCTATGACATGGAAGCTACTGTTTATCGCCGAGTCCGAAAGGCGTGTCTTAAAACACCACTTGTAGAGAATTTTTTTCATGGCTAAAATATGCAGGAAATGTCGCCAACATTGCTGAGGGGTATTTTTCCAACGTTTAAAATTTGGACTGGGAATCGAAACGTGGACTTTCTGAGTGCAAGGCGTGTGTGCATACCACGGCACATTATGCTGGCCCAAGTTAATTTTGTCTTATAGCGTTTAGCTTTTTGAGTTATCCTCGTTGCTTGTTTTCATTCCATGCTGCATACAACTGCTTGCTTAATCTCTGTAGTAACACATAAACAAACTTTTTGGATTTGCTTAGAGATTTTTGCTTAGTTTACCACATACCACAAGTTAATGTTTTGCACACAAATGATGCTTGGAATACAAAACAGAAATTTCTTTAATGAGGCAGGACCTTGATGACTATCATCAACGAGTATTTTTATTGATTTTAATTGAGTAAACGTGTTTTAAGAACATTTAAATGTACGTTACAAGTAGAATATGATGTCTTCTATTCAAAGTACTTAGGGATCGCCTGTAAGAACATTAGTATTCAGGGACGTGCCCTTGGGTCCCGGCCCTCTCACAAAATGGTTTGGTACTAAATATTTTTTAATTAAAAAATTATTACGTTTTTTTCCAAAATAATTTTTGGTTTTGACAAGTAAAAAATTCTTTTTTTTCAAAAGAAAATGTATGGGCGTATGAACCGACAGAAATATGGATTGGATTAAAGCTCAAAAATTTGCGGGGATATCGATAGATATGGCTTTTGTACCTTTGGTAAAAATGTCCAGAGGATTCTCGAACAGATCCTTAACTATACAAATACGTTGAACATTGAATGCTTTAACCCCAAGGATTGGACCGATAGGGCCCAAATTTGAACATAAAATAAGCTTGGACAAAATATTTCGAGTTCGAAAATTTGGAAAAAATCGGTTTCTACGTTTGTGACATATTGCGCTTATCACATCCAAAGTGTGGGCGAACGCAGTATTCGGTTTGAGCTCTACAGCCACTATATATGGTGCCATAGGGGTTATTTTACTTCTTTCGGTCTGTTTTCTCAAGAAGTATGGACTTGCCCCTGAAAAATTTTACTGTCGTAATTGAGGCAGAGAATGCAAGATGCTTCAACAACAATCAAAGTGATTCGAGAGTAGTAGTGAATTTGTCCAAAATTTTGTGAAACAAACAAATATAGTCCATATACGAACTTGATCATATCTGGTAAATATATTAGGATGTGTAAAATATGGACCAAATCGGTCACTCCCATCCAGAGTTATCGTGCGCACAATTTTTCCGAATATTTTTGAACTTTTGTGGGGTAGGTACCTGAAGGAGTGGACCGATATGGATTATCTTCGAACTTATACTAAATTTGGACAAAATATTACGAAGGCCAAATTTTGGACATCAGTATGGACTTGCCCCAGCTGAAATTTGTTCCGTCGTATGGGGGGCGGTGAATACAAGTTGTTACAACAAAAATCAAAGCGATTGGAGTGCAGGTCCTATATTGATAATTTGTGGGATGTACCCAAAGGAGTAGACATATTGAGTCCATATTGGAATCTCATCTAAATCTGGTAGAAATTTCACGATTTTTAAAACATGGACCAAATCAGTCATTCCCTTCAAGAGTTATCGTCCGCTACAGCCAGCCAGACAGACGGATTCGGCTAAATCAGCTCCAAATTGTCGGAAACGGATTTCGTCCAAACATACTTGGGTTCTAAAACCATTATTTCGATGAGACACATTTTACCCTATGAAAGCGTGTATACCCTCGTTAGCATAAATGCTGAGGGTATGATAATGGAAAATAATTTATTGTTGTTAATATCTGCTATAAGTATCATATCCACCTGATTTTTTTTATTATTAACAAAGTTGTAGCTTAAAATAACCGTAAACGAGATAAATGCTCAAAAATTTACATCTGCTGTAATCTGTATTGTATATTGCACTCTCAGTCTTTAGGCCAACGATAAAAATGTACCTCAATCAATTTGGAGTTGATTTAGCCCAGTTCGTAACTCTGTCTGGTTCGAGCGCATGATAACTCTCGAACGGATCGATCGATTAGTTGGGATCTCGCAATATTTTGTCCAAGCTTTGAGTTATATGGGCCCACCCCTTCGGACACATCCCCACGAGACTTCAAAATGTTTCGCTGAAATGATGCGCACAATAACTATTGAAGGTTCAAATCGATGTCGATGCATTCGTTTTGGTACCTCCCCCACAAAATTTCAAAAATCCGACTTCACAGAAACTTTGAACATCTTAAAACAAGTGAGCAAGGGCTATAGTCGGGATGGGGCCGACCATGTGATACCCTACACCACTACCCCTGTGCATAAGCTTTCCACTGATAAACATTTCTTTTAGGGAATATAATCCGACTACCACCTAAAATAATATGTCTCTTTCTCTCTGGGACCCCCATAAGCAACCAAACTTTGGTGACCATCCTATCAAAATTACGACCTGTAGCTTGATTGCAAAAAATGGAAGAATTCGTTGCATTACCGACTATTGTGGTATCTCCCTTGTTAGACCACCTTCGCTAACCTGCTTTACACCAATGTAAAGGTAATATTTTCTTTTTCCACTTACAGGCTTTGCCGTTGGAATACCGCTACTAGAAGCCGATATATTCAGGCAATACCGCTACTAGAAGCCGATATAACAGGCAAGGGTGCCTGTTGTCCCCAATTTTATTTGCACTGTATTTAAACGATATGCACGATCATCTACAAGGGGGTCTTTATGTGGATGAAATCAACATTCGTCTTCTGATGTATGCGGACGACATAGTTATACTGGCAGATAATCCGACAACCTTGCAAAGCACGATAACCAATTTGGAAACTTACTGCGATAAATGGGGAATGGAATTAAATCTTTCTAAATCTGAGATAATGGTGTTTAGGAAATGTGGCAAACTTTCCTTAAGTGAGAAATGGAGTTATAAAGGAGAAGAATTAAGAACTGTAAATGAATATAAATACCTCGGTATGATTTTAACACCTAAATTATCCTTTTCGAAACATCTCACAAAAAAAGAAGAAGCCACAAAAATATCCCTAAATTTTACATGGAAACAGTTTATAGCAAAACCATCAATATCATTAACAGCAAAATGGAAAATGTTTCTGGCTGTCTGCAGATCGATTCATAGCTATGGTGCGCAGATATGGGGTAACTCTTATTATAATTACGTTGAGAAACTGTATCGGTTCTTTATAAAGAAAATTCTAAACCTTCCAGACTCCACTCCAAACTATGTTATCGCCTTAGAAATAGGTTATGAACCGGGATATATATACACACTCCCTTCATGTACAATACTTGGCAAAAGTCCTATTCGATTTAAGTAATACCCGGCTACCATATATACTTGCCCAAAAACTTGCCAACAAAAATCTGGCTTGGTTCAAAGATCATTCAGACCAACTATCAATATATAACATTGATAATAGCAATATATTGAGAAACAAATCACACTGGATGGAAGCAGTTCACAGACTTCTTATGGAAATTAGATCAAAAGCTTATAACACTTTTCTTCAAAGCGCAAGACAAAGTGAGAATCGAATATATAGATACCTTGATCCCAATATCGGAGCCATGTACTGTAATGAAAAGTATTATCAAGACCAAATTTCTATGATAATGAAAGCTAGAGGTGACCTTTTCTGGCTAAACTTTAAGAAATATAGGACACCGGAGGAGCAAAAGTGCTCGTTGTGCAACCTGGATGAAGCGGAAACAATTTCCCATTTCATATGAAATACTTCAATATGACTTTATTGTCTCAAAATGAGATTATTAATATTTTAAATGGTAGTGAAGATTTTTGCTGGTCTCGCTTGTATAAGTACTTGAAAGAATCATTGCAATATAGAAAATACTCATTGATGAATTTAATTATTAGAGTTAATAAAATGATATAATACTCAATTTCCGGCAGACGGTTTTTCAAACACCATGCTGTAAGTTTCTTTATTTGTCTAAGACTCTGTAAAATCTTAACATCTTTTATAACGTTATCAGAAAATAAAGAAAATTGAATTGAAAAAAAAATATTCACAAAGAATAAAACTTTGAATTTGTCTCCAAATATTATCCGACTATCACCAAAATCAATAGGCTTCTTCCTCTGTGGGACCCGTATCCACTCCCGAAAAATTCGTGACGATCCGATCAAAATTGCGACCTGTAGCGTGATTACAAGCAAATCAGAAAATGGGATGCATTACCGACTATTGCGATATCTCTGTTGTTTGAGCAGCTACGACAACCTATTTTCTACTTTCCTTGCCAGGTTTTGCTTTTGATATAAAAGCAGAGATATAGGCTTTGAAATAAAACGTATACCTTTTCTCTAAATAAGTTTTTGCCCATTCCGACCCCTGAATATTATCCGACCATCATTAAAGTCAGTAGGCTTCTTCCTCTGTGGGACTCCCATTAACCCCTAAAATTTCGTGACGATCCGATCAAAATTGCGACCTGTAGCGTGATTACAAAAAAATCGGAAAATGGGATGCATTATCGACTATTTCCATATCTCTGCTATTTGACCACCTACGACAACCTACTTTACATAGTTGTAAAGGTGATATTTTCTACTTTCCTTGCCAGGTTTTGCTTTAAATATACCTCTTAAAGAAACAGAGATATTGGCTTTGAAAAAAATGTTGACTTTTCTCCAAATAAGTGTTTGCCCATTCCGACCCCTAAATATTATCCGACCATCACTAACATCAATAAGCTTCTTTAACTGTGTGACCCCAATTAACCCTCAAATTTTCGTGACAACCCGATCAAAATTGCGACTTATAGCGTGATTTCCAAAAAAATAGAAAAATGGGATGTATTACCGACTATTGCGATATGTCCGTCATTTGGTTGCCTACGCCGACCTAGTTTGCATCATTGTAAAGACGGGATCTTCTACTTTCATAGTCAGGCTTTGCTTTTGGAAAGTTTACAACTAAAGCTGTGATATTTGTCAATATAATTAAAATCGCAAAAATGAAAATTGGGGTTTTATTTGCTACTATTGTGATATCTTCGTTGTTTGATCACCTACGAGCACCTACTTTACATCATTAGAAACGTGGTATTTTCTACTTTAATTGTCAGGTTTTGCTTTTGGTATACCCAATATAGAAGCTGAGATATTCGCTTTGGAAAAAAACGTTGTCTTTTTATCCACCTAAGTTTTTTGCCCTTTCCGACCCTTAAATATTATCCGACCATCAACCTCCAGGACCCCCATCAACATGCAAAATTTCGTGACGATCGGATCAAAATTGCGACCTGTAGCGTGATTACAAGGTTAAGATGGACAGACGGACAGACGAACGGACGGACACACAGATCGACTCAGCTCGTCGAGACATTCATTTTGGTATATATAAGTTACAAACTTTTTGGCCAAAACCAACTTATAGTACCCTCCCCACATAGTGGTGTAGGGTATAATTACTTCCAGATATACATATATCAAGTACCAAGATGGTCTATATCGGACAACATCTTCGGATAGTTTTCTCACAAAATATTAATATAAGTGCAGTTAAAGGGCTGTGTGAGGATCCGTTGGACATTTAGACCACTGTTTAATGCGAAAGCTCTAAATCTTACGGTGACCAACTAAAATTACGGCTTGACACGATAACTATCAAAAGGAATGACTTCCAAAATTAAGTCCACTTCCAAAATAGACAATATCGGTAGATTCAGGATATCAGGTATCTTCTCCAAATAAAATGCAAAACTTTTGCGCTTTTAACGAAGTCAAATTTAAGAACCCAACATAAGCATATAATCGCAGCGTGAAGATTATACCCCAAATGTTTCGATAATTTTGTCGGACTACATTATTTTTGGGAAAACGTTTTGGTTATGTAGCCCGTATTCGATCTATCTATGGATAAAACTTGCAAATCAGACAGATTCAGGGTATATCTCTATCGGCAAACCCAACTGATACTTTTGTACTTATTTTCCAGAACACAAAAGTTATGAATTTACATAAGTCTGCTTCCGCTGTGCCGACAGAAGTGATCAATATTTGGGCATAGTCCTTGGAAAGTCTTTAATCTCATCGAGTCAATAAACATTTTTGTACTAGTACAATTTAGATACATGAAAGCCGGAACACCAACCATTGTGGTAACCCAATGGGTTTTTATCGACTTAATCTAGTTTGTCAGGAATTAGCTAAATGTTTGCTTTTTTTGGATTGTAGGATAGTATCGGCCAGTTCCTGATAAAAATGTTTTATTTTTGTTTCTTAATGTAATTTTTTGAATTTTTAGTTGGCTTTTTTATGAGATAAATATTATTTCTCACAACCAGTTTTGAAAAATTAGAGACAATTTTCCATTGGAAATAATCGATACAAGTCTAATCTGCACTCGCGTATTCGAGTTATTCTTCTTTTTTGGAGGTATTTATTTAAATTACGAAGTTTTAGCCTATGTATACACAGGACAGTTTGACATACGACCATCACGGTGGGAAGTTTTTGCAGATTCTGAAACTACAAAGTTCATAGATGACAAAAATCAAAAAACAAAAAAATCGCCGGAGGGATTTTCAAATAAGTCGTGATCACAGTTCGAATTTTTAAGGTGTTTTTAGGTTTTCACGATTTTGCTTGGATACCGCAAGACCTATCGAAATGGAGCTAAAGAAAATGTTGTAGCAGTGAGGGTTTTTTAGGCTTTCAGGATTTTGCTTGGTAATGGTTAAAACTAGGAACAAATCATAAAGGACTATCCTTTAGAGAATTTTCACAGCTACTACATTTTCTTTAGCTCCATTTCGATAGGTCTTGCGGTTTTCAAGCAAAATCGAGAAAACATAAAATAAACATAAAAATGTGAACTTTGACAGCGATTTATTTAAGAATCCCTTTTCCGATTTTTAAGCGTTTTCATTAAATATCTGCATGACATTGTTTTATAAGGAGGCGATACAGTCAGGACATTGTCCCAATTTGAACTTCTATATCTCAAAAACGGCAAATCCTACGAAAATATTTTGAAGGTTAAGAATTTTCACTGCTACAACATTCTCTTTAGTCTCATTTCGATATGTTTTTCGGTTCCGAAGCAAAATTGTTAAAACCTAAAAATGGGAACTTTTAACGCGATTTATTTATAAAGCCCTCCGGCGATTTTTTTGTTTTTTTTTATTTTTCTCATATATGAACGTTCTAGTTTCAGAATCCGCAAAAGCTCCGCAAAACTCCTTTCATTTTAAGTTAGTACAGTGACTTGCAGAAATCACTTTGCAAAAAATAGCATTTACTTGTAAACATTTTTGTCCGATAATTTTTCAAAAATGTCGACGTGGATAATCACGGCAAGAGTGCATCGATCAAATTAAATCTTGGTATGTCGATAAAGGGCCTAAAAGTGGTTCAATGAATTTAATCGTGGCCTACACTCGAAAAAAAGACGGTCGTGAAGGTGTCCCAAAATCGGACGTTGTAAAAAAAAATGTCAGAGTGTGCAAGATCGCCATGTTATATACCGTGAGATAGAGGCATCCTTGGGCATTTCTTGCACCAACTAACATTCGAAATTGCTAGAACAAAAAAAAAAAAAAAAAAAAAAAAAACATTGTTCCACAACATCCCATACGAGACAAGGGAGACTTCTCTCATATCAATGAGTGCACCCCGATTCATATTTAGCTCAATGATATGGGACCTACTGTTTATCGCCGAGTCCGAACAGCGTGTCTTAAGACACCACATGTGGAGAAGTTTTTCAAGGCTGAAATACTCAGGAAATGTCGCCAACATTACTGAGGGGTATTTTGCCATCGTTGAAAAATGTTTGATGTTCCCTGGCCGGGGAATCGAACCCCCGATCTTCTGCGTGCAAGGCGGGCGTGCATACCATTGCACCACAGTGGCACCCATTGCTTGAACACCTGGCCGCAAAAATTGATTTTTCTCCCCAGATCCAGGAAAATTGTTCAATCGCGCAAAAAACGCCTCTTGTTGATTGGTGCAAAGAAATTGTGATATAAGATTGTGACAGACGACGCACAGTGGTTCAAGAAACGATTTTCCTGGCCAAAAATCAAAATTTTGTTTTGTAACCGATATTTAATTTCTATATGAGATTCGATAGTTAACATATTGAAACTAAGGAAACCAAACAATTAGGTCAAAATATTGGATGTGCGAGTGTGGGGTGCCCCTAAAGACGAAAATTTTTCTCATGTTTGAGAAATAAAAAAATTTTGAAAACTTCTGGAGAAAGAAATATCTATTTCTCGGAAACTATAACATATATTGCGTTCGATGTTTTTTGTTAGGTAGGTAGGATTGTGGCCTTAAAAATAAATTAAACAAATTACCGTGGCGTTTACACAACATGAGCTATTTTATTCTTCCTCAGGTACTAAATTTTATGAAATTCCAAATTTAGTGGACTAGAACTTTTGTGGAACAACATGGAACAATGTTCTGTTTCCACAGATATATGCCCGAGAGTCTCGTCTTTCAGCCCATATATACTTTTGTTCCCGTCCCGTTCTATCCGTTTAACACTTTTTTTAAATTTATTGAAATTACATGGGTAAAAATGTGTGTTTTTTCATACCAATTCCCATATGAATATGAGTTTTCATATGAGTTAAAACCCAAGGAGTATTTTATTTTAATTTTTAAAAAAACTTAATTTTTTTGTATTTTTTTATGTGAAAAATTGGTGAAATAAAAATTTTAATTTTTTTCGAAATTTTTTAGTTTTTTTTTTTTTGGTTGTTTTTGTAGTTTATTTATTGACCATCTTTAATATATAAGAATATATAAAAACACAAAACACTGATATTTTGATGAAAAATAGTAAAAAAATCAAAAGTTTAACTTTGACATTGAATTCTTCTGCAACTACCAGACCGAATTTGACCGCTTATAATTCACCGGAAAGCTGATTGTGTTATCTGTCTAACAAAAAAAAAAATTGTGAAAATATCTCTATCCGTTCAAAAGTTACAGAATTTTGACCAGGAAAAAGCGATTCTAAACCACTGTGCGAAGTATCTTGGATCGACCATTTGGGTCTTCGAAAGCGAGCAAAATGCAACGAAAATTATTCATGAAAGAAGACCCTCGAAGCAAATGTTTGTCTGTTTCTTCGCAAAACAGGCGACTATACGTCTTGAGAATCGTAGGACCACCACCAAAAAGGTTCGATGCCAAAGATGCCATTCAATCATGGGTGAAAGTGATGTGGCATGTCATCTTTTTAGCATCTTCATCGATGAATTTTATATGAGAATGGACCCCAAAAGATGCTATTCATTTGTGGATCCAAAGCATGTCATTTACACCAATGCTTTGGCATGTTATTTTCACCAATGCTTTGGCATTTCATTTTCACCAACCCTTTGAAATGACATTGTCATTACGACGAGAGTTTTAAAAACGTTGGTTGTGAGTCTCCGACAACACAAGCCTATTGTAAATAATTTATCTTATATATTTAGGAAAATGTTTAAAAAAAAAGCACAAAAATTATCTCTATTGCATCGATGGAATGGGTTTAAATGCTGATGAAAAGACCGGATCATTCACTACTTCCTTTGCATTGGTTCAAATGCTGATGAAAAGATCCGATCTTTCACTACTTCCTTTGCATTGCTTCAAATGCTAATGAATAGTTCGGATCATTCACGACTTCTTTGGGACCAATGCAAAAGATGCCATGAAATCACGTCATCGCATGGAACCCCTTCCTTCAAATTTTGCTGGGCGGTTAATTCTCAGTGTTACCTACAGTTTGTTTGTCTAAAGTGAACAAGAGAAGACGAATGGTTCTGCACATGGCAATACGGGCCTTCACACATCGATTCAAAGCAATGCCTGTTTGACCGGACAAAGACTGGAATTGATGGTCATGCGCCGTACAGCCCTGACTGGGGATATAATGACTAAATTTGATTCTAGCACATCATGATAAAAGGCGAGGTCAACGATTTTTGTCGCCGGAAGATGCTGAAAAAGCGTTCAAAAACCATGTTTTGGAGGTGTCTCAATCAAGCCACTGTAAACAACCCAACACAGGGTCGTACGTCAAACTGTTCTGAGTACATAAAAAAAAACATTGTTCCACAACATCCCATACGGGACAAGAGAGACTTCTCTCATATCAGTGAGGGCATATTTCATATTTAGCTCAATGATATGGCACCTACTGTTTATCGCCGAGTCCGAACGGCGTGTCTTAAGACACCACTTGTGGAGAAGTTTTTCAAGGCTGAAATACTCAGGAAATGTCTCCAACATTACTGAGGGGTATTTTGCCACCGTTGAAAAATGTTTGATGTTGCCTGGCCGGGGAATCGAACCCACGACCTTCTGCGTGCAAGGCGGGCGTGCATACCATTGCACCACGGTGGCACCCACTGTTCTGAGTACGCTTAGGCTAAAAACTGTCAAACTTTCCAAAGAAATATGTGAAATGACGCCTGGCGACACTGCGGTTTGCCTAGGCCAAAGGGTTTTGTAGTGCCCCTCGTATAATTGCTATACAAGTGACATTAAACAGTTTTTGAGATAGATCTTCTTAGCAGAATTAGTCCTCGTGATTAAAATTGTGTTCAATATAAAATTTAGTAAGGCAAAAATAATACAAAAATTTTTTAATAGAAAGTTAGTCTGTGATATCTGCATATGTACTTTAAAGAAAAGAAAAAGTGCTATGTTCGGGACGAACTGTTTATATCATCCACCACATAAACAATGTATTCGACATATTCCCTGTATTCAAACGTGGATCTATTTTGACCACTTTCTGCGAGGAAGTTCTCCCAACAAAAGCATTTTCAAAATCCATATTACAGACCTTTCAAAATTAGGCTATTGGCTTCAAAATACTGAAAATTGTTCGAAAACAAAAACGTGGACCTATATTGTTGTGTCTTCACTAAGGTTTTAGATCTCTGATATTTTAAGCAAATAAAACAAATTAGATTATTGCTTTTCTATTTCCGACGTTTCGTCTCTTTTGTATCTAAAATATTGTGAAGTCTATTTATTGAATTTACATACTTTGCGTCAATATTGCATATAAAATCAATTAAAAAGCTGTAAAATAGCTTAACGTAACGCTACACAACATTTTTAATTTTCATGAATTTTGGTTAAGTCGAAATGAAATCCTGCGGTCGTCCATGTTAGTATTATATAAGAAAACCTTATCATTTTCAATGAAAAGATCTATACGGGACAATTTTTTGGATATATGTATTTGTATATACTCGCAAATTAATTAAATTTAAAACATAAATAAATTAAATTTGAATGTCGACCACTGTAAGAGTTGAGTAATGATCACTGACTGAGTGATAAGCGATTTTTGCTTAAACAGTGTTTTTGTACGTCAAAAATCAACACATGTAGCGGAAAAACCACCAACTTGGCACCCCTTTTCTAAACGGCTGAAGGTGGAATCTTGAAATTTTGGGGTGAGGCGTCAGATAAGGCGGGGTTCTTCGAAACTCGAACAAGAAGGCTACGAAGCGTTAAAAGGTACTAAAAATGGTACCACATGAATTTGGCGAACCGGTTGCGATAGAATTATGAAATTTGGAATAAGGGTCGCTGGTGGAATATAGTTATATAGACGTTCTGAATTTTAAGAACACGATCTATAAGTTTACGAAAAGTACTAAAATGAATTAAATTTGATACCATTTGGTATTATGTGACCGGAGTTAAAAGCTTGAAATTTGGAATTGGTAATTGTGGGTACGAAACGTACTAAATTTGGTACAATTTCGATTTGGGAGAAGGTATATCGTTGTTATCCAGAAATGTGCAATTAATATGACTGTTTTATTTGGTATTAATGTCAGTAGGTTTGAGATACACTCCGGTTCATCTGAATAGAACGAACCAATATTCGCCTAAAAATGTCTTACAACCTTTCGAAATTCCAAGGACTTGATGTTGACATGAAGCGTTCGGCGGTGTGTGGAACCCATCGATTTGCATTCGGGTTCCTTTGATAAATTATAAATTTTTTGATTTAAAAAGGTAGAAATTTTATTTATCTTTACCATATTTCCTCTGTTTCGGATTCATAAACCTATCAAATGTGACTTTTTACAGTGTTTTATTAAACTTGCTTTGGTGTCCGTTTCGTATAATATACGAAAGGTATTAAATGATTCTAAATTTGATATTGGGTGTAGGAATTTTATGCATCTTTCGAAGCAAACTTTTTGCTGGGAAAGTGAGGTCAAGTCAGCAATTAATCGGCTGAAGAACAATAAGGCAGCAGGAGGCTGATGGGCTGCCAGCCGAACTACCGGTGGCCGGCATATTGATAAGAAGTATGCTTCAGTTGATTAGAAATATTTGGCTGAAGGAATGCATACCCAACAATTGGAACCTCAGTCTGAGACAAGACGGTCTGTGCGAACAGCAGAGGCATAAGTCTCCTACCCATTGCATATAAAGTGCTGTCGGGGGTATTATATGAACTGTAAATGGAATAATGAACGGTCAATAGAATAATCATATCAATGCGGCTATAAATCTACAATAGACCAATGAAAAACATATCATCAACTATAAAGAAGCCTTCGACAGTTCACTGGTGCCAAGTCATGTCTGAGTTTGGTATTCCTGCAAAATTAATCTGGAAAAGTCCTACTATATACCATAAAGAAACAATGCTTAGGGTGACATCAACCTCATAGGTCGATGAAAATGGGCCGTAACAGCCACCTTTGGAACAATTGAAAAAGAATCTTCTAAAGTGGGTCTGGCAGTATAAGGCGATAAGACCACGTTTATGGTATCAACCAGAGACTGGCTTTGAGTGTGATTGTGTATGATCGAACACTCATAACAAAAAACTAATTCAATTCAATCAGACCGTCGGCTGTAAATTGTTTATTCGAGTCGCTCACACAAACAAAAAAAATGTTGTGACCTAACTTGAATTGAATGAAGTTGGATGTTCACGTTCGAATGGCTCGCTTGATTGCTTTGTTTACGAACTCATATTTGATTGCTACTAACGGGACGATCAGCCACAGCGAATGTTATTATTTTGATTTTCTCTTGTGATGTGAGTGATTTGATCGTACTCAAACTCAGAATATTTATTCTGATTGAAATCACAACAGACGAAAATAGTATGTGTGTGTGTTAAAAAAATGAGTTACAGTGGATAATTGTATGAATTGCGGATATTTTCGATTTAAAAGATTTAAAATTTGTATGTAGGAATCACAAAATTAGTAGAAATTAAATATACATATAAAAAACAAAAAATCGTGTATTTCATTTGGATTTGAGACAACAGTGGTTCTTATAAAAGTACAACAAACAAACATTAATTTCAATAAAGTATATGATTTAAAAAATTATGATTTAATAAATTAATTAATTCAAAATTAATTTCGTATGTTTCATATAAGTATGTATATGATACTATATACATACTACAGCAAATGGTATTTAAATAAATATTTTATAAATATTATAAAAAGATCAGTAAATTCATTTGAAAGGTTCAAATTTCCTTAATTTTGCATTTCATGCAATGAGATTTTATAAACAAAAAACGAACTGCTATTTATTGAAATGTTAAAAAAAAACACTGAGTTGAGCGAACACGTGAGCAATCATTGAGCCAGAGCAAACTCGATTGAAAACGAAAATCATATTTATGAACGTTTACCAACGAGTCATATGTTCTATCATCCCTTGTTACTGAACAAAACACACAACCACAAACGCTCATTTTGTGTGTGCGGATAAAACTCATCAAACCTGATTGTTTTGTTTCAGCCTATTTAAAAACAATCATTCTATGCAGCTCAAACGCAACAACGCTATGAACAAAAATCGAGTAAATGAACGAGTGTGATGAAATTTTTTGTGATCGAAGTCATTCTCTGGTATCAACACGCAAGACGTCCCATTAAACTCGGACCAACTGTGGATGTTGATAACTAAAATTTTAAGGTAATAAACGACTTTGCTTACCTCGGCACCGCCATATATAAAACTAAAAACATCAGTTCTGAAATCAAAGAAGAATAATATTGGCCAACAAATGCTACTTTGGTCTAAGTAATCAGTTTAAAAGCATAACCACCACTCGTCCAACAAAAATTACACTCTACCAGTCACTGATACTACCCGCACATACATATCTATAGACATATCGAATACGGTTATAACCAATATCTCTGTCCTAAAAATTGTGTAGTCAGGGAGTTTCAGAATTTCGTTGTCAGTTTAGGACGTTTACACTTTCCGACAAAAATATTGAAACATTTGGGTATAAAACTTCACGATTGTGTGAGTTGCGAATAAATGTTTATGTTGTGGTCATAAATTTAACTTCGATAAGAGCGCAAAAGTTTTGACTTTTGTGGAGAAGATACCTGCAAGAATGGTCCATTTTGGAAGTGGACCTCATTTTGGAAGCCATTCCTTTTGATTTAGAGATTTTGAACTGTTATGTCAGGCAGCAAGGACTTACCCACGAAAAATAGAATATCGCTGTAAAGAAGACCGCAAGGAGTAGCATTGACCAAAATGTCCAATGGATTCTCGAACAGCCCTTATATTGCACTAATGTTGATATTTTGTGAGGGAGGTATCCGAAGATGTTGTCCCATATAGATCTTCTTGGTACTTGATATACGTCCGGAAGTAATTTTACGATGTTAAAAGTTTCGGTGAAATCGGATATTGAAATTTTGTATGGGAGGTTCCTGAAGGAGTGAACCGATATAATCCATATTCGAACCAAATCTATGTCTCGAAGAAATCGATTTGGACCTTCGACAGTTATGGACCGATATGACATAAAGTTCGGTTGATACGTTCGAGAGTTATCATGCGCTCGAGCCAGACGGACGAAAAAAAGTGGGCTAAATCGACACCAAATTATTTGAAGCGGATTTTGTCGAAACATATGAGTAGTCAAAGGCCATTATTTCGATGAGGTACATTTTTATGGTTAGCTTAAAGCCCAAAATTACAGCAGATTTTAATACCAGTTAACCAATGTTTGAGCATTTATTTTGTTTGCGGTTCATTTCAGCAAGAACTTTGTTAATGACTGGAAAAAAATCTGGTGGGTATGATACTTATAGCAGATATTAGCACTTTATGACGCACAACAATAAATTTTTCTCCATTAAATAAATAATAAAAAAATTAAGTCAGTAAAACAATTTTCTTATTGGCTTTAGAGATATACTCCACGGAAAACACTGAATGTACGATATCATTTTCTCTAGTAAACATGTCATTTGATGCACTACCAATCCGCATATTACTAAACTTGTAGTTTTATGAATACAGAATGAGTTTAAAGCCTCAAGACTTGATATCAGGATTTGATAATGAAATTGCACGAGAAAAAGAAGTAATTGAGATTTCACTGAAAGTTTTCTCAAAAAGAGTATTCAAAAAAAAAAAAAAAAAAAACTAATAAATAAATAAATATTTCTTAGAGAACTTGTTCATAAAGTAAATTTTTAGTACATGACATTCAGAACAATCCAAGTTTTTATTTGAAATTTCCAAAAATAAAAATTATTTTAGTGAAAAAACGTAATAATTTCCCTGCTTTCACCGCTTTTATGCCCACTTACTAAACAAGCAACGTATATATTGTTTCACAACTACACGCAATGGGATCCTATAAACAATATTTAGTGTAAATTGATACAATTTCTTTTTCGATTTTTGGACAGTTTTTTTCGTAAAATTGGACACTGTGCTATAATCAATGGAATAATCTAGTCATGCCAATGCGCTTGTAGAAATGACAAATAAGCTATAGACCAAATCTTCGCTCTATGTATGGATCAGAAACATAGATTCTTGCGGAAACAGATGAGGCAGAATTTGGCGTGTTTGAGAAAAAAATTCTTCGAAAGATTAATGGACCAATATAGCCCCGCCAGAAAGACATATGAATACGATCCACTTGACATTATAAAAAAGCCAGTCTTTGAAGGCTACAGAAGGCGAATTTGGAGATACACTAGTAAATGTTCTGGCGCAGAAGATTGCTCCTTTGAAATAGGGTACATATAAAGGGCCGCCGCATATAGCAAAACAAATTGGTCCTCTATAAAAAAGGGTCTTCTGTACTCAGAAAATATTTTCTTGCGTAGGAAGAATTAATGGTCTATAGAAAAACCGTTTGGTCTTTTGTAAGAATACCTAATTGTCTTCTATGCGAAGACCTTATAAATACTTTTCAATGATGTAGAATTTTCACTTTTTAACCCTTACTTCTCTTTAGACATTATAGAATTTACAGATTTGTATAGCAAGATTCATCAAGTAGAACATACGAGTGTACACAACTGCAATGGATAACAGTTGCCAACTCATCAGCATATAAAATTCGACATTATAGTACTGTTGTTGTTACTGTTACAACGAAATGTTGTTGCAGCATCATAAGAATGTGGATTTTCTTCTTGCATTATTTATAATGTGTGTTGGAGAAAGTATATACATACATATGTGTGTAATGTATGTAGCGAATGAGTGTGTTAACGCAAATACACTCTCGTCACTACTATCTTATACTCCATTTCTTGCATACAAATGCATGCACCACATCTTCATATAAAATGCTCCCTGGAAATTGTAACCATATGCAAACTCCCAAATGATGTTGTGAATGCGGTTGTTTGAGTGTTTGGCATACAGGCCCCACATGCATATTTTGCATGAAACAGCAGCTACGCAATAAACTTCGAAATGTTAGTTGATGAAATTCGCTCAAAGTATTGCTCTTCTTAAATTGCATCATTCGTTGTGTGAAAGTAAACAAAACTCAAGATATTCTTTATTTCAATGTATGGAGGTTCTCTTTTGATTAAATGAAACTAATTATTTTTAAGGAATGAGGACCGAGAAGAATTTTATTTCATTACTTCATTTCATCCAGCACATCATAATTCCAAATTCAGCACTTTAGTATTTTTTATAAATTGACCGACAAAATGTGACAATTATCTAATTTGACGTAATGTAAAAATCACCTCGATGCTAGATTGGTCGGATGTCGTAGGAGGTAACCAATTGGATCTCTCTACATTAGCCGTAGGTGGTATTATACTACTTCCAGAGTAGGACCGAAAGGAGGACACATGCATCTTTGAGTTTTCAACCTGTTAAAAGTGCGGTACTTTCTTTGACGTTATTATGTTATGGTATTCGGTGGCACTTTCAACATCGTTGATGTACACGCCTGCACGTTGTCGTAACAACAGAGAATAACAAATCCAAATGAGAGCCATGTCAGCCATTGTTTAACAAAGGGACATTACTCTCCCTACAATTCTCTCTCATTTATTTTGGACACCAATGTTCAACATAAATGTTGACATCATCTCTTGGAGTGTGTTTTTTCCGGAGCATACTATTAAGTGTGTAAATTCGCCGCACACATTCTGGATTGTTTCTACGACATTTTGTTATGTTGCCATCTGGCGAAAAATTTCATAACATACTCAATTTCACTTGTTTGTTTGTGTCTACGCTAAATATGGTGGTCTCACTGTTGACAGAGTGACAAATAAAAGATTTGACATCTCTGTTAGTTTCACGTGTCCTCCTTTCTCTCCTACTTTCCAACATTATACCTGAATATTGTATCGTTTCTCTCTTTTATATTTAGTAAAGGGGCTGTGGTGATAATGTCGGTTGTTATATCTGTGCGAATGTTATTCAAGAATGCTGCCTATTAGGTCTGCTGAGGGGATTTACAATGAGACTTATCGTGGTCCCTCTTTCACCTCAAGTGGACACTGACCTCCCCGGGATGTCACATAGAGAGCTGCCTTTAACAACTCTTAAAGGTAGTGAGCTTACATGTGGCTCGCATTCACCCATAGAACATATTCAAAACTTGGATTTGGCGTTGGGCTGCGTTACTAGCCCCTCCATAAAACAATATATATTAAAAAACAAGAAAAAATACTAGACTTTACAATGACCATATGATATTGCTATCATATGGGAAATACGATGGATTGGGAAAGGCGTCACAACAACATCCCAAGGTAAGGTACTGTATTATACCTAGTTGCCATGATATATGTATGTATTTATATTTATAATTCATTAATTCATTTATTGGTGTATTAATTACTTAAAATATAGGTTAACTATAAAAATATCTTATAAGTACCTAATAGATATCAATCTAATTATATTGATGCCTCAGCGTCATATAGAAATTGTATAGGCTAAAAATTTGTTTGCGGCTTTATAGTTAAACTGAGATTAAAACATCTGTAGTGCGATTCTCTAACTAATTTCTAAGTCCATATTTACATTCGGCAATTTTCCTTGCGGCAATTGTCGGTTTGTAGGTGAGAGAGGGTGTTGAGAGGTAAAGGGTTACCATATGCTTCACCTCTCTCTCCATCGAACTGACAATTGCCGCAAGGAAAATTGCCTAATATAAATATGGACTTACCGACAAAAATCGATAACTGTGAAAGGCAAATTTATGAATGAAATATTCAAATAAAAGTTGACAACACTATTGCTATCGGTATAACTTTGCGACTACTTTCTTTTGGTCGCTAACTTACCGAACAACATCGTTAATTACCGAAATTATAACCATTTTAATTTTATCGATTTTTGTTGGTAACTCCAAAAATGTGTTAGAGAATCGCACTACTGCTTCACCCCAGTGAATGAAAGGCTTCCCTTAATTCGCATAAAACTAAATTTTTAAACATCAGTCTTATTTGCGCCCATGCTCCCACCGAAGACAAGGACGAGCAGTCCAAACATATATTTTACGAACGCTTAGAAAAAAAACATATAACCGTTGTACTGTCCATGACGTTAAAATTATCATAGGCGATTTTAATGCCAAAGATGGAAAGGAGAAAATTTTTGGTCCAGCAGTTAGAAAATTCAGTCTCCATAATGTAACATCTGAGAACGGAACGAGGTTGAAAGATTCCGCAGCAGCAAAAAACATGGTAGTTAGCTGCACCAGATTTATGCATCTCGATATTCTGACTGAAAACAAGAAACCAAATTGATCACGTTGTGTCTAATGGAAGACATTCATCGAGCGCACGATCGTCCCGAGGAGCAAACATCGACTTGAATCACTAACTTGCAGAAACCCAATTGAACGTAGAAAATAAAATACGAACAGACATAACATGTAAGTTGGACATCGGTAAACTGCATTGACAACAGATAGTCAGAGTATATTACACTCAACTACCCCAATTACTTAATCAAAACACTGCCCATCCCGATAACATATTAGCACAGTGGCAATGATTCATTCAAACATCCGCATAACCCATATTTGGATACCAGAGTCAGATCTCCGATTTGGTCGATATTACTCGCGAGTGAAAAAGTAATCGCAAGTGGGAGTAATCGAAGAGTGCGAGCAAAAAGTCTGATTTGCTCGATTTTACTAGCGAGTGAAAAGTACCTGCGAGTGGGAGTAATTAAAGGGAACAGAGAACATCCTCATCCGAACCTCCTAACACCCTCCTCCGAACCTCCTCACAACGTCATCTGAACCTTCGAACAACTCATCTGAACTTCCGAACAATGCTTCCAATACTCGTACACCTCAAGTATCCACGAGTAAAATCGAGCAAATCATATTTCCGATCTTCTCGAGTGTTGAGTAAAAATAGAGTATGCTCGATTTATTGTTTCTACTCGTGCAAATAATCCTCACTCGCGAGTAGAATTCAAGCGATTATTTCGGAAAAAAGAGAAAGTCTAAATGTGTATGAGCCTGTTAATAGCAGCAATGTTATTTGGTAACTAATACAGATAGTGTTCTCAGGATATGGAAATAGCATTTTTACAAACTGTTGGTATCCGATACTACAAGCAGAAAAAAACGGTCTCTCTAACATATGTCCCAAACATATTTTGCAGCAAACACATATATGTTTGCAACAGTCCCAAACATAACGTATGTTTGGGTCCTGCAAACAAATATATGTTTGGGTGCAAACAAATTTATATTTGGGTGCAAACAATTTAAATGTTTGGGTGCAAACAATTTAAATGTTTGGGTGCAACCAAATACAAACCCAAAAGCCACAAAAAAACACATGCACCAGTGGGCGATTACTGAGATCAAGGGAGCGCAAATTTCAATGTATAACACTTTGAAATGTGTGCTCTCTTGCTCTCAGTACGAGCTCACTTGATATCTCTATAATATAGACACAAATGGTGGTGTTTTTGTTTATTGAAAGGCACAACAACAACAGACACATAGGTACATACAAAATTCCAAAGAAATACATAACACACTTTAATAAAAGAGAAACTGATTGAAATAATTTGTAAATAGTCACACTTTTAAAAAGAAAAATATATAGAAACGTAGTTGAACGCCTCTCCTTAGTTGTGAAATAAAACAAATTTTACTCAAAGTTGACATCATCAGTGGGGAATCGGTATCTGGAATCAAATGATTATGTAATAAATAAATATGGATATACCATATTTCAAATATACATATGTATGTAATTACCAATATTAAATGCGATTTCTTCCTTGTCCAATAAAAAAATTTCGTTCAACTTTTCGATTCAATTATAAAATGTATTGGGCATTTAATTTACGAAAAACACTATTTCTTTTAGAAAACACAAAACACTGATTTATTCACTCACTTTACAGTCTTGACGCTACGCTGGCAACTAAAACACTGAAGAAAGGAAAAAAAATAATTCATACCATTTCTTCTTATCCTCTTCGCCTGCTACGTTGGTTAACAACAAAACAAGAAACACACGAGTTTGACGCATATACGCCATCAAAGCACCAAAGCCCCCTTCTTCGCTTCTACGTCTTCTATTATACAATACACACAACTCTTTATTATAACATCCTCTCTCCACCCATGAAAAATATGTTCTAACATAAAAAATATGATTTACTCAAACATATCAAATTGAGATTTGTTACAAAATGTTGAAAACATATATTTGTTTGAACCCAAACATATTATGTTTGGATCCAAACATATATTTGTTTGCAACCGGTCCCAAACATATATTTGTTTGGATCCAAACATATTTCTAACATAAATTTTTCTGAGTATAGCGAATACGACGAAGGCACCGCAGAAGAAAATGGTATTGAATGTATATCGCCCAGCCAAGATGAGATAAGGCTTAACAGCTGTTCAAAACCGAAGGCGACACGCTGAAAAGGTGTAGTTAGCACCATCTGGCAGGAAGATCCTATGTCCCGTCCCCAAGAAAGGAGACAAAACTATGTGCTCCATCTAAAGGGATATAAATATGTCCCTTATTGTTATGGGTGACGTAGGGGATGAAAGATACCAAGAAATGGTCCTGACCGATTTGAATCACCACCTTGCAGCAACCATGTTCCACTCAACTGGCCCAATTGCTTAATCAAAGCATTTCTCGCCCCGATAACATATCAGCACAATGGCAAAGTATTGCCCACTGCATGCAAACAGCCGCAAAATCCATACTTGGATATCAGAGACCTCCACCAAAGAATCCATGGCATGACCAGAAGTGTCGTGCTTCTACCGAAGAGAAATGCGGCATATAGAGCTACTCTACGTTCAGTACCAACGCGTAGCGCACAAGAGCGGTATCGGGAGGAAAGGAGAGAGGAGAAACGTCTGTTCAGCAGGAAAAGGAGAAAGATGGAAAGGCCGAAAATTTTACCAGAGAATGAAACATCACATCCTCCCGAAGAGACCAGCAAGGTAATTTGGTAACTGATACAGATAGGATATGAAAAATGCATTCTTCCAAACTGTCCCAATACTAGCGAAGGAGATACCACATATACAATCCCAAAAGATGGTATTGGATGTGTAGCGCACGGCCAAGATGAGGTAACGACACCAAAAAACCGGCTGAAGAATAAAAAGGAAGCAGGAGCAGATGGCCTACCAGCCGATCTGTTCAAAACCGGAGGCGACAAGCTGAAAAGGTGTGTGCGTCAGCTAGTTAGCACCTTCTGATAGGAAGAACGCGTACCTGACGATTGGAACCTAAGCATCCTGTGTCCCGTCCACTAGAAATGAGATAATACTGTGTGCTTAATAGGGGCGTAAGTCTTCTCCCTATTGCATAGAATATAGTGTCAGGGATATTGTGCGAACGACTAAAGTCTATGGCCAACGATATAATTGGACCATACCAATGCGGCTTTAGACCTGGCAAGTCCACCATTAACCATATATTTACCCTGTAGCAAATCCTGGAAAAGACCCATGAAATGCAGATCGTAACTTATCATATTTTTGTTTACCATATTTTTATATAGCAACAGTCGACAGCCCCTTACATTCAAAGGTGGTCCACACACTCCACCAAGGAATCCATGGCATGACCAGAAGTGTCGTGCTGCTACCGAAGAGAAAAATGCGGCATATAGGGCTACTTTACAATCAGTAGCAACGCGTAGCGCACGCGAGAGGTATCGGGAGAAAAGGAGAGAGGAGAAACGTCTTTTCCGCAGGAAAAAGAGAGAGATGGAAAAGCGGGAGTGTGAATGAAGTCCGAAAATTCTACCAAAGAGTGAAACATCAAACTGATGGCTTTGGCACATCCTCCTGTAGCTACCAGCAAGGTAATTTGGTAACTGATACAGATAGTGTGCTAAGGATATGGAAAGAGCATTTTTCTAAACTGTTGGTATCCAATAGTAGCGAAGTTGACGAAGATACCACAGATCCAATCCCAGAAGATGGTATTGAATGTATACCACCCATCCCAGAAGATGGTATTGAATGTATACCACCCGACCAAGAGGAGGTAAAGACAGCAATAAACCGGCTGAAGAATAATAAGGCAGCAGAAGCTGATGGCCTACCAGCCGAGCTGTTTAAAACCGGAGGCGACACTCTGATAAGGTGTATGCATCAGCTAGTTAGCTCCACCTGGCTGGAAGCTCCATCTGACGATTGGAACCTGAGCATGCTGTGTCCCGTCCACAAGAAAGGAGATAAGACTTTATGCTCCAACTGTAGAGCATAAATCTTCTCCCTATCGCCTACAAGATAGTGTCAGGGGTATTGTGCGAACGACTAAAGCCCATGGTCAACGAAATAATTGGACCTTACCAATGCGGCTTTATACCTGGAAAGTCCACCATCGACCAGATATTAACCCTGTGGCAAATCCTGGAGAAGACCCAAGGGATGCAGATCGACACCTAAGACCTTTTTGTCGATTATAAAATAGCCTTCGACAGCCCGCTACGTTCAAAGGTATTCCAAGCCATGTCTGCATTTGCTATCCCAGCAAAGCTCATTCGGCTTTGTAAAATGAATTTAACTGACACTCGATCCTCAGTTAAAATAGAAAGGAACCGCTCCGAAGAGTTTTATACCAAAAGTGGTTTCAGGTATGGAGATAGCCTTTCGTGTGATTTATTCAACATGCTGCTGTAAAAGGTTATACGAGAGGCAAACGTTAAAAGAAGTGGCACAATCTACACCAATAGCCACATGTTACTTGCTTATGCTGATGATATAGAAATCATGGGACGATCAGTAAAAGAAGTAACCGATACCCTTATGAAGGTCGAAGGAGAATCTGCTGAAGTGGGTATGGAGATGTAGCGATTGCGTTGGCTAGGCCATATAATAAGAATGAGCGACGAAGAACCCGCTAAAAAAGCGTATTAATACGGGCCACATGGCGGTGCACGCAGAATTGGCAGGCCAAAGAATAGATGGCGCAAACAAATGGATGAAGAGATGACAAAGCACGGTAGTCCAGAAAGCGAAGCACTTAACAGAGAGAATTGGAGATCTTTTCTTAGTTCGGTCTATGGAACAAATGTTCTGTAATGTGCCAGCTAATTAAGTAGGTAATATTTCTAAACAATAGTGTTCGAAATTTTTTATGAAACTTGGTGTCAATGGATTTAGCACAAAGGTGCGACAGATTTCGAAGTCCTTTCTATGTCTGGATTCAAGAATAAATGTCCTGTTAAATCTAAATAAAGAAACACTATTTCAACTGCTTCCAACTTTACCGTTTGCTGTACATTTCTAAATAACTTAACTCATGGTAAGTGATTACACTTTGTGTTATGCAACAGGTTGCCTATAAAGGATACCGTTGACTTCAGATACCTTCATTTATCTTTTGCCATCATTACTGCTACATTCTATGAAAAGAAGCCAAATGAAGAGACCTAACGTCAGGAGTACAGGTATCAGTGCAGTAAACTGTTCACAAAAGTGATTTTGAGTTTGGTCTGCCATAGACAATATAAATCACAGTCACAAGTGTGTCTGTGTGTGTTGTAAAGCTTGGGTAAATTGTCTGTGATGCACATTTTCCTAAGGCATTTTAGGTCAAACTAACAACTTATATTTTAAGGCAAAAACATTTTCAACACAAGAGCAATGCTTGTGATGAGCTTAAAGTCATGCTTGCCAAGATGCAGGTTAAATCTTTTCTCCACCACATCCCAAAGAATGTCTGTAAATTGCACTAAAAAATTCTGTAAAATTTGTGGTGATTTATTTTTTCGGCTCTAAAAAAATTACACAACTTTGACAATAAATGACAGGGTCCAAAAACTTAAAACTGTCATCCTAGTGCAGATAAAAAAGACAACAACAACACTGACACCATCAACTTTTATGTGTCTACATCATTCACTTTTGGTATCCTGATGATTTCCTACACTTCTATGTAATATCAACCATTTTGAAAAGCATCTGTGATAATGTGAGTGTAAGAGAGCTTGTGTGTGTATGTGTACCACTGGTGCACGTCAATGTTTATTTTAGTTAGGTAAACATTTTTCTGCCACAATACCTTTTTGCGTTACATCGTTATTGCCTTTTTTGGTTTGTGTGGTTTCTTGAAAACTTCAAATAGATTTTGCTATGTCCCATATACATACATAGATATTTCTTTATAATCTTCTCTATGTTGCTATCTTCTATAAAACTCTCTAGTTTCTTTATATGCATGTATGAATGTTTTAACTTGAACACCCTCCCAAACAAATGTTTACTATTGCACACACAATAATGGTCGATTATTTTTCCTAACTTTTAGAGACAAATTGCGTGCTAAATTTTTGTGGATGTGTGCTATGTGCCTATGTATATTCAAAAATATTTTCTGATGCCTGTTGCAATTTTCTTATCAATTTAAATTGCTTCAAATCCAATTTGAAACAATTTGCATGATATCTTCCATAATACTTTTTCTTGCAATGAATCTTTGACTTTCGCCTAATAACTTTATCATCTTTAAAATTTCGTTTTCAATTAAGTTTTATTTTATTTATATTCCATTGCCAAACTCTCTTGGGGTGAAAGTATCTTTGAATATAAACTAAAATCAATTTCAATAGTTTTATAGAAAATAGTTGACATTTTGTTTATTTAATAAACATCAACTGAAAGGTGTTACAAACAAAATTTGCTGGAGTAGAAGGATATTCAAACAAGCCAATGCTACACACCTATGGCTTTAATGATACATCACACTTTCTTACTCCGTTGGCCTGTTTTTCGATCTCGACTTCCACTTGTTTACTCCAACGAAACCTTGACCTTCCAGTTCGGAAAGTAACGCCATGCGTCCCGTATTTACCCAGCAAAATTTTATGGAAGTGGTTCCATGAGATGCCATGATTTCACTGGTCCTTTTGCATTGGTTCAAATGAAGTCGTGAAAGATCCGATCTTTTCATAAGCATTTGAACCCATTCCATCGATCCAATAGAAATGAATTTTTACACATGTTTATGGGGAATTCCAAGTGAAATCGGACAGTTCGGAGAAAAGTAATTTTTGATTTCAATTGTTTTTGGTTCAATTTATGCTCCTAGCCAACAGAACATTTTAGTATATTTTAAAATTATTTTTTGACCAACGGTACAGAGATATTGAAATAATCGCATTTTTAAAGAACTATGTATGTTCAAATAAATACTCATAACTTCTTTAATATTGGTCCAAATGGGACCATCTTTTTTTTTGATTTGTTTGTTTTTTTTTTCAGCTATCGAAAGGGATATTTAAAAGAAAAATGCACAGTGGGCTTCAATGCAATTTTCGGGATTTAATATTTAAAAAAAATTTTAAACATGATTGCAACCTTCGATTTTTTCAAAAAAAATTATAGTAAACTACGTTCAATTACAAAATTTTTAAGCCCTATGTGGTAATGGGATTCGGAGGATTACTATTTTTTCTGAATTTTTTAAAATTTGTCAATACAATTTTTATACCCTCCACCATAGTATGGAGGGTATATTAAGTTTGTTATTCTGTTTGTAACACATCGAACTAATCATTTGCGACCCTATAAAGTATATATATTCTTGATCAGGATAAAATTCTAAGACGATCTAGCCATGTCCGTCTGTCCGTCAGTCTGTCCGTCTGTCTGTCCGTCTGTTGTAATCACTCTAGCGTCCGCAATAATTGAGATAGAGTGCTGAAATTTTGCACCCGAGGGTCTTTTTTCCATAGGCAGGTCAAGTTCGAAGATGGGCTATATCGGCCGACTTTTTGGTATAGCCCCCATATAACGGTACCTCCGGATTTGAGGTATTTTGACGTTCTTCGTCACATTTGCAGACCGAATTAGCTATAATTTGGCACTTAGGGTTCCTAGTGATCAACAAACTTATATCCCAACGGATATGGGCATAGGTCCATGTTTTGGTATAGTCCCCATATAACGGTACCTCCCGATTTTCGGTATTTTGTGAATTTTAGCCACAATTTTTAACCGAACTATCTGCAATTTGACATTTGAGGTTCTTAGTGGTCATGAAACATCTCCACGAAACATCGTCAACATAGGTCCATGTTTTGGTATAGCCCCCATATAACGGTACCTACAGATTTTCGGTATTTTGAGAATTTTAGCTACAATTTTTAACCGAACTAGCTTTAATTTGCCATTTGAGGCTCTCAGTGGTCATGAAACAGCCCCACCAAACATCGTCAACATAGGTCCATGTTTTGGTATAGCCCCCATATAACGGTACCTCCCAATTTTCGGTATTTTGAGAATTTTAGCTACAGTTTTTAACCGAAATAACCGTAATTTGACATTTGAAGTTCTCAGTGGTCATAAAACATCTCCAACGAAACATCGTCAACATAGGTCCATGTTTTGGTATAGCCCCCATATAACGGTATCTCCCGATTTTCGGTATTTTGAGAATTTTAGCTGCAATTTTTAGCCGAACTAGCTGTAATGATCGGTATTTTGAGAATTTTAGCTACAATTTTGTCTATTCAAAAATAATCGTCAATATAGGTCCATGTTTTGGTATATCCCCCCCATATAACTGTACCTCCCGATTTTCGGGAATTTTCAGTGGTCACGAAATTTCTTCACTAAAATTCGTCAACATGGGTCCATTTTTGAGGGGTCTACATTGTTTTGATGAAACTACCCTCAGTTTGACTCTTGAAGTTCCCTGCAGCTATAAAACTGTTCGGCCAAAAAATTTAAAGATATGTTGACTCTTTGATATAGCCCCGTAGGTGGTACCTTTCACCTAGCTGAACACATTTTTTTAGATTAGATTAGATAACACTGTGCAACAAAATGGAGGTGAAAATCTGGGGCACGGAAAATTACTCTTGGGGAAGAAAGGCCTAGGTGAGTATATTATGAACCCCGAAGGACAGATCCGCCGCGAGTCGAACTTCCGCGTTATGGTGTGATTCAATTTTTGTTAGAAACCCTGTGGGCCATCAGGAATTAGCGTTATATCTTTGTTCACTGTTGCTTAAGTGCTCTTCAAAAACAACAAACAAAGATATAATGCTAATTCATGATAGCTTACAGGGTCTCTTGCAGAAACTTCATCACGCCATAACGCGGAAGTTCGACTCACGGCGCATCTGTCCTTCGGGGTTTTTAATATGCACACACCAAGGGCTTTCATCTCCAAAAGGAATTATCTCTGCCCCAACATTTGTGTTCACAGTGTAATTTAAGCAATAGTGGGAGACAGTAGGAGTCTATCGATTGTCGAAAAGTTGTTCCACCTAAAATTGTAAAAGGACCCTTATTATTCAATTTTAATTAAGACTATTTTATGGTGGAGGGTAGAAAAAGTTCGGCCCGGCCGAACTTAACGACTTTTTACTTGTTCCTTAATACCTTTGTCCAAAATTTGTATTTCCTGTATTTTTGAAGCTAAGAGTACATAAAAATAGAAAAAAGATCCACAGTGGAATTTTGAGAGCACTTTCAAATGCTATAAAATTTTTTTTAACAAGTATAATTAGCGGAAAAAATTGATTATAAGTTATTGTGACGCACGCTACAAAAAGTGGAAGTAGCTTCCGACCTTGTGCTATGTTTTCATAATTTTTAGCAAATTTTGCATAATAAAGCACACAAAATGAAAATTTTAAAAGAAAGATGAATACAAGAGAATTCTAAAACAATTAATTTTTAGGCAAACAATTTTGTATTTTTTTTCCAAAATCAGCGAACCTAATGTGACGCACGCTACGTGATGCACGCTACATTTTTTCCAGTATATAGTAAATAAAAACCAGTGTATTTATTTTAACGAAACAATGTATATTTCTTGTAAATAACGTTATTTAAGTCATATTTTATGTTCATAAATAAGTTTATCAATGCGTATATGTTTATAAATAAATTTTATTATCTGACGTTAGTGCGATTTTGAGCGCATTTTTGTTATATGGCGAAAAATAATGTTTGCTTTTAATTCCGGGAATGCTCTTAACGTTAGCCCATCTCTCCGAAAGAATTCCAGCTGATTTGTGTATATAACTACTGCTTATATATAAAATAAAAATACCATTTGTATTCATTTTTGCCAATTTAAAAAAATCATGGGCATTATTAAGAACAATATTCTGAGCTTTTACCATTTTCCGATTTTTTTTCTTTACGACAGCTCCGATTCCGTCTACTGCACCCTTTCCGTGAGCAGTTGCAAAAAATTCCACTCAAATTTTTCTTTGAAAAAGCGTATACTACTTAAAATGAATTTGTTTTTAAATTGACTTGCACATCCATCAGAAAATAAACATAACTTTGAAATATCATTTCATTTTTTAAGTTTCTTAACAATTAACTGAACTCAAATCGGTACGAAAACAGAATAAAACAAAAATAGAATACAAGAGAAAGTGAAAACAGAATTAAAAGGCAACATTTTTGTTTTTATTTTTTGGGAGAACTCAAATCGTGACGAACGCTACAGAAATTAATGCACTGTAATTTTTTTATTTTTTATTATTGTAGACTTTTTTTTCTATTTCCTTTAAAGCAGGATATTAATTTAATTTAAATTTATAGATGAATTAAAAAAAAAAAGAAATTTCTGCCCACAGTATAAAAAAAACATAATTTTTCGTGACGAACGCTACACCACTTGGATCTGTCTTTTCATACCTAATTTCACTTTTTCCAAAATAGTAAAAGATAATATTTTCTGTCAAAATCTAAGAAAATTGAGTGAATAACAATATAGCTTTTGAGTTTACCACTTATGTTAACACTAAAGTAATAATATGAACATGTAAAAAATTTACAATTTTTGTATAAAATTAAAAAACCTGAGGTAGGGTAGAATTTTGTAATAATTTTTGTGTTAATAATGATAGAAAAAAAAAGTTTTTAACATATTTCTAAAATTAGATATCCAGTCTAATCTTCTGTGAAAAAATAAATTAATTTGGATAAAATAAAAAAATTTTGGCTGGTAGACTGTTTCTGGGATTTGCCCATGTTTGAGATAAATTCATAAATATAAAATCAAAACAAATATTTATAAATGCAACTTTTAATTTTTTTAATAAAATAAAAAATTTAGGACAAAGGTATAAAGGAAAAATTGTATTGACAAATTTTAAAAAATTCAGAAAAAATAGTAATCGTCCGAATCCCATTACCACATAGGGCTTAAAAATTTTGTAATTGAACGTAGTTTAACATAAATTTTTTTTTGAAAAAATCGAAGGGTGCAATCATGTTTAAAAATTTATTTTAAATATTAAATCCCGAAAATTGCATTAAAGCCCATAGCTGATAAAAAAACAAACAAATCAAAAAAAGATGGTTCCATTTGGACCAATATTAAAGAAGTTATGAGTATTTCTTTGCATGTAGTTTTTTACAGAATTTGACTTTTTGAAGGCGCGATATCTCTGGAACCGTTAGTCAAACAAGTAAAAAAGCCTGAATATATTGAAACTTTTTTTCCCCAAAAAACGTATGTATTTAGGGGGTTTTAAAAATTTTGGGCGTTTGAACCGAAAATGAAAAAATGTTGATTATGATTAAAGACCAAGCGTTTTGCGGAGGAGATACAAAAAGGAATGGATCGACATTGACCATTATGAAAGTGGATCTCCAGCCACTACATATGGTGCCATAGGGGGTTTTTACACCCTTCGGGCTGTTTGCTCAAGAAGTATGGACTTGCCCCTGAAACAACTTTTACCATCGCAATTGAGGCAGCGAATGCAAGTTGCTTCAACAAAAATCAAAGTGATTCGAAAGCAGGTCTTAAAGTGAACATGTATCCGAAATTTTGTGTGGGAGGTACCGGATGGAGTGGACAAATATAGTCCATATTTGAACCTGATCTATATCTGGTAGATATATTAGGATGTGTAAAGTATGGTCCAATTCGGCCACTCTCTTCGAGAGTTATCGTACGCACAATTTTCCCGAACATTTTTGAACTTTTGTGGGGAGGTACCTGAAGGAGTGGACCGATATGGCTTGTCTTCGAACTTAAGCTATGTTTGGACAAAATATTACTAAGGCCAAACTTTGGACCGAATCGGCAGACCTGTTCGAGAGTTATTTTGCCCTCCAATCTCCTCACACGGTGTCATAGGGGGTTTTTTGCAACTTTCCGGCTATTTTCTCAGGAAGTATGGACTTGCCCCTGATGAAACTTATACCGTCGTATGGAGGGCAGTGAATACAAGTAGCTAAAGCAAAAATCAAAGCGATTCGAGAGATGGTCCTAAACTGAACTTTTCCAAATTTTTGTGTGGGAGGTACCTGACGGAGTGGACCGATTGAGTCCATACTAAAACCTGATCTAAGTCTGGTACACGCTCCACGATGGGCAAAGTATGGACCAAATCGGTTACTCCCTTCAAGAGTTATCGTGCGCACAAATTTTCCGAACATTTCCGAACTTTTGTGGGGGAGGTACCGGAAGGAGTGGACCGATATAGCTCATCTTCGAACTTAAACTAAGTTTTGGCAAAATATTACGAAAGCCAAAATTTGAACCGAATCGGTTCATCCCTTCGAGAGTTATCGTGCGCTCCAGCCAGCCAGACAGACAGACAGACGGACATTGCTCAATCGACTCCAAAGTGTCTGAAACACATTTCGTCCAAACATACTTGGGGTCTAAAAACATTATTTCGATGAGGCACATTTTGCCCGTATGAAAGTGTATATACCCTTCATAGCCTAAAGGCTGAGGGTATAAAAATTTGAAAATATACTAAATTGTTTTGTTAATCAGCAGCATCGCCACAGTAAAAAATAAAGGAAATCAAAAACCTCATTTTGAAAAAGTGTCCGATTTCACTCAGAAATCCCCATATATTCTTTTATTTATCTAAATATGTACGTTTAAAGCAATGTAAGATTTATTATGCTAGGAAGTCCCAATCATTGAGCTAAAAGTAGAGTCGGACTGCACTCTTTGGTATTAGTCGTGTTCCTTTAAGTGCCTGAGGTTACCAGTTTTTACCCGCAAAGTGTTTCCTTACTTTTAAAAGCATACAATTTATATGAGAGCAGTTCACCACTTTTACCACTATTGCAACAATTACCATTTTTAAAAGTAAGGGAACAGACCAATTATAAAAGTTTCCTTGCCTGCTCTAGAGAACCCTGCTCAACAAGTCCATTTGTAGATCCCTACAAAACAACAAACATTTCCAAAAAGTTTTAAAATAAAATTCATGAAATAGTAATCTGCAGTTGGAGTAAATGTCGAAATCTGCACTGCACTGATGGGAAGAAAAATCCGTTTGTAAGATGAATCAAAACCTGTTGCGGAGGAAGTAAACTCTGTTGCGTGCAGCGGCGGTGTTTAGACTGCAACAGCTGGGACGGCCGGAAGTCAAGTTTCTCACTTAAATTTACAACCTGTCGCTCAAACACATCGTTCCCGAAGTCTGCAAAATAGGCCAGCTACTGAAGCCCGAAAAGGATGCCAGCAAAGGTGAATCTTACAAACCGATTTCGCTTTTGTCGACCGTAGCAAGGACCCTTGTGGCTATAGTTCTTCCAGCATCAGAAATAACTTTCCAGTTGCCGATCAATAGCATAGGATCCGTAAAGTACAGTACACATTGTCAGTTTTGAATGACGATTTTTTGCAATTATCGATAACTGTCCAACCGTCCAGCAACCACAAAACATTTTGTGGTTGCATGATGAATGACAAAAATGAACGGCCACACTAGCAAGCAACAACAAAGCTGTCATTCAAAACTGACAATGTGTACCCAGCTTAAGCAGCACAACAACTGCGCTGAAGGCCATCTCCATCTCCATATTAGCAGAGGACTCACTCAGAGCAAACCATGCTCATAATCTGGAAAGAGAAGTCTAACGTTAAAAGAGAGAAACTCTCGATCAACAAGTAGATTTCACACGAATGCAGTCGCAGATGCAGTAAACAGTTATCGTGTGAATGCGGTCCTTGGAGAACATCTACCATCTATCGCAGCTGAGAAGCGCCAGCTGTCAGGACAAACCAGAGTAGTTTTGGGTCAATACGATCGAGATGGTGCAGCCGTGAAAATTCCTATAGGGCAAGTACTGATGACACCGTGGAAAACATCTGCCCAGCATACAGCACAGGCCCCCACGACACACTGCTCCTTTTCAATTGCCCTACCAATCCTGCTAAGAAACTTAAGTTTGCAGCTTTGTGGTTACAAACCATATAAATAGCGAAATAGCCACATTCTTACGACTGATAGACCCAGAGTCAGATTAAGCAGAAAAATGAGAATACAAACATATTAACTGCTGTTACAACAACGAGAACAAACTGCAATTATAGTTGTAAACTTTATGATGATAAATAAATTCTAGTTATTTCATTAATTCCTTTGAATTAATAAAATAAAAAAAATTAAAATCATTTTTCGCTACAGCATTTTCCATTTTCCGAACAAGACGTGAATTACATGCCAAAGGATTGGTATAGATGCCATGCCAAAGGATTGGTATAGATGCCATGCCAAAGAATTGTTGAAGATGCCATTCCATCGAGTTAGTAAAGATGACATACTTAGGATCTGAAAATGAATTGCATCTTTTGGGGGTCACGCTCTTGTAAAAAGAATGAGTGAAGATGCTGAAAAAATGACATTCCATTTCACTTACACCCATTCTTGAATAGCATCTTTGGCATCGAACATTTTGTTGGGTATACGCTATTCAAACGGGTTCAGCATCGCTCATTTTTATGGCATGACGTAACCAGCGCAGACGTTGCATCTCGATACGTTTAACTATATTGATGTTGTTGTATAGCCGTTACAGCTCGTGGGCATTCGACGTCGATACTCACCGTCAACGCATATTTACTAGGGTTATGACTTTTTTAAAACCTCGTATCCCTCTATGATATTTTGATGAGTTTTTACCTAAGATTACAAAAAAGCACAAAATATTTTTTAATTTTTTTTTTTTTTTGAAAAATTTTTGAAGTCACTGTAAGTTGATATTTATATGAAATCAAAGTATAGGGGCACACAACATAACCAACATGATATAATTGTTTGTTTCTCACTAATCTTATCCTCATATTATTTTATATATATCGTTTATATTATATATAACTTTATTTCATATATCATTAAAACTAAAAGTGGTTTGTGCGCGACCTATTTCAATATTTAAATAGTATAAAAGTTATCTTAGACATAAATAGGCATTCATTCGTGCAACAGGAAATAATTTTTTGAAAACAAAAAATTTTAGCTTCGTATACTCCTAGCAAAATGTTCAATGCCAAAGATGTCATTCAATCATGGGTGCAAGTGATCTGGCATGTCATCTTTTTAGCATCTTCATCGATGAATTTTATATGAGCGTGGACCCCAAAAGATGCTATTCATTTTTGGATCCAAAGCATGTCATTTACACCAATGCTTTAACACGTCATTTTCACCAATGCTTTGGCATGCATTGCTGCCAGATTTGACGATTTATCGTCATTTTGACGATTTTTTGGTCAAAAAGTGATAAATGACGATTTATCATTTGCCCAAAAAATGACGATTTTTGGTTATTTTCCTAATTAAGTCATATTTAATTTTGTAAAACCCGATTTTCTAAAAACTGCTCAAATATTCTTAGTTGATTTTAATAATTAATTCGTAGACTATAATTAAATATATTTATGTATATTCACAAAGGAATTGTTAACAAAAAACAAAAAAGGATTCAAGTGAAACAAGCGAAATATACAATACAAAAATCTATTATTTTTGCATTTTTTGGAAAATTTTTGAAGGAAATTTGGTAAAAATTTCAATAATAGTAGACTCTTGCATGTTCTGGATCGGAGCAATTAACTGAAAGTTTTAAAATTGAAATAAATGTGATTGTGAAAGCAATTTTATTAGTTTTTCGAAATCTTTAAAAAATTTTCACATTTCGTAAACATGGAGGAAAAACAAAAAATGGATTCAAAATTTCGTGTATTCAGATTTTTGGATATTACGGATATTTTTTCGCTTTTAGAATGCAATATTCGGTTTGAAACGTGGTGATGTCTCATATGCATTTCCTATAAGAACAACATTTGTAAAGAAAATCACCAAAAATACCCCTTACAAAACCCCTGACTAACCCTTTATTTTAAGAAGGGCATGTCGCGCGAAATTTGTGGTTATTTTTGACCACTAAAATGAGTAGTTAAATAAGTAGTCACGACTTTAAGCGACTACTTTTTTAACTACTTATTTCAGTGTTCAAATAATAACTACTTATTTGGCGCGACATCGTTTGAACCAATGCAAAAGATGCCATGAAATCACGTCATGGCATGGAACCCCTTACTTTAAATTTTGCTGGGATTTTTTCAAAAAAAAAAAAAAACAAAATTCAGCATTTATGCTAACGATATATAATATACCGTTATATACACTTTCATAGGGTAAACAAGTATGAAAAGCGTTAAGTTCGGTCGTGCCGAACTTTTTATACCCTCCACCACAAATTTCAGCCATTTCGGTGGATTAATGGGCCACAACCTTCAAAATACCGAAATTCGGAAGGTACCGTTCTATGAGGGCTATATGATGGCGTGGGCCTATACCTAAAAATTTCTGGGGGAAAGTATTATACGCCTAAAGAAGACTAAATATCAAATTTCAGCCATCTCGGTGTGATAATGAGGCTAAAACGTTCAAAATATCGAAAATCGGGAGATATTGTATTATGGGGGGCTATATCAACACGTGGACCTATATAAACATTTTATGGTAGAAATGTTTCTTAGCCTCTGGAAACACAAAATACAAAGTTACAACCGATTCTTCGGTCAAATGGGTCTAATACATTCAAAATATATTCAAATGACGCGTACTTTATAAGTGGCCTTATGTGGGGGCTATACCAAAACGTGAACCTATATAACCCAACTTTGGTAGGAATGTTTTCTGGCCTCTGAAGACACAAAATACCAAATTACAACCAATTCTGTGGTCAAATGGGTCTAATACATTCAAAATATATTAAAATGACGCGTACTTTATATGGGGCCTTATATGGGGGCTATACCAAAACGTGGACCTATATAACCCAACTTTGGTAGGAATATTTTTTGGCCTCTTGAGACACAAAGTACCAAATTACAACCAATTCGGTGGTAAAATGGGCCAAATATCTTAAAAATTCCTTAAAACGACGACGCGTCACGCGTCATTTTGTATGGGGGCTATACGAAAGCGTGTACCTACATAGCCCGCTTTCAATACCAAAAGTCCTACGTAAAAATAACATATTTTCCCAAAATTTCATCAACCTACGTCAATCCGTTCGGACGCTAGAGTGATTTCCACAGACGGACAGACGGACAGACGGACGGACATGGCTATATCGATGTAGAATTGCACGCTGATCAAGAATATATATAGTTTGTGGGGTCTACAATGATTATTTCGAGTAGTTACAAACGTAGTGACAAACTTAATATACCCCCATCCTATGGTGGAGGGTATAAAAATGTAACTCAACGAAATGTGGTTTTAGGCCCCAAGTATGTTTGGACGAAATGTGTTTCAGACAATTTGGAGTTGAGTTAGCCATGCACATCCGTTTGTCTGTCTGTCTGGCTGGCTGGCTGGAGCGCACGATAACTCTCGAACCGATCAACCGATTCGGTCCAAAATTTGGCTTTCGTAATATTTTGTACAAACTTAGGTTCGAAGATGGGTTATATCGATAACACTTAAAGGAAGTAACCGATTTGGCCCATACTTTGCACATCGTGAAATTTCTACCAGTCTTAGATGAGGTTCCAATATGGACTCAATTGGTCCACTTCTTCGGGTACCTCCCACACAATAGTGCGAGAAAGTTCAGTTTAGGTTCGCATTTATTTTTGTTGTAACAACTTGTATTCACTGCCCCCCATACGAAGGTACAATTTCATCAGGGGCAAGCCCATACATCCTGAGAAAATAGCCTGAAAGGGACAAAAAACCTCGATGACACCGTGAGTAGTGGTTGGAGAGCAAGATAACTCTTAAACGGATATGCCGATTCGGTCCAAAATGTGGCTTTCGTAATATTTTGTACAAACTTAGTATAAGTTGGAAGATAAGCTATATCGGTCCACTCCTTCAGGTACCTGCCCCACAAAAGCTCAAAAATGTTCGGAAAATTTGTGCTCACGATAACTCCTGAAGGGAAGATGAGACAGATCCCATCTTTTAATCAGCATTTGAACCCATTCCATCGATCCAATAAAGATGATGTTTGTGTTTTTTTATTTACACACGTTTATTTTTTACAAAGGTTTTTCTTATAAAATTGAAAGAAGTAAAGGAGTCCAGTTGGAGTCCATGTCGAAATCTGAACTGGTGTTGGGAAATAATAGAAAAAACATTTTGTAAGATGAAACAAAATCAAAATGCGGAGAGCGGAGGAAGTAAACTCTGCTGCGGTACAGCGACGGTAATAAATAGAAAGTGTTTATATATTTTTTTGCTGATTAGTTGTGATTATTTTATGTATTCGTTTGAATTAATAAAGAGTTTTGTTTGTCATGAAAATCATATTTAAATACAGCATTTTTAATTTTCCAAACAAGCCACGAAAATGTCGTGCCAAATCATTGGTGAAAATGACATGTCAATGCATTGGGTACAATTGCATGTCAAATCATTGGTGAAATGATATGTCAACGCATTGGTTAAAATGACATGCTAAGGATCCAATAAGGAACGTCTTCTTTTGGGGGCCACGCCCATATAAAATTCATGAGTGAAAATGTCAAAAAGATGACATGCCAGATCACTTGCACCCATGCTGGGTGTATTAATTAAAGTATTTCATTGCATCATGAAGAGGTTTCATTGCATCAATGAAGAAATTCCATTGCATCAACGAAGAAGTTTTATTGCATTAATGAAAAAGTTTCATTGCATCAATGAAGACGTTTCATTGGATTAATGAACAATTTCGTTACTTTTACTTTAATGGAACTCAATGAAATTTTTTCGTTTATTCAATGAAGCACTACGTTGGTTTAAAATCAATGACAAATTTCATTGATGAACTTAAGATTTCGTTTATATTATGAAGCTTTTTCTTTCAGTGTATGGTCTTTTATAACATATCTTTGAACAAAAATATGGTTATTGTCGAACTACATTTCTTCGATCTTTTCCTTGTTTTACCGCAGGGTAAATATCAAGTTGATGGTGGAATTGCCAGGTCTAAAGAAGCATTGGTATGACCCAATTATTTCGTTGATCATAGTCTTTAGTCATTAGCGCAATATACCTGACACTATCTTATAAGCAATTGGTAGCAGACTTATGCCTCTATAATTAGAGTACACAGTCTTATCTCCATTCATGTAGACGGGGTGCACGATGCTCAGGTTCTAAGCTTGGGTATGCTTGTTGTTGTCTATTCTGTCGGTTTATTGAACCCGGCGGTATGCGTTCAATATCATCTTCTGGGATTGGATATGTGGTATCTTCGTCGTCTTCGATAGTATTGGATACCAACTGTTTGGAGAAATGCACTTTCCACATGCGGAGCATACTATCTGTATCAGTTACCAAATTATGTTGCGAGTCTTTACAGGAATATGTGCCTGTACCGAGGTCATCAGTTTGATGTTTCACTCTTTGGTATAATTTTCGGACTTCATTCTGGCTCCGGTACATGCCGATTTTTTCACACTCACGCTTTTCCATTTCTCTCTCTTTTTCTTGCGGAAAAGACGTTTCTTCTCTCTCTGTTTCTGCAGATATCTCTGTCATGTTCAACGCGCATTTTTCTCTATGGTAACAGCACGACACTCCTGGTAATACCTTGAGTTCCTTGGTAGAAGTATCTGGTGTCTGGTTTGCATAGAGTCGGGCAATACTTTGCGGAACGAGTAGTGCTTTAATTAAGCAATTGTGCCATTTGAGTGGAATGAGCTGTGGATTTCGGTTGTGATCGATAGCGTATAGTCTTCTATGCGATTCGTGCCTATATATTTAAGCTAGCAGGAGCAGTTAAGTATTAGATCTTTGCATGTTCGAAATTTGAAACTCGCCGTAGCTCTGACATTCGAAGTCAAAGATCCTTCCTCGTTGTTTGAAACTAGACATTGAGAAACTAGTTAATGTCTAAAGCGGTCTTAGAAATGTTTTTGATTGTAAATCAGAATTGACTTAGCCCTTTGCACAGTTGACAGTTTGGGCAGTAGTACCTTATTTCCGAGTGCTTGCCTCCCGACAAGACCGTACGGCAGAGTCACCAGCATTTTTTGAAGAACAACGGTCCTGAATTCTACGAAGGTTTTAAACCTCCGGAGAAGGTTCCAATGTAACTTCCTCCAAAAATGGTGGCTGGACTTCGAAAATTTTTAATTTTACACCATCGCCATTAATTTTAGTTGACCGAAGCACACAAGAATTTCATTTTTAAGCAGAAGCCATGGTGGAGGCGATGGAACACAACCGCCCTCCCACACGCAGGGTACTTCTGTTAATACATAGTTTTCTCCGCGGAATTATTTCTATACGCGACTCGGTAATCTAGGATATTCCTGTGTTGCTGAGAACGGTATGGATGGATTCAACCTTTACATTATTGAAGGCCTCTCTATATTTGGAAAGGTAACGAGCATTCTTTATTTATGTTGTTCCGTTCCTGTCGTGTAGCCTGTTATTTAAATCCGTATTTAAAGCTTAAAGCTTTATGAAGCAAAAAATTTAGCGATATATTTTTGCACCCGAGTGTAATAGAATAGATGAAAATCATCTTTGAAAAGTTTTCGAGTTAAAATAAGAAATGCATCTATCTCGTTGTGAAAAAAAATATAAGTCCAGCTTTCGAACTCTACAAATGCCATCTTTAAGCGGTCAGTCAATTTTAAATGACAGTCTTTATCGAATTCCGACTGTCCAACAAACAAAATGTACGTAGATGAGAGACAAACAGAGACACCTTCAAGCAAATAACATTTGAGCAAAACTTCATTCAAAACTGGTAATGTGTACCCAGCTTTATCCTGCTACATTACTGCAAACTCGATAACCACAGAGCTGTTTTTGCGGTACTTAAGTGGGATTGGGTTAGATTTATTGCTGAAGGTTGTATATCTTAAGCAGTCAGTCTCACGGTATCCAAACCTAGTTTTGGAACATCTTGACGATTTTCCAAATTTTATTGACGATTTCCCATCAAAAAGTGTTGTCACCACTGTATAGCCCCCATATAACGGTACCTTCCGATTTTTTCACCGTAATAGCGGTAATTCATCACTTGAGGTTCCCAGTGGTCACAAAATTTCTCCACCAAAACATAGGTCCACACTTTGACATAGCCCTCCATAAGTGCCGCCCGATTGAGGACATATTTATGTAAGTACATTTCAAACTTAATTTAGGCATTTGGTATGCGCCTAAAATTGTGGACAGGAAAGAAAGCTAATTCTTCAATTTTAGAGTTGAACATTTTATGGTGGAGGGTATAAAAATTCGGCCCGGCCGAACTAAACGTTTTTTTACTTGTTTCAGCTTATTTGTCAGCTTTTAGTTGCAATTACTATTTATTTCGGGTAACGTGCCCTTGTTGTAGCAATAATATGTTATTTGAGTCACCTATATTGTTAAATTTTTGGCTAATTGAGAATGTCAAAAAAGTCTCCGCCCACGCTAATCGCACACATAACCTACATATTATTTCATTATTTTATTTCTTCATTTTCCAATTTGTCAAATGTAATTGTTGCAGAATATAAAGCATACAAATTACTATGACTAACAAATCTTATTTGCATGTTTCACAAATTTAACTACGTTGTCATAGAAAAACAAGTCATGTAAATGTGTCAAAATGCTTATCAAAGATATATGTAAAGAAACGAGATAGTAAAAAGTGAAATCCAGATCTTATATTCATGTAAAACTGTTACATCGTAAAAAGATGATAAAACAAATGTGTGCTGGTGTGTGTGCGTGGAAAATGCACACGACATTTTGACGCAATCATATATATACTATGTATGTATGTTTTATACAATTTTCCAATCTTCTTTTTTCGCAGTAGAATATAAATTTGCTTCTCAGAAATCCAGACATGAATATAGCATTTTGTAAATTGTGAATGCAATTTGTGAAAAATGTCAGTTCAAATGAAGTATATCACAGAACTTTCCTAGCAAACACTCTCATAACCGCTGTAACTACTTACAAACAAACCTGCGTACCCATTTTTAACAGGGGTATGCTGTATCAAATAAGAAGTTAACCTTTGGCCACTTAAAGTCGACAAATAAACTCAAGTTCGTTGGGTGTTACTTAAACACTTACCTGTTGGGAAGAAGGCCCCAACAGGCTATAAAACTATAAATTCTTTTTAAAGATCATTAATCGATAAATTGTAAATGATCTTTTACTTGCCTAACGATGCCAGGTGAAAAATCATTATCATTCATAATAAAATCGCTCCCTCTTCCTACATCACAAACTTTTCGCATTTGTATACTTGAACTGACAAAAATTTTCCGCTGTATCTTCCATAGTTATGAGATGTTGTGTAAAAACCAAAATACATATCATACAAAATTGTTTAGTTGAATGTTTTTGTACGTGGGAGTTAGCGTATTCTGAATACTTTATTTTGCTTTTCTTAAGATGCAGTAAAAAAGATGTGAAACGTTTACATTTTCAAGTCTTCTCATCTTATTGCAAAATCTTTCTTAAACTAACAGTGCAATGATTTTTACGCGCTGCTAAGTATAAAAACATTTATGCATTTCTAGAAACAAGTTATGTTTTATTGTAAAAGAGAAATGTTTACTTTACAACTTGAAAATATATCCTGTATAATTTGATGGAATTTACTTAATATTATTGAATAATATGTATTTTATTTCTTCATGCAAATTATATATACTCAATGGAAGCGAAATAATTACTGTCTTATTTAATGCCGAAATAAGAAATCGTATATTTTGCTCTATTTTATTTTACATTGACTAATAAGTAGTATATTCGCCGTTAACTAGCAATAACTCAAACAAGAAATATTTGGATCGAACTCATCCTTCAGCGAGAAGATCGTATGCCATTCGAGTATGGGAATGTCTTTTAGCTAACGCACTCTGCATTATAATTAGTTTTTACTTTACACTAAACAATTCAATACAGAAGGTGCATAGCACCGTAAGCGAAGCCCATTAACCTATATATTTAACTTATATTTATACCCTACACCAGTATGTGGGGAGGGTATTATAAGTTGGTTTTGGCCAAAAAGTTTGTAACGCATCGAAATAATGGTCGTAGACCCATACATATATGTACCAAAACATGTAAGCGAAGGCTATAGTCGGACGGGCCGACCATGTGATACCCTACACCATTACCCCTGGGAATTAGCTCACCACATATCCAATTTTGTTATGGATCAAATAAACTTATTGTAACATTGTGGATTCTGGTACCGTATCCCACCAACCTTAAATAATAACATAATAATTGTTTCACAAACATCCCAGAAGGGACAGGGGAGACTTCTCTCATATCAATGAGTGAGTGTACCCCGATTCATATTCGCTCAATCATATGGGACCCACAGCTTATCTCCGAGTCCGAACGGCATGTCCTAAAACACCACTTGTAGAGAAGTTTTACATGGCTGAAATATGTGGTTTTCTACACAAAACCCATTATATATTAAGCAGTAGGTCCTTTATCTAGAAGACACGTTTTTTGAAATTTGCATCAGGGGGAAAAGTCAGTAGTTCTTTTTCCGTAAGTAGGCTACTTTGTCGGTATATGCCCTCCAGGAAATAAAATATAGACCAATCTTTTTTTGTAATTTTCATAAAAAAGTAATGGTCCATTTCACCAGCTAAATAATATCAGATCATCATCCAAAATTGTAAGCATCTTCTTCTACCTAAACTCTTACCTCGTGCAAAATTTCGTAATTATTGAGCTATAATTGCAGCCTCTAGCGTCTTTATAATTACACTACAAACAAATAGCCGGGTATATTAGGATGTAACTCTGTTATCTTATCATGTACACCAACACAATTGACATCGATAGAAAGGTCAAGCGTTCCTCTTCCATGTATAGTTTACTTGCCCAGAATGTCTCTTCCAGGAATAAAGGTATAAGCTGTATATTAAACATTTTCACAATTTTCACACAAAAGTAGTGGTTCATTTAACCCTCTAAATATTATCTGATCGCCATCTCAAATTGCATGCTTCTTCTTTGTCATATACTCTTACCTTATTTAAAATTTCGTGACGATCGGTCCATAATTGCGGCGTGGAGTTTGATTACAATTTATAATGGACAGACGGACACACGGACGGACGGACACACATCTCAAAATCGCTTTATCTCGCCGAGATATGAAGATTGGTATACACACATTGGGGGTCTCCGAATAATATTTCGCGGTGTTACATGAATTTTTACCAAAACAAACTTATAATACCCTATCCACATAGTGGTGTAGGGTATGATGAATATCTTGATGAGCTGAGTTTATTTGGCTATGTGTGTCCATCAGTCCGTCCATCCGTTTGTCCATCTAAACCTTGTAATCACGCGACAGGTCGCAATTTTAATCCAAATTTTGGTGATGAAGGTCCCGCAGGGGAAGAAGCCTATTGATTTTAGTGATGGCGGATAACATTGAGGGGTCGGAATTGACAAAAAACTTATTTGGAGAAAAAGTCATTGTTTTATTTCAAAGCGAATATCTCCGCATCTATAAGGGGTATATCAAAAGCAACAAAAAAAAAAAAAACAAAGAAGATATCGCAATAGTCGCTACTACAACCCAACTTTTCATTTTTGCGATTTTAATTATAATGACGAATATCACAGGATTTTTTGGGGTGCTTCCAAAATCAAAGCCTGACTATGAAAGTAGAATATCTCACCTATACAGTGATGCAAAGCAGGTTGGCGTAGGTGACCACATAACGGAGATAGAGCAATAGTCGCTATAACATCCCATTTTTAATTTTTTGAGGGTTAATGGGGGTCCCACACAGGAAGACGTCTATTAATTTTGATGATGATCGGATAATATTCAGGGGTTAGAATGGGCAAACACTTATTTGGAGAAAAAGTCAACGTTTTATTTCAAAGCGAATATCTCCACTTCTATAAAAGGTATATCGAAAGGAAAGCCTGGCAAAAAAAGTAGAAATTGTCACATTTACAACGATGTGAAGTAGGTTGTCATAGGTGGTCAAACAACAGTTTATAGCCGAGTCCGAACGGCGCACAGTGTTGCCGCTTCCATACAAAAGTGGACAAAAATAGAAGGAGTTGCCCTAGGTTGATGAATTTTTGCACAAGTACTTATAAGGGCATTGGAATGAAAATTGTCAACTTTGGTCCATATCGGTTCAGATTTGGATATAGCCCCCATATATATCTTTCCCCGATTTTGTTATAACTCGGTCAATTTTGATCGAATAGCCTTCAAATTTAATATGTAATATTTCCTTAAGCCCCTGAGTAGCTCTACCGATCTTCACAAAAATTGGTTCAGATTTGGATATAGCCCCATATATCTTTCCCCGATTTTGCTATAAATCGGTCAATTTTAATCGAATAGCCTTCAAATTGTATATGTGATATTTTCTTTAATCCAGTTCCTTGGACACGGGGTCCTTTTTTATATAAATTTCAATATAATCTACCTACGAAAAATTGTCTATGTTTTAGCTGCTATAACTTTATAGTAACACCATATATCGACAAAAACCGTTCACGATTGTCGCACTAGCGGGGAAAAATTAATAACTTTGAAACTATTTAAGATAGACGATTGAAATTTTGAACATATGTTATGGTCCTATGTCTAATGTTATTCAATATGGCCAATATAGGCCCCCGTTTTGGTGTAGATCCCATATAACGGTATAGTCCGATTTCCGGTTTTTTTAATTGCATTTTCAGATTTGTGATTTAGAAAAATCTCCAACAAAAATTGAGGACATATGTACATCCACATTTTGTTGTAGCCCCATATATAGGTAATGTCCGATTTTAGGTATTTTAAGGTTTTTTTACTGCATTTTCTGACCGACTAAGCTGTATTTTGGCATTTTGGATTTCCCGTGGATTTGGTATAGTCCTATCGGAATTTAATGCGTTTTTATACCCTACATCACACTGTGGTATGGGGTATTATGTCTTTGTAAATTTTATGTAACATGCATACGGATAATGTAATATAGTTTCTTTTGTGGATATACATACATAGAAACACTGAGTCGATTTATAAGGAAAAGTATAAAAAAAAACAAAAGGTTAAAACACAAAAAATGCCATAACTCATCTATTTTTCAACCGATTTCATTAGTTTTTCCTTCGTGCTAAAAGTAATTGATTACGCTGTTTGGTATCTTCTACGCAGCCTAGTCACACTCTAATCACTACAACTTAGCCATTTGTTAACCGATTTTGAAAATCTTTGGCTTGTTCGAAAGACAATAGGCAGTAGAAATCCGTTGTGGAAAAATAAGATATGCCCCTTTAAAGTTGAAAATCCAAGAAACCCCGTTTTCACTAGATTTTCCGTTATAAAATCTAAAAACGAAGTGACCAACAAAACCGATTATATGCATCAGAACCCCTGCAACAATTTTTGTCAACTTTTGTATCACAGTGTTATTATCATTTAACTTAACGTTAGTTTTCGGACTTGAATTTCGCCCACAGTGCGTCGTATGAATAACGAGCTGTATCAACTATACAACGACATCAATATAGTTTTACGAATCGATGTACAACGATTGTGATGGGTAGGCCATGTCATAAGAATGAGTTATGATGACCCCGCTAAAAAGGCATATAAATACGGGCCCCGTGGCGGCACACAACGAACTGGAAGGCCAAGGCTTCGAAGGAGCGAACAAGTGAAATACGAAATCAGAAAAACACGATATCCCAGATTAGGAAAATTAATAAACAAACAGAGAGGAATGGGGATCGTTTCTTAGTTCGGCTTATGGAACAAATGTTTTGCAAAAGACCAGCTAAGTAAGCAAGTAATCTTGATTTCAACAGGAGGACGACCGCACGGCCATTTGTTTTTATATCGACTTGGAATTTTATGCTGATCAAGTATATTTATACATTGTAGGGTCTACGGGCAATATTTCGATATGTTACAGACGGAATCACAAAGTTAATTATACCCCCTATAGTCCGGTCAAAATAGACATGCGTATAAGGGGGAAATAGCAAAAACTCCCACAAAGCTGAATTTTGGTGGAGAGCTAGGGTTGGCCATTAGAAGCAACGTCCTAAAAGTCCCCATCGATCCCATGTGTGCAAAACAAGTTATTCGGGGTCAAAGGTCATTTTTGGAGGCATTATTCAGTTTTTTTAATTTTTCTCAAAAACGGTAAAACTTAGCAAAAGCCGGCTAAAGTAAAAGTTGTAGATCCAATAATTGTCTACAAGAGTGGTCTTTATGATTCTTACCAAAGACTTACCATTTTCGAGATATCGCGACCTAAAGGTCAAATAAAAAATTAGCCGTGTAAGTACATTGTGAGGAGAACCGGTTAAAGTAACGACACTATGTGTTAGATACTTCCGTAAGCTTTCAAACGATATCCACTTTGCAGTAATCGGTTCAGTAGAACCGGGTCTAACCCGGTTTTTAAATTTGGCCTTTCTGGTCGAATAACCGGCGAACCGGATCCGCAACCGTTGAAAATTATACATTTCCGTAATCAGCGCAACAATCCCTACCTTCGGACAAAACTTGAAAAAAAACTGAGAGTTTTCGTTGGGGTCGTTCCCGTTGGGCTTTCGATTATACATGTGGGTTAAATGGGCTATTTTTGCATAAAATGACTGTAACATTGTATAACTCTACTAAACACGCTCCGATTTTGTTGGAATTTTTTTGGAAGATAGCTATAATTTCGCTCTTCAAGAAAATATATATTTTTTGGGGGACAGACCCGATTACTTCGCTTATTTTAGCCGGTTCGTCTGAATATGTGCATATTTCCCTTATAAGTGCATAAAAATCATGTGTTTTTTAGAACAGCTATATCTCAAGAATGGTTCCTTCTGGTCAAACTTGTAGATAATTTTTCTGTCTACAATATTTACTTTAGGCACTTTTTGATTACATCAACCGTTTTCAAAAAATAAATCCGAAAACCTAAAAACCCTTAAAATTTGACCTTTGACCCCGAATAATTTTTTTTTTTGCACACATGAGATCGATGGGGACTTTTAGGACATTGCTTCTAATGGCAAACCCTAGCTCTCCACCAAAATTCAGCTCTGTGGGCATTTTTGCTATTTCAATGTCTATTTTGACCGGACTACCTATTCGTGGTGTACTCTGTTATGTAAGGTGTTAAGAGTAAAATGTAAGGTGATTTAAACAATTTTCTTATTTATGCCATATGGGATTATTTTATTGGCGTTTGAGTTGAATAGTGACGTTCAGCTAGCTAGCTTTTTTTATTATTAGTATTTGTTGTCATCAATTTACCTATATAACGTCATTGTTTCGACGACATCGGTTTTATACTCCCACACAAATAGTTTTATTTGAACTTTGATTTGCAATACCTACCCACATTACCACTTGACAATGGACAATGCATTTTGTAGATCAAAGGCCAAAGAAGCAAAGGAAACCAAAAGAGATGCTAATGAACAATAGTGGATGTAACATGGCACCAGCGAACCAGGCTAACAAGCCTTTGTGTCGTTTTTTTTTTATAAAAATAGGTTTTCTTTGTAGACAAATGTATGAAGACTTGTAAAATAATGTTGGCCAACCAACACAAAATATGGAACGCTGCTTTAATCATTGCCTATCAAAAACGCGGGTGTATAATAGAGAATATCAAGAGGTTTAAATGTTAAAGAGGATTGCGTTGGTTAAATGTGATTGTGGGTATATTTTTAAAAGGTCACCTTTAATGGAAAATGATATTTAAATGTATGAAAAGAAAAATCATTGTTAATCTATGAAATTAAATGTTGGGAGTTCTTTTCGGGCACTTTTATCTCTGGACTTTATCACGTCGAATGTAATGGGAATAGCTATCTTCTATGACGTTTCCTATAATCGATGAAGCCGTATTATATTCTTATTGTTATATCCACTTCTCATAGGTTTTTCCCGCAGCTAAAAATGAGTTTTTAAATAATGAGGATTATTGAATTGGAGAACAAAGAAAACCAAATATTTAACATTTGAACAAATGTTAAAAATGTAGACAAAGTATTCCCATCCAAAAACAGAATAGCAAAGTTATTTCTCATTCGATCCTTAGCAAAAGATGTTAATTCCAAAAATTGTGTGGTTTCTGATCGCTTTTTGTTGCTTAAGTGATTTTACTGGAGCAGCCACTGTTATCGGGCGTATTGTAGGGGGTGATTTAATGACCATTGACCAAGCCCCGTATATGGTACAAATCTGGAGTAAAGGTAAATTCATTTGCGGTGGAGCATTGTTGAGAAGGCGTTTTGTGCTGTCTGCTGCTCATTGTTTTACAAATGCCAAAGCTGCGGATTTACTAATTGTGGGAGGTGCCACAACGCTGTCCGATTCTGGTGTCCGCAGTAATGTAACAAAAATCTTTACACCAGCTGCATTTAGTATGAATACCATGGATAAAGATGTGGCCATGCTTAAATTAACCACACCCCTCAGAGGAGAAAATGTCCAAACCATTGGCTTGTATTCGGGTAATTTAAAAATCGGCCAACAAGTTGAAATCTCTGGTTGGGGTCGTACCAGTGAATCGGGAGAAATTTCAAATCAATTACGCACCATCAGGGTTCCCGTTATAGCAAAATCTCAGTGTTCAAATCAATATGCCAAGTATATTTCCTTGACAAAAAACATGTTTTGTGCTGGTGTGCCCGGAGATAAGGATGCCTGCTCTGGAGATTCAGGTGGTCCGGTTATGTGTAATGGCAAAATTTGCGGCATTGTTTCATTTGGTGTTGGTTGTGCCCGTCAAGGTTTACCTGGAGTTTATACCAAAATTAAAGAAGTCAGACCATTCATTATGGCATGTTTGCAGAAGTGAGGATGTGAATATCTGTTTGTTATGTAGTTTTAATAAAAAAGGTTTGGATTTTGTATTATTTTGTTCAAATAAATCTGTTGTTTGTGTTAATTTGTTGACTGGTTAGCACGATAACACTTGAAGGGAATAACCAATTTCTCTTAAAATCTGTACATCGTTATATTGCTTCTAAACTGCTTAAATGAAGTTCGAAAATAGACTACATCGGTGCTTATGTACCCTACGAAACTTACAAAATTTAGTTACACTGTGCAGCAGCATTTTTGGGGGGTGGAAAATTTCTTTTGGAGATGAAAGCCCTTGATGAGTATACAAAGAACCCAAAAGGAAGTTTTCGCCATAGGTCAAGTTTCTGAGATATCGCGCGATGCAGTTTTTGATGTTTTTCCTATAATACTTGGGAAAATAGCTCCATATCTCCGTTTGGCGTTGTTGTAGCTTCGTTTTGAGGTAACATGGCTGCATTGAAATCGATTGATGAATCTTTTTGTAGAACATTTCATTCTTCTAACTCAATGCCTTTCATGTCCTTTTCGTCCTTTATTGCTTGAACCGTAGTGAGAGTTCCACAAGATGAGATTTTTCAGCATCCAAACAAAGGCTTGAAGTCCTTGTTCCTACATCTCAGCTTGTCTCAGATAGCTGTGCCATACGCGGACGACATGAATATGCTGTCGTATGTAACCCTAGAATTTTTGGGTAATTTGTGGTCGGAATTCTGCTACCATCAGTGACCATGACATTCAACCCTGTCCTTACGTCTGCCGTCCATATAGTGAACAAAGTGACCGTATATTTAGTGGCGGATATTTGCATATTCCTCGCGTGGAAAATAACTCAAACGCTACAATCACTGTTCTCCATATTACCTGGTTGAATTCTCGACTAATATGTGTGGAGATTTTGTGCAACACTGCTGTTTTGCGGTCCTGTTTACCGAATCCATACTTATGATCGGCCACTGGATCGATATTTTTGACGCTGGGGAGGACTAAAGCTTTAAGGGCCTTTCCTACGGGCGAAAAAAGTGAAATCTGTCTTTACGATTAACCTTTACTTGTATGCTTACCTGCTTTAAGTAGCGGGGCCAACCTGTCCATTTTCCAGAATTCGGGAACGACGTGAGCGGCATGTTGAGAACTTTAGTGAGAAATTCGACTCCCGGCACAGCTGTTTCAGCATTAACATGAGCTTACATCAGGGCCCAACGCTTTGGATACTGATGACATTCGCAACATCATCTATTGTAAATTGTGTTGGCAGGAAGAGATCCAATGCGACGTAGTACTCTTCTCTTCGCCGTGTCACTCACGGGGTGTTTTTCAAACTGTCGGTTAAAATAACTTCTGCACCTCTTCTGCATACCGTCGCCAATCGTGACTTAGATCCTATCTTCCTTCTTTCCAGGTTCGAAAATGACTTAAACGTTGCCCACAATTCACTTATTGTGGTTCCAATGTTGCAACTCTTCAAATGATTTAATCACTTGTTCCGCTTAAGCTAACCCGCCAACCTGCTAACTTCCTGTGATCCCTAATCCCGTCGATTTGGTAAAACTTCGGGTATTTGACCAGCAGGTCTATGGCAGGAAGCTGAAGCAGTGGTGATTTCTTGGAAAGTCCTTTCTGCCACCCGACGTAGTACTTCCTCTTCGCCCTGTAACTCACGGGGTGTTTGTCAAACTGTCGGTTAAATAACTTCTGCACCTCTTCAGCGTAACGTCGCCAATCGTGACTTAGATCCTATCTTCCTTCTTTCCAGGATCGAGAATGACTTAACTGTTGCCCACAATTCACTTATTATGGTTCCAATGTTGCAACTCTTCAAATGATTTAATCACTTGTTCCGCTTCATTGACCGGGCACAACCTAGAGATGTAGGTCTGTTCAGCCAGCACTATACCCCTCTGTTCGTTTCCGAGAACCGAATGCCACAACTCATGGTGAGCATTTAAATCTCTCAATACCAGACGGTTATGACCTTCCAAAAGCGGGCTAATGTTGGTCTTATAACCTGAAATACAACTATTAATCGGCGGGATTTAAACGTTCAGCAACTCTGTAGTTACACTACTGACTGGTACCCCCGTACATTCCAAGTAGCCAGGCTCAAGCGAGAAAGGTATGTATTGAACAGAATTGTGTAATAGGAAAGGTAATTCCCAAACACCATTTCTGGTGAGGTCATTCCTCAGTTCGTTGTAATCATCACAGTGCTGAAAGCTGCAGTTGTGATTGAGCTTGATTTCCTGCACCGCCGCGACCATGATATTCTTCCGACTTATGAAATCCACTACTTCCTCGATCTTACTTAGAAGTCCTTTACAATTAAGTTGAAAAATGATGCATTTTCAGGAATTGGAATAACAACGTCTCTTGCTAAGTACTGCGTGTTCGGCTGCTGTTGTTTGGGGACTGCGGGGGTGTCGCGTATTTCGATGAAGAGTGTTCACTGAAGGCTGTGTTCACGCAGCATGCAACAACATAGTCCATATCGTAGTGCCTCTCATGGACGAGTCCAGAACTACCCCTGAGATGCACCAACACCCGACATCTATTGAGTGTGGTGGGTGCGGGTGTGACAAACACCACTTTAAATTTATTGAAACCAGATTTCAGTCATTTCCGTTCAGAACGAATGGAAACAAACCATAGGTGAGTATTACCACATCGCACACTGTCGCGAGTTCATATTAACTGTGGCCAAAAATAGAATGAGTTATTGTAGTTGCATCAATTTTGGTACACGTACCTATTATGGACTTACAATTTACAGGACAAAATTTGGGATGATCGGTCCACGTTGTGATATAACCCCTCATAGAACCGAACCTGCCGATTTTCGTTATTTTGAAAGTTTTAGGCACAATGACCAACCGAAATTACTCAAATTTGGTGGTTAGTCTTCGGCAGAGGTATAAAACATTCCAACAGAGTATTGTGGGTGTAGGTCCACGTTTTGATGTAGGCCCCATAGAATGGTACCTCCCGATTATTGATATTTTGAAGATTTTAGCGTCATTATTACACAGAAATTGCTGAAATATGGTATTTAGTCTTCGTAGGGGGTATAATACTTTCACCATGAAATTTGTCTGCATAGGTCCACGTCCCCATACAACGGTACCTCCATATTTTCGGTATTTTGGAGGTTTTAGTCTGATTATCACACTGAAATGGTGGAAAATTGGTATTAAGTCTTAGTTTGGGGCTTATAATGATCCACCAGAAATCTGTCGGTATAGGTCCTCGTCTTCCTATAGCCCCCATAGAACCATGCCTCCAAATTTTCGGTATTTTGAATGTTGTGTCCTCAATATCCACCCGAAATGACTGAAATTTGGTGTTTAGACTTCATATTTTGTGAACTTATTGAATACATGAAAATTTTGTCTATATATGTATATATGGGAATTTTCCATTAAAAACATTTTTTGACCGATTTATGGTAAAAAAAACGGCAAATTTTTTGTAAAAATCGAATTTTGAATTTCGCTGCTCATCGTTTTTTTTTTTAAATTTATATTTGTAAAAGTCTCTCTTTTTAAAGCAAGATTATTAGGTACTTAATAAGCTCACAAACATATATGATTATCGGTTCATTCATGTTGTCAACTTTACTTAGGGTATCTTTAATGACAAGGAGCAGTGACGTAATCACCCCTCCCTGTGAAGTTCATCGAGTTACGTGCTTTAACTACTGTTGAAAATCAGTCGGCAACACTCGTTTATGTATTGTTTATGGTGGAAGTACTCAAGTGGCCAACGGTGGTCGGCTTGCGAACAATCGAGCTGGGCAGCTGTAGAACTGTCGGTTTCCCGTGGGTGATGTTCTGCTGTGTGACATTCGGCTGAATGGGGTTCGACACGTTGACGATCAAGTTATGCTACTCTTTGAAGAAAAGAGGACGTGGTTAGGCAACAGAGGAGCAAACGTATCGACAGGAGCATAGGAAACGCAAGGAGCAAACAAATCGACAGGAGCGGGCGAATCACGGGGCCGACAACAGTTGTTAGATTCCGGTTCAAGTCGATATAACTGTGGCCAATGCCACACGTGTTCTCTTGGACTTCGTTACGCCAGCACTCAAAAAAAATTGATTTTGAGAAACGAAATATGATAAGTATTGGGGAACAATAAGAAGTTATTTCCTAACACCATGAAAAGATAGAAGGATAGAAATTAAACAATGGAAATATAAATCAAACTCGTTGTTTGAGTACTCCATCGTTTCTCGAAAATGCACATTGGACGTGGACCGATATAACCCATTTTTATACCCTACACCACTATGTGGGGAGGGTATTATAAGTTGGTTTTGGCCAAAAAGTTTGTAACGCATCGAAATAATGGTCGTAGACCCATACTTATATATACCAAAATGAATGTCTCGACGAGCTGAGTCGATCTGGCTATGTGTGTCCGTCCGTCCGTCTGTCCATCTAAACCTTATAATCACGCTACAGGTTGCAATTTTGATCGGATCGTCACGAAATTTTGGATGTTGATGGGGGTCCCGGAGGGGTAGAACCCTATTGATGGTTGGCTAATACTTACTTGGTGATGGTTGGCTAATACTTAGGGGTCGTAATGGGCAAAAAACTTATGTGGATAAAAAGACAATGTTTTTTTCCAAAGCGAATATCTCAGCTTCTATACGGAATATACCAAAAGCAAAACCAGACAATAAAAGTAGAAAATATCACCTTTCTAACGATGTAAAGTAGGTTCTCGTAGGTGATCAAACAACGAAGATATAACAATAGTCGCACATAAAACCCAAATTTTGATTTTTGCGATTTTAATTATAATGTCGAATATCACAGCTTTGGTTGGGGACTTTCCAAAAGCAAAGCCTGGCTATGAAAGTAGAAGATCCCATCTTTACAATGATGTAAACTAGGTCGGCGCAGGTGACCAAATAATGGAGATATCGCAATAGTCGGTAATACATCCCATTTTTCCACTTTTTTGGAAATCACGCTACAGGTCGCAATTTTGATCGGATCGTCACGAAATTTTGGGTGTTGATGGGGGTCCCGGAGGGGTAGAAGCCTATTGATTTTGGTGATGGTTGGCTAATACTTAGGGGTCGTAATGGGCAAAAAACGTATGTGGATAAAAAGACAATGTTTTTTACCAAAGCGAATATCTCAGCTTCAATATATGGTATACCAAAAGCAGAAAGTAGAAAATATCACCTTTGCAACGATGTTACGTAGGTTGTCGTAGGTGGTCAAACAACGAAGATATCGCAAAAGCCGCTAATAGAACACAGCTTTTCATTTTTGTGATTTTAATAATAATGACGAATATCACAGCTTTGGTTCGGGACCTTCCAAAACCAAAGTCTGACAATGAAAGTAAAAAATCCCATCATTACAACGATGTAAAGCAGGTTGGCGTAGGTATCCAAGTAACGGAGATATCGCAATAGGCGGTAATACATCCCATTTTTCCACTTTTTTGGAAATCACGCTACAGGTCGCAATTTTAATTGGATCGTCACGAAATTTTGGGTGTTATTGGGGGTCCCACAGAGGAAAAAACCTTATGATTTTTGATAATGGTCGGATATTACTCAGGGGTCGGAATGTGAAAAAAAATATTTGGAAAAAACGACCAACGTTTTATTTCAAAGTTAATATCTCCCTTCTGTAGGAGGTATATCGAAAGCAAAACCTGGCAAGGAACGTAGAAAATATCACCTTTACAACGATGTGAAGTAGGTTGTCATAGGTGGTCAAGCAACAGAGATATCGCAATAGTCGGTAATGCATCCCTTTTTCCATTTTTGTGCAATCACACTACGAAATTTTGATCGGATCCTCACGAAATTTTGAGTGTTGATGGGGGTCTAACAGAGAAAGAAGCCTATTGATGGTTGGCATACATTCCACTTTTCCATTTTTTATTTGAGTTGTACTGTAGATGCACTTAAATGCGTTTCAAAAAAATTGACCTGTGTTAATGTAGACATTCAGAGCAAAGGCGCTAAGCTATCCCAATTTTAATATTTTGAATTTTATTTGTCAAAAGCTTATGAACAGGGGTAGTGGTGTAGGGTATCACATAGTCGGCCCCGACCCGACTATAGCCTTGGCTCACTTGTTATTAAATAACAATAAACAGTAAAGCATTATATTCAATATTGCGAACTATATCAGACAGATGAACGGACATCGTTATATGGACTTAGAATTTTAACCTTAACAAGGCTATACATAAACGGGGATTTCTAAGTGAAATCGGTCACTTTTAGAAAAAGTGGTTTTTGATTTCCTTTATTTTTTATTTTGACAAACGATTCCAGAGATATCACGCCTTGAAAAAGTCGAATTCTGTAAAAACTATATGTAAAGAAATATTCATAACTAGCTTCTTTAATATTGGTGCAAATAGAAACCATTTGGCTAGGCGAAGACATTAATTCTTGAGATATAGTCTCCGAAATTATCCAATGTTAAGGGTCCACTCATTCATACATTTGTAGCTTTAAATACCTCTCTTTATTATATCTACCCCAGAAACGTCAAAACTTCCAAAACTTGTCAAATTCTATTTAGTTTTTAAAGAAGGGTTTGACCACCCTAAATCAAACTATACATGTACTCGTAGAGTGTTACGTGTTACTACTCAACTGATTTTCCTGAAAATTTCAGCCCTCCCACTCACCATATGGTGAATAGATCTCCCGCACCCAGACATGTAAGGAGGGATCCTCAGCCGTCTAAATTCCTATAGAGCAAGGATCGATAACACCGTGCAAAACATCTGCCCAGTATGAGGAACCGGCCCGCACGACACACTGCACCTCTTCAACTGTCCTGCCAAACTTACTCAACTAATTCCAGTAGCTTTGTGACTACAAACTATCGAAACAGGCACATTCCTTGAACTGAATATAGACCCAGTACCAGACTAAGTAGAAAAATTAACTTACAACAAATAATATACTGTAAAACCAACAACTACTTAAACACAAGGGTAGCAGAACACGATGCAGATATAAACAAGTAAGGAAAGTCTATACCCTATACCACTTTCCCTGGACAATCGCTCTCCACGGAACTTCTTTTCAATGATTGTGAAAATTTAATTATCAAATATCAGAGATGTAATGTATAATACTTATGACCAAAACCAAAAAGTTATCTAGCATGACAAAGACATTTTTGTAGCAGGAAAGGAAAATTTAGTTCACACAAACTAAAATGCGGATTATTATTTTGACCTACAGAGCCGCTACAAAATTGGTTAAAATTTTGTTTTTAGACCATTTCATCCCCTGAACATTTCACGATCATCACCAAAAACTAATCATTTCTATTCTGGCCCGAACCCAACCTCCTTAACAAATTCGTTACAATCGGTCCATAATTGTGGGCCTTAAGCTTGTTTACAATTTTTAATGGACGGACACACATCGCTAAATCGCTTTATCTCGTCGAGATATGAAGATTGGTATACCACATTGGGGGTCTCCGACGAATATTTCGCGGTGTTACATGAATTTTTACCAAAACAAACTTATAATACCCTTTTCCACATTGTGGTATAGGGTATAAAAAGGGAAAACAAACAACAGCTTTGGCACAACACTGTGTTGAAAAGGGCCACACAGCAGATCTCACAAACGTCAAAATACTGAATAAGGAGAGAATAGAGAACAAGCGATACACGATAGAAAGCTTAAGAATACAACAAAAAATAAAAAGTGCAATAAACAGAAAAGAGGATAAAGACAATACAAACGTAATATACACGATAGCAATTTTTTAGTAGTATTCTAATCATCTGCGATACGTAGCACTTACATAAGCAACTCTGTGATATTTACAAGAATTTTAATTATTTTTACATTTATTTAGTTTGTTTGTTGTGTTTATATATTTTTCAAACCTACACTTGACAAAAATTATATGTAGAAACTTGACGAAAAAATTTTTTGTAAGTATTGCTTTGCTCTCAGTGCTAAGATCAAAAAATAATGTTATATTAAAAATGTTATACCGTCTCTGTTGTCGTTACCAGATTTAAATAAAATTATCCCTGAGGAAGTTGGAAAATCACAACGAAACGTTGGATAAAAAATGAAATAAATAGTTTTTTATTTTCATTCAAAATACCTAGACCTAATAAGCCCAATAAGACAAAGTCTTAAGCTATTGATTAACAACTACTACAACCGGATGGTCAAATTGACAACCTGGTCAAAATAAAAATTTTAAATAATTTCAAAAACACTTTGAAAGTTTTTAATCGTAATTGTTTTTTTCTTCTTTTCTACTGCTTCATTGCTTTTCTTATAAAACTAAGAACCGATCGAACACCAGTATAAACACCGGGAAACCCACTTCTTGCGCAGCCAACTCCAAACGACACAATACCACATAGTTTACCATTACACTCGGCTGGTCCTCCCGAGTCTCCCGAACAAGCATCCTTTGCTCCCGGTTGCGATGCACAAAACATTGTTCGTGTCAGTGGTACAACATTTCGATATTGACTTTTACATTTTGCCTTGGCAATAACAGGTACCATAACACGACGCACATGTAAAGCAGGACTATAGCCATTTTCATGTTTTAAACCCCAACCGGTTACTTTCATTGACATACCAGGCTTTAGAGGTTCCGTGTTGAGAGCAATGGGATTTATTTTAGGACCCTTCATTGGTTTAGCCAATTTAAAAACAATAACATCCATATGCATTGTTTGCAATGAAAATGATTTTGGTCGTATAATTTTTCGCACTTTACGCTTTACACCTGGATCATTTAAGGCGCTAGCACCACCGACAATTGTCAGCTGTTTTGGCTTCACATTCACAGCACAATGAGCAGCAGATACCACAAATTTAGGTGATATCAATGATCCGCCACATATAAATTGGTCATTTAGCCACACCTGCATTAGATAGGGGATATGTTTGATGTAGCCATTTACACCGCCCACAATACGAGTTAAATTTTCCTGTGGTTCGGGGTTTGCGGATGATGTCAGAAATTGGGCAAAGAAAATAAGGGCCACACTCCAAGCGAATTTATTCGACGACATCGTTTCGTAGAGAAGTTAACGCCAACTAAATAATATTAAACATATTTTTCTACTTGAACACCATACCTTGTTATTCTAGAACTTTAAGCAATTTTAGTTATTTGTTTATTTGAATGCAAAAGACATAACTGTCTTTTAGTGTGACTTCAAAAATGAACCATTGTTTAAGACTCGTAATATTTGTCTAGTTTAATATTTCAAAGACAAAAATGTTTGGAGATGTTTTCGTTCAATAATATTATTTGCTTACCCCAAATACAATACTCGTATAGAGAAAACATATATAGCTTATAGCTCAATAACGGCTAGACTGATTTTGACTAGGGTTCCTGAGTCAGAGTTTGGATTCCAGCAAATTTTGCTGGAGTCTGAGTCAGAGCATATTTACTATCTTGAGAACGGTACTCTCTTCGCCACTATTTGGGCTTAATTGGTGCGCACGATAACTCTCGAAGGGAGCAATAGATTTGATTTTAAACTTTGCACATCATATTATTTTGAATATGGACTATATTGGTCAACACCTTCGGGTACCTCCCAGAAAAAGTGAAGTTTAATAACTCCTCTCGGATCATTTTATTTTCAGCGGGCTCTTCTTGCGGTCACCTTTACGACGTTACATTTTTTAGGGAGCAAGTACAACCTTCCTGTGATAATGGACAAAAAGCTCCAAGAAACCTTGAAGAGCTTCAAATCGGAGCAAATAAGCTGCAGACAGAAGGGATGAGGCTATGTGGCCATATTCCCAGGAAGACGAATAAGTCAACAGCTCGGCACCGACCAAGAACGAGGTACAGACAAGATCTCTGCTAATAGAAATGAAAAATATGAAAATGAAAATGCTGGTTAACCTAAAGAAAAAAAAAAAAAAACAAGTAAGAAAGAATCAGTCAGCTGTGCTGAGTTTGCTTCAAAATACGTGGAACCTGTGGGTATGGTAATGTGGCGCTATACAAAATCATCGACATTTACCAACACTTTTAGTGGATAAATTTCTGATTTTGAGAGGGCAGAGTTTTTGGGGCTTTTGGGCCATTATCCCAGGATGAGCCCATACATCCTAGAAAAAATTGTAAAGTTGTAATAGGGACCATGAAAACGACCTTCTGCCAAACATTTCAAATAGATCCGATACAGGTTCTCAAACTGCACTTTTTCCAAATTTTGTGTGGGAGGTACCTGGGAAAACGGATACGTAGTCAATATTCCAACCTGATACATGAAAGGATGAAGTAATACGATGTGCAAAGATTAGGCCAATCAGAAACTCCCCACGAGAGTTATCTTTTGGATTTTCCATTTACTTGGGACCGTCCGGGTTTCTTGGATCTTTTAGGCCAATATCTCAGGAAGTATGGACTTGCGCAGGCAAAAAATTGTACCGTCGTAAAGGGAGCCGCAAGGAAAATCTACTGAAAAAAAATTCAAAACGATCGGAGAGGAGCTCATAAACTTCACTTTATCCGAATTTTGTGTAGGAGGTACCCGAACGAGTAGACCGATATAGTTGATCCGTTTGAGAGTTATTGTGCGCACCAGCCAGCCATACAGACAGACGGACATGGCTAAATCGACTCCAAATTATCTGAAACGAATTTCGTCCAAAAATACTTGGGCTCTAAAACCGTTGTTTCGATGAGGCACATTTTTGGTTGTATCAAAATGTATATACCCTTTCTAGCCTAAAGGCTGAGGGTATATTCAGAATATCATTGATTTTTTTATATTTCTATACATATTTAGGATTTGGGTGCCACCGTAATGCAATGGTATGTACCCCCGCCTTGCACGCTGAAGGTAGTGGGTTCGATTCCACGGCCAGGCAACATCAAATGTTTTTCAACGGTGGCAAAATATCCCTCAATAACGTTGGGACATATCCTGAGTATTTGAGCCTTATAAAACTTCTCAACAAGTGGTGTCTTAGGCACGCCGTTCGGACTCGGCGATAAACAGTAGGCCTCATATCATTGAGCTAATATGAATCGAGGTGTCACCTGGGGAACTGCCTTTAACACCCGTTAAAGGTAGTGAGCTTACATGTGCCGCGCGTTCACCCATAAGAACGTTAAAAACATGGGTTTGGGCGTCGGGTTAGTAAAACGAAAGAAAGGAAAGACAAACCCCTCTAAAGTTGACGAACCCCGCAAACGTTTTAAGGACCATGATCTGCGAATCTGCACCTGGAATGTTCGCACACTTTATAGAGAAGGTGCAGTCTTCACATTGGCAGACGTACTTGAAAAGTACAAGGCCGATATTTATTTATTTATTTATTTATTTATTTTATTTATTTATCAACTTTACAATAATTCTAAGCCATCGGGCCAATTTAAATGAATTACATTATATTACATATGTGTATGTTATCACTACTCAGAGTGCATATAAAACTAGGTATATGATATAATCCTATAATTACAAATACTCCAAGCCATAAGGCTAAAAAAAATACAAATATTTATATTCCCACTACTCAAACGTAAGAAAAGATTAAAAAAAATGTAAAAAAAAATAAACTATAGATAATAATAAGGTTATAACCCTTCATATTTGAACTGACAGTTAAAAATAAGTGAGATCACTAAAATAATAAAAAAAAACAATTTGGCGTTCATCAAACGATGGAAAGAGAAAGTATCTGAGCGTCAGAGTAGGTGTTGCAGAAGATGTCTTGAGAAAGAAGCTGGTGATATATTAAATACTTTTAAATTGTTGGGCAAAATATTATATAGCCGCGCTACTCTTACTTCAAATGAACTATCCATTAAAAAATAGCACTAGAAATATTCAATTGGCTCCTTCTTGTAAAAGTGGAGAAGTTGAACAAAGACATTAAAAAAGTAGGACATTGGTTACGAACCAACTTATAGAAAAACACCAGTAATCGAAGTTTTATAAAATTTGGAAAAGAGGTCCCTAGTAATTTAATGGTATATGGCGTAATGTGATCACGCCTATTAACGCCGTAAACATAGCGAACTACTCTATTAATTGCGAGCGTAATCAAGTCAATAATTCCCTGACCTGCACCAGTGTAAACCTCCAAGCAGTACAAAACAGTAGGCAGAACTAGACTATGAGCCAGACGATATCTAACACTCATGGGCAAATATAGATCTGTGGCATAAAGACATCTTAAAGAAAAATTTATTCTTGAGACTACCATATCAACATGACGGTTAAAGCTAAGTTTATCATCCAACAAGATGCCTAGAATGCTCACTTCATGTACAAACTCAATAATTGTGTTGCTATATTTCAATGTCAGATCATGAACCGGAACAGTGGAGAAACACAGGGCTTTAGTCTTTGACGGATTGATGTTCAAATTGTTATCTGACATCCAAGAGTACAAAACTGACATAACCAGATCAATTTTTGATTGAAGAACTGGTAAAAATCTGACCTCACCAACAAAAAGCAAGTTAATATCGTCCGCATATGCAAACGGCATGCACCAACTCTGCAGCTTGGGAAATAGGTCATTAATGAACAGTATAAACAAAAGTGGACCCAACACCGATCCTTGGGGTACTCCACTTTTAACCGGAAGAATGCCACTATACCTCCCACCAGCACATACAACCTGCTTTCTGTTCGTTAGATAAGACATAAGGAGCTTACAAGCATTATTAGAAAATCCATACAAAACACTCAGCTTGGTTAGCAATAATGCATGATCGACACGATCAAAAGCTTTTTCTAGGTCAAGAGCAACTAGGACAGAGATTTTAGAACCACCAAAATTAGACCTTACACGGTCAGTTAAACCAAGTAGGAGAGAAGCCGAACTTCTATTCCTACGAAAGCCACATTGTGCATCATGAAGGGAAGAATTACTATCTAGAAATGCAGATATCTGAAATTTGAGGCAGTATTCCACAATTTTAGAACAAACTGGCAGTATGGAAATAGGCCGAAAACTATTAATATCATGGATAGCTCCCTTCTTTACAACAGGAACAATCTTAGATACTTTCCAAGCTGTGGGGAAAGTTGAAGTCATTAGTATGATGTTGACAAAATAAAGCAAGTGCCTAGAGATCGCTGTATAAATACGTTTCCAAAACTTCAATGATAAACCATCAAGGCCAGCTGCATTAGATTTAATAGACATAAAAGCTTTATCCAATTCTAAAGAGTCAATGCAACGAAATGAAAAGTTGCCATAATCAGGATTAGGGTTATATTGAAAAGTCGAATTTATATTAATTTGGTTATTTACAAAGATACTATTAAGTTCTTCAGGGCTTACATCGCAGTCATAACATTTATCAGCAGCTACACCAGTAGACCTCAGCAATCTCCAAAAATCTTTACCACTGCTCGCACTATCAAATAGAGTGGAGTGGGCCGTTCTCTTTGCCTTACGGACAATCGACTTTGCTTTATTACGGGCCTTGCAAAAAATTTTCCAATTTGCACTACTTTTGTTTCTCGTATACTCACGAAACGCAATGTCACGCAAGGACGTAAAATAATCAATATCTCTAGACTTATACCACTCATTATTATTCGGTCGATATTTAGGTATCCTTTTAACGGGAAAAATACTGTGAACTTCACTAATGCAAGATTCAAAACTACTCCAAAGCGTATCTACATCAAAAAAATTATACAGTGTAGAAAAATTGACAGAAGAAATATGATCGTGCAGTGTGTCTTGGCTTACAGCACCATAATCGATATATTCAATATATTCCCGCACGGAGTTCACTAACCTATCAACCGATAAAAATATAAAAGAGTGATCAGATATACCAGGACATATAAATTGATCAGACACCAAAACAGACTCTGGATTACTGACAAGAAAGAAGTCTAAAAGCGATTCAGAATTGTGTGCAGCGCTATAATGAGTGGGGATAGAGTTATGAATAATAGAAGCATTTAATCTTATACAAGAATTCCGAACAATTGTAGACGTATCAATGTCAAAAAGATTACTATTGAAATCCCCCATTATAACATACTCAGGATAGCGCACCAAAAAATCAGATACCTTATGCTCGAAATCAGAAAAGTTACCGTGAGGTAAATATACTACTCCAACTAGAAACTTCCGACCACCATCCAACAATTCAACAAACAGATATTCGACATTGCTATTACCATCACTTTTATGCACAACATTAAATTTCAATGTATCCAAAATAAACAAAGCAACGCCTCCCCCACGTTGCGCAAGACGATCATTTCTGACGCAAGAGTAGCCCGTCAAACCAATTTTACTCGAAGGAATGTGTGGTTTAAGCCACGTCTCACTAACACCAACAACTTTCAACAAACTATCTTCCACCACATTTCTCACCTCAGACATTTTAGCTGACCTACAAGACAGGTTAAAACTACGACAATTGAAATGCCCGATATTAAGGCTATTGCTGAGACCACCAAATGATGAACGCAAATAGGAATTATCATGAATAACATTGCCAAGGTTACAAGAATTCATATCAATGATGGAGAAATTGAAGAAATATATAAAAGCGGAAATAAAGACAATAAAAATAATTATTCTCGAAAACTGCAATCAAACACTACACCACTACTCCCACACTAGGCGTGGAAACATTATCGCCAGACGCGCCAAAATAGCGCTCTAATTCAAGAGCATCCAATACTAGCGGTTCAGAGGAAGAATTAGCTGTGACTTAAACCTTAGGCAGGTCGCCATTAATTAGAACATATTTATCTATCCGGTTCTCTCGTCGCAACCTCCGACATTTATAAACCAGCTGAGCAGCCGGTGGAGTTAGGTGATCATTTAAATAAATCCGTGACATGCCACCACTAACAACCACATCCTTTAGGAGAATCGATTTACAACGGTGAAATTTAGCCATTATAGTATCCCTAGTGTGAACCGAAATGAATTTCACCAGCACAGACTTTCCACCATACACGTAACAACAATGGTTAATGTCACTTGCCTGGATTCCAACCCCACATAAACTTACTATCTTAATGATAGGATCACGAAGGTCGACAATACCTCTAGGTAGGCCATTGATTAATATGTTCGAACGATTCATACGCCTTTCGTTAACATAGTTATCCCGTTGAAATCGGGAAAATTTATCAAAGGAATCGGACTTAAGCTTAGCTAAATTACGCTGACACTCATCCACATTGGTATCAGTTATGCGTAAGGACGCCATAAATTCCGATCGAAAACTACCCACCACATCATTCACCATAGCTTCGAAACTTGTCATACACTGTTGTATGTGATCATCTATCTGTTTCTTCATAGATGCCTCAAAGTCCGACATAAACTGTTGCATACGATCATCAAGGTTTTGCTTTAAGGATTTAGCCAACTCATCAAACAAAGACTGCACAGGTACATTACGATGGACCCGATCACCAGCATTTACGGAGCCATTAGAATCACAATTTACGGAGCTTCTTGAAGCTTCCCCATTAGAACCACGACTGCTACAAGGCATTTGAACAGCCAAAGATGTCCTAGACGGTAGTTTACAGGCTGCACAGGTATACTTCAAAGTTGGTTTTGTCTTTAAATCCTGTATGGAGATATTTATACATTTCGGGTGAAAATATCTATTACATTTCATGCACCCCACTCTGTACGTTCCTTTTGTGGTGGCTTTGTCGCACAATGGACATTTGTGACATGACACAGCTTTGCTTGGTGCCATAACAATAACGGCGGCAGAAAAGTAAACAAACAAGATGTGAGTGTATTAGCGAATGTGTGTAATACAAAGCAGCAATCCACAGCTCCACCAAAAATTAATTAATATTGACTGACAGCAAATAATTTACACAGCAACTCCAAACATTAGCAAAAATGTCAATGTTCAAGAACACCACGAACAAAATATATTGGTGTAAAACGATTTTTTTACTGCCATACAGGAAATACTATGGATTGGGAAAGGCGTCACAACAACACCTAAAGGTGACACACTGTATTATAGCTGTCATGACACAAAGCTTGAGTTTGGTTGCGGATTTGTAGTTGGTCGGAGGTTAAAACATCTGGTCTCCAGCTTCACCCCAGTGAATGGAAGACTCGCTGCATTTCGATTAAAAGCAAAATTCTTCAACATCAGCTTTATTTGCGCTCATGCTCCCACTGAAGGCAAGGACGAACAGACCAAAGATATATTTTACGAGCGCTTAGATGAAACTTATGACCGTTGCCCTGTCCATGACATTAAAATTATACTAGGCGATTTTAAATCCAAAATTGGAAAGGAGAATATCTTTGGCCCAACAGTCGGGAAATTCAGTCTCCACAGTGAAACATCTGACAATGTTATGAGGCTGATAGACTTTGCAGCTGCAAGAAACATGTTAGTTATCAGTACCAGATTTAAGCATCTCGATATTCATAAGGGCACCTGGCTGTCACCAGATCAAACAACAAGATATTAAATTGATCACGTTGTGATAGATGGAAGACATGCATCAAGCGTGTTGGATATACGATCGTTCCGAAGTGCACACATATACTCGGACCACTACCTTGTTGCAGCAAAGGTACGTACCAGATTAAACGTAGCAAACAAAGTGCGAACAGACACAATACGGAAGTTGGACATCAGTAAGCTGCAATCACAACAGATAGCCACAACATATTCCACTCAACTGGCCCAACTGCTTAATCAAAACACTCCTCGTCCGGATAACATATCAGGACAATGGCAAAATATTGCCCACAGGAGTGTCGTGCTGCTACCTAAGAGAAAAATGCGGCATATAGGGCTACTTTACATTCAGTAGCAACGTGTAGCGCACGAGAGAGGTATCGGGAGAAAAGGAGAGAGGAGAAACGTCTTTTCCGCAGGAAAAAGAGAGAGGTAAGGCTTTATGCTCCAACTAGAGGGGCATAAGTCTTCTCCCTATCGCCTACAAGATAGTGTCAGGGATATTGTGTGAACGGCTAAAGCCCATGGTCAACGAAATAATTGGACCATACCAATGCGGCTTTAGACCCGGTAAGCCCACCATTGACCAGATATTTAAACTGCGGCAAATCCTGGAGAAGACCCAAGAGATACAGATTGACACCTACCACCTGTTTGTCGATTATAAAGCAGCCTTAGACAGCCCGCTACTTTCAAAGGTATTCCAAGCCATGTCCGAATTCGGTATCCCCGCAAAGCTCATTCGGCTTTGTAAAATTACTCTAACTGACCCAAGATCTTCAGTTAAAATAGAAAAGAACCTCTCCGAAGAGTTTTGTACCAAAAGAGGTTTCAGGCAAGGAGACAGCCTTTCGTGTGATCTTTTCAACATACTGCTAGAAAAGGTTATACGAGAGGCAAACGTCAAAAGAAGTGGCACAATCTACACCAATAGCCACATGTTACTTGCTTATGCTGATGATATAGACATCATGGGACGATCAGTGAAAGAAGTAACCGATACACGGCGGTAAACGGCGAGAAGACCAAGTTGATGGTGTTGACACGCAATGCGTCCATTGAGATCGGACCAACTGTTGAAGTTGGTTCGTATAATTTTGAGGTGGTAAAAGTCTTCGTATACCTCGGCACCGCCGTAAATACAACAAACGACATCAGTTGAGAAATAAAAAGAGGAATTGTATTGGCCAACAGATGCTACTTTGGCTTAAGTAAGCACTTTAAAAACGAAGCCACAACTCGTCAAAAAAACTAACGCTTTACAAAACACTGATACTACCCGTGCTGATGTATGGTTCGGAAGCCTGGGTACTTGCTCAAGCAGATAAGGCAGTGCTTGGCGTGTTTGAGAGAAAAATTCTTCGAAAGATCTACGGACCAATCTGCGTTGACGGTGAACATCGGCGTCTTATGAACCATGAGCTGTATCTGCTATACAACGACATCAATATACCCTGTAGGAAATGTCAATAGTGAATCTATACTGACTTACTACTGACATTGTCAACAGTACTACTGACAAACTGTAGACAACTAATGTAATTTCCTATAGACATTTTGTATGAACGTGTCATTCGAAGGTCAGTACTGACATTGGAACTAGTATGTCAGTAGTAAGTCAGTAGTTCCTGAGGAACCATGTGTTGACATTGGAGGTAGTGAGTCAGTAGAGACATTGGAGATAGTGAGTCAATAGTTCATAAAGGGTCATATGGAGACATTGGTACCAGACTTTCCTTACTAAGTTTTTTGGCTTATATGAACTTTTTATAGATTAAAAAGCTATATGGTACGTTTAATAAGACGATGATCTTACACTTTTGTTTAAATAGTATATTTCATTAAAGAAAAATACATATTATTGAAAATGCTAAAAAAAAGTAAAAATTGCGTATAAGGGGTTTTAAATAAGGGCTAAGTCCAAGATTCCACATAAGTTCAAAATAAAGCCAATGTTTTCGAGGCTGGCTAAACATTTTAATATTTAAATAATAACAAAGTCGTTTTCATTGTCAGAAATATCATCGCCTTTTATTTTCTTGGCCATAAGACTTGGTGCGACTTGTCTGCTCAAAATATTTCTTCTTCTGCTGCACTTAACCTTTTATCATGCGATTCGCTGAATGTTGATATATCATCTAGGAATTGAAAAGAATTAACAAGTATAACAAAACAAAATGCCCTTAAATTTGCTTACCTATTACAGCTGTATAAACATTGGACATTATAACTCATTAGTATGTCGTGTTCAAATATGTATATTGGGTTCAGCATTTCCAGCAAGATGGGACATTATATTCGCCAGGCTCCACAATCTTCTCTAAAGATTCCACAAAATGTCTAATTGTCGAAGTTTCACCACACATGCTGTCAGCCGCCTCAGAATTTGTATTTTCATAATTGCCCATTTTTTCACTTGTCTTTTATAATTTCTTTTGGTCATACTTGTTATTAAAAGCTGAATCACACGTTAAATTCACGATATTTTATTGATTTTTCACAAAAAGACTTTTTTCACGAAGCGCCAAAATTATTTTACACCAAACAATCGTTGGGCTATCAGCTGTTAAAATAATCAATGCTTCTTCTTATTAAGATGAAAGTATCAATAGTTGACAACATGTTGACAAAGTGTTGACTTTGTCACCATAATAGTAGACAAAGTGTTGACATGTCGACACATGTCCCCAAGCTTCCTACAAGGTAGTTAAACATATCGAGATGCAGCGATTGCGTTGGCTAGGCCATATAATAACAATGAGCGATGATGAACCCGCTAAAAAGGCGTATAAATTCGAGCCACATGGCGGTGCACGCAGAATTGGCAAGCCAAAGAACAGATGGCGCAAACAAGTGGATGAAGAGATGACAAGGCGCGGTATTCCAGAAAGTGAAGCACTTGGAGATCTTTTCTTAGTTCGGTCTATGGAACAAATGTTCTGTAATGGGCCAGCTAAGTAAGTAAGAAATACTTTTTTATTCTCTTTCGAGTTGAGCTGTTAGGCCTTTAGAGATACATTGAAAAATTAGGAGTCTACCGAAGTCCGAAGTCTTAGCGTTCTAAGCCACCATCAACTTGTCAAAACTTTAGTAGACAATAATTGATGATCAAATCAAAAATAAAATCTTCTGATATAGAAGAGCAATTACTAATGATGTAGGAATAAAACTTACCATAGTATTTGTGAACATTGAAAAATGGGATTACCAAGCAGGACTATAGGAAAAGTTTGGAGTTTCAATTAACTGACAAAATTTCGCATATATATTTATCTAATGAAGTGCGGTATATATACAAGTTTCCAAGCTTTGCCTTCGTCTGCCACAACAACAACATCCTAATACACCGTGTAGATCGGTTTTACCACCCGTGAAACGTAGTGTAATGGTTGGATGCGTGGGACTTCGGTAGACTCCTAATTTTTCAATGTATCTCTCAAGGCCTAACAGCTCAACTCGAAAGAGAATTAATTAAATATCACTATAAATGGCCTTCGCCTTAATAAGGCAAAAATAAAAAAATACTTTTTTTATGTTCATAAGCATTTGTGGCCCCCCAAGATGTTCCCGTAGGAAAAGGTTTATTTTCTAATAAAGATAGTGAATGGCTTGGTGAGGGTTGCGTGTGTAGAGGAAAGAGATAATTTAGTTAAGTGGGGATCTATTTCTAATACAGTCAACTTGAAAAGGATAAACATGTGGTAAGCAGACCACCTTATCCTATGAGGTCGTTAGAATAAAATGAGTTGGAAATAAATCGACGCGTTTCTTCAAATTCGGTGTTGAAAATAAATGAGTTTTCTGTAATTTCACGCGTATTTATGTGGCCTCTTCATTTCAATAAGTTTCTCGTTAATATGAAATGCTACATACATACATATGTAAACAAATTTTATGTTAAATATATTCTCTGAAGATTCTATATTTAATTTTAGGCAAGGTTATCTTCTTTGTTACTCATTAAGTTTGCACATAAGTATTGTTTTCAGTTAATATAGAAGTTAAAGTGTTAAGTAAATATTTAAACAAATGTGATTAAGTCTTAACACAAGGGTTAACTATTATCAGGTTGGGCAATACTGAGGTTCGTAGCGAGAAGTGTCATGGGTTGACAAACTTTTCAAAATAAAAACATACATATTCACAAGTTAAAAATTCATTTTGCGGTATATCCTAATATATAGACAAGTGTTGAGGAAATACAACTAACCTTTAACGCAAGGTCAGGTTTACTTTAAATTTAGTCTTTAAAAACTGCTATATTTTGCACAGAAGACTTAAATTCTTTTAAGAATTTTAGTTTGAATTAAACAGTCATTAGATCACAACATGTTGGTATTTAAGAGTTTTACTTGTCTAACAATCTGCCTTTTACTTAGGACTTCGTCTTCAACAGCTCCGCCAACTTCAAATTTAACACGCATCGTGGGTGGAAGTACAACAACAATTTCCAATGCCCCGTATCTAATGCAAGTGTGGCAAAAAGGATCATTCATTTGTGGCGGTGCATTGATAGCACCAAGTTTTGTTGTATCAGCAGCTCATTGCTTCGTTGGTGTTAAACCCGGTGAATTAACTATAGTTGGTGGAGCAACACTCCTTTCCGACAGAGGCGTCAGACGTTCGGTGAAGAAAATTATACGATCATCGTCATTTTCAATGAGAACTCTAAATCGTGATGTTGCTGTTTTAAAGCTGTCAGCACCCATGACTGGTGCCAATGTTGAGATAATACCATTGAATAATCTCAAATTAACAACAAAAATGTCGATAAAAGTTTCCGGTTGGGGATTAACAAATGAAAATTCATATAATCCCTCGCACAAGCTAAGAACGGTGAATGTTTCCATATTACCGAAGAGAAAATGTTCGGCAAATTATCGTAAGATGCTGTCACTAACACCGACAATGTTTTGTGCAGCCGCTCCCGGCAAGGATGCTTGTGGTGGTGATTCTGGTGGACCTGCTGTATGTAATGGCAGGCTGTGTGGTATTGTGTCATTCGGTTATGGCTGTGCTCGTTCCAAATATCCTGGTGTATACACATCTGTGCGATCTGTAAGAAGTATAATACAAAAGGCATTGCAACAATAATAAATAAATAATTTGAAATGGTTAATAATTTTAAAATTTAAAATGTTTTTTTTTTTTTGGTGGTAGCACGTTTCAATTTTTTACGATAGCTTAACAACCATGTTGATATTATAAGTGAATGTGTTTGTCAACGTATGCCAACGCATGTCAATCAATCTACAATATACAGTGTTAAAATGGTTTATGGCGCTTACCGAAATACGTCCGTATACCCAAAGCGTGTGTGGTGAAAAAAGTAGAACACATCGCTCATATACTCAAAGAGTGACACATTTCAAAAAATCAAGTATCGAGAAAAACGCGTTTTAAGTTGTCGATTGAAATTTGACTTCCCAACATAAAAGGATTATTACACAAAAAGTTAAATAACTAGTTGGACCATAGCCAGATATCAGTGCTAAATTTCTGCGCACGATCAAGCATTACATGAAGTGTTTTAGTGCTTCACAAATGCAAAAAACTTTTTTGATGATTTATGCCAAACTCCTAGAAAATAAGCTGTAGCTCGTTGAGTTTTAGAGATATCAACTTGGAAATTTGTCAAAAGATAAAGAAGAAGTCGTAGAAAAAATAGAAATTGCTAACCCAGACAAGTAAAATAGTATAAGTCGGCTTTGCTGACAGAGATATACCCTCAGTCTATGTGAATTGAAACATTCGTCTACGGTCAGATCGAATGTATTTATGGTGTTTTAATTATTTTGTGGCCTTTTTTCAGACATTTGAACGACATAGACCATTATGGAAGTAGATCTTATTTTGGTAGTCATATCTCTTCGATAGACATCGCGCCCACTTGTCATTTCAGTGGGTCATCGTATAACTTATGGACCAGTATGCCAGGAAGCATGGACTTGTCCACGGAAAACATAATACCACTGTAAGCAGGACAACAACGTACAGCATACATACATTTCCAAAGGATCTTCGAATAGACCTTAAACTGTACTTAGACACAAATTAGAAGTTAAACTAAATTTGGACAAAATATTAGGAGATCCAAAGTTTGGACCAAATTTGTTCAAGAGATATCGTGTGCATACCATTTAAGTGACATTTTTTAAATATTCGGGGGATGTACTGGAAGTTGTGGACCGGTATTACCTATCTTCGAACTGAAAGTATGACAAAATATCAGGAAGGCCAAATTTTGAACCAAATCGGTGAGTTCAGCCACTACCTATGGTGCCATGGGGAATTTTTATATCTTTCGTGCTGTTTTCTCAAGAAGTATGGACTTGCCCCTGAAAAAACTTTTACCGCCGTAATTGAGGCAGCGAATGTAAGTTGCTTGAAAAAAATCAAAGTGATTCGAGAGCAGGTCTTAAAGTGAATTTATCTGTAATTTTGTGTGATAGGTACACCAAGGAATGGACAAACATAGTCCATATTCGAACCTGATCTATATGATCTATATTAGGATGAGTAAAGTATGGACTAAATCGGTCACTCCCCTCAAGGGTTATGGTGCGAAAAATGTTTCCGAACATTTTTGAACTTTTGTGGGGGAGGTACCTGAAGGAGTGGACCGGTATGGCTTATGTTCGAACTTAAACTATGTTTGGACAAAATATTACGAAGCACAAATTTTGGACTAAATCGGTTCGTCCGTTCGAGAGTTATCTTGGGCTCCAACCACTACACACGGTGTCATAGGGGTTATTTTCGGGCTATTTTCTCAGGAAGTATGGACTTGCCCCTAGACATGTACCGTCGTAAGCGCGCAGTGAATATAAGTTGCTACAACAAAAATCAAAGAGATTGGAGAACAGGTCCTAAACTGAACTTTTCCGAAATTTTGTGTGGGAGGTACCCGAAGGAGTGGACAGATTGAGTCCATACTAGGACCTCATCTAACCTAGTAGAAATTTTGACGATGTGCAAAGTATGGATCAAATCAGTTACTCCCTTCAAGAGTTATAGTGCGTACAAATTTTCAGAACATTTCCGAACTTTTGGAGGGGGAGGTACCGGAAGGAGTGGACCGATATAACCCATCTTCGAACTTAAACTAAGTTTGGACAAAGTATTACGAAAGTCAAATTTTGGACCATATCGATTATCCGTTCGAGAGTTATCGTCCGCACCAGCCAGACAGACGGACGGACATTGCTAAATCGACTCCAAATTGTCTAAAATGGGTTTCGTCCAAACATACTTGGAGTCTAAAACCATTATTTCGATGAGGCACATTTTGTCCGTGTGAAAGTGTATATACCCTCGTTAGCATAAATGCGGAGGGTATAAAAGCCCATTTTTTGAGTTATACCACTCTTTAAGTAAATGAGCGACATGTATTCTTATGAATGCTACCGAAATACGTCGAGGGTACGAGTATGATATTTAAAGTTGAAAAAATTCAACTTTGACAGAAAGTACTATATGTTATTGTTTGTATGTATGTGTTTAAAAGCAAAAACTTAACAAAATATGAAATACTTGGTCTGTTCCAGAACTGCAAGAATCTACTATTTTTTCCGATAACATAAAGGAAAAAATGTTATCGTAGTAAAAAATAGTAGCTTCTTGCAGGTTCTGGAACAGAGCAACTATTTACTGCGAAAGAAAATTGTTTGAATTAATTCTCTTTCGAGTTGAGCTGTTATGACTTATGAGGTACATTGAAAAATTAGGAATCCCCACACATTTAACCATTATGCTACGTTTCACGAAGGCTAAGCTTGGACTAGCATTTATACCACAAATAATTCGAAAATTGTATTAAGGCAACACAAAAAAAGATTTCAGCAGGAGCCTGGCTGGGATTTGAACTTGGGACTCCGGTAAGGAGGAGGAAAAAACATTCTACCGCTTTCTGTATTAAAGATTTTATTGTGTAGGTAAAAGCAGTATTCTTAAATTTTCCGCTTCCATACCTGTTATTTGTTTGATTAAATTCCATCTCGTTTGGGAGATAATTGGATATCTTTGGACTTACAACCTTTTCCTTGTATAGTTTTGAAATGTTGTTGGGACTTACAACCTTTTCCTTCAATTTGCGGATTTTTTTTAAATAAAATATTTATACTTTACTCAACAATGTGGAAAGAGTGTTATAAGTTTCTTGTGCCCAATATTCATGTAATATCACGAAATATTCGTCGCAAATCTCACCTTGCCATTTTTCATATCTCGATGAGATAAAGCGAAGTAACTATGCATGTCTATGTCCGTCCGCTCATTAATAAAAACTCTAAGCCTCAATTATGGACCAAAAGTCACGAAATTTTGTGGGGAGGTCAAGTTCCGACCAAAAAGGTCCCATTATTTTTTGGTGATGATCATAAAATGTGAAATGGGCCAAAACCAAATTTTAAGTAAGGTTTGGGTTTACTACAAGCAAGAAGCTTGCGTTTTAACATGATGATCAGATAATAATTAGCGGAAACTTTTGTACGAGATTTGGTAAAATTTTAAGTATAATACTCCTGGAAGATTCCATCCCCATTATATTTAGAAAAGGAACTCTGACCTTTCCATTGATGCCAAATTCATTGATATACATGGTCAGATAACAGAGTATCAGCCAAATATATACCGGGAACCACAAATTTATTTGTTTGTAGTGCAACAATAATCACGCCAGAGAACGCATTTATAGTTGAATATCGACGACATTTCCAACGAAGGAAGATGTTAATAATTGTGGAAGATGATCGGATAGTACTTGGAGTTTGAAAATAAACCAATTTTAATTTTTGGTGCATAATTTAATTTATGCAGGACATATGCCGGTAAACTTGCTTAAAAAATATATTGAAAAGAACTTTTGACCTTTCCATTGATACATCCATCCATTATTAATTTAAATTTTTTTGAGGTGAACTCTTCCACTGATCCGAAAAGTTCAGTTTAAACCATAGATCGCAATTTGGCATGTATTTAAAACCGCAAAGATTCGTCAACCTTTTGATTTTGTAAAACACAAACGACGTATTACACATAAGCACCACATATAATTTTAAGTAAGATATCACTATCACACATTTTTTGAAAGTACATATTGAGACTACAATAAAATATTTATACTTTACTCAAAACCGTTACACAAAAACCGTAGTAGGGTTTTGTCATGTCAGATTCTGTTCGCATTTTATGGTCTCATCTAAACCGGGCTAAAACTACAGTTTTTTGCATTTATCGGGCCTTTATCTCAGAAACGATTATTAATTTGGCCTTGCTGTCTTTGGCAATATTGTAGCACTAAACTAGTAGAACTTATCTTTTGAAAAGACCACCTAAGAAAATTTCACAATTGCTGAAATTCTGTTCAGTATCGGCTGAACTATTGGGAGTTGAACCACGTATCCTTTTGCAAAAATCTCCCAAACAAAGTTCTCAGCAATTCTTCAGAACATTCTTAAACCCTAAAATGCTTACAGTTATTCTTGCATTTCGATTTTCACCACATTATTGACATGTATGTTAAATCGTCGTTGAAAAATGTATTGAAAACAACGTGATGGAGGCATTTTACAACAATGGCATATTCTGAAGAGTTGTGTATTACATTCCAGCGAATAATTTTCCAAAAGAAAATATTCAGAAAAATTAACAGTTTTGGAGATATGGAGCGAAATGAACACAAATTATGGAAATTTTCAATATTTTGTAAAATTTGAAGCAATAAATGTTATTTTTCGTGTTAATTATTTCTCCAAATATTTTATTCTTGCCCTTATCTACAAATTTGCTTCAGAGGTCAAATGAAGATTCGTATTGGTTTCAGAGATATATCCCCGAATTCCTTTAAAAAGTCAATATTTAACCATGTTTAGATGGGGCCATAAAATCCAAGCTGTATCTGACACAATAAAACCCAACTAGGGTTTTTGTCGTTTGGGTCTGTACTTTCAAAAAATCCTCAGGTCAAATTGTTTGCACAAGATTACCTTAAAAATGTTGCACAGCGTATACGAAAGAAAACAATAAAAACAATTATTTTGTTTACAAATATTGCAATACGCGTAGTATTTTAATATCATCACAATTGTCATCAATGAAAAGGCCAGGAATCCACCTTTCATAATCAATGCGCGTATAAAGAAAAATAGCTGGTAAATATACATTTTCCATGCAAAATAATAATTCAATTATTAAATAAAAAATTAACAGATTTTTATTTAAAAGTTCGGTCCTTTGGCTCTGCCAAATATCATTCGATTATCGTCCAAATTTGTAGGCAGCTTCTTTGCAATGTGCACCAACCATGGATGACGTTTATCATTATATCTGAATTACTTTAGCTGTAGTATTCATTCAAAATATCATACGACGTGTTTGGACTTGTACTAAAAAACGCGATTTCCCAAAAAAGTGGACTTACGACCTATTCGTCGTAGTACTCGTAGACGATATATTTGTACAACGCGACGTGAGTTAGGTATGGCTTTACAAACGGGATTTCACTCTTCTTAGCGTCGTGCCTGTCGTGACACCCAGGCATGTCAGGAGGGATCTAGAAAGAATGGTCCAATGTTACAAGAGAGAATCACCAGATTCATACCCACGAGTTTTTATGTTGGTTTGTGCATAACCTTTTTCAATATTTGAATGGAATAAAGGAAATAATTTTTCTCTGCAAAGAGGAAAGTGATGAAGTTAAGCCAATGGGGGAAACTCCAGACTTAGACAATCATATGATTGAATCTTCAACTAAAACAAAACAAACAGGAAATAATTTTTGATATTTCTTTTTCTTAACATACAATAAATATTTTTTTAAAATCGATTTGTGCGTGAACTTTTTTATATTTCAATGAAATAAACGTTATGATAGTGATTAATAGGCAAAAGCTCATTCATCCGTGCTACAATAAATCATTTTTAAGAAAGGGTGCTTTGATAGACCTTTCTAAAAGAAAGGGTGCTTTGATAGACCTTTTTGAAGGAAAGAGTGCTTTGATAGAAATTTCTGAAAGAATGGGTGCTTCTATAGACCCTTTCTAAAATAAAGGGTGCTTCTATAGCCCTTTTCTGAAAGAAAGGATGCTTCTATAGCCCTTTTCTGAAAGAAAGGATGCTTCTATAGACACTTTATTTAAGAAAGGATGCTTCTATAGACACTTTCTTTAAGAAAGGATGCTTCTAAAGACCCTTTCAAAAAAAAGGGTGCTTCTATAGACCTTTTCTGAAAGATAGGGTGCTTCTATAGACCCTTTCTGAAAGATAGGGTGCTTCTATAGACTCTTTCGTTAAGAAAGGATGCTTCTAAAGACACTTTCGTTAAGAAAGGATGCTTCTATAGACACTTTCTTTAAGAAAGGATGCTTCTAAAGACCCTTTCTAAAAGAAAGGGTGCTTCTATAGACCCTTTCTGAAAGATAGGGTGCTTCTATAGACTCTTTCGTTAAGAAAGGATGCTTCTAAAGACACTTTCGTTAAGAAAGGATGCTTCTATAGACACTTTCTTTAAGAAAGGATGCTTCTAAAGACCCTTTCTAAAAGAAAGGGTGCTTCTATAGACCCTTTCTGAAAGACCCTTTCTATTGCTTCCATAGACCCTTTCTGAAAGACCCTTTCTATTGCTTCCACAGACCCTTTCTGAAAGACCCTTTCTATTGCTTCCACAGACCCTTTCTGAAAGCAAGGGTGCTTCCATAGACCCTTTCTGAAAGCAAGGGTGCTTCGATATACCCTTTCTGAAAGCAAGGGTGCTTCGATATACCCTTTCTGAAAGCAAGGGTCCTTTGATATACCATTTCTGAAAGCAAGGGTGCTTCCATAGACCCTTACTGAAAGCAAGGGTCCTTCGATAGAAAACTTAAAGAAAACAATTCCACGGTTTTTGGTAACATTTCCTGATCATATGCTGAAATACTAGCGTCGGTGTTTTCCAGATTTTGCTTCGCTCTTTTCACTGACGTATCAAGCCGTCTGTTACAATACACGGTGTGCATTAACAAATTTAAATGGAAGGTGCTTACACCTTAATAACGCAAGCGCAATATCGTCATCGCTATCTGGAACAGTGGAATAAAGATTTTGAAAAAATCAGCTTCAACATTTAATAATAGAGGAGATAAATTTTTTAAATTCGCTTAAACTACTCCAGGGTCTTCATCTATAATGTAATTAGGAGGGCTTCTATAAAAGTTTCTGGACTAATAATGAAAACGCGAAAACTTATCATCAAAAATAGTTTTGTTGTTTTCTAAAGCGGGAATCAAATGAAGACATTGGGTTCTAAGTCAGGGCTGTACGGCGGATGACCCATCAATTCCGGTCAGAAATGCTTTGGTTTGAATCGATATGTAAGAGCTCACATTGTCATGGTGCACAATGATTCAACTTTTCTTGTTCGTTTCCGAAGACATCAGACATCAAACAAATTGTGGTGTACAACTTAGAATTTATCGTCATACGTTTTTCAAGCCATATAGTCGCCATATGATGAGTTTAGCCGCAGAAACAGGCCACCATTTGTTTCGAAGTGCTTCTTCAATGAACAACTTTAGTTGGATTTGGCTCGTCTTCGAAGACTCCATGGTCGATTGCTGTCCAGATGCGATTGTCAAATTGTGGAGGTTCCAACGATAACAAACCTTTTTTACGGACAGATGTTCATGCAATATCGAATATATAACAAAACAACAAACATTGTTCCACAACATTCCATACGGGAAGACTTCTCTCATATCAATGAGTACACCCCGATTCATATTAAAGCTCAATGATATGGGACCTACTGTTTATCGCCGAGTCCGAACGGCGTGTCTTAAGACACCACTTGTGGAGAAGTTTTTCAAGGCTGAAATACTCAGGAAATGTCGCCAACATTACTGAGGGGTATTTTGCCACCGTTGAAAAATGTTTGATGTTGCCTGGCCGGGGAATCGAACCACCGACCTTCTGTGTGCAAGGCGGGATATCGAATATATGCTGCTGCAAAAAATGACCAAGGCTGCCTCTATCTCACCTGACGATTTTGCATTATTAGTTCTAGCACGGCATCAATGTTTTCTGGCACAACGGCCGTTTTTGAGCGATATTGCCTAGGCCAAAAACTTAACTAGTAGCCCTCGTATTCACACCTGCGGCAGGTACAATTGCGATGCCATTAAAATCGTGCAAAAACTGTTCAAATATTTCTTCTAAGGCCTTTATTATCTCATTTTACGATTAAAATCTGTAAAAATAATATTTTTATTTTTTACACACAAGTGTCTAACATACTACATGTATTACGCTAGGAAATATGTCAACTAAAGTCATATATAATTAATTTTTTGGCATATACTTTTACTACGTACTGATTTTTACAACTTTTCAAATTAGAAAAATATAGAAACCAACAAAAATAAAATATGCATATAAATTGTTTTCGCACCGATTGCTGGCATCTTCACACTTTTCCAAATTTCACAAAACTGAAATCTTTGATCACAAATAATGCGCACAAGCAATTACTTTAGACAAAACTTATCAAAGTACGCTTTGTTCACCGTTATGTTATGTAGCGCCTCAGCAAGTTTATTAAAAAATTTAACGTAAAATAAGCACAGAAACCTACAAATAATAGGTGTACTACATGTAGTACATTCGGCATATCTGGGTTAAAAACGTTTCAGTTTTGTAACTCAATACCGGATAACCGGTTTCGGGCAACCTAGATTTATCATGCCAACATCTAATTTGTAGCCAAACACACCACAGAAATGATTGAGTTTTTATTCCAGTTTATTATATTTATTTACCAGTCGATGTGCCATGTTATTTGTTCAGTTGTTTCGGGTATATAATAAATGTGTATATTGTCTATAGAATATATCGCCCATTTACTCATAGAGTGTTCATATTCCAAAAAATTACTTTGATAAGATAAGTTATCTATTTGAAACAGAATGTGTCAAAAACAAGTAAGAAAGTATCAGTCAGCTGAGCCGACAGAGATATAGCCTCAGCCACGTACCCGAAGAAAAAAGTTAACACAATACTTCTGTAGGTTTTTTAGCTGTTGGGAAAATTTTCCAGGATGGAAAGGGCCGCAAAAAACTACATGTTGCAACAAAATTCAGAATGATCTAAGACGAGTGTATTTTTTCCAAACTTTGGGTAGGGTGTACCCATAGGAGTGATCCGATGTAGTACATATTCGGACCTAATACAAATCTGTAGGAAATATTTTTTTTCTTTATTAGTCTATGGATATTTTCCTTACAGACTATATAATTAAATATGTTGTACTTAATTTTCTGAATTTAAATATATTACAATTTTACTTTCCAATTTACAAAATTTGAGCTAAATCGATTTCTCTCTTAAAGGGTTATTTTACACATTAGCCAGTTTAGGTGGTGCCGTAACAGGGGCCGCAAGTGCAACCTGCTGCGTCACAAATTAATAAGATCAGAGAGGAGTTGTTAAACTATACTTTTTCCAAATTTTGTGTGGGAGGTACTCAAATGAGTGCACCGATATAGACCATATTAGAACTCGATCTATGCCTGAAAGTAATATTACCAATAGCAAAGTTTGGCTCAATTCGGTTATTCCCTCCTAGAGTTATCATGCTCACAATCTTGGCTAAAAATTTTGAACCTTTGTGGGGGAGGTACGGGAAGGAGTGGACCGATATGGTCTATCTTCGAATTTAAACTAAGTTTGGACAAAATATTGAAAGACCAAAAATTTTAACAAAATATGATTTTTCAATTTTGATTTTTCAAAATATGTTGATCCGTTCGAGAGTTATCGTGCACTCCAACTACGACACATGGTATTATATGGGTTGTTTGCAGTTTTCGTGCTGATTTCTGAGGATATATGGACTTGCTCCTGAAAAAAATTATATCGTCGTAATGGGGGTAGTGAATACAAGTGGCTGCAAAAGAAATTCAAAGCGATTCGAGGGCAGGCCTTAAACTGCACTTAAGCAAAATTTTGTGTGGGAGGTACCCAAAAGAGTGAACCAATAGGTTCCATATTGGAACCTCATCTATGTCTGGTAGAAATGTCACGATGTGCAAAGTATGGACTAATTCGGTTACTCCCTTCAAGAGTTATGGCGCGGACAATTTTTCCGAAAATTTTTGAACTTTTGTGGGGGAGGTACATGAGGGATATGGCCCATCTTCGAACTTAAATCAAATCTGGACAAAATATTTCGATACCCAAAATTTGAACCGAATCGATTGATCCGTTCGAGAGTTATCGTGCGCACCAGCCAGCCAGACAGACGGACAGACAGACAGACGGACAGACATTGCTAGATTGACTCAAAATTGTCTGAAACGGATATCGTACAAACATACTTGGTGTCTAAAACCATTATTTCGATGAGGCACATTTTTGGCCGTATCAAAGTGTAAATACCCTCTTTAGCCTAAAGGCTAAGGGTATAAAAAAAAAATGTAATTGTTAACTCGATAAAACGTTTATTTTGAGTTATGACACTCTTTCATTAATAGCATTTAAAACCACATGCATGTGTGTATATACATATGTATGTACTCAAAAAAATTTACTTATTTCATAATTTGCTTGCGCATACAAGCCACATTAAAATTTAACAACTCAATTCTTCAACTAAATTGCTTTAAATGCAACAAACAAGACTTACTAGAAAAAATAAAATAACATTCAACCAATAAATATATTTTACAAAAACCGCAAACACTTTAATATGTTGCATTTTTCAATTGTTACTTCTCACATTTCACTTCTGTTACAACGTAAAGAAAGTCTTTGCCATTTGACACTTTGGGAAAACAAGCAACAGCATAAAAGTCCACTTACATTTTTTTGTTCCATGAACTCTTCAGTGTTTCCTGTCCGCTTAGAAAATGTTCCAAGAACAAAAAAGAAAGCTCACTCACACACACACAACACAAAACGTGAGACGTGAAAACACAATAACATTGTTAGGCTTTGTTTTTTTCATGTTTTGTATTTGAGACCAACTCAAGTTGCACGACGGACGACGACAAACATAGAAAAGTTCTGTGGAAGTTTATTAGCTCCTATAGCTAGTCAATGTTGCATGAAAACACAAATATTAAGTGACAGATTGCTTGAACAGTGGAACAGTGGTGAGCGGACGGTGAAGATATTTTATGTTAAAACCACATCTTAGTCCAATATGTTAGAGTTAGAGCAGTAGAACCTTTTTAAACTGTCTTATTTTGGTAAATACGCTATTCTCACCAAAATCAGAAGCCTAGGTACAACATTGGGGTGACGTAAGGTATATACGAAACCAAGGAACTTACTTCTCCTGTTTTAATATGACAAAGCCCAATGACTTATTTTAAACCTACTTTAATTTTAGGTGGTGTCGGTCGTGGGAACTTCCTTTACAAACGTTAAAAACTTGGTTTGGTGTCCAACACTGAATCCGGTTAAAATGTTATCCGTCTATTCGTTAAAAAAGAAACGGATTTCAACAAAAACGATATCTTCGGTTAACCGAAAAACAGTTATTTGTGTCGGTTAAACGATTTTTTATATATCGTCGCCTGAAATGAAATCAACCGATCCGGTCCAAAGTTTGGCTTTCGTAATATTTTGTCCAGATGGGTTATATCGGTCTACTCCTTCCGGTACTTCCGCCACAAAAGTTCGGAAATGTTCGGAAAATTTGTGCACATCGTGAAATTTCTATCAGACTTAGATGAGGTTCCAATATGGACTCAATCGATCCACTCCTTCGGGTAACTCCTACCCAAATTTCAGAAAAATTCAGTTTAGGACTTGCTCTCGAATCGCTTTGATTTTTGTTGTAACAACTTGTGTTCACTGCTCTCCATACGACGCACGGTGGTCGAAAGCAGTGATCTAGCGGCGCGAAATTTATAACTTGCAAACGAATTGAGATACGTCACTGAATTTTTGCACAAACTCAGCTTTTACCTGTGGGTAATAATGGCGCAAATATCAACAATATCGGCTAATGTTTTGGTATAGCCCCCATATAACGGTACCTTCCGATTTTCGGTATTTTGAGGATTTAAGCCACAGTTTCGTAGCAAATTAGGTACTTAGGGTACTTAGGGTTCCTAGGTGGTTCCTAGTGGTCACAAAATATTTCCACAAAAAATTATGGGCATAGGTGCACGTTTTGATGTAGCCCCCATGTAACCGTACCTCTAAATTTAAGGTATTTTGAATATCATGACCACATTTTTAAACCAACTTGGCAGTAATTTTGCATTCCGTGTTCTCACTGCGTATAAAATCTTCTTACAAAACATTTCCAATACGGATTTATGTTTCGATGTAGCCCCTTTTTGTGGTACCCCCGATTCATTGAATTTTTACTTGTTATCCCATATATAATAACATATTTAGCTATAATATGGTATTATAGTGCCTCCGGGGGTAGAACTCCTCCTTGCAAACATTTCTCAAGATAGGTCCATATTTTGATTTAGCTCCCATACAAATGCACAGCGAAATATGTATGAATTTCATGCAAAATTCCTTATTTTAAAAGTGCAGTCATAGAAAGATTTGCAAATATTTGCAGCCCTAATGTGGTTTTTCCATATACAGAGAGTCCAATTTCATTCCCCAAAAAATAATCGAACCTAAGTTCGGCTAAGTTTACAAGATGCACTCTATGGAACAAGCGCGTACAACCCATTAAAACACTAAAAAATTAAATGTTTTGAAAATTTATTGTTATATAACTAAGTACCTCCAGACCCTAAACTAATTTTTATCATTTAAATCACACCCTCTGCTATTAATTAAAAATAAATCTTATCCAGTTTCATTACGAATTTATTTAACATTTAAACAAATATGAAGCCAATTTGTTTTGCTACAATTTTTAAAATCTGAAGCAACAACAACTCTTGTATTTGGTAGTGAATAAAGCTGAGTACACATTGCCAGTTTTGAATGACAGCTTTGTTGGTGCTTGCTAGTGTGGCCGTTCATTTTTGTCATTCATCATGCAACCACAAAATGTTTTGTGGTTGCTGGAAGGTTGGACAGTTATCGATAACTGCAAAATATCGACATTCAAAACTGACAATGTGTACTGCTCTTAACTGAGTGAATATTTACAACAACAAAAATGAAAAAACAAAATCTTTGTCTGCAAAGTGTCTGTAATCGATACAATGGAAAATATTTCGGAATTTTATAGTTCGATTTTTTGACTTTCGCGCCGCTAGATCAGTGGTTTCGACCAGTGTGCGACGGTATAAGTTTGATCAGGGGAATGTCCATACTTCCTGAGAAAATAGTCTGAAAGGTACAAAAAAACCCGTATGACACCGTGTGTCTCTAACTGATCTGCCGATTCGGTCCAATTCGGCACAATAACTATTGAGGAGAGTGACCGATTTGGTCCGTACTTTACACATCCTAATATATCTACCAGATATAGATCAGGTTCGAATGTGGAATATGTTTGTCCACTCCTTCGGGTACCTCCCACACAATATTTTAGATAAATTAACTTTAAGACCTGCTCTCGAATCACTTTGATTTTTCTTGAAGAAACTTGCATTCGCTGCCTCAATTACGGCAGCAAAGGGGTAAGTCCATACTTCTAGAGAAAACAGCCAGAAAGTTGTAAAAAATCCCTATGGCACAATATGTACGAGTGGCCGAAGAGCTCGAAGCGAATACTGCGTTCGTCCACGCTTTGGATATTGTAATATTTCTTCGAATATTAGATGAAATTCGAAGGTGCTGATTATAGATCCACTCCTTCCGGTACGTCCCCCACAAAAGTTCGAAAATATTTGCTAAAACGTACGCGCGATTTCTCATAGACGTAGCAACCGATTTGGTCTAAACTTTGGATCTCTAAATACTGTCGAAACTTAGTTTATGTTCAAATTTGGGCCCTATCTGTCCAATCCTTGTGCCCACAAATGTTCAAGATTTTTGTGTGGTTAAGCGTCTGTTCGAGGATCCTTTGGACATTTTTACCGAAGGTTTTCCTAGCGACACTGTTTACAGCGATATTATGTTCTTCGTAGGCTAGTGTGATAAAAAAGCCCTATCTGTCGATATCCCCGTAAATTTTTGAGCTTTAATCCTATCCATACTTTTGTTGGTTCATACGCCCAACATTTTGAAAACCATAAGTTTTTTGGGACTAAAAGTATTTCAATCCACACAGGCTGGGGGTATACCTCTTTCGACATAGCCGACTGATACTTTTTTACTTGTTGGCCTATACTTTTTTTTCTAGGAGACATATTTCGGCAAGCTACGAAAATAAACTTGAAATCCAATACAGCGGTTAGATAACTGAACTACTGCCTAACATATAAATGGTTTTTATTATTGTTGTGATTTTCTTGTCTGTCCGCCTGTTTGGCTGACTGATGCGCACGATAACTCTCGAAGAATCAACCTATTTGGTTAAAATTTTAGGTCTCGAAAATTTTGTCTAAATTTAGTTTAAGTTCGAATATGGACCATATCGGTCTACCCCTTCCATTATTTACCCCCACAAAAGTTCACAATTTGTCGCTAAGATTATTCGCACGATACTTCCACAAGGGATTAACCGAATTGTTCGAAACTAGGGATGTGGAAATATTACTTCCATGCATATATCAGGTTCGAATATGGGCTATATAGGCTTACTCCTTTGGGAAAAGTATAGTTTAACCGCTCTTCTCGAACCGTTTTGAATTTGTTTGAAACATGTTCGCCTTGCGACCCCTTTTACGACGGTAAACGCAAGTACATACTTCCTGAGACGATGCCAACTAAACTGACCAATGCCTAGGATGATCCTCGAATGGAGAAACTGGTCTTAATTTTGTACATCGTATTATTTCTTAGAGACTTGCATTACGTCCGAATATGGAAACATTTTGGAAAGAGTGCCGTTTAAGGACTCGTCTCGGATTGTTTAATTTTTTTTGCATTTTTTGTCTTTGTGGCCCTTGTTATGACGGTAAGATTTTTTTGTGGGGTCGAAGTCCATTCTTCTGGGGAAATTGGCTCAAAATTAAAAAAAAAAAAAAAACATAGAGACATTATATGTATTGAGTTTACTTATTTTCTTTGTGTCCGGGGCTGAGGGTATATCTCCGTCGGCACAGCTAACTAGTTTTAATAATATGTAGCGAAAAAGTCCCGATTGGTAATTATAAAATACGGAAAAGAATACCGTACGTATTAACTTCGTGTTATTCCATCCAGGCATGTATCAGGGGTGACGTAGGGGATGGATGATACCAAGCAACGGTCCTGACCGATTTTAACATGGCAAAGCCCAGGATTTACCTTGGTTCCTCTTTCATTTCAAGTGGACACTGACCTCCCCGTGGTGTCACCTGGGGAACTGCCTTTAACACCCGTTAAAGGTAGTGAGCTAACATGTGCCGCGCGTTCTCCCATAAGAACGTTAAAAACTTGGGTTTGGGCGTCGGGCTAGTAACCCTCCCCTAGAAAAACAGCATACTATGAAAAAACGAAAGAAAAGAAAAACAAATCCCTCAAAAGTTGACGATCCCCGCAAACGTTTTAAGGACTATGATCCGTGAATCTGCACCTGAAATGTTCGCACTTTTTATAGAGAAGGTGCAGTTTACGCATTGGCAGATGTACTTGAAAAGTACAAGGCCGACATTACTGCCATACAGGAAATACGATGTAACGGGAGAGGCGTCACAACAACACCTAAAGGTGACGCACTGCATTATATCTGCCATGACACAAAGCATGAGTTTGGTTGCGGATTTGTAGTTTGTCGGGGGTTAAAACATCTGGTCTCCAACTTCACCCCAGTGAATGAAAGACTCGCTACAGTGCGAATTAAAGCTAAATTCTTCAACATCAGCTTTATTTGCGCTCATGCTCCCACTGAAGACAAGGACGAACAGTCCAAAGAGATTTTTACGAGCGCTTACAAGAAACTTATGACCGTTGCCCTGCCCATGACATTAAAATTATACTAGGCGATTTTAATGCCAAAATTGGAAAGGAAAATATCTTTGGCCCAACAGTCGGGAAATTCAGTCTCCACAGTGAAACATCTGACAATGGTATGAGACTGATAGACTTTGCTGTTGCAAGAAACATGGTAGTTACCAGTACCAGATTTAAGCATCTCGATATTCATAAGGGCACCTGGCTATCGCCAGATCAAAGAGCAAGAAATCAAATTGATCACGTTGTGATAGATGGAAGACATGTATCAAGCGTGTTGGATGTACGATCGTTCCGAGGTGCAAACATAGACTGGGACCACTACCTTGTTGCAGCAAAGGTACGTACCAGATTAAACGTAGCAAACAAAGTGCGAACAGACACAACACGGAAGTTGGACATCGGTAAGCTGCAATTACAACAGATAGCCACGGCATATTCCACTCAACTGGCCCAACTGCTTAATCAAAGCACTCCTCGTCCCGATAACATATCAGGACAATGGCAAAACATTGCCCACTCCATGCAAACAGCCGCAGAATCAGTACTTGGATACCAGAGACCTTCACCAAGTAATCCAAAATGCGGCATATAGGGCTACTTTACAATCAGTAGCAACGCGTTGCGCACGAGAGGTATCGGGAGAAAAGGAGAAAGGAGAAACGTCTTTTCCGCAGGAAAAAGAGAGAGATGGAAAAGCGGGAGTCTAACAAATTGAAATGTACAAGAGAAAGAATGAAGTCCGAAAATGCTAATGATGGCTTTGGCACTGGCACATCCTCCTGTAGAGACCAGCAAGGTAATTTGGTAACTGATAAAGATAGTTTGCTAAGGATATGGAAAGAGCATTTTACAAACTGTTGGTATCCAGTAGTAGCGAAGTCGACGAAGATACCACAGATCCAATCCCAGAAGATAGTATTGAATGTATACCACCCGGCCATGATGTGGTAAAGACAGCAATAAACCGGCTGAAGAATAATAAGGCAGCAGGAGCTGATGGCCTACCAACTGAGCTGTTTAAAACCGGACCGACACGCTGATAAGGTGTATGCATCAGTTAGTTAGCTCCATTTGGCTGGAAGAACGCGTACCCGACGGTTGGAACCTGAGCATCCTGTGTCCCGTCCATAAAAACGGAGATAAGACTTTATGCTCCAACTATAGGGGCATAAGCCTTCTCCCTATCGCCTACTATCTTGTAGGGATGTCAGGGATATTGTGCGAACGACTAAAGTCCATGGTCAACGAAATAATTGGACGTTGCCAATGCGGCTTTAGACCTGGCAAGTCCACCATCGACCAGATATTTACCCTGCGGCAAATCCTGAAAAAGACCCAGGAGATGCAGATAGACACCTACCACCTTTTGTCGATTATAAAGCAGCCTTCGATAGCCCGCTACGTTCAAATGTATTCCAAGCAATGTCTGAATTTGGTATCCCCGCAAAGCTCATTCGGCTTTGTAAAATGACTCTAACTGACACAAGATCTTCAGTTAAAATAGGAAAGAACCTGTCCGAAGAGTTTTGTACCAAAAGAGGTTTCAGGCAAGGAGACAGCCTTTCGTGTGACCTTTTCAACATCCTCCTAGAAAAGGTTATACGAGAGGCAAACGTCAAAAGAAGTGGCACAATCAACACCAATAGCCACATGTTACTTATGCTGATGATATACACATCATGGGACGATCAGTAAAAGAAGTAATCGTTACCTTTATGCTGGTCGAAGGATAATCTGCTAAAGTGGGTCTGGCGGTAAACGGCGAGAAGACCAAGCTGATGGTGTCGACGAGCAATGCGTCCATTGAGATCGGACCAACTGTTGAATTTGGTTCCTATAATTTTGATGTAGTAAAAGACTTCGTATACCTCGGCAACGCCGTAAACACAACAAACAACATCAGTTGTGAAATAAAAAGAAGAATTGTATTGACCAACAGATGCTACTTTGGCTTAAGTAAGCACTTTAAAAACAAAGCCACAACTCGTCAAACAAAAGTAACGCTTTACAAAACACTTATACTACCCGTACTGATGTATGGTTCAGAAGCCTGGGTACTTGCGCAAGCAGATAAAGCAGTGCTTGGCGTGTTTGAGAGAAAAATTCTTCGAAAGATCCACGGACCGATCGGCGTTGACGGTGAATATCGACGTCGTATGAACCACGAGCTCTATCAGGCGTATAAATTCTGGCCACATGGCGGTGCACGCAGAATTGGCAGGCCAAAGAATAAATGGCGCAAACAAGTGGATGAAGTGGACAAGGCGCGCTATTCCAAAAAGCGAAGCACGAAACAGAGAGAATTCGGGATCTTTTCTAAGTTCGGTCTATGGAACAAATGTTATGTAATGGGCCAGCTAAGTAAGTAAGTAAGTACCTGTAGTTTGACAGGTGAGGTTCCCAGTGGTCACAAAACGTCTCCTCCAAAAATTGTCAACATAGGTACACGTTTTTATATAGCCCCCATATGACGGTACCTCCCGAGTTTCGGTATTTTGAAAATTTTAGCTATAATTTTTAACCGAACTAGCTGTAATTTTGCATTTGAGGTTCTCAGTGGGTAGGTGTAGATTATATAAAAAGTTCGACCCGGCAGAACTTAACGCTTTTTACTTGTTTTCTTTTAAATAAAATACAGTGGGGAGCCCACTGTTCGCACAATACCGCTGGAATTTATACCTCCTTCTCCTACTTATGCAGTTCTGTATTGTAAACTATGGTATAACAGCAATGTGTATTTATTGTATAGTTTGTTTTTGTATTAAAGTTCAACTGCTGCTGCCACTGGGTTTACTTATTATTTAGTTCAACGGAAGTAATGAAAAATATTAAGACCTCTTTCTTAGTTCGAAAAGTATATAAAATAGATTTTTATAATTTTATTGTCCTCCATTAATGAAGCATTGCATCATGTTTTAAGTAAGCTGCGAAAACTATGAATGTAAAATTTATTTCTGCAAATTCAAAAAATGATTAAGTTCGTAATACTCTCCCTGCTTCAGTTTATATGTGTACAATAACCATTTAACCGATTTGATTCAAACTTTGCACCTCGTTATCATTTTTCCAAACCTAGATCAAATTAAAAAAATGGCCAAAGTCGGCCAAATTTTTTGACACATTCTATCAAAAGTTCAAAATAGTGACTTAAATTAATTGAAAGTCATTTTGAAATTGTTACCGGAAGTAGTCATTGTGGTCTTTATTGTAACGATAAAGCTCTAAAAATACAGGGTCCGTTTAAATATTATTTTCAGTTTGGACAGCTCCATTTATCTTTGTCTCTTCTTAGAAGGACGCGACAACCCTGTGCATTGTGTAGCAAAATTGCGTGCGTAACTGTGCATATTAACTGTTACTCTTTAAAGTTGTTTTTTACGTAACTGAAAGTATTTAAAAATTCTTACTCATTGCTTTTTATTTTCTGTGCTGCTCTCCACGTTGATCATATCACTTACCGGGGGTAAACTTTACATTATTCATTACTTAATAACGAAAGGAAGAGCAAACTTATAAAATGCACTTTGTTCAATAAACTAAGTCGGTTATTTAAACTTTCCTTTTTCGAATTGAAGAGAAACGAAGCTTTCTTAAATTTAATTGAAAATGTAACATTAAATTGAGGAGCACAACATGTTTAACACTAAACTTTATGTATGTGTTGATGTACAAGGACACCAAATGACAACATGAAAAAAAATTAATCTGTATGGAACTACACAGAAGTAAAAACCAGCTTCTTGGCAGAATCCAAGGTGTCAAATTACACAATATACATATAAGAAGCAGATATTTGTGGATAAAACCTTCCGGATACCTCATATGATAGAAACTAGAGAACTAGACATTTATCGTTTCCTTTGTCTTATAAACAAGGGATTCAATAAACCAAGTCAGAAAAAATGAACACAAAGGAATAGATAATTAAAACATAACGCCGATGTAGTAGTTTTATCCATTAACCGCTTTGTAGGCATAACAATGAAATAACACATTCAAGCAAATTTCCTATTTAGAACTAAGAACGAAACAACTTACTAAAGCTAATTCAGCATGACAACTTACTAACTCAGTTTATAACCAAGTTGATTGTACAATAGCAAAGAAAGTGAAAGTACTTCCTTAGTGCGCTCCAAAGAAAGTAAATGTCTTTTGGGAGGGGGGTAACTAAAATACCGCAAAGTCATCATTAGGAACATTGTGTTCCACAATATCTGCCGTTATATCAATTTGTAAGATGTTAGTTCTTTTGTTGTTAAGTGCCAATATGATTATGCCTTTCTTAGGGTAACGTATGTTGTAGATTTTTTCCATTGAAACAATTCCCTAGACTATCAGACATATGTTGGTGGTTGCAACAAAAGGTTTGTTCTTAAATCTGAACGAAGAACAGACAACCTAAAAAGTCGGTCTTCTGTGCAATTCAAAATGCTACCAAATTTTGAGATGGCGTATTTCACTTGAACTTTCCATCAAAGTTTCGGCTTGAAGTTTCTGCATGAACTGTCAGAGAATTAATATACGTCCTTTAGAGTGAAATAATATGTGCGTTTGTAGTTAGCCGGAGATGTCGTATCTTCGCTCAGGCCCCGATCAAAACATCTGACAACTGAAGGAGGCTGAAGGAATTAAGCATGACTTTGTGATGGATCGAAGACAGTTAGGGAGTAAGCAGAATGTACGAACCACGTATCAGGAAAGCTGCACACCAAATTCAGTGTAGCGAAAAAAGTAAGTTCAGATACAAAGGAAAGCAATAACAACAGACGGCCCATTTGCTCAATGAAAGTGCTTATAGTCCCAAAAATACATATATCAGCACGGTGACAAAGTACCTCAAGGAAATAACAGCAAAATCCGTACTTAGGTAACACCAAGGAACACATGTTAACAAACCATGAAATTGACGGTTTGGTAAAAGTCCATACTCCTCTGGAGACGAGTAATGTTATCTGGTATCAGGTACAGGCAGCGCGGTTATTTTATGAAAAATATAGTTTTTAATTTAGATGCCATATAAGCTAACGCAGAAGATGCCACCGTGGTGCAATGGTATGCACGCCCTCCTTGCACGTACAAGGTCGAGGGTTCGATTCCCAGGCCTGGCAACATCAAATTTTCAACGGTGGCAAAATACCCCTCAGTAATGTTGGCGACATTTCCTGAGTTTTTCAGCCATGTAAACTTCTCTACAAGTGGTGTCTTAAGGCACGCCGTTCGGACTCGCTGATAACGAGGGTATATACACTTTCATACGGGCAAAATGTGCCTCATCAAAATAATGGTTTTAGACCCCAAGTATGTTTGGACGAAATGTGTTTCAGACAATTTGGAGTTGATTTAGCAATGTCCGTCCGTCTGTCTGGCTGGCTGGTGCGCACTATAACTATCGAACGTATCAACCGATTCGGTCCAAAGTTTGGCTTTCGTAATATTTTCTCCAAACTTAGTTTAAGTTCGAAGATGGGTTATATCGGTCTACTCACTCCGGTACCTCCCCCACAAAAGTTCGGAAATGTTGGGAACATTTGTGCGCACGACAACTCTTAAAGGACCTAACCGATTTGTTTCATACTTTGCACATTGTAAAATGTGTACCAGACATAGATGTTGTTTAAATATAGACTCAATCGGCCCACTCCTTCGGGTACCTCCCACACAAAATTTCGGTAAAGTTCAGTTTAGGGCCATCTCCCGAATCGCTTTGATTTTTGTTGTAGCAACCTGTAGGCACTGTCCCTAATACGACGGTATAAGCTTCATCGGGGGCAAGTCGATACTTCCTGATAAAATATCCTGAAAGGTACAAAAAACCCCTATGACACCGTGTGTAGTAGTTGGAGCGCAAGATAAATCTCGAACGGATCTGTCGATTTGGCCCAAATGTGGCCTTCGTAATATTTTGTGCAAATTTAGTTTAAGTTCGAAGATAAGCCATATCTGTCCGCTCATTCAGGAACTTCCCCCACAAAAGTTCAAAAATGTTAGGAAAATTTGTTCATACGGTAACTCTTGAAGGGAGTGGCCGAATTGGTGCATACTTTACGCATCCTAATATGTGTACCACACATAGATCATGTTTGAATATGGACTATATTTGCCCATTCCTTCGGGTACCTCCCACACAAAATTTCGGATAAGTTCACTTTAAGACCTGCTCTTGACTAACTTTGATTTCTGTTGAAGCAACTTGCAATCGCTGTCACAATTACAACAGTAAGAGTTTTTTCAGTGACAAGTCCATACTTATTGGGAAAACAGCCCGAATGTTGTAAAAAACCCCTATGGCACCATATGTAGTAGGTAAAGAGCACAATAACTCTAGAACTGATAAACCGATTTGTTCCAAAATTTGGCCTTCGTCATATTTTTTCCAAACTTAGTTTAACTTCTAAAATGACCCATATTGGCCCTCTCCTTAGGATACCTCCCCCACAAAAGTCCAACATTTGTGTCCAATTGCAGTTAGGGTCTGTTCGGAGATCCTTTGGAAATTTATACCGATAATGTTCTTTGTGGTTCTGTTTACAGCAATATTATGTTTTCCGTGGACTAGTCCATGCTTCCTGGCATACTGGTCCAAAAGTTATACGATGACTCACCAAAATGACTACTGGGCGCGATATCTATCGAAAAGATATGACTCCCAAAATAAGATCCACTTCCATAATGGACTATGTTGGTCCGTTCCTTCAAGTACCTCCTTCGCAACACGTTTGAACTTAAATCCTAATCCACATTTTTGTCGGCAAGTTCAAATTCCCAAAAAGGATCACAAAATTCTGAAAAGACCCTAAATACATTCGATCTGTCCGTCGATGACAGTTTCAATTCGCATAGGCTGAGGGTATATCTCTGTCGGCAAAGCCGAATGATACTTTTTCACTTGTTTTCTCAATACATACACATATACAATCGAAGGGGGTTTCCTTCATGAATTGTAATGCTTTCAGTTTTTGAAATTTTGGATATCATGTCGACTAGTTTCTTGATATGATACATTGGCAGTGGCTTAGAACGCTGAGATCTCGACAACATTGTCTGTTTGTTGGAGACGACCCAGGTTCAAACCTCAGACGGGGCAGCCGGGCTCTGCTGTGGGTTTTTTATTTATTATTGTCTTTTTAGGACGAAGGCCATTATTTATGAAAGTTTTTAATTAATTAATTAATTGGATTAATCGAGCTAACATGGCCTAAGGAGTTTTGTATTGAAAAATGAATTCTAGCGAAATACCACACATTCAACCATTACGCTACGATCGTTTCGCCTGGTGGTTTAAGCCAGGCTCATCAGGTGTATTTGAATGCTAATGGCTAGAAGACACATTTCGCTTATTTCTGGAAGACACATTTCGCCTACGGGAGTTGGTCAGATAACAGAGCTACAGCCTAATATATTCAGTTTCTAGTGTAATCATAAAGACGCTAGGTCACAATTGTAGTTCAGTAGTCACGAAATTTCGCACGAGGTAACAGTTCATGTCGAAGAAGATGTCTACAATTTTGGACGATGATCTGATATTATTTAGCCCGTGAAATGGACCATTACTTTTGTATAAAAGATATAAAAATTTAATTTTGGTCCATATTTTAATTTCTGATGGCCATACAAGGTGCTACAAACCTTCTGGGCTAAGCAACACGCAGTGTCGCCAGGCATTATTTGACATTTTTGTTGGAAAGTTTGGCAGTTTTTAGCCTAAGCCTACTTAGGACATTTTGACATGTTGGGTTGTTTTCAGTGCCTTGATTGAGACACCTCCAAAACATGGTTTTTGAACGCTTCTTCTGGCGACGAAAATCGTTGACCATGGCTTTTTTTTCTTGATGTGCTGCAAACCAATGAAGTCATTGGATCCCCAGTCAGGGCTGTACGGCGCATGACCCATCAATTCCACGTTTTGTCCGGTCAAACAGGCGCTGGTTTGAATCGATGTGTGAGAGGTCGCATTGTCATGATGCAGAACGATTCGATTTCTCTTGTTCGTTTTTCGAATTTCTCAGGAGACTTCAGGCAAACAAATTGTAGTGTAACACTAAGAATTAACCATCCTACATATCTCAAGCCGTATAGTCGCCACACGGTCAGTTTTGCCGAAGAATCAGGGGACCATTTGCTTCGAATGTCTTATTCCATGAACAACTTTCGTTGGATTGCACAGTGGACCCACCGATTGGCCAAAAATAAAAAAACGAATGTCAACATTTTGGTACAACATCTGGCAACTATGACATGGTCCTTTTTAAAATATATTAGTTTTTTGCTTCATTCGCACGCGATCTTCTTAAGAATAGCTTCAAAAATCGAATCATATGACGAATATTTTTTGTTGTGAGTACAACCTATATTTTAAGTTCAAGAAAATATATTCAAAATATCGCGAAACTAAAATGTATAGCAAAATATAAGAGAGGATTTTGAAGGAGGAGCTAATAACTTAATTTTTATTAAAAAATAGTGTTTTAGCGTGTTGTGGAATTCTAGTTAGCTGCATATTTCCTTAGTGTATTTTGTAATGCCAATTCGATCATATACTTAAATTTGACCTAAGGTTTTAGTCATGATGCCCACCGGTGCCCACCTCGGGAATAATTTTCCAAAGTAGGTCATGAGTTTAAGATTATTCAGTATTAAAATCAGCTGCCATCTAGTGCCAGACTATAAATGGTGGGTCGATGACTAAAGCTGACCTAGAATAGGGTTTCTATAGATATATTAGGGTATAACTCTGTTATGTGATCAGGTACGTTAACATAATTGGCATCAGTGGCAAGGTGAAGAAATCTTCTTCCAAATTAGTCTTACGTTGGCGGTACATGCCTTCCAGGAAGAACGCTGTAAGATCTATATTCAAAATTTTACTAATTTCACTGTGCAGCAGCATTTTTGGGGGGTGAAAAATTTCTTTTGAATATGAAAGCCCTTGATGAGTATACTAGGAACCCAAAAGGAAATTTTCGCCATAGGTCAAGTTTCTGAGATATCGCGCGATGAAGTTTTTGATTTTTTTCCCTATAATACTTGGGAAAATAGCTCCATATCTCTGTTTGGCGTTGTTGTAGCTTCGTTTTGTGGTGACATGTCTTCAGTGAAATCGATTGGCGAATCTTTTTGTAGAACATTACATTCTTCTAACTCAATGCCTTTCATGTCCTTGTTAACTCAGAAGTTTGACCTACGGCATAACTGTCCTTCCGGGTTCGCAATATTACCTTCATCGACTTTCATCGCCAAAAAGAATTGTTCGCCCCCCAGCCTTTGATCTCCATATTTGCGCGTATTGATTTTTTTCCTTAAAAACGGTTTAAGAAAACGGTTTTTTTGTTCTAGAATTGCAACTAACAAAGTTTTCAGAAGCGAATTAATTTAATTTGATTGACAACTCTATAAGCTTTTTAACGGTATACATATAAGTTTTATCGGTTACTTAAAACCGGTTCAAAAATCGGTTTTAATGTCGGAATATCCGGTTCCAAAATTGAGATAACCGGATCTATCCTCCAAGAAAATTTGTTATTAACGTGTTCATCATTACAATAGCTATTTGTGGTAAATATTTCAGAAGCACCCCAGATGTCTACATAAGCAATAACCAATGGTTATGTGTACATACCAATAAATACCCAATGACGAATATACAGAAAAACAAAACATAGTTTATTTCTGAACCAAAACCGATTAAATGTCAAAAAGGACAATGAAAACGGGACAAAATCGATTAGTTGTCAAAGGGAACCGTACCTAAAATCTTCTGAGCAACATTTTTGTAGAATATTTGGATGCTGAAAAATCTCATCTTGTGGTACTTTCATTACGGTTCAAGAAATAAAGGACGAAAAGGACATGAAAGGCATTGAGTTAGAAGAATGTAATGTTCTACAAAAAGATTCGCCAATCGATTTCACTGAAGACATGTCACCACAAAACGAAGCTACAACAACGCCAAACAGAGATATGGAGCTATTTTCCCAAGTATTATAGGGAAAAAATCAAAAACTTCATCGCGCGATATCTCAGAAACTTGACCTATGGCGAAAATTTCCTTTTGGGTTCCTAGTATACTCATCAAGGGCTTTCATATTCAAAAGAAATTTTCCACCCCCCAGACTTTGAGTTCCATTTTGTGTCACAGTGTTTTCAGACAAAAATATTGATTTTTTAATCCGCTAAATTGGTTGGATTTTATGTTGTTTTGGAGATTGTTTTGTTTCCCCAAGCCTATTTTTGCATCATAAGATAATCGGGACCTTTGTTCATTTCATTTTGTATTAACAGCATAAAACAATTCTTACCGTATACCCCCTACAGAAGGGAAAGGGGGGGGGGGAGAATGTCACGCTCGAGGTTTCTTAAAACACTCTTCGCAGTACAAAGCTCATTGGCGCATTGGCTTGATTTTTACACTCTAAATATTTTTGGACACTTTCTCCATACAAGTGGATCCACTGTGGATTGGGCTCGCTTTCGAAGACCCAAATGGTCGATTCCTGTTTTGTTTCGGGCTCCTAAGCATAGATCCAAGATTCGTCGTCTGTGACGATCTTATAAATGTCATTTGAAACACCGCGATCGTATAAACTATTTTTTTTTTTGCACAAATCCACAAGAGCCTTTTTTCAGCAATTGACCAATTTTGCTGGATCCAGCTAAAAAAATCCATGTTTACGGCCAGGTGTTCATGCAATATCAAATCTTAGTTGGTGGAAGAAATGTCCAAGGATGCCCCTATCTAACGGTATATAACATGGCGATATTGCATTACCTGTTCACACACGGCTTAATTTTTTCTGGCACAACGACCGATTTTAGGCGACCCTCACGACCTTCGTTTTTTTGCGAGTGTCGGCCACGATTGAATTCATTAAGCCAGTTTTTCATAGTGATAGCCCTTTATCAACATACATGGCCCTTTATCAACATACACAGATTTAATTTAATCGATGCATCGATAATCACGGCAAGAGTGATTATCCATGTCGAAATTTGTGGTGTAGGGTATCACCCCCGTCCGACTATAGCATTTGCTTACTTGTTTTATATGCCTTTCCTATTTGGTTAAACATATCATCCACCCACTGTTTGAGAAAAAATTTGTGTCTTTCCATCGCGAAAAATTTCATGTGTACCAATAAGAGATATTCGAATAATTTTATGTATGCAAATTTCAAGTTCAAGCGGATGTCCAATTATATTTGTGCGATCTTAGATAAGTTCAATGCAATGTTGGAGCTTCATGAAGATGTGCATATGGTTGAAGCACTTAATAGTTAAGCGAGCATTATTTATCTCCCATTAAGTATATTAACGAATCTGAAGCGGGTATTACTGCGGTTTATGGTAAGGCTCTGGTCGATATACACCGTAGGTAGTTACTCATTCATAAACTTGTTGTCTGTTTATTCTTTTTTCTAACCTTTTAAAAGATACACAATTTTGGCAAGGAAAGAACTATTCGGAATCACTGTGTGGCGGCAGCATTAACCTTGTGCTTTTCAAGTATATCCGCCTGTGACTTGACTGTACCTTATCCATAAAGTATTCGGACATTCTAGGTGCATTAAATGCAACACTAGAGGACTAATGTGTCTGTTCTTTGACATTTTCATAGCCGCCATCTGGATATTGTTGGCATTGGCATTTTTCAACCATCGTTCGATTTGAGCTATTGGAAATTTCAAATATATGAATATAATTCAAATATTTAATTTTAAATTTCATTATTTTTATAAATTTTTCTTAAATATTTCTGCTTAATAACATCACATTCTAGTTAATTTAATACTTTAAGGTTAAATATTGCAAAATTTAACCATATGTTCGTATGTATTTTTGTTGGTCTCCCTCGGGTGACATTAGACGTGAAATGCCAACAGATAATAATTATTAAAATGTCTTCATCAAACGACTTCATCTCGGTTCACATATTGTGGGCCAAAAATAATCTGTATGTGGCATGCATTGGTAGCATTTTTTAAGCGATTAATCCCCCAAGAGTTGTCTCTATATTTATTGACAGACGTAAATGTATGTGTGGATGTATGTATGCATATAGTGTTTTTTGTTTCTTTTTCTATTTTTGTCTCTGTTCCGGTCCTTAAATATGTGTGGATGTGTGTATGTAAAACGTATTGATGCTGTTACTATTTGAAGCCTTATTTATTTTTATTGTATGTGTGTAGTTCATTTTTTGCAACCACATAGACCAAACAAGACCTATAAACACACAAACACAGATAGTCAGCCAGCCAACCATTCAAGAAACAATCTAACCAGTCATCCATCCAACCATCTAGCCATTCATCCTACCAAACCGAAGCAGCCAACCAACCATTCATCCATCTATATGCCAGTAATAATTATGAACATAACACTTACACAGTCAAGAACTAGAACGTTGTACACAAATTCACTTGCAATTTAAGCACGAACTGAAACACAAACACACACACGTAGACCGGAATCTGTAATGACCAAGGGAAATGGAGCTTACACGCAAACAAACGTATGTATATAGTATGTGTGTGTATGTGTTGGCTTTTTATTTTCTTTTTATATTTAAAAGATGAGTGAATAGGTCTGTGTCATTAGGTTAGCAGTTTATCAATGAATGCAAGACCTTTACAACATATTCGTCCGGATGGAAACCCCACACTTCTTCTTCTTCTTTTGTAATGTGCAGTTATGTGAGTTCTGTTTCGAATTTCATTTTCTCTCATAAGCTGAATTTAGAGCAGGAAAAGCCAAAGTTGTTTTTAGTACCCATGTTTTATACTCAAATACTGGGAACAGCTCCTATGTGGGCAGGCGCATTCTAGCTTTAGAATTTTGGCGCCAAATTTTCCTTGGCTGAATTTCATGCTTCCTCTCTTTATGAGAGTTTTTGTTACTCCCAGTAAGGATAATAGCTGCAATGTTTTGTTGCGTTTACTGGTATCTGTTTGTGTTGGTGTTGTACACTTGACCAAAATTCCAAGCGAATGTTTGGTTCTTGCTGTTGCCATCATTGTCCTCGTGTAGCCATCGTTGCTTTCGGCTTTCAATGTCTTAACACCGAACTTTTTGTGCTTCGCTTTTGCTTGTTTGTCACAGTGATTGGTTTTTTTCTCCATGTGTAAGCATCCTGTGTGAATCCTGTGTCGGTGTGTGCTTAAATGCAATACAACGAGTCTCTCTGTGTAAGGGCATTTGTGTGGACTACCACACAAACCTTTTTGTCTGTAACCATCCATCCAGCCAAGTTGGCTTAGGTTTAGTGTTGTTTTAGCCGTGTACGAGTACAGATGTTCCTCCCAACAATTCGTAAAGGACTAAAGGAATTTCTCTAAAAGTTAACCAAAAGCATATAAACTAATGTGTGTTTCATTATACTGTGCTTAAAGTGTGTGATGTGACGGGTTTTTAAACTTGAGAAATAAATCCAAAATGTTTTAATGTGGAATCTTAAAAAAAAATCACTGGTAATTTTTTTAAATATTTAAATAAATTTTATAAAAAAAAATATTAAAATATTACATAAAATGTAAGTTATTTTCTGCATTGCAGATTTTTGGTCAAAGAAATACTTCAAGAAATGTGTGTGAATCGAAATTTTAAAATAAATAAAATTATGTTCTAAAATACATGAGATGTGAAATTTTGTGAATTCTCTTAACCCGACGTAATAGTGTTAATATTTTTCTGAAAAGTAAAAAACTGCAACAATTTTTTCTCGCCGGCTTTTCAAAATAATTTAGTTCATTGAGTCTATTATACAAACATGTTTTATTGTGTCTATTCCTGAATCAAATGTAGACAAAAATATTCGTTATCAATGATATTAACAAAATATTATTAAGCGAGAATTCCAAAAATTGCAGTAAACAAATTTAAAAATTCGTATTTGAAAGTTAAAAGTGTATTTTTACAATAGTTAAAAAAAGAGTTGTAAACCCTGCGATGTAATGTCATTAGATTATTTATGTATTTTGAAAAATGTAATATTCAAAAACAAGGTATAAAACAGAAATGAATTATGATTAATCATAACCTTACAAAGTAATAACAACCAAACTAGGATTAAGCTGGTTTATTATACGAACACGGTTTTTGGTGAATCATTATTACTCGATATTTCAGCAAAGTATCAACATTTAAGTGAAGTTTAATTAATTAAAATTAATAATTATAAATCCAAGGTAGGTTGGAAGTTTTATAATCATATATCTGTGGATAGTAAGATTTTGAATATGGGTTATACAAATCCAAAGTTTCTTGACGGCATTATGGGTTCTATTTGGGTAGGAAATGTCCACATGCGATGGTATTAGGGTATTTTAAATATTTTCACTTTGAAAGGCGAATGTTAAATAATATTTAACAAACTCCATCAATGTATTGTTCTTTCAAAGTAACTGAGAGCAATCAAATGCTTAGTCGCGGTCTGACCTCTACCCATGTGTATCGCTTTTAACTGATTAAAATTCCTTTAAGGAAGGAACATACGTTTTCTCCACTCTGGCTTATAACCACAGATGTCTTTAAGATAACTAAAAAAAACAATTAAAAAATGCTAAGTTCGGCCGGGCCGAACTTTTTACATCCTTCACCATAAAATACTCGTATTTAAAAAGGAATTTCCTTTGAAAATTGTAGGTGGAAGCATTCTTCCACCGTGGATACCCCAAATGCCTAAATTATCTAATCTGATCTAAAAAATGTGTTCAGCCAGGAGAAAGGTACCGCATATGGGGCTATATCAAAGTATCTAAATATCTTTACAATTTTTGTGGAAAAGTTTTATGACAGCTGGGAACCTCAAAAGTCAAATTTCGGGTAGTTCCGTCAAACAATGTAGCTAAGACCCTCAAAATACCGAAAATCGGGAGGTACCGTTATAAGGGAGCTATACCACAAAATGAAAATATATTGAACATATGTTTAAAAAAAATTAATTATTCGAATCACACTACCAACGAGGACTTAAAATTGTTGTAATTACTCGTAGTTCAATATAACAAAATTGCAAGCAAATCGAAGAGTAAAATCATTGCTAAAAATTTATTTTAAGTATTAAACCGCGAAGGTTGTATCCAAGCCCACTGTGCATTTTTTCTATTTTTTATTAAATAGCTGATAAAACAACAAAAAATATACACAATACCTCCGACCAATATTGAAGAAGTTATGAGTATTTCCTTGCATATAGTTTTTACAGAAGTCGGCTTTTCATGGCGCGATATCTCTGAAACCGTTAGTCAAACAATTTTTGAAAATATACTAAAATGTTTTGCTGATGTTCAGCATCACCGCAGCAAAAATAAAGGAAATCAAAAACCACATTTCAAAAAGTTTCGATTTCACTCAGAAATCCCCATGTTATATCTCGGCCGATTTCAGTATAATTTGGCAAAATAATTTCTAGAAATCGACCGAAAATATATATGGAAGCTATATCTAAATCTTGATCGATTTTAATATACATTTATTTCTACGCGAAATTCGGACAAATATTCCAAATTTCATTAGAATTAGACATACTTCCAAATGTAATTCCACTAACAGACCCCATAAACCCAGTATGCACAAAAAAACATAACCATTGGGGGTGTTTTGGGTTATGAAATTGGAATGTTTGGGAGCCACCGTTGTGTTGTTGGTGAACATTAGATTTTTAGAGCTTTTGGGTCATTATGCCAGGAAGCATAAACTTGCCCGCGAAACAAATTATATCCTTTATGTCAGTTCCACGGGGACTAACTTCAATGAAAATTTCAAATTAATTAAAATTTTTGACCTTTTATGAAGGAGGCTTCAGAAGAAGTTATCTCACTTAGTCCATCTTCGAACTTGATTTGATATTACCATGTGCACCCCTACTCCTTCCGATAGTTATCGTGTCAAACAGCCGCTTTAATTGGTCGATGTGTTTTATTTATTTTTTTTTTTTTGTATTGTATTAGGAAGCATGGACTTTCTCAAAAAAAAAAAAAAAAAAAAAAAAAAAACAGTAAAAAAGTATCAGTCGGCTTTGCCGACAGAGATATACCCTCAGCCTGTGTATATTGAAAAAAAAAAATGTTCTCAAAATACGTATGTATGTAGGGGGTTTTAAAAATTTTGGGCGTTTGAACCAACAAAAATATTGATTAGGATTAAAGATCAAAAGTTTTGCGGAGGAGATACTAAAAGGAATGGATCGACATTGACCGTTATGGAAGTGGATCTCCAGCCACAACATATGGTGCCATAGGATGTTTTTACACTCTTCAGGCTGTTTGCTCAAGAAGTATGGACATGCCCCTAAAAAAACATTTACCATCGTAAGTGAGGCAACGAATGCAAGTTGTCTCAACAAAAATCAAAGTGATTCGATATCAGGTCTTAAAGTGAACTTATCCGAAATTTTGTGTGGGTGGTACCAGATGGAGTGGACAAATATAGTCGATATTTGAACCTGATCTATATCTGGTAGATATATTAGGATATGTAAAGTATTGACCAATTTGGCAACTCCCTTCAAGAGTTACCGTACGAACAATTTTTCCGAACATTTTTGAACTTTTGTGGGGGAGGTACCTGAAAGAGTGGACCGATATGGCTTATCTTTAAACTTAAATTATGTTTGGACAAAATATTACTAAGGCCAAATTTTGGACCGAATCGGCAGATCCGTTCGAGAGTTATCTTGCGCTCCAACCACCTCACACGGTGTCATAGCGGTTTTTTGCAACTTTCATTCTATTATCTCGGGAAGTATGGACTTGACCCTGATGAAACTTGTACCGTCGTATGGAGGGCAGTGAATACAAGTTGCTAAAACAAAAATCAAAGCGATTCGAGAGCTGGTCCTAAACTGAACTTATCCGAAATTTTGTGTGGGAGGTACCCGAAGGAGTGGACCGATTGAGTCCATATTGAAACCTTATTTAAGTTTGCTACACATTTTACGATGGGCAAAGTATGGACCAAATCGGGTACTCCCTTCAAGAGTTATCGTGCGCACAAATTTTCCGAACATTTTCGAACTTTTGTGGGGGAGGTACCGGAAGGAGTGGACCGATATAGCCCATCTTCGAACTTAAACTAAGTTTGGGTAAAATATTACGAAAGCCAAAATTTGAACCGAATCGGTTTATCCGTTCGAGAGTTATCGTGCGCTCCAGCCAGCCAGACAGACAGACAGACGGACGGACATTGCTAGATCGACTCCAAATTGTCTGAAACACATTTCGTCCAAACATACTTGGGGTCTAAAACCATTATTTCGATGAGGCACATTTTGCCCGTATGAAAGTGAATATACCCTCGTTAGCATAAATGCTGAGGGTTTAAAAATCATAGATGTGCTCGAAATTTTATTTTTTTTTTTTTCTAATTTTTCACGGTGCTTTTGAAGCAAATTTAAATGTAAGGTGATTGCACCTGGGATGTTTTTGCGGATTCTGAAACTACAATGTTCATAGATGAGGAAAATCAAAACACAAAAACAAAATCGCCGGAGCTCTTTTTAAATAAATCGCGATTTAATTTGGCAGTTTTAAGGGTTTTTTAGGTTTTCACAATTTTTCTTAGAGACCGCATGTCCTATCAAAATGGTACTAAAAAAAATGTTTTAGCTATGAAAATTCTCTACAAGATTGACTTTTATGGTATTCTCGTCGGTTTTAACATTTTTGAGATATAGAAGTTAAAATTTGGACAATTCAAATTCAATTCAATTCTGTGTCGCCCCCTTATAAAACAATGTCATGACTGCAAATTCCCAACTTAAACTGATATATCTAAAAAATGGTACAACCTAGGATAAGTCACTTATGCCAGTCTTTTAAAGAATTTTCACAGCTTTAAGATTTTCTCAGGTCCCATATCGATAAGACTTGCCTTTTTCAAGTAAAATCGCGTAAATCCTCTAGAGAATTTTCGCAGCTACAACATTTTCATTAGCACCATTTCGATAGGACTTGGGTTTTCCAAGCAAAATCGCGAAAACCTAAAAAACACCTAAAAATTTGAATTTTGACCGCGATTAAAATCCCTACAGCGCTTTTTTCTTGTTTTTGGATTTTTCTCATCTATGAACATTGCTGTTTCAGAATTCACAAAAACTTCCCTGTGTAAACGGTTTTCATTAAAAGTCAGTTAAGTCGCACCCTTCATGACATTGTTTTATAAGGGGCGATACAGTAAGAGCATTGTCCAATCTGAACTTCTATCTCACAAAAATGGTAAAACCTACGAAAATACCATAAAGGTCAATCTTGTAGAATTTTGATAGCTACAACACTTGCGTTAGTCTCATTCTGAATTCCAAGAAAAATCGGGAAAACCTAAACAACCCCTAAAAATGTCAACTTGAATCGCGATTTATTTAAAAAGCGCTCCGGTGATATTTTTGTTTTTTTTTATTTTTCTCATCTATGAACATTGTAGTTTCAGAATCTGCAAAAATTTCATTTAAATTTGCTTCAAGAGCACCGTGTTTTTCAAATGTAATTGCAAAAGAAATTTGCTTTTTACCATATACACATTAATGAAAAGTTACAGGCAAAAAAAAAGGAGGACCGGAATTTTGTAAAACCTAAACAAAAAATTCACATAAAAACACATATCGTGGCCTGTCCCGACTATGACCTTTCCTTACTTGTTTAGTTTTCACTTATTAAGGCAAAGGGAATTTTATGTGGTATTTTATTTAGACATTGAAAAATGTGGAGTCTACAGAAGTCCCATCATATTAGGGTTACGAGTGGTTTATGCCCGATCGCTAGGCATATTAGATGTTATTTTAGTGAGTAGATGAAGGCTAAACTTGGAAACTATCATCTATACGTAAATCATTCGATAAATGTTAATCCGAATTTATGAGAGTTTTTTGTCATCCAAATTCGTCTTTTCTTCCTTAGTGTTCATTTAAATGAATTTTCTCGCACTTAGTTTTAAAAATTTTACCTTTTTAACACCGCTGCATCGTCCAGAGTGAAACTGTATAGTGGGGCGTAAGCATATGGTATTTATGAAATTAATATTCATCATACGCAACTAAGTGCAATCAACCCAAACAAGCTTAGAAGCGTTAAAACAATTTCTGGTTAACTTCTCAGGATGTATTTATCTTAAGTGAAACCTCACATAACTGAAAATATGGAATAACTGAAATGACTTCTGGATTTAAATATTGAATTTTAATTTTTTTCCTTTGAAATTACCCCACATTTCTAAAAAAGTACAAATCTACTGTTCAATATTTCGCTAAATATACGAAGATAGAGCAGTTTTTTATAATAAACTCTAGTGTCACTTCTATTTTATGGAAAAGCATAAGGCAACTAATGTTGTACAATTTACTGTAGTAAATAACATTGGTACACTACTGAGCAGCCCTTAAACGAATTTAAGGCTATTTTTATTACGAAAAGCGAACAGGAATGATTTTGAAACCTTCAACAGTAATTATTGGATGATTCTCAAATTAGACACTTTATGTTTTAATTATTTTAATTATTAATAATTCCATTAAATTTGTTATTTGATAAAAATAGTACCATGCCTATTATAAATGAATGTTTTCTAGTCATGTATTCTCTAAATTTTTTGTTACGTTAAAAAAATATTTTTTAAACATAATATTCTCGAAAATTACAAGCAATTTATGCTAATTTAAATTTAAAAAAGCTATAAACTTTTCTACTGCAAAAAAAAGTTCATAACACCAATAAAATATTTAAGAATTACCATTATTTTCATAATATCTGCATAGCTATTTTGTTTGTTAAGACATCATAAACACTTGCAAACGAATGTGATAGAAATAAGAGCTTTTTTGTAGTCTTTATGGTAACAATGTTTTCATAAAACTTAGGAAAGAAATTTCCATTTTTGTTGAAACATAGTTTATTATATTCTGCGACCAGTGTTAATGCAGTCACTAAAGTTTGTTTTCTTCTTTTTTTGAAAATATTGAATAAAATAAAGACATAAACTAACCACACTACCACCGCAGTAATAAAATTTAATGATACTAATAAAACGAAGTAGCAGCAAATGTTAGTTTTTATACCCTCAGCCTTTAGGCTATGGAGGGTATATACACTTTGATACGATGAAAATGTGCCTCATCGAAATAATGGTTTTAGACCCCAAGTATGTTTGGACGAAATGTGTTTCAGACAATTTGGAGTCGATCTAGCCATGTCCGTCCGTCTGTCTGTCTGTCCTGCTGGCTGGAGCGCACGATAACTCTCGAACGGATGAACCGATTCGGTTAAAATTTTGGCTTTCGTTATATTTTACCCAAACTTAGTTTAAGTTCGAAGATGGGCTATATCGGTCCACTCCTTCCGGTACCTACCCCACAAAAGTTCGGAAATGTGCGGAAAATTTGTGCGCACGATAACTCTTGAAGGGAGTAACCGATTTGGTCCATACATTGCCCATCGTGAAATGTGTACCAGACTTAGATAAGGTTTCAAAATGGACTCAATCGGTCTACTCCTTCGGGTACCTCCCACAAAAAATTTCGGAAAAGTTCAGTTTAGGGCCATCTCTCGAATCGCTTTGATTTTTGTTTTAGCAACTTGTATTCACTGCCCTCCATACGACGGTACAAGTTTCATCAGGGGCAAGTCCATACTTCCTGAGAAAATAGCCTGAAAGTTGCAAAAAAAACCCCTATGACACCGTGTGAGGTGGTTGGAGCGCAAGATAACTCTAGAACGGATCTGCCGATTCGATCCAAATTTTGATCTTAGTAATATTTTGTCCAAACATAGTTTAAGTTTGAAGATAAGCCATATCGGTCCACTCCTTCAGGTACCTCCCCCACAAAAGTTCAAAAATTTTCGGAAAAAATTTTCGTAAGGTAACTCTTGAAGGGAGTGGCCCAATTGGTCTATACTTTACACATCCTAATATAGTTACCAGGTATATATCAGGTTCAAATATAGACTATATTTGTCCACTCCATCCGGTACCTCCCACACAAAATTTCGGATAAGTTCACTTTAAGACCTGATATCGAATCACTTTGATTTTTGTTCAGGGGCAAGTCCATACTTCTTGAGCAAACAGCCCGAAGAGTGTAAAAACCCCCTATGGCACCATGTTTTTTGGCTGGAGATCCACTTTCATAACGGTCAATGTCGATCCATTCCTTTTAGTATCTCCTCCGCGAAACTTTTGCTCTTTTATCCTAATCAACATTTTTGCCGGTTCAAACGACCAAAATTTTTAAAACCCCCTAAATACATACGTATTTCGGGAACAAATTGTTTCAATATACACAGGCTGAGGGTATATCTCTGTCGGCAAAGCCGACTGATACTTTTTTACTTGTTTATTTAAAAATAAAGCTAAGCATAAAGAAATTTTGTAGTTTTTGACAGTTTTAAAAGTCTGTTAAAAACGGCGTCAATAGAGATAACAATAAGAGAGCTGGTGGCTAATAACAAGTAAGATATAGGGAAGCCACAAATTTTCAAATGGATTGTAAATTATTTTAAAGTGAGTTAAAGTCGCGCAATGTACATATGATATTGATGCGCATCCGGTTTCATTAGCGCCCATCAAAAATACGTCAATATCGACCTATTTCACCTATGTCGCCAATATTATAATCGCATATAAAGGATTCCATTTATGTAAACATTTTTAAATAAAATCGTGGATTTGTCAAAATATATTTTTGCTGATTTTCCCATTTCCAAGGTATCTATATCCGCGGTTATACATTAAACTACGTAAAATCACGAGTTCTATAATCCTATTATGAGTTTTGAATATTATCGCGTTGCGCGTCCGGATTAATAAAAAATTTAAAAAAACCCCGAAATTCCGGCTGCATAATGTCAGCATCACTTTTAGGTGGATGCAGTGGATATATCGGAAAATCATACACTAGTATCATGTTTTACATGCAGCAGGGACGTAGCCAGGATTTCATTTCGGGGGGCCCACCTGACCAAAATTTTGAAAGTTCGTGTTAGCGAAAATTTCTTATTTAGCAATGATGTAAACCTTATTTTATACGTATACTAGCCGACCCGGTCCGCGTTGCTGGACCTTGAAGCAGTCTTATGTTACCTTAAGTCAGCGATTGTATTTTTATTGCATCGCTAATTAGTCGGGATCTGCAAGTGATTATATATAAAAAATCTTCGATATGCAATTTTATCATACCGCCAAAAGCTGATGACTTGAAGCATGCATTTATTTCATCTGCTGGAATAGTATAACTGGAAGTGTTTATCTGAAACTAAAGGTTAATTGCTTCTTAAAGTATTATGTGCCATTGTAAATTCATTCCAGATGATAAATTATATTTAATATTGCATATGTGCCCTTTATTCACATGAATGTTCAGTGGCAACTTAAGGGCCAACTGTGTCGTCCTTCCACCTTCTTATAATGTACATCTTATATACCTGATGAAGCTATAGCTATCGATATGTTGCCTTCTAATTTAAATACTTGCTTTCCAATAAGACCAAAGCTTCGCTATGCATAACATCGGGTATTTCCATTGATTTGTAATATATTTAAGAAAGTAGGAGTGATCGGGTCTTATGGTTTGTACATATTACATATATAGCGCATTTAAAAACAAGTGAGCCAAGGCTATAGTCGGGTCGGGGCCGACTATGTGATACCCTACACCACAGCCTCTGTTCATAAGCTTTTGACTAATAAAATTCAAAATATTAAAATTGGGACAGATTAGCGCCTTTGCTCTGAATAACTTCATTAACACAGGTCAATTTTTTTGAAACGCATTTAAGTGCATCGACAGTACAACCCAAATAAAAATGGAAAAGTGGGATGTATGCCAACCATCAATAGGCTTCTTTCTCTGTTAGACCCCCATCAACCCCCAAAATTTCGTGAGGATCCGATCAAAATTTAGTAGTGTGATTGCACAAAAATGGAAAAAGGGATGCATTACCGACTATAGCGATATCTCTGTTGTTTGACCACCTATGACAACCTACTTCACATCGTTGTAAAGGTGATATTTTCTACTTTCCTTGCTAGGTTTTGCTTTCGATATACCTCCTACAGAAGGGAGATATTAACTTTGAAATAAAACGTTGGTGTTTTTTCCAAATATTTTTTTTCACATTCCGACCATTATCAAAAATCAAAGGTTTTCCCCAAAATTTCGTGACGATCCAATTAAAATTGCGACCTTTAGCGTGATTTACAAAAAAGTGGAAAAATGGGATGTATTGCCGACTATTGTGATATCTCCGTTATGTTTCCACCTACGCCAACCTACTTTGCATCACTGTAAATATAGGATTTTCTACCTTCATAGTCAGACTTTGTTTTTGGAAGACCCCTACCGAAGCTGTGATATTCGTCATTATTATTAAAATCGCAAAAATAAAAAGTTGGGTTCTATTAGCGGTTATTGCGATATTTACATCATTAGAAAGGCGATATTTCCTACTTTCAGGGCCAGGTTTTGCTTTTGGTATACCCCATATTGAAGCTGAGATATTCGCTTATAAAAAAAAACGTTGTCTTTTTCTCCAAATAAGTTTTTGCCCATTACGACCCCTAAATATTATCCGACAATCACCAAAATCAATAGGCTTCTTCATCTGTGTGACCCCCATTAACCCTCAAATTTCGAGACGATCCGATCAAAATTGCGACCTGTAGCGTGATTTCCAAAAAATGGAAAAATGGGATGTATTACCGACTATTGCGATATCTCCGTTATTTGGTCACCTGCGCCGACCTAGTTTACATCATTGTAAAGATGGGATTTTCTACTTTCATAGCCAGGCTTTGCTTTTGGAAAGTCCCTAAACAAAGCTGTGATATTCGTCATTATAATTAAAATCGCAAAAATGAAAATTTGGGTTTTATTTGCGACTATTGTGATATCTTCGTTGTTTGATCACCTACGAGAACCTACTTTACATCATTAGAAAGGTGATATTTTCTACTTTTATTGTCAGGTTTTGCTTTTGGTATACCCCGTATAGAAGCTGAGATATTCGCTTTGGAAAAAACGTTGTCTTTTTATCCACATAAGATTTTTGCCCATTCCGACCCCTAAATATTATCCGACCATCACCAAAATCGATAGGCTTCTTCCCCTCCGGGACCCCCATCAATATCCAAAATTTCGTGACGATCCGATCAAAATTGCGACCTGTAGCGTGATTACAAGGTTTAGATGGACAGACGGACGGACGGACGGACTGACGGACGGACACACATAGCCAGATCGACTCAGCTCGTCGAGACATTCATTTTGGTATATATAAGTATGGGTCTACGACCATTATTTCGATGCGTTACAAACTTGTTGACCAAAACCAACTTATAATACCCTCCCCACATAGTGGTGTAGGGTATAAAAATGGAGATGGGATTTGTTACATAAATCCGGTTTTCTGTTCTATTTATAACCTTAGCCTTCAGGCTAACGAGGGTATCCACTTTGATACGACCAAAAATGTGCCTCAGCGACATAATGGTTGGTCGAAATTCGTTTCAGACAATTTGGAGTCTGTCTGTATGTCCGTCTGGCTGGCTGGTGCGCACAATAACTCTCGAACGGATCAACCGATTCGGGTATCGTAATATTTTGTCCAAACTTAGAGTAAGTTTGAAAATGGGCCATATCGGTCCACTCCTTCCGGTTCCTCACCCACATAAGCTCAAAATTTTTCTGTAAAATGGTGTGAACGATAACTCTCGAAGAGATCAATTGAATTGGTCCAACATTTGCACATCGTATTATTCCTTCCAGATATAGTTTGGATTCGAATATGGACTATATCGGTCCACTCCTTCGGATACCTCCCACACAAAATTCGGAAGAAGTGAAATTTAATAGCTCCTCTCGGATCGTTTCGAATTTTTTTTCAGCAGGTTGTTCATGCGATCCCCTTTACGACGGTATAATTTTTTCATTTTTGAAATGATGGCCTAAAAGCTCCAAGAAAACCCTGACTGCACCAACTATAATGGAAAATCCGCAAGATAATTCTCGGAAGGAATTTGTGATTTATCCTGTCATGTATTAGGGTGGAATAAGGACTATATCGGTCCACTACTTCTGGTACCTTCCCCACAAAAGTTCAATTTTTTTTGTAAAATGGTGTGAACGATAACTCTCGAAGAGATCAATCGATTTGGCCCAAAATTTGCACATCGTATTATTCCTTTAATATATAAGTCGGGTTGAATATGGACTCCATCGGTCCACACCTTCGGTTAGCTCCCACACATAATTCGGAAAAAGTGAAAATTAGGAGCTCCTCTCGGATCATTTTGAAATTTTCTTCAATAGGTTATCCTAGCTGGAGTAAGTCCATACTTCCTAATGTAATGGCCCAAAAACATAATACAAAATAACTCTCCATCTTTTTCAAGAAATTCTTCCAAACATAGTTTACTACTTACTTAGCTGATCCATTACAGAACATTTGTTCCGTAAGCCGAACTAAGAAAACATCTCCAAATCTCTCCGTTAGTGCTTCGCTTTCTGGAATACCGCGCCTTGTCATCTCTTCATCCAATTGTTTGCGCCACCATGCGGCCCGTTAAAGCGTTGTTTTTGTTTGACGAGATGTGGCTTTATTTCTAAACTGCTTACTCAGCCCGAAGGAGAATCTGTTGGCCAACACTATTCTTCTTCGTATTTCAACAACTGTTACGGCGGCCGAGGTAGACGATCTCTATTGACGCATTGCGCGACGACACCGTTTACCGTCAGACCCACTTTAGCAGTTTTCCTTTCGATTTTTTCAAAGGTATCGGCATAGGCAAGTAACATCCCTGACACTATCTTGTAGGCAATAGGGAGAAGACTTATGCCCCTATAGTTAGAGCATATAGCTGATGAATGCGCCTTATCAGCGTGTCGCCTCCGGTTTTGAACAGCTCAGCTGGAAGGCCATCGACTCCTGCTGCCTTATTATTCTTCAGCCGACTTATTGCTGTCTTTATCTCATCTTGACTGGGCGGTATACATTCAATACTATCTTCTGGGATTGGATCTGTGGTATCTTCGCCGTCTACGCTACTATCGGATACCAACAGTTTAGAGAAATATTCTTTCCATATCCTGAGCACGCTACCTGTATCAGTTACCAAATTACCATGCTGGTCTCTACAGGAGGATGTGCCTGTACCAAAACCATCAGTTTGATGTTTCACTCTTTGGTAGAACTTTCGGACTTCATTCTGGCGGCTGTACATCTCGATTTTTTCACACTCCCGTCTTTCTATTTCTCTCTTTTTCCTGCGGAAAAGATGTTTCTCCTGTCTCCTTTTCTCCCGATACCTCTCTCGTGCGCTACGCTGATTGTAGAGTAGCCCTATATGCCGCATTTTTCTCTTCGGTAGCAGCACGACACTCCTGGTCATACCATGGATTCCTTGGTGGAGGTCTCTGGTATCCAAGTATGGATTTTGTGGCTGTTTGCATGTAGTGGGCAATATTTTGCCATTGTGCTGATATGTTATCGGGACGAGGAGTGCTTTCATTAAGCAATTGGGCTAACTGAGTGGAATATACTGTGGCTATCTGTTGTGTTTGCAGCTTACTGATGTATAACTTCCGCGTTGTATCTTTTCGTGCTTTATTTGCAACGTTTAGACGGGTACGTACCTTTGCTGCAAGAATGTAGTGGTCAGAATCTATGTTTTCTCCTCTTAATGATCGTACATCCAACACGCTCGATGAATGTCTTCCATCTATCACAACATGATCAATTTTATTACTTGTTCTTTGATCTGGAGACAGCCAGGTGCCCTTATGAATATCGAGATGCTTTAATCTAGTACTGCTAACCACCATGTTTTTTTCAGCTGCAAAGTCTATCAGCCTCATACCACTGGCAGATGTTTCGCTGTGAAGACTGAATTTTCCGACTGTTGGGCCAAAGATATTCTCCTTTCCATTTTTGGCATTAAAATCGCCTAGAATAAATTTAATGTCATGGGCAGGGCAACGGCCATAAGTTTCTTCTAAGCGCTCGTAAAATATATCTTTGGTCTGTTCGTCCTTTTCTTCAGTGGGAGCATGAGCGCAAATAAAGCTGATGTTGAAGAATTTAGCTTTTATTCGAATTGCAGCGAGTCTTTCATGCACTGGAGTGAAGCTGGATACCAGATGTTTTAGTCTCCGACTAACTACAAATCCGCAACCAAACGCATGCTTTACGTCATGGCAGCTATAATACAGTGCGTCACCTTTAGGTGTTGTTGTGACGCCTTTCCCAAACCATCGTATTTCCTGTATGGCAGTAATATCGGCCTTGTACTTTTCAAGTACGTCTGCCAATGCGAAGACTGCACCTTCTCTATAAAGAGTGCGAACATTCCAGGTGCAGATTCGCAGATCATGGTCCTTAAAACGTTTGCGGGGTTCGTCTACTTTAAAGGGGGTTGTTTTTCTTTTCTTTCGTTTTTTCATAGTATGCTGTTTTTTCTAGGGGAGGGTTACTAACCCGACGCCCAAACCCAAGTTTTTAACGTTCTTATGGCTGAACGCGCGGCACATGTTAGCTCACTACCTTTAACGGGTGTTAAAGGCAGCTCCCCAGGTGACACCACGGGGAGGTCAGTGTCAACTTGAGATGAAAGAGGGACCAAGATAAGTCCTGGGCTTTGCCCTGTTAAAGCCGGTCAGGACCGTTCTTTGGTATCTTCCATCCCCTACATCACCCACTTAGTTTAACATAATTTAATATTTTGAGTTCTCTTTGAATCAGAAGTTTGCTTATTGAACATCTTTTGTATGTCAATGATTTGGTATAGCTCCACATTACGTTACCTTCAGAGGCTGAGGGTATATATCCGTCAGCACAGCTGACTGAAACTTTGTTACTTGCTGTTCTATTCATTTATATACAGTGTGAAATATGAGAAGAAACGTATGTAGAACAGCCATTAGCATCCGGATAATAAATAAAAAGATTATGTCGGTGAAAAGAAAAAAATATGTACATCGCTATTATCTTGAAAATTATCTTATTTTAATCTTCTTCTTGTAGCTGCCTCACAAATGTTTAACAATTTTCGTTTATGGTCGATAGTCGATGATTAAAACATAACATATTTATTTTTATTTTTTTATTTTAACTTATGTCTCACATTCACAAGCTTTCACTTTATTTTATACCACTACAACTTAGAAATATTCTCTGTAATCTATTGCCCAAGTGAAACACTTAATACTGGTAAAAGAAGTAAATATTTGCAAAGCAGATTCCTAGTTATGTAGAGCAACATAAATTTGCCCGGCAAAACTTGTAATCTGATAAATAAGAAAAACTGACAGAGAAAACCAACAGCAACGACAATAAAAGCAATTTCAAAATCCAAACCCATATCATGGTTGTGATTGGTTTAGATGCTGTGTCCACTTAATACTCTGCAAAAGTGATTACCAAAGTTATAACTACATCTTAAGTATACTAGCCAGATTCTTTATGGCGTCATTTGAAATTTAAGATCTGACATTGAAGATAGGCATCCTGTGACCGTCGTTCGCCTTGACTTAGCTGTTGTTCTGCTTTACAACAAGCTCCATGGGAAGCTTGTGGCATGAACAATACGGTTGCGGTGCTATAATGCTGCTCAATTGTTTAACAAATCCGTCCAATCCAGATGTAAATGAAATGTTTAAAAAAAGTAAAGTAACAGAGTGTAGCAGAGGACACAGAAAACAAAGAGGAAAAAAATGAATATAAATTAAGTTAATGGTTTTCAGTAACAGCCACCGCAACAATATCATCTTCACAATGAGAAAAGTTGTAGCTTTATGGATAATCATCGTCATCATCATTATCAGCATTATCATTGCCAGCATTACCAGTAACATCATCAAGGATATGCAACACATAAGGAATATAATCCTAGGCAAACATTTAATATATATATTTCTCTGCCTTCTTTTTTATTCACGTCATGTGACATTTAATTTTTATATGCCATGACGTCCAAGAAGAAGTAGAAGATGACGAAGAAAAACAAACTATGACACTTGTGATGGTCCTTTACACTTCAAGTGCATGCGGTCGAAATGAACATCAAGGCAGACAGACAAACAGACAGTTAGACTTAACTGAATGGACAAATAGTTCAGTAAGCGAATGAACAGTGTTTGAAGATGACTTTTTTAAAAAAGAAAGTAAAGTGAAATCCATTTTAGTGCTCAAACTTTATTAGCAAGAAGTAATAAAGAGTCGTTACTTACGACATTCGTTCAATTGATCCCGAAAGATTTGACTAACAACGCATCAAAAATTTTGGGAGCCATAAAACGCATTACCTGCAGCCTGAAAAATTATCTATTATTTCTTCAAAATTGTTCAAGGCAAGCACGATTATTTTACTCATAACTTAGCTATGAGTAACAGTGGGTCAGGGTGTATGGCCTTACCTAAGCAAACATTTTTTTTTTTGGTAGAAATAAAAATAATTTAAAGGCTATAGTTGGACGGGGCCGACCATGTGATACCCACTGGCAAGTAGGTTTTCACAAATCAAAATTTCTTTATGGAACAAATAAACATATTGTAAGAAATAACTGGACCAATCACCCATCTATCTGAAACACAAACCGATTAACGAAACTGATACAAGAGAAACAGAAACTGAATCAACCGAAACGATGACGACCTTTAGCAAACGAAACCGGATAAGAGTAGGACAATGGAACGTTCGTACGTTAAGGGAACTCTCAAGGCTTGCCCAACTTGAGGCGCAGACAAAAAAGTACAACATTGCCGTATTGGGGATAAGCGAAATGCGTTGGCCTGGGAATGGAGAGATGATATCTGCTAATGAAAACCTTGTACTGTTCAGCGGAAATGAAACAAGAAGCGAATATGGTGTAGGCTTTATAATAAGCAAGGAATTGCGCAAAACCCTCTATTCGTGGAGCCCAATTTCCGAACGCATTATAATGGCCCGTTTCTACAGCGATGTCAAAAAATATGTTACTATTGTGCAATGCTATGCACCCACGGAGGATACAGAAGAAGAAATTAAGGACCAGTTTTACAACCAGTTAACTGCCACTATTCACAAGGTAGCGGAGCGCGACATATTACTTCTGACAGGGGATTTCAATGCAAAAATAGGTTCCAACAATGATGGCACATCTGAAATTATGGGAAAACACGGCTTGGGAGTAAAGAACAACAATGGGGAACGATTTATTGAACTTTGCCAAACATTTCAGCTGGTCATAGGCGGTTCACTATTTCCACACAAGAATATACATAAATATACATGGACGTCGGCAAACGGATACACAAAAAATCAAATAGACCACATTTGTATACGCCGCAAATGGAGAGGGTTTTTAATGGACGTGCGCACCAACAGAGGTGCTGATATTGACAGCGACCACGAGCTAGTGGTGGCGACTATAAAAATCAAGCTGAGGAGAATATATAAGAAGAACCAGAACAAAATACCGAAACGCTTTAATGTAACAAAATTGAAAAATAGTCAGAGGAGAGATGAGGTAAGCAACGTGTTAAGAGACTGTGTACCGTCGACAAACACAACATGGGAAGACACATATAAAGCAATCATAAATATAGCGAAGGATAAAATTGGTTACAACGAGAAAACGGAACGAAAAGTATGGATGTCAGAAAACACATGGAATTTAATCAACGAGCGTAATAAAATGAAAATTCAAAAAAATACCAACCCCACTTTTCAATCAAGTTACTCATCTTTAGCGAAAAGAGTTAAAAGAGCTGCGAGAAATGACAAAAGGAAATATTTGGAGTTAATGGCTAGCGATGCAGAAGCAGCGGCAGGTGCAAATAATATGAAAGAATTGCATCAAATTATTAATCATATTTCCAATAAAACCGGAAGCCGATCCCATGCCATAAAAGACAAAAATGGTAATCTTTTGACAGACACTGCTGAACAAACACGCAGATGGAGACAACACTTTATGGAAATAAGTAACTGTGGAAACGCGAATAATGCAGAAGCCCTTATGTCGCCAATCGAGGACGCTATAGTGGATAATCGAATATCAACAGAACATCCGAGCGTAGAAGAGATCGCTAGTGTAATCACAAAGTTAAAAACTAACAAATCGCCAGGGGAAGATGGGATACCCCCGGAACTTCTACAGGCCAACCCAATCGCTTCGGCTGAATTATTATTCCCTCATATACTCGAGGCATGGTCCAACGAAACATTTCCCAGCCAGTGGACAAACGGCGCCATTATAAAACTGCACAAAAAAAAATGATCGCAAAGACTGTAACAATTGGAGAGGCATCACGCTGCTTAATACAGTCTACAAAATTGTAGCCACAATCATAAACAACAGGCTACACTGGGTGGAAGAATCGCTACGCGACGAACAAGCTGGGTTCAGACCACATCGTAATTGTGTGGACCAGACAAATACATTGCGCATCATTATTGAACACTCGGTAGAATGGAGATCCCCTCTTTATTTGGTATTTGTCGACTTCAAAAAAGCATTTGACTCTTTACGGCGAAGTGCAATTTGGTCGGCATTAAAGAAAAAGAGGGTACCACAGAAAATAATAAACATTATACAAGCTATGTATACAAACAATAAACTACATGTACGTCACAACGGAACCACAAGTGATATATTTGAAACAAATACAGGTGTTAAACAAGGTTGTCCGTTATCCCCACTCCTATTCGCCGTAACATTGGATCAAATCATGCTACAACTTGAAACGAAGAAAAGGGGAATCGTCTGGAATTTGCACCGCGAATTAGAGATTCTTGACTTCGCAGATGACATCTGCTTATTATCGCACAAATTCACCGATATGCAAGAAAAACTCAATGAGCTCGTCGAACTGGCCAAAAATGTGGGTCTAGAAATCAACATAGACAAGACAAAAGCAATGCGAGTAAATAACAACACAAATATGCATATTCACATTGAAAACCAACAAATTGAATACGTATCGGTTTTTTGTTACCTTGGTAGCGTAATGGCAGAGGATGGAGGAATCGATGATGATTTAAAAAACCGACTCAACAAAGCGCGCGCCGCTTTCGGTCGGCTAAAGAAATTATGGCGATCAACACAAATTTCAATGAAGACCAAATTACGAATTTTTAACGCGTGTGTAAAATCCACCCTACTTTATGGTAGCGAAACATGGAAGACTACGTCACATATAATCCAAAGACTTCAGACATTCGTGAACAGATGCCTTCGTATAATTTGTCGCATATTCTGGCCAAACCGAATCACAAACACTGATCTATGGATAATGACAAACGAGGAACCCATAATCCGCCAAATAACAAGAAGAAAATGGAAATGGATAGGCCATACACTACGGAAGCCACAGTACAGCATAGCTAGAATGGCCTTGGAATGGAACCCACAAGGTAGCAGACGTCCTGGGCGACCAAGAAACACGTGGCGAAGAACGGTCCTACATGAAATCGAAAAGCAAAATACAAACTTAGATAATTTAAAACATATTTGTAACGATAAAGTAAGATGGAATTCTTTTGTAGAAGCCCTATGTTCCCAAGTGGAATAAATAAAGGATAAAAAAAAGAAACAACTTTGTGGATTCTGGTACCGTATCACACCAAGATTTAATAATAATAATATAATAATTGTTTCACAAACATCTCAGAAGGGACAAGGGAGACTTTTCTCATATCAATGAGTGAGTGTACCCCGATTCATATTCGCTCAATGATATGTGACCCACAGCTTATCTCCAAGTTCGAACGGCGTGCCCTAACACACCACTTGTAGAGAAGTTTTGTATGGCTTACTGAAGAATCTTTTATCACCGTTGAAAATTTGATTTTGCCTGGCGTTTTGCAAAAAGTTGGCAATGCGACCCATGCTGCAATGTATGTATAAAAATCCAATTGGACAATTAAAACGTTAGGGCACCATGTAATTTGCAATAATGCAAAAGCTGGGAATTAGAAAATGTGGTTCTCTACACAATACACATTATATATAAGGCGCTCAGCGCCAAAACACATGCTTTATATCGTCGAGATATGAAGATTGGTATACCACATTGGGTGTCTCCGACGAATATTTCGCGGTGTTACATGAATTTTTACCAAAACAAACTTATAATACCCTTTCCACATAGTGGTGTAGGGTATACAAATTTTGGAAAAATTCGAAAAAAGATTTTCTGAAGAAATTCGAGAAAAAAAATCTTGGGCACTGACGCCTTTGATAGTGACACAACACAGAACAAACCCCATTTAGAGATCACTTTCTTTTTATGCTCTATTTATAGAATAATAATTTACCCTGTTGTTACCATTTTTTGATTAATATAAGAACAACGCCAACGATGTATGTACGAGTATGTTGAAACTGTCAACACATGCTTAAATTATTACATCGTCCGACAGCCAAAATTACACATGAACCCCACTATATACGACTAAAGCTATAGGAAAAATTTAGTAAAATTGCACCAATCCCCACAAAAATTATAAAGGAAATTTGACCTTGACGATTATGACCTTGAAGATAAAGCTCAATGTATTTTATGTTCAGAATTATTTCCTTAAGATTAGAGCTAAACTTTGCTTCCGAAAGCAAATAAAAATTCTTAGCGGTTTAGGAAATATGACCCTGGCAAAATTATACCTTTTGACAACAAGGCCTCCAACTTTTGGGTGCCCATAACCACGAAAGTGGAAGTTATGGATAAAAACGCAGGGACATGTGACTTCTTATGTTTGCTCTTCTATCATGCTGCGATGTTAGAATATGGTTTGTTCGTATTTTTTTAATTTTGTTCGTGTCGCACAATGAAATATAATAAAATCTTTTATTTTCTTTTAAGAGTTTCATATAAATATTTATTATAACATAACATACGAAGGTATGTTATTGAAGTTTCGGGAATAATCTATATATTAACCTATATATTTTTTGATAAAAATTGCAGGATGTTTTCAAAGGATTTTTTATTTTTTGAAAAAATTGTGGGATGCTTTCAAACGATGTTTTAGTATTTATTTTTTCAAGGACTTTTTGATTGTTATAGTTGAATGCAATAAATAAATATTATTATATAAAGCCAATATTCTTATCTTTAATACGACACCAACACCATCGCGCGATGAGTACAAGTATTTAAAAATTGTATATGCAAATTTTATAACCAACACTTTATTTTTCGAAATCAACCGAAAAAACCCTTACAAATCGATTAGAAATCGAAACGAATTCAGAACGAAAATTCTTAAGATTGTTCAGAAAATGTGTAGAGATTCGGAAAAAAATTCATAGCCTCCATAAAAAATTGTTAGCTGCGATGCTGTGACATTTTTTAATGTAATTTTTTATTTATATTATGTTGTTATTCCATAACAACAACCGAACAACAAAATCCCTTACAATTCGATTAGAAATCGAAACTAATTCGGAACGAATCTTAAGAATATTCTTCAGAAAATTTGTAAAAAAATTTTCAGTGCCATCGGAAAAAATTGTTAGCTGGGATGCTGTGACATTTTTTTAATGTAATTGAAGATATTTTTAAAAGATTTGTAAAAGAAAGTAACACAAAAGCAGGCTGTTTGACCTATAAATGGTTCGTTCGAGGAAAACAAGTAAAGGCCAAACTTGAAGATAATTTTTCTAGTAATTTTTGATTACCCACCGTTTTCAAGAAACCTATATAAGCTTGAACAGATAACATATACCACTAAAGTAAAATTTAAAAGGTTCCCACTATTGACGTTAATTTTTTCTTAAGGTCGGACCACCTTTATTTTTTATGTTTAATCTGCTTCAGAATAAGTTTCTGAATCAGTAAGTTCCATAATTCTTTGTTACTTATGGTGTTGGGTCAATTGTTTGTGAATACCTGCAATTTTAACGAGTGCTAGGATATATAATTATACCCTCAGTATTTATGCTAACGAGGGTATATACACTTTGATACGACCAAAAACGTGCCTCATCGAAATAACGGTTTTAGACCCCAAGTATGTATGAACGAAGTTAATTTCAGACAATTTTGAGTCGATTTAGCCGTGTCCCTCCGTCTGGCTGGCTGGCTGGTGCGCACGATAACTCTTGAACGTATTAACCGATTCGAACCAAATTTATCACTTCCTAACATTTTCACCAAACTTAGTTAAGGTTCGACATTTTTCTGTAAAATGGTGTGAATCATAACTCTCGAAGGAAGAAATTGATTTGGTCTAAACTATGCACATAGTATAATTCCTTCCAGATATAGATCGGTTTCAAATATAGACTATATTGGCCCACTTCTTCGGGTACCCCTCACACAAATTTCGAAAGAAGTGAAGTTGAACTTTTTTTCAACAGGTTATCCTTGCAGCTCTCTTTACGACGGTAAATTTTTTTCGGGCGCGAGTCCATACTTTCGTAGATAATGGCCTAAACTCTCAAAGAAACCTTGACCACACCAAATAAAATGGAAAATCTGTAAAATAACTCTCGCAGGAAGATTCTTATTGGCCCAAACATTATATTATTTTACCCAGTAATGTATCAGGTTGGAATATTGACTACATCGGTGCACTCCTTCGGGTACCTCCCACACAAAATTTGGAAGAAGTGAAGTAGGTTGTACTAGCAACCAACCTTGATAATGGTACAATTTTTCCGGAGTAAGTACAAAATTTCCAGAGTTGATTGCCCAAAAGCTCCAAAAATCCTGCCGGCGCATAATATTATGTCTACTGTGAAAGATAACTCTCAAACTTTTTTAAAAATTTCCTACAAACTTAGTTGAACGTAATTTAATATTTCGAGTTATTTCTGAATCAGAAGTTTGCTTACTAAAAAAATTTGGTAAATGTCAATGATTTAGTATAGCCCCATATTACGGTACATGCAAATTCCACGTATTTTGAAGCAAACTCTTGATATAAAATCAATATACATATTTGTTGGTCAGAGGCTGTGTTGTATATGTACGTTTTTCAAAAAATATTTTTCTGAATTCGTAGTTACGTTACTTCTAGAATATGATTGTCCTAATAGTATGATGTATTCGGTTAATTCTCACTACCTTAGTTTACTTGAAATTTATCTGTAGTTCAACATTGCCAGCCAGTCTTTACAGGTCTTTCTATTTTGACTGACTGAAATTTGCCTAATGCCGCATAAGATATCAAATTTAATAGGCTACATATTGGGTGCCACCGTGGTGCAATGGTATGCACGCTCGCCTTGCACGCAGAAGATCTGTGTTTCGATTCCCCGGCCAGGCAACATCAAACATCTTTTAACGGTGGCAAAATACCCCTCAGTAATGTTGGCGTCATTTCCTGAGTATTTCAGTCTTAAAAAAACGTCTCCACAAGTGGTGCCTTAAGACACGCCGTTCGATCTCGGGGATAAACAGTAGGTCCCATATCATTGAGCTAATATGAATCGGGGTGCACTCATTGATATGAGAGAAGTCTCCCTTGTCCCGTATGGGATGTTGTGGAACAATGCTTTTTGTTTTTACCTATTGTGAGATACTCCCTGTTATGCCTCTTCCTTGTGAACAGACTTAATTAATTTGTTGACCTCAAAATATTTTGAACACTTGGGTTGGCATACGGCATACTTGGGTTACGAATTAGCGGAATAGCGAAATGTTGCCGTCCTACATCCTCGAAAAAAAAAAAAAACTAACCAAAACGCAACCAAAATTACACATCGGTGTTTTACCACCGTTTGATGTTGTCCATCCTGAGAATCACCACGATGCCACGTCGTTCTTATTCTTCTTCTTTATTTGCCTATTCGATTTTCGAATGTTGGCGACCAAAATGCAAATATAAGAATATTATTACAATAGTTTTATATTATCATACTTAATTTATTAAATATTGTTTATAATATCGGCAAAAGTCTCTCTGTTTCTGGCTTCCCTTAGCAGATTTATGACATCACGTATGCCGCTCCATTCTTGGATGTTGTTGATCCATAGCAGTTGTTTCCTCCATCTAGTAGGCCTTCCTTCAATGTTTACACGGATAATACTTTGCAGCAGTTTGTATTTCGGATTTCTCATAATGTGGCCCAAGTATTCCGTTTTCCGTTTCTTTATGTTGTTCAGCAGTTCCTTTTCTTTATGTAATCTTCTTAGAACCTCATTATTTGATATGAATTGTGTCCATGATATCTTTAAGATGCGACGATATGTCCACATCTCAAATGCTTCCAGTTTTTTCATATATACGGATTTTAAGGTCCATGTTTCCAGGCCATACAATAGGAAAGACCATACATATGTTTTCATATATCTTATTTTGGTTTTTAAGTTTACATTATGGCTTGTAAAAACTTTTTTATATTTAAAGAATGTGTCTCTGGCCATTTCAATCCTGCAGACTATTTCTTCAGAAATGTCCCATTCGTCGTTGATTAGCGCTCCAAGATATTTAAAACTTTGGACACTTTCCACATTTATTTCATTAATTTTTAATGGGGCCGCATTAGAATATGTATGATGTTTACTGATGACCATGTATTTGGTTTTTTTGATGTTAATTTTAAGACCGTATTTTTCGCTGCAAGTGGTCAATCTGTTAACTAGTTCTTGAAGTGCTGTCATGTTATCGGCTATGAGAGTGGTGTCATCGGCTACCTTATGTTGTTAATGAACCTTTCATTTACATATATTCCTTTCCGGACACCATTTATTGATTCTTGGAATATTCGTTCAGCGTAAATGTTGAGTAATAGAGGGGACAGGACACATCCTTGTCTAACACCTCTGGAAATATTAATATTTTCGGTCGTTCTTATTAGTCGTATTATTTAACTTTTCCTAATTACTTTTACATGACTCTGTTTGGTCTGAAAGCAGTTTGTTAATTTCCTAGGATATATATGGGGATTTCTGGGTGAAATACGACACTTTTTCAAAATGAGGTTTTTGATTTTCTTTATTATACCCTCAGCATTTATGCTAACGAGGGTATATACACTTTCATACGGGCAAAATGTGCCTCATCGAAATAATGGTTTTAGACCCCAAGTATGTTTGGACGAAATGTGTTTTCAGACAATTTGGAGTCGATTGAGCAATGTCCGTCCGTCTGTCTGTCTGTCTGTCTGTCTGTCTGGCTGGCTGGAGCGCACGATAACTCTCGAACGGATGAACCGATTCGGTTCAAATTTTGGCGATCGTAATATTTTGCCCAAACTTAGTTCAAGTTCGAAGATGGGCTATATCGGTCCACTCCTTCCGGTACCTCCCCCACAAAAGTTCGAAAATGTTCGGAAAATTTGTGCGCACGATAACTCTTGAAGGGAGTAACCGATTTGGTCCATACTTTGCCCATCGTGGAGCGTGTACCAGACATAGATCAGGTTTTAATATGGACTCAATCGGTCCACTCCGTCGGGTACCTCCCACACAAAAATTTGGAAATGTTCAGTTTAGGACCATCTCTCGAATCGCTTTGATTTTTGCTTTAGCAACTTGTATTCACTGCCCTCCATACGACGGTATAAGTTTCATCAGGGGCAAGTCCATACTTCCTGAGAAAATAGCCTGAAAGTTGCAAAAAACTCCTATGACACCGTGTGAGGAGGTTGGAGGGCAAAATAACTCTCGAACAGGTCTGCCGATTCGGTCCTAAGTTTGGCCTTAGTAATATTTTGTCCAAACATAGTTCAAGTTCGAAGATAAGCTATATCGGTCCACTCCTTCAGGTACTTCCCCCACAAAAGTTCAAAAATGTTCGGAAAAATTGTGCGTACGATAACTCTTGAGTGTGAGAGTGGCCGAATTGGACAATACTTTACACATCCTAATATATCTACCAGATATAGATCAGGTCCAAATATGGACTATATTTGTCCACTTCATCCGGTACCTCCCACACAAAATTTCGGATACATGTTCACTTTAAGACCTGCTTTCGAATCACTTTGATTTTTGTTGAGGCAACTTGCATTCGCTGCCTCAATTGCGATAGTAAAAGTTGTTTCAGGTGCAAGTCCATACTTCTTGAGCAAACATCCCTGAAGTAGTAAAAAACCCCTATGGGTTTGGAGATCCATTCTTTTTAGTATCTCCTCCGCAAAACTTTTGATCTCTAATCCTAATCAACATTTTTGTCAGTTCAAACGCCCAAAATTCTTAAAACTCCCTAAATACATGCGTTTTTGGGAAAAAATTGTTTCAATATACACAGGCTGAGGGTATATCTCTGTCGGCAAAGCCTACTGATACTTTTTTACTTGTTTTTATACCCATTTATGCTAACAAGGGTATATACACCTTCATACGGCAAAATGTGTCTCATCGAAATAATGGTTTTAGACCCCAAGTACGTTTGGACGAAATGTGTTTCAGACAATTTGGAGTCGATTTAGCAATGTCTGTCCGTCTGTCTGGCTGGATGGAGCGCACGATAACTCTCGAACGGATGAACTGATTTGGTTCAAATTTTGGCTTTCGTAATATTTTACCCAAACTTAGTTTAAGTTCGAAGATGGTTATATCAGTTCACTCCTTCCGGTACCTCCCATACAAAAGTTCGAAAATGTTCGGAAAATTTGTAGGCACGATAACTTTTGAAGGGAATAACCGATTTGGTCCATACTTTGCACATCGTGAAATTTCTACCAGACTTAGATGAGGTTCCAATATAGACTCAATCGGTCCACTCCTTCGGGTATCCCCCACACAAAATTTCGGAAAAGTTCAGTTTAGGACCTGCTCTCAAATCGCTTTGATTTTTGTTGCAGCAACTTGTATTCACTGCCCCCCATACGACGGTACCAGTTTCATCAGGGGCAAGTCCATACTTCCTGAGAAAATAGCCTGAAAGTTGCAAAAAAACTCCTATGACACCGTGTGTAGTGGTTGAAACGCAATATAACTCTCGAACGGATCTTCCGATTCGGTCCAAAATGTGGCCTTTGTAATCTTTTGTGCAAACTTAGTTTAAGTTTGAAGATAAGCCATATCGGTCCACTCCTTCAGATACCTTCCCCACAAGAGGTCAAAAATGTTCGGAAAATTTGTGCGCGCGATAACTCTTGATGGGAGTGACCGATTTGGTCCATACTTTACTCATCCTAATATATCTACCAGATATAGATCGAGTTCGAATATGGACTATATATGTCCACTCCTTCGGGTACCTTCCACACAAAATTTCGGATAAGTTAACTTTAAGACCTACTCTCGAATCACTATGATTTTTGTTGAAGCAACTTCCATTCGTTGCATCAATTGTGATGGCAAAAGTTTATTCAGGGGCAGGTCCATACATATTGAGAAAACATCACCATATGTAGTAGCTGGAGAGCACTATAACTCTCGAACTAATTAACCGATTTTGGAATTCGTCATATTTGGTTTTAGTTTGAAGATGGGCAAAACCGGTCCACAACTTCCGGTACTTTCCCCCAATATTTAAGACATGTCACTAAAATAGTATGCACGATATATGTAACTTGAACGGGGCAATCAAGTTCGGACAAACTTTATATCTCCTAATATTTTGTCAAAATTAGGTGTAACTTCTAAAATGGTCCATATCGGCCCTCTCTAAGTGCAGTTTAGGGTCTGTTCGAAAAACCTTTGGAAATGTATACCGATGCTGTTCGTTGTGGTCCTGTTTAAAGCGATATTATGTTTTCCGTGGGCTAGTCCATTCTTCCTGGCATACTGATCCAAAAGGTATACGATGACCCACTGAAATGACTATATGATATATGATATGACTCCCAAAATTAGATTCATTTCCATAATGGAGAAAGTCGCTCTATTCCTTTAAGTACCTCCTCGGCAACACTTTTGAACTTTAATCCTAATCCACATTTTTGTCGGTAAGTTCAAATGTCCAAAAGTGCCACAAAATTCTGAAAATATCCTAAAAACATTCGATCTGTCTGTAGAAAGTTTAAATTCATATAAGTTGAGGGTATATCTCTGATACTTTTTTACTTGTTTTCTTATCGACATACAAAAACAGGCTGTAAAGAAATACTCAATACTTATTTGAATTTGAAAAAATGTTTTGTTGTTTTATCAGCTATTTAATAAAAAAAATAGAAAAACAAGTTTGCACAGTGCAATTTTTGCGATTTAATATCTAAAATCAATTTTTAAATTTGATTGACCCTTCTCGATTTTCTCTCTACGATAAATTACAAAACTTTTAAACCCTATTTGGTAGTGGGATTCGAATGATTATTATTTTTATACCCTATACCACAATGTGGAAAAGGGTATAATAAGTTTGTTTTCCCAAAAATTCATGTAACGCCGCGAAATATTCGTCGTAGACCCCTCATGTGGTATACCAAACTTCATATCTCGACGAGATAAAGCGATTTAGCGATGTGTGTCCGTCCGTCCGTCCGTCCGTCTGTCCGTCCATTAAAAATTGTAATCAAGCTAGAGGCCGCAATTATGGACCGATTGTCACGAAATTTAGTATGGAGGTCGGGTTTGGACCAGAATAGAACTGATTAGTTTTTGGCGATGATCGTGAAATGTTAAAGGGATGAAATGGACCAAAAACAAAATTTTTGCTCGATTTTGTAGCCGCTCTGTAGGTCGCAATAATAGTCCGATCGGCGCGAAATTTTAAACGTAGTTTTGGTTTGAGATGAAGAAGTAGCGTGCAAGTCAACGGTATGATCGGATAATATTTAGCGGGTTAAATTGATCAAAACTTTTGTGTGAAAATTGGTAAAATTTCTAATGCACATCTTATAACTTTATCCCAAGAAGACGCGTTTAGTGGTATAGGGTATCACATGGTCGGCCCCGTCCGACTATAGTCTGTTCTTACTTGTTTTTAATTGTTTAAAATTTGTCAATACAATTTTTCCTTTATACCTGTTCGAAACATTTGTTAATTTACCACAAAAAATACAAAATTAAATTTTTTTACATTTGTATTGCGTTTTATTTTAAGAATACAAAAATGATTTTTTTCTCATATTGGACTAATATTGTAGAAGTTATGAGAATTTCCTTGCATATAGTTTTTACAGAATTCGACTTTTTCAAGGCGCTATATCTCTGGAACCGTTAGTCAAATAAATCTGAAAATATACTGAAATATTTTGCAGCAGCAGCTGTATACGACTTACAGTGTTTACGATGGTTACTTCTTCTTATACAATTTACAGGTGAATGACTTTTTCAACATTTACAACTTTTTGACAGTGGAAAACTTAAAAAAATGTCACACGTTCCATCCCTGCTTGAGACATCATAAATAACAGATTTTCGTAGCCATTTGTTTAAATCGACTTACAATTTATGGAAGTATTTATGTTTTGTTCAAGACCCACTGTACAACACGTAAAACGCTTATGAGGAGATGTTAAAAAAGAAGACTGTAAATGATACTTGCACAACCATAAATTTCTTAAGATGATGATGCTGTTGGTTGGTTATGTCCCTCCAGTATATGTGTCTGTGTATATGACACTCGTTTCTCTTTCACTTTCTCATATATTCACATTTTGCTATTTGGCTATGACAACAAGGAACCCAACCATTCACTTCATACTCACCACTCTCCAGTGAGTGCTTTGAATGAATGGGAATTGCTAGAGTCCAAAAAGAAGTTTGCTTCCTGGAAGTTCTTTTTTCTGCAGTACCGTCATTGCAATGAGATTGACGTTGATGATGGTTGAAATTTAAATGTATACTTTGTGCTTTTGTTGTTTTTCGTTTTTCCCTTCATCGATGGTAACGTAACCTAAGTTTAAAGCTGTATCAAATACAAATACAAATACACATATAAATTCATATTTGGAACAACAACGCACACATACATAAATTTAACAATTGTAATATAGTGATTGGTAAAGATTACCTTTGCATTGGAATGGGGTGCCTCATTAAGAATGACCAAATAATGCATGTAATGCTGCATTTAAAAGCAAGTCTTCCATGGAAAAAGGGATAAAATACTAATGTGGACTTACAATGGTCGGAATAGAAAGCTAAATGTTCGGTAGATGCGAAAACAAAAAAAAAGACTTTCCTGATAATAGGGATTGTTTTCCAATTTTATTTTTAGTTCAATGCCGTGGAACACCGTTTACGCAGAAGTTTTAGGTAACGAAAATACTAAGCAAATGGGCCAATATTACGCCGAAATCTTCTTTAGCTACAGTTTTTGCAGCCACAATGACATACGCGTTAAACAGTATCTGCATAATTATGCCACATTTGGAGCGAATAAAATTCATAAGCAACTCTTTTTTTTTTTTTTTGATTCTCTAAATATTTTTATTAAGAAATTAATGAAAGAAGTTTATAAGAAAATACAGTCGAAATCGCTTATAACGTCGGTCAAGGGACCGGCGGAATTCGTCGCTATAACCGATATGTCGTTATAAGCGATAGGGCTATAAAGGGCCCCAGAGATTTGGGACTTTTGGATATCGTCGTTATATTCGATATGACGTTATAAACGCCGACGTTATAAGCGATTTCGACTGTACTAGAAAATATTTCATAACTATGTTTCATTATTTTCAGATTTTTTATTCTGTGCTGTTGAATTTTTCGTTCACTTTGTGAAATTAGTACACAAAGAACACAAAATAGTTTCAATTACATAAGTACTGTTTGCAACAAGAGTATCGAAAATAATTTGTGCACAATATGTCTCTGTTGTTTCTTCTCGTTAGCTAAAGAAGTCTTCGCTTTGTTTTTGCGGAAGTTGCGAAACGAAACGTAATCTTTCTTTGTTGTGCTTGTCACTGCTTTCATGCTTTTTTCGGCATTAAATAGTCGCTGATTTACTTTTTTTGTTTTCAAAGTTTTGTTTATAATAAAAACTTTCTTTTCTGGGATTTATGAGCACATTATGAAGTTTGCGTTTCTACGTAAGTAAGTAGGAATTTAGAAGAAAAAAACGAAAATTAAATACAAAATAATAAATAAATGGAAGGGAAAAAACTTATACCGAGTCACTGCATATTGTAAGCATGCAATCACGAATATTTGCATGGAAATTTTCAAGAGGGAGCACAATCTTCTTAAAAAAGTACAAAAAATGAACAAGTACAAAAGTACCAGTCGGCTAAGATTTAAATATACCCTTAGCCTGTATTAACTGAAACTTTAACCTGTGGACAAATCGACAACACAACCGAAGTCCTTTCTCTAAAAACATCTGGTACATCTCATGAAATTTATGTACCTTGGTGCAAAGCTTATATTAAACCGATTGATACCTAGTACCAGTTTTCGATATAAGGTTGACAAATGAACATGACACTATCGCTATCAGGAGAGGTAAGACAAAGATCAAAACAGACCAGGTTTAGGGATATATTCGATTGCTTTAAGGGAGCATTATATATATTTTAGCAAATACCCAATGTTCCAAATTCATTTCCATTTAGCACTTTTCGTACACATACATATGTAAGTACGATTTCATTTGAACTTGCCGACAAAAAAGTGGATTAGGTTGAAGTTCAACAGTGTTACGGAGGAAGTGCTTGACAGAATGGACCCACATAGTCCATAATGGAACTTGGACTTGGCCACCAAAAACATAATATCGCTGTAAACAGGACCACTACGAACAGCATCGGTAAACATTTCTTCGAACAACATGCACTTAGACACAAAAATGTTGAACTTTTGTGGGGGAGGTTTACAAAGGAGAAGACCGAAATGGGCCATTTTTAGAGTTAAACTAAATTTGTACAAAATATTAGGAGATCCAAAGTTTGGACCAAATTGGTTGCACCGAAGGCCAAATTTCGGACCAAATCGGCTGATCAGTTCGAGAGTTATCGTGCTCTCCAGCCGCTGCAGATGGTGCCATAGAGGTTTTTTACACCTTTCGGGCTCTATTCTCAAGAAATATGGACTTGCCCCTGAAAAAACTTGTACCGTCGTAATTAAAGCAGCGAATAAAGTATGGGAGGTACCCGAAGGAGTGGACAAATATAGTCCATCCAATCTATATATGGTAGACATTTTACGATTTTCAAAGTATGGACCAAATCGGTTACTCCCTTTAAGAGTTATCGTATGTACAAATTTTCCGAACATTTTTGAACTTTTGTGGGGGAGGTACCTGAAGGAGTGGACCGATATGTCTTATCTTCGAACTTAAACTAAGTTTGGACAAAATATTACGAACAAAAATCAAAGCGATTCGAGAGCAGGCCCCAAATTGAACTTTTCCGACATTTTGTGTGGGAGGTACCCGAAATAGTGCACCGATTGAGTCCATATTGGAAGGAGTGAACCGGTGTTATAGGGGTTTTTCACCTTTCAGGCTATTTTCTTAGGAAGTGTGGACTTGCTCCTACTGACATTTTTAGCGTCGTATATATATAGTGAATACAAATCGATTCAAGAGCAGGTCCTAAACTGAACTTTTCTGAAATTTTGTGTGGGAGGCACCCGAAGGATTGGAGCGATAGAGCCCATATTAGAACCTCTTCTAATTCTGATAGGATATAATCGGTTACTTCCTTCGAACATTTTCGAACTTTTGTGGGGGATGTACCCGAAGGAGTGGACCGATATAACCCATCTTCGAACTTAAATTAAATTTGGACATAATTTTACGAAAGCCAACATTTGAACCGAATCGGTTGATCCGTTAAAGAGTTATCGTGCTCTCCAATTAGCCAGGCAGACAGACGGATGGACATGGCTAAATCAACTCCAAATTGTCTGAAACGGATTTCGTCCAAACATACTTGGGGTCTAAAATCATTATTTCAATGAAGAACATTTTGCCCGTATGAAAGAGTATATACCCTCGTTAGCATAAATGTTGAAGGTTTAACAATTAAATTATGAAATCATCATGCAAATACCAGGTGACTCAAAAGTCGAATTCAGGCAAAGAATATTTCATCGGTTCCTTCTTTCAACTGAAAACCAAGGGCTGAATTCGCCTTTTGGATAACCTTACTAAATGAACCTTGAATGAAATATATGAAATCACAATTGAATGTTAGACACTAATTGCAAATATTGTGTTTTTCTAAAAAGGGCATAAGGGAGGTAACTGCCCCCACCGATGTCCAACAAAATATGCAGCCTATTTTCACCAGTGGCCATACTTGAATATTCTTTGAAAGTTTCAGCAAAATGGGTTTAGTAGTTTGTAGATAGATATATGTAAGAATTGGACGTGGTCGGGTATAAATTCGGAAATAAGTAAGTAAGGTCGGAGACCACCACTACCACCATTGTCTCGCAAAATAATTTTTAAATCAATACATTCGTATTTTTTTTGCAAATATTAAATTTTTAAAAACAGGACGGACTCACCCATAAATAATAACGAGACAAATCCAATTTACATCGGATTTGTTCATTCACGTACGACCGCCATTTGAGTTTTATATATATGAGAGAAGATATTATATTATGCTATTAGAACAATATTCCCCATATAACCCAAGTTTACATAAGTATATACATACATGTCATATTGCCGAAAACAAACTCGCTATAAAATACTTTAATATACCTTATTTCATTAAAGTACATATGTAATGTTGTATTTATATTTTATTTGTTAAAAATGATTGATATTTCCAAAAAAGTCAGGCCATTATCAAAATAAAATTTTCTGCCGCCAGCTATGGTTGAGTGCTAAGACTTTTGCTGCTAAAGGGAGATAATAAAATTTCTATGTATGGCTTATTTTTTTTTCCTGGCGATAAATTTGATATTTCTTATTTCTGCTTCTTACAATTGTTTTGAAGCGTAAAGAGACAACATTTTTGTTTTTTTTTTTTTATTTAAACATCAGACTGGTGCTGTTTTTGTGCCTTTAGCATTTGGAAAAAACTGTAGAAAAATCTTAAATAGGATGCTCAGTATTTGTGTTTGTGTACACGCCACAGGCATCACAGCTACCACATATTTTGTACAAAAGTGTAATGCGTGTGTTTTTTGTTTTTCAAACTTCAAAATTGCTCATACGTCAACTGGGCTGACATTTGCGTGTTTGCGTTTTTTTTTGCCACGTTTCATACAACCAACTCGTGGTATATTGTATAATGCTCAGGCATTGTTAGCGTTCCGTTTTGTTGTTGTTGTTGTGAAATGTTGCATGTAACTTGATAAGCATGAAATTTAAAGTTATTTGGCATTAACAACCCAAAAGAATGTCAACATCAACGCTTATAGCACCTAACCGGTTTTTAAAATGTTAGGTAATTTTATGATTTGTTTTTTCTTTACATTATTGTTACTGTTTTAGTGAAGGACAGTGATTAACATCATTGATTAACATTGTTATTACATTAAAATTGTGTTGAAATTTATTTTTTTGCAATGACATGTACATGGAGTAAAATGGAGTTAGACGTAGTTATATATTAAAAATGAAGTTAATATATGCGTTTTGGGGAGGAATAGGAAACAAATGACTGGTGGACATAGTTCTCATGTCCACGGAGTGACTCCCGAATGTATATTAGTTTCCAGGCGGATTACGTGGCTCATTTCTTCAAACCATCTTGTAACTATATCGTGCTTATCAGCCACTTTGGTTAGTCTCCGTAGGAATTTTTAGAAATTTTTCTTTATTATGTCAGAAAGCATGGACCAGCCCAAGAAATAAATATATCGTTGTAATCAGAATCACAAAGATTACCTGCACTTAAGCGACATTTTTAAACTGTAGTGAAGAAAGTACCACAAGGAGTTGTCCGATATAGCCCATCATTGCACTTGATTTAAGCTTGAGAGAAATATAAGGTGTACAAAGTTTGGGCCATTAGCGGACATTGTCGGATTGACCATCGGACTTGTCCACGAAAAACATAATATCGCTGCTATCCTTAAGTAAAGTTTCGAAAGGATTCCTTACCAACTCTTTAAGTGCACTTAACCGGAAATTGTGAACGTTTGTGAGGGAGGTACTCGAAGGTGTTGTCCGATATAGACCTTCTTGTAAATTGATGTACGTTTGGAAAAAATTTCACGATGTACAAAGCTTTGACCAATATGCTAAATGACTGCAGAGCAGTGAGTATGCAAATTGGTCAAAGCTTTGTACATCGTAAAATTTTTTCCAAACGTACATCAATTTACAAGAAGGTCTATATCGGACTATATGGCTGTATTTAGATATTCTTGGTCAATAACTCAAGAGAACTGGGCCTGTCCCGAAAAACTGGTATCGTCGAACAACCTGTCGCAAAATATAAAAAATCAAAACGTCGCGAAAAATGTCTTTAAAGTACACATGTGTAAACATTGCAGACATTTTGAGATGGAGGTACCTGAAGGTGGGAACCCTTATAATATATTTTAAGGGAATGCCGCATATGAATTGATACAGAGAATTTTGTAGGAAATTGGAACGGCCATATTAATTTTTAACCTTATCACAAATCCCGTACCTTACTTGAAACAACTCTTGTCGAAGCCAACTCGGTCGATACTCCAATCCAATCCTCAGTACGCTTTCATCATCAGTTACCAGTTTCCCACCAGCATCTTTGCAGTATATTGTGCCTGCAGCATAAACCTCAGTCCGGTGTTTTCCACTTTGAAAACATTTTCGAGTTTCTTACGTTGTCGTTTTTTTTCTGAGCTTTCCTCTAAAAATAAGTTTTTTTCTCTTCTCTTCTCCAATTTTTTTTCGTGGTGCAACACGTAGCTTGTTATTGTAAGGTTGTTGTTGTAACAGTATATGAATGTTTTTAAGTTCGTTGTGGGACTCTGGAATGTGGCTTCAGTTTTAGGAATGTGGATACTGTAACCACAAAGCCTCTGGAGTTAGTTGAGTAGGTTTAGCAGAACAGTGCCGCATGCAGGAAAACTACTCTGGTTTTTCGTGGAAGCTGACGCTTCTCAGCTGCGAAAGATGGGGATGTCCTCCGAAGACCGCATTTGTGCTGTATGGCATCTGCGAATGTATCTGTGTGAATGATATTTAAACTTGCTTGACAGGCTTGTTGATATAGGGGTTCTCTCTTGTAACTTTGGACCTCTTTCCAGATAATGAAGATCCCTCCTGACATGTCTAGGTGGGGCCACCATATGGTGATTATGATGCCTCTCACGGTAAAACTTCACTGTCCTCAAATAACGTGGAGTGCTTGACAAAGCGTGTAGCGCTGTTGTCATCTTGTGCTGCTTACGGAACCAAAGCTGATGATCGGCAATTGTTTCTGACGCAGGGGTGGGGTAAAGCCTCAAGAGTCTTTGCTACCGAAGACAAATACGAAATCGGAGATTCCTTCAGGGGCCAACACTTTGGATGATTTAGCGTTCCTGATGGCATTCGCAATATCACCCACTGTTAATATGTGGTGGTTCCTCCCCGGCAGTAAGATATCTAATGCGCCGTAGTACTCTTCACCCTGCCACTCCAGAGGTGCTCGACAATCTGACGATTAAAATAACATGGGCACATCTTCAGATCAGTCAGAGTAACGTCGCAAAACCAGACTGAAGGTCTACCTTCCTTTTTCCAGTGTTCGAAAGCGACTTAACCGTTGCCCATAATTCACTTATTCCGGCTCCAATGTTGCAGCTCCGCTTATGCTCAACCAGACTGAAGGTCTACCTTCCTTTTTCCAGTGTTCGAAAGCGACTTAACCGTTGCCCATAATTCACTTATTCCGGCTCCAATGTTGCAGCTCCGCTTATGCTCACCGACCAACCTGTTAACTTCCAGTGAGCTGATTCTGGGATTCTGAGCTCAGCCAGCACTTTACCCTTCCGGTCATTTCCGAGGACAAAATGCCACAACTCATTATGAGCACTAGTCCCCAAAGAACAGACGATTTTAAGTACACCTATTTATTCGCGGGAAACCACCGTGGTTGAATGGTATGCACACCCGCCTTGCACACATAAGGTCGTGGGTTCGATTCCCCGGTCAGGTAACATCAAAACACTTTTCAACGGTGGCAAAATACCCCTCAGTAATGTTGGCGACTTCTCTACAAAAGTGGTGTCTTTGACACGCCGCACGTTGGGGCAAGATTGAAAAAAACGGCGCTTAATTGAAAAATTGAAACACAAATTTTTGATAATCTGTCTTGACAGGGTTAACGAGTACAAAATTCTACCTCACTAGCCAAAATAGCAAAGTCGTATGTTGTTTACTTTTCGCGTAGCACAGTGTTAAAGTTGAACATATTTTTAAAAATTTAAGAAACAGGTGAAAAGTATTAAATTTTGCTGCTTTTAAATCGCCATATCGTAGTTTCTGCTACATAAATTTGGAACTTTCAAAATAGATATTAAATATAGAGGTAATTCTTAATATTTTAAGAAAAAATTATTCTGAAAAATTCTTTTAGAAATGTGTTTAAAAAATTCGTCAAAATGTGTCCAGATTTTGCATAATTTTGAAATGTATTGGAGTATAACAAAAAAGAGTGTCAAGAAGGTCGTGAGAAATTTTTTTGTATTTTTCTCTTGATTGTTGTCTTTGATATTGCGCAAACAAAACTTGCTCCTTTCTTGCTCATTTTGAGTTATGTCAAAAATGGTGGAAATAGCTGTGGGTCAAATTTTAGAATTTTGGTGTTTTTGTCTTCATTTTTCCTGTTATTTTTGTACAGTATGTCGTGTTTTGGTTTAATGTCTGTGGTCACCCTACATAAGACATTGTGTGCAGGTCCACCATTATGTTATAGTTACTATATATAATGATTTATATGAAATGATGGCGATGCACAAGGGGTAAAATCGCAAAAAATGGAGATTAATTAAAAAAAAATCGGTTTTTGGTATAACTCTCGTTACATGGTAATATGGTACAAAATTCTAAGTCTTTAACCAAAATGTCAAGATCATATATTGTTTACTTCTACAGTTACACTGTGATAAAGCTAAAGAATTTTTAATAATTTAAAGAGCACCATAAAAATTAAATTTTTTTGGTATATAAAGAGTAATATTTATTAAGTGCCCTTTTTAGAATGGAATCGTCAACTTCAGTTAGAAATCTGAGTCTTAGAAAAATATATTTGTGGCAAACGAAGTTTAGAAGCATATTAAAAATTAATTTTTTCCTATTTTTGAAAAGCATTTAGAGTTAAAAATTTAGCTGAATATTTTATATGGAGGTTATTCCAAAACGAAAATATATAGAGATGATGTTTGATAGAAATATCTTCAAACCCTTCAAAATGCACAATTCACAATTTAAGCTAGTTTAGTTGCAATATATGCATATATGGGGCCTATACCAAAACATTGACCGATATTTAAAAATGTTCACACTATGAATTTTTAGGCATTCAGATCTATAAATCCTAATTCAAAGATAAATGTACTAAAAATGTGGTCAAGGCCCTCGAAATACATAAAATCGGATATACCCTTGTATCGGAGCTACTTTAAAATATTGACCTAACTTAGTAATTATTTGCCAAATATTAGCTTAACCAATAATTTATCATATTAGAAGATTTTAGATTCATCAAATAAGAAATGTAGGCAAACCCGTAAAAACACTTCATAGTTTTTATGGTACCCATTTATGAGGGCTTCGAATATACCTCTCCAAACTCTCAATTTGCACCAAAACTGTGTTCCGTTATATTGATTGAAGTGTAAACATTCGAAAAATATTAACATTAGATCATTCAAATGCTTGCCCGAATTAATCTCCGTTTTTTGGAATCTTGCCCCAATGTGCGCCGTTCGGACTCGACGATAAACTGTAGATCCCATATCATTGAGTTAATATGAATCGGGGTACACTCAATAATAAGAGAGAAGTCTGGAACAATTATTTTTATATATATCGGCGGGATGTATACGTTAACCTACAATACCTCGGCAGTTCCACACCTGACTGCTACTACCATACATTCCATGTACTGGTAATTAGAGCTAAGCTCACGTGAGATAGGTATGTGTTGAACAGGATGGTGCAATGAGAAAGCTAAGCCCGCCTTCACTTCTGCTGTGATGCTTCCTAGGTTCGTTGTAACCATCACAACGCTCTAAGCTGCAGTTGTTGTTGAGTTTATTTTCCTGCACCACAACGATCGTGATATTTTTCCAACTCATAAAATCCACTATTTCCTCGATTGAATTGCAAAAAGGGACTCTGCTCACGCAGCAAAGTAATTCATGTCGTATTCCCTCACAATCCCTGAAATGAACCCACACCCGGAATTTATTTCATCTTGACGAAGTTTGAATGTAGTGGATACTGATAAACCGAGCTCATCCATATTTGCCCAGGTTTCTCCTCTGTTCTGGCACCGACCAAAAGAATCAACACACAAAAACGATACAAATACAAACATATGTACACTGAGCCGCTGGATAGCGGGTGTTGTATGGTTCCGGGTCAATTTAGTATCGAAGAACCCGCCGACGTGGGACTGTACAATCCCAGGGCAGCGGGTTCTTCGTACCGGATTGACCCGGAACCACACATCAGTGTACATATGTTTGTACTTGTTTCGTTTTTCCGTATCCTGGAATGCCTGCTCCGAATTCTTTTGGTCCGTGCCGAGATGGAGGAAAACCCAGGACTACCAGCTGTTGTTTTCCAATCCCGGAAAATGCAGCGGGTTCTTCGTACCGGACTGACCCGGAACCACACATCAGTGTACATATGTTTGTACTTGTTTCGTTTTTCCGTATCCCGGAATGCCTGCTCCGAATTCTTTTGGTCCGTGCCGAGATGTAGGAAAACCCAGGACCACCAGCCGTTGTTGTCCCAATCCCGGAAAATGCATCATTTTTGCAATTTAATTGCAATGCAAGATCGAGGAAATAGTAGATTTCATGAGTCGGAAGAACATCAAGGTCGCTGCGGTGCAAGAAAGCAAGCTCAACAACAACTGTAACTTACAACGTTGTGATGGTTACAACGTGCTAAGGAAGGATCACACCAGAAGTGGAGGTGGGGGATTAGCTTTCCTGTTGCGCCAGTCTGTCCAATACAGACCTATCTCGCTTGAGCCTGTCTCTAAGGACCCGTACATGGAATTTATGGGGGTAGCAGTCAGGTGTGGAAGCTGTATCTCGGATTACAAGCCCGACATTAGCCTGCTTTTGGAAGGTCGTAATCGTCTGGTCCTGGGGGACTTTAATGAGCATCATGAGTTGTGGCATTCGGCCATTGGAAACGACCAGAGGGGTACAGCGCTGGCTGAGCATATTGATAGCTCTACGCTTTGCACGGTTAATGAGGACGCCCTTACCAGAATAAGAGGAGAGTGTCACAGTTCGCCAGACATAACCATCGTGCCATCTGGTCTAACAAATGGCGGTACCTGGCAACCCGTCAGACCACCCGATTTCATCTCTGAACGCCGCACATTCGTCAGTCATAAGAAAGGTAATTGACAGAGTTTCAGGGAGTTCACCAATAACCGCTTCAGAGAACTACCCAATCCTTCTGATGTTCGGGTAGCGGAAAGGACGTTCCGAGACATCATCACTGCTGCAGTGAGAACAAACTTCCTAGCAGAGGCGACGGGATTAGCAATTGAGCGTGATTAGCTTCGTCGAACCAAACCCAATGACCCCAGAGTCAGGGAACTGACACCGGAGGTTAACCGGTAGGTCGGCCAGCATAAGGTGAATTGTGGGCAACGGTTAAGCCACTATCGAACCCTGGAAGAAGTGAAGATAGGACCTCAGTCACGTTTGGCGACGTTACGTTGACTGACCCGAAGAGGTGCGCAAGTTATTTCAATTGAAAGTTTGAGGAGCACCCCGAGAATGACAGGGTGAAGAGAAGAGTATTACGTCGCATTAGAGTATTACGTCACAGTTTACAATGGATGATGTTGCCAATGCCATCAGGAATGCTAAATTATCCAAAGCGTTTGGCCCTGATGGGATCTCCGTGGTAATGCTGAAGCAGCTGGATGAGCCGGTCGTCGCTAGCTAGTCGCTAGCCACCCTCATTGTTCCCGAAGTCTGGAAAATGGGCAGGGTGGTCACACTACGGAAGCCAGGCAGGGAAGCCAGCAAAAGTGAATTGTACAGACCGATTTCGCTTTTTTCGCCCGTAGCAAAGACCCTTGAGGCCTTAGTCCTCCCCAGTATCAGAGATAGCAATCAAGTTGCCGATCATCAGCATGAATTCCGTAAGCAGCACAACACAATAATAGCGCTGCGCGTCATTACCACATATATTTGTCAAGGACTCAACCAGAGACCGCCGTGTGATAAAACAGTGATGGTGGCGCTTGACTTATCAAAAGCTTTTGATACAGTCAGGCACTCCATGCTGTTTGAGGACATTGAGCAGACAACCATCCGTCTGGTAAAGTACCCCAAAATTTTAGGGGTCACATTCGACACTACATTCAAGTCATGCGCACACGCCACAGCTATCTGCGACAAACTGAAAAGCAGGAACAAGGTCCTCAAGTACCTAGCCGGCAGCACTTGGGGTGCAGATAAAGAAACCTTGTTGACCACATACAACGCGAAAGGTCGGTCTGTGGTAAGATATGCGGCTCCAGTTTGGTCCCCGAGATTATGTGATACGAACTGGAAGAAGATTCAAACCTGTCCGAATGCCGGCCTGAGAACAGCAACAGGACGCCTCCTCAAGTCTTTAGTGGACCATCTACATGAGGAGGCAAAGATTGTTCCAGTAAAGCAACATAATGAGATGGTTTCGTTGCAGTACTTGCTTGGGTGTTACCGTGAGAGCCATCCCAATCACCATCTGCTGGCTAGGCCCGACACATTCAGGCATATCAGGAAGAATATTTATGCTCTGGAGAGGGAGGTCCAATAATATAGCAGAGAACCCCTATATCAGCAGGCATATCAAGCAGGTTTAAATAATATTCACACGGATGCAGTTGTCTCCAACTCATCTAACTCCAGTGGATCTGTGACTACATCCCATCGAAACAGCCATTTTCCTGGAACTGGAGATAGACCTACAAACATAATAATAAACACTGTTACAACAACAACGTGGAACTGTATGGTTGACCTGTATACCGCTTTCAGTAGCCTTGCAACACTTCTACATTATCGAGATGTGATTAATTTGGGCAGAATAGGTAGGTGCTATATGTTGTGTTTGCAGATTCTCGACATCTAGCCTCAGTCCTGTGTCGAACATTTGCTGCCACAGTAAGACTGGTTCTCACCTTGCCTACCACAGTTAAGTAATCCAATCGATATTCGCTCCCCGTATAGTTTAAATGTCTGACACGTTGGAAGCGTGCCTTCCGTCTATGACGTGGCTTTATGTAAATCGAGAAGTTCGAATATAGTACCGTATACTTCCATATTTTTGTAGCCGCAAAATCTATCAGTCTCATACCATTGTTCAAAGTTGTCTCTTGATTTTGCGGACTGTTGGGCCAAATTTTTTCCTCCCAAATTTAGCATTAAAACCTCTTAGGTAAATCTGAATGTCATGGCCTGGGCAAGGGTCTGTTCATCTTTCTTTTAAGTCGGGACATGGGTGCAGAAGATACTGATATTGAGAAACATTTATTTTTATAAGGATCGTAAGGCTTCTTTAAACTGGAGATTCTTTATTTCTCTGATTTAATGTACGTTTTTTGGATGGATTTTTTTCGAATCAATTTCAAGCAAAAGACTCATCAAATCGTACCATTAGTATATTAAAGAATTTTTGTACTTAAATTGTTATATACAAAAATTCTTTAATGTCTGAAAAATTGCCGCTGGAAAACTTTACCAGACAGTTATAATAAAATAAAACAAACTGAATTTAAAATAATATTTATTTTTCCTTTCCATTTTCCCTAATTTTATTTATTTCCAGACAAAACAACAAAATGCGAGCAAAAAACCAAACATTTAATGAAATAACGGAACCTCAAAAAAATATAAAAACATAAACTAATAAAATAATGTGAATGCGTGTGTCTGACAAAAAGCAAACGGAAAGTGAACAAAAAAACCAGAAATAACTAAACCTCAGAGAGTACATATCGTTTTAGCAACAACATCAACAACACCGAATAACAACAAAATTAATTTATAACAATAACAAACACATTTATCATCAGACACAATAACAAAAGAACAACAACAACAATCAAATATGTAACAACACCAGAGATTTAAAACTAAAGCAAAACGAAACGAAACGAAAAAATATAACACACATGAGTCCTTACATTCCAAACGCATATGGGCCCATGCCATGAGACAGTGTTGGTGATAAAGTGTTTTGCTGTTTGGAGATATTTTTGTGGCTACTCAAAGCCATAACAAACCAACAGATATTCATTTTCATTTTCTGTGTGTGCTAAGGAACAACAGTGAAACAACAACAACCAACAAAACTAGAATATCAAAATAAAGCCAAAAAAGAAAACAATAACTGCTGGCATACTGTAGAGATATTCTAATAAGTGTATCCTTGAACTTGCAGACATTTGCCAAAACACGCACAGACACACACATTCTCTTACTCACATGTAAATTGTGAACCAGCATTTCCGTTTTGTGTGTGTTCATGTGTTTTTTGGCCACACTCAACTTAGTTCCTAACCGTTTCTGTTGGCTTTTGTCGTTTTCATATACTGCTCAACATTTCAAACACTTTTGGAATTTATGAATTTTCATTTTCATCTGCATTTAAACAAACGAACAATTTCTAAATGTTTCTTGGCACCGGCTCCTAGACTTCCACGTGTCTCACAATCAATGGTAAGTTTTGAATATTTGTTGGATTTGTTGTTTTCTTTTTCTATACCCTACATCACTACATGTGATAGAGTGCACAAATTGATACGAAATATTAAACAAATTGTACTCCAAACATTATTAAAGTATAAAGTTGCAAATTAGTCGACATGTGAAGTATTAACTTGTTAATACTGATTTTGTATCACGAGAAATTTTCAAAACAATCCGAAACTAGCTCACTTTTTCTTAATTTTTATGTGCTAGCTACCCGAAGGAGTGGACCATATTCAACCCCGATATATATCTAGAAGGAATAAGACGATTTGCAAAGTTTGGACAAAATCGATTGCTCTTTTCGAGAGTTATCATTCACACCATTTTACAGAAAAACTTTTGTGGGGGAGATACCCGAAGGAGTGGACCGATTGGCCCATCTGTGGACAATATATTACGAAATGCAATTGCGGTTAATCCTTTCGAGAGTTATCGTGCACCCCAGTCAGACTGACGGGCAAGGCTAAATCGACTCCAAATTGTCTGAAACAAATTTCGTCCGCACATACTTGGGATCTAAAACCATTATTTCGATGAGACACATTTTTGGAGGTATAAACTGCTTAGGCTAAAGACTGAGGGAATAAAAATGTATTCGATCTGGCAACGCCTTATATAGCGGCTATATCAAAGTGGAGAAATTTATTAACCACTTGGAACCTAAAATGTCAAAGTAGTAGTTCGACCAAAAATGTAGCTAAAATTCTCGAAATAACTAGAATCGGGAGGTATCGTTATATGGGGTATATAACAAAACATGGACTAATGTTGAACATTTTTGATGGAGAAGTTTGTGACCACTGGGAACTTAAAATCCCGCATAACAGGTAGTTCGGATAAAGATAAAATCCTTAAATAACAAGTAAAAAATTATCAGTCGGCTTTGCCGACATAGATATAACCTCAGCCTGTGAGAATTGCAACTTTCATCTATTGACAGATTTTGTGGACCTTTTTGGAAAAATGAACTTGCCAACAAACAAGTAAAAAAGTGTCAGTCGGCTTTGCCGACAGAGGTATACCCTCAGCCAATGTGAATTGAAACTTTCATCTACGGACAGATAGAATGTATTTAGCGTCTCTTCAGAATTTTGTGGCCATTTTTCAACATTTGAACTTGCCGACAAAAATGTGAATTAGGAATTAACACAAATGTTGAACTTTTGTGGGGGAGGTACCCTTAGGGAGGAACGATATGTGCCATTTTAGAAGTTAAACAAAATTTTGACAAAATATTAGGAGATCCAAAGTTTGGACCAAATTGGTTGCACTATTCAAGTGATATCGTCCTAACATTTTAGTGACATTTTTTTAAATATTGGGGAGAAGTACTGGAAGTTGGGGACCAATATTGCCCCATGAAAGTAAGTTTGGATAATATATGACGAAGACCAAATGTTGCACCAAATCAGTAGAACAGTTCGAGAGTCACATATGGTGACATAGGCCTTTTTACACCTTTCGGGATGTTTTCCCAAGAAATATGGACCTGCTCCTGAAAAAACTTTTACCGTCGTAATGAAAGTAGCGAATGCAAATCGCTTCAACAAAAATCAAAGTGATTCGAGAGCAGGTCTTAAAGTGAACTTATCCGAAATTTTGTGTGGGAGGTACCCAAAGGTGTGCACAAATATAGTCCATATTCGAACCTGATCTATATCTGGTAGATATGTTAGGATGTGCAGAGTATGGATTACATCAGTCACTCCCTTCAAGAGTTATCGTGCGCATCTTTCTTCCGAAGATTTTTGAATTTTTGTGAGGGAGGTACCTGAAGGAGTGGACCGACATGGTTTATCTTCGAACTTAAACTATGTTTGGACACAATATTACGAAGGCCAAATTTTGGACCGAATTGGCAGATCCGTTCGAGTTTTATCTTGCGCTCCAACCACTACATACGGTGTCATAGGGGTTTTTTGCACCTTTCAGGCTATTTTCTCAGAAAGTATGGACTTGCCCCTTATGAAACTTGTACCGTCGTATGGGGGACAGCGAATACAATTTGCTTCAACAAAAATCAAAGCGATTCGAGAGCAGATCCTAAACTGAGCTTTTCTGAAATTTTGTGTGGGAGGTACCCGAAGGAGTGGACCGATTGAGTCCATATTTAAACTTTATCTAAGTCTGGTAGAACTTTCACGATGTACAAAGTGTGGGCTACATCGGTTACTCCCTTCAAGAGTTATTGTGCACACAAATTTTCCGAACATTTTCGAACTTTTGTTGGGGAGGTACCGGAAGTAGTGGACCGATATAACCCATCTTCGAACTTATGCTAAGTTTGGACAAAATATTACGAAAGCCAAATTTTGGACCTAATCGATTGATCCGTTCGAGAGTTATCGTGCGCTCCAGCCAGACGGACGGACATGGCTAAATCAATTCAAGATTGTCTGAAACACAGTTATAATTTTTTTGTGGGGGTTTTCAGACTTAAACCACTATAACTTAGCCATTTGTTAACCGATTTAAACAAATAATAACTTGTTCTAAAGATATTATTCATCCTTTTGAAAGGAAGAAGGACCAATAGAAATCCGTTGTGAAAAAAAGAAGATATGCCCGTTTAAATTTGCAAATGTAAGAAAGCCAGATTTTCACTACTTTTACCGTTATAAAAAAATGAAACGAAGCGACCCAAACGAACTAAAGGCATTTTCGTTCTCCATGGATCCCAACACGATGGAATTTTGCATCAGAATGCTTGAATATTTTTCTGGTCAACTTTTGTAGCACAGTGTCATTTATCGACATTTTCCGAAAAGTTTGCACTTTCTCAAGGACAAAACTGCCTGAAAAAGCGTTCCAATGCTTTTGCGATGTATTAGAGATTTCTTAACTACTGTCTTGACTAAAATTTTTGTCTTTGTGTTGGCTCGAAAATCTCAATGGTTTGGCTGTTATATGCCAAGATGTCAAAAAAGGTAGATAAAAATTTAAAGTCAAAATCGGGAGGCTCGATTTTCATCGTAGACATATGGTCCAGTAGACTTTTTTGCTCAGTTCAATCCCAGGAATCAGAAACGCGAAGGGCCTATTAAGGTTTTTTTCCTTCCACACAAATCACCTTGGCCTAATCAAGGTGTATATAAACTCGTAAGGCTAAAGGCTGAAGGTATAAAAATGTGTATAAAAATGTCTTCGGTCTGGCGGCGACTTATATAGCGGCTATATCAAAGTGGAGAATGTGGAGAAATTTTGTAACCACTTGGAACCTAAAATGTCAAACTACAAAAAAGTAGCTAAAATCCTCGAGTAGCCACTAGGCACCTTAAATAAAAAATTAAAATTAAATTCCTTTAAATAACGGACATCAATAAATACCAAAAAATTGTCATAAGTTGACAATTTTTTGTGGGGAGGTTTTATTAGGGATACCAAAGTCAGATATGGCTGGAATATATGTGAACATAGTGGACTGCCGAAAGCTGCCTTATAGTTCACAAAAAGATTGTAGATGCGATCTGCCTCTCCAAAATTTTTCCAGTATTTGCTGAAATGAGGCAATCTGGCCAATTATCCTATTATCTATTGACCTTAGGCTTTAGACGTTCGCATAATACGCCAAGGTGATCAATTTCCAATCGTCGGATATGGGTTCATCCTACCAGATGGCGCCAAGTCCACTCCCAGCACACCCAGCTGTTTCAGCATTACCACGGAGATTCCATTGCAACATCATACATGTAAAATATGGTGGTTCATTCTTTGCAGGAAGAGAACTGATGTGACGCAGTATTCTTCCCTTCGCCCTGTCTCTCCCGATTGAAATAACTTCTTCGGATAAGTCAGCGTAATGTCGCCAAACGTGACTGAGGTCCTGTCTTCCTTCTTTTCAAGCTTTGCGAGTGACTAAACCGTTGCCCACAATTTACTTATTCCGGCTCCAATGTTACAACTCTTCAGGTTGTTTAATCACTTGTTCCGCTTATGCTCACCGACCAATGTCTTAACTACTAGTGTCAGCTCCCTAAATCTGGGGTCACTGAGGATGGCACGACAAAGCCCATCACTCTCATTTTCTAATCCCGTCGTCTCTGCGGGAATAATTAGTCTCACTTCGGGTATTCGCAATATATAGCGAGCGGCTCCAGCAGTTGTGATATCTCGGAAAGTACTTCCTGCCATTCGCTTACGTCAGAAAGACTCGCAATATATAGGGAGCGGCTCCAGCAGTTGTGATATCTCGGAAAGTACTTTCTGCCATCCGCTTACGTCAGAAAGACTGGGTAGATCTCTGAAGCGGTGATTAGTGAACTCTCTTTCCCATGATTGAGGAAAGTGCGGCGTTCTGAGGTGATGGTCTGATCCAATAGAATCGACAGTTTGCCAGGTGACGTCATTTGTCAGCCCAGGTAAGACGATGTTTATATCTGGCGAACTGTGTTACTCTCCGCTATTTTCTGGTAGTGACATCCTCATTGACCGTGCAAAATGTAGAGCTATCAATCTGCTCAGCCAACACTATTCCAATCAGTTCGTTTCCGAGGACCAAATGCCACATATCACGATGAGCATGACCTTCCAAAAGTGGACAAATGTTGGCCTATAACCTGGAGTACAGTTATATATCGCCGGGATGTATACGTTCAGAAATTCTACCCTGACGGGTCATTGGAGCCAGACTCAAGAGAGAAAGGTCTGCATTGAATAGATTGGTGCAATAGGAAAGCTAATCACCCACCTCTACTTCTGGTGCGATCCTTCCTCAGTACATTGCAACCATCAAAACGCTGTAAATTGCAGTTGTTGTTAAACTTAGTGGAGGTTGTGTTCGTGCAAATTTGCGAAATTTGAATGTGGTGGATGAGGAAATGACAAGCTGAGCACATCCAAATTGATACAGGGTTTTCCTCCGACCCGGTAAGGACCATTATAATCCGTTATCGTCGTTGCCTTTGTTTACTACAGGGTATTTAAGTACAATATATCTCAGATGCCTTTTTTGTTCTCTGGGATTGTTCCGTTTCTTCAATCCCCGTTTACGAGGGCTGCACGATAACTGTCTGGTCTAGGCAACACTGCGTTCTGCAAGGTGCCATTTTCCTTTTTTTGAATGTTTGACAGTTTATTGCCTAAACATGCTCAGAACGGTTTGACGTACGACCATGTGTTGTGTATAAATCATGCTGAAGACTACTTTAGAAAACAATAAACCAATTTTTGATACTAAATGTTTGCATTTTCATTCTTAGGCCAGCGAATTAGCGAACAACCCTCGTATAGGCCTATATAAGTGCACCTCCCGATTTTTGGTATATTTTGGCATTTAAGACCACAAAATATCTTCACAAAAAAATTGTCAAAGTAGGTCATTGCTTTGGTATAATCATATAACGGCACCCAAAGATTTTCTGTATCTTGGGGGTTTTAGCTATTTTTTTGACAGAACTACCAGTAATTAGAAATTTGATTTTCGCTGCAATTACTAAATTTACCAATCAAAAAATATCACCATAGGTTTATTCTATACTAGCAGACCCCGGTCCACGTTGCTGGCAATGTGGACCATGGGACATTCCTGAAAATTGCATGAAATTAGGTTCCGTATTTTTGGAAAAACAATGTATTGAAAAATGTGGAAGTGGCCATCAGTTTTCAAGATATAACATATTTAAAAGAGTGGGCAAGGTCCGGTATTTTGTCTCCAAATATGTACCTAGGGTGCACACAACCCCATTGCCTCCCAAAAATTATGCTGAAACCGATATAATTATAAGTTTGGCTTAAAGATATAGAGTTCAAAAGAAAGGCGTGGGGAAGGTACCCCACCTCTTCAAACACTAAGGTTTTGCTGTAACTTTGATGGAAATCGGTTCAGTAGTATTTGAGATATCGACGCCTCCAAACAATAGTATGCTAAGTCGACTTAGCATGTTTTCAAGTTCTTTACATTTTTATATTTAACGTCCTTTAACTTAAATTCTGTCAAATTTTGGTAATAATCGGACAATCCGAACAGAAGTTATAAACAAATATTTACTTAGCATAGTACTGAAGGTCAAAGAAATTTCCAAACTTTTAGAGCTTGTCCTGCAAAACTCACTGTTCAGAATTAGCAAACTATTATTTGGAGGTGTCGAACGTCGTTTAACGTAAATTCTGTAAAATTTTGGTAGTGATCGGTCAATCCGAACAGAAGTTATAAACAAATATTAACTTAGCATAGTACTGAAGTTAAAAACAAAATTCCACACTTTGAGAGCTTCTCTTGCAAAACTCACTTTTTAGACTTAGCATAGTATTATTTGGAGGTGTCGATATAACATAAAAAAGGCGTGGTCGTGTGTTTAGGAAAATCGGTTCAGTAGTTTTTGCAGAAAAAAATATAAATTGAAAATTGAAAACATTGGGCGTGGTAAAATGTTCTTTCCATAAAAACCTAAGTTGGGCTATGAGGGCATTTGATTTTTATTCCTAAAGTTATGGCGTTTTTTAAACATGGCAAAGGGAAGTACCCCGCCTCCTTCGAAATTCAAGAAAATATGCTTCCTATTTTCGCCGGGGGCCATCTCTGTACATTCCCTGAAAATTTCAGTAAAATATGTTCAGTAGTTTTGTAGATGTAACATATTTTAAAAAGTGGTCAAGTCTTTGTGTTCTATAAAAAGAGGTAAGGTCGGAGACACCACCACAATTGTCTCGCAAATTATTTTCCAAATCGATACATTAGTAGTTATTGTCATCATAATTTTTAAAAAAAATAGGGTAATGGGGAAGTACCCCGCCCCCTCCAAAACTAAATTTGTAGCCTATATTCACGGGGGGCCATCGCTGTACATTCCCTGACAATTTCAGAAAAATCGGTTCAGTAGTAGAAAAGATAAAAATTGGTGGGTGTGTGTGTTCGAATCGTCGGCTTCCCTTTTTCATATGGATTATTGATCATTAAGCTTGATTCCAACGAGAAGTTAATCTAAAAAAAAAAAAAAAATTGAAAATTGAAAAAAGTGAGCGTAAAAGTGGGCATGGTCAAATTTTCTTTGCATAAAAACCTAAGTCGGGTTATGGCGAACATTTCACGAAGAGAATTATCGAAATCGGTCCAGCCGTTCTCAATTGATACCATTGCCAACGAACGACATTTAATTTTCATTTATAAAGATATGAGGCTTTACCACCCCAAATAGCGGTACCTCCCTATTTTAGGTATTTTGTCAGCATAGGTCCATGTTTTTAGCATATAACGATACATACCGAAAAATGTTCAACATTGGTCCACACTTTGCTATAGTCCCCATATAAAGGTACGGCCCTATTAATGCGAATTTTTGGATATATTTCTTGGAATAATTTAGGTATTTCGCATGTCCTTAGCCGAAAAACGTCTCTACCTAAAATTGGGGATAGGAAAGGAAACTAAATATTCCATTTTATGAGCAGAATATTGTATAGGTCAGAATATTTAAACTTCGGCCCGGCCTAACGCTTTTTACTTGTCTTTGTTAATACAGGGTATTAAGGTTTATATATGCCAGACACTCGTTTGTCCTCTATGACTGTTTCGTTTCTCAAAACCCTGTTTATTGCCTTCTACATTTCTCCAAAAAGATATTCGAAGGATTAAGTGCCTTTGAATAATCATAGAAACGCACACATGTATGTACGAGTTGATTTTGGTTGATGTAGGCCAATCACATTGTCGCCTTTATCTATCCTTAACCCCTTTATGTTGATTTTCTTTTTCCCAAATTAGTTTTCTTCTATTGTTTGATTTAATTTAATAAAGTCAAATGACAAAACTTTCTTCAAATTCAGTTTTCATTCAAATTCAAGGTCTTACTTGGTTCTAGTTAGAATTCATTTCTTAAAAACATTATTTTCCATTTTTTTCTCTTGCACGCAAGAGACCTTTCTGTCCATTGTATTGAAATGTATATAGAAGTGTGTGTGTGTGTTTTGATTCGTATACACATGAGTGTGAATGATGTAAAGGATTACAAAATGTGCAAAAATTTGTATTTGTGTTGTTCGACTGAATGACATTCATATAAATTAAGTTACGTTTAACATTTACATTTTCTCTGAATCACAGCACAGTTCACATAATGTGTGGGAATTTTTTTTGTGCTCGTGCATGTGTAAGTGTGTATGTACATATATGAATATGTAAATCATTTTTATTTCGAATGGCGTTGCTTAAATTAATTTAGTTAATTGCATTCATTCAAATTATTTCGAGTAGTTTAGGTAGATTGAATGGTTTGCTTCTCTTTTTCAAAGAAATAATAATGGTTCATATTAAGGGTTATTGATAGAATTCTGGGAGGTTTGTTTTTGTAGAAGAATTTTGGTAGAAAAAATAAATTTAATAAAATAATTTAATTTTATAAATGTGTGTTTATTCTACCTTTTGAATGTATATATTTAAATAAAATTCTTTAATGAGCTTGAGGTCAGTTTTGGTTAATTTTATTGTTTCATATTTTTCCCAATATTTCGCAATTTTTGAATTGGGAAAAATATGAAACAATAAAATTAACCAAAACTGACCTCAAGCTCAATAAAGAATTTTATTTAAAAACAAGTAAGCAAAGGCTATAGTCGGACGGGGCCGACCATGTGATACCCTTCACCACAACCTGTAGGAATTAGCTATGTGCAACCGCCTTGCACGCTGAATGTCCCCTTAGTAATGTTGGCGATATTTCGTGAGTATTTCAGCCATGAAAAACGTCTCTACAAGTGGCAACTTAGGACACGCCGTTCGGACTCGGCGATAAAAAATAGGTCACATATCAATAACATAATATGAATCCATTGATATAAGAGAAGCCTCCCTTGTCTTTACTGGGATGTTTATGGAAAAATATATAATTATACATTTCTAAAAAATATTCGAAAATTCACATTGATTAACCCCTCCTGCTACATCTTCAAATTGTCTTTGAATATCAGGTTCTTTTTTTGGAATACACCTAAAATAAATAAATAAATATATATACCATGCAATTTCGTATATTTGATAATTGGGAAAATTGCGAGTTTATTGACGATCTATCGTCCAAATATTGTGCACTTGTACCTCACATATGCTTCGAAAGTAGTTCATTGTGGGCATATATTGTGATATCAAAAATATATTTTATACCGGTAGAAATAACTAACAATGAATAGAAATTCAAAAATGTTGCATGCAAACAAATTTATAAATTCCACAATTATTCATATTCAATTATACAGCAAAGAAGATAGAATAAGTCAGCTGCGCTAACGGCCTCTAAAAATATATTTATTTTGTAACACGAGTTTGCTTCAAAACACGTGGAATCTGTAGGTATCGTAATATGGGGCTATACCAAATCAATTTTAGTAAGTTAAATTCTGAGTTTTGGAAATATTTGAGAATTATTTTTTCAGATTTGTAATTTTAGTTGGAGCCGGCAGGGGTTTTTGGAACTTCTGGACTATTATCTCAGGAAGTATGACTTACCCCGGGAAAGGGACCAGAATAGGGACCGTAAAAAGAACCTTCTTCAAAAAAAAAAATAATATAATCAAATAGATCCCATACGGGTCCTCAAACTGCACTTTTCCTGACACATGAATGGATGAAATAATACGATGTGTAAAGTTTCGACCAATCAGAAAATCCCCTTGAGAGTTAACTTGCGGATTTGCGGCGCAAGTACAATCTGCTGGAAAAAATTCAAAACTATTCGAGAGGACTCTTAAATTTCCCTTTTCCGAAATTTGTGTGGGAGGTACCCTAAGGACCGATATAGTCTTATCCGATCTATATCTGGAAGGAATAATAATATATGGAAAGTTTGGAGCAAATCGATTGCTCACTTAACCAGTTATCGTTCACACAATTTTTCGAAAACAATTTTGAACTTTTTTGGGGGAGGTGTACCAACATAGCCTACTTTCGAACTTAAACAAAGTTTGGGCAAAATATTACGTTGTATAAAAGTTGGTTCTAATCAGTAGATCCGTTCGAATGTTATCGTGCGCACCAGCCAGTTAGACATTAAGAGAGACAAATGAACGGACAGCGCTAAATAGACTCCAAATTGTCTGAAACGAGTTTCGTCAAAATATAAACCAATATTTCGATGAGACACATCTTTAGTCGTATTTTGTTTGTATTCCCTTTACCCTAAATTCTTAGGTATAAAGTAGGTGGCGAGGTGACCCCATGTTGCATTATTTGTATAAAAATCCAATCTGACAACTGAACTGAAAATTTCTCTGTCATGATAGAGACAACTTGTAGCATCGGAGGAAATTGTGGTTCTCTACACAAAACCCATTATATATTATGCAAAAGGACCGTTATTTGCATCAGGGGAAAGGTCTTAGTTATTATTCCATATGTAGGCTACTTTGCCGGTATATGCCCTCCAGGAATGAAAATATGGACCAAAAATAAAATTTGTATATTTTTCATACAAAACTAATGGTGTATGTCAACCGCTAAATAATATCAGATCATCATGCAAAATTATAGACACTTTCTTTAACCTAAACTCTTACCTCGTGCAAAATTTTGTGACTATTGAGCTATAGTTGCGACCTCTAGCGGGTTTATGATTACACTACAAACAAAAAACTAGATGTATTAGGCTGTAACTATGTTATCTGATCACGCACATCAACATAATTGACATCAATTGAAAGGTCAAGAGATCGTCTTCAAAATATAACTCACAAGTGGGGAATGTGTCTTTCAGGAACAAAGATATAAGCTGTTTATTAAAAATTGTCACAATTTTCACACAAAGTTGTGGTCCATTTAACCCTTTAAATATTATCTGATCGCCATCTCAAATTGCAAACTTCTTCTTTGTCATATACGCTTACCTTATTTAAAATTTCGAGGCGATCGGACTATTATTGCGACCTACAGAGCAGCTACAAAATCGGATAAAAATTATGTTTTTGGTCCATTTCACCCGCTAAATATTTCACGATCATCACCAATTTAAATAGCGATCTATTCTGATGTGAAACCGACCATTTCGTGACGATCGGTCCATAATTGCAGCCTGGAGTTTGATTACAATTTATAATGGACAGACGGACACACGGACGGACGGACGGACACACATCTCAAAATCGCTTTATCTCGCCGAGATATGAAGATTGGTATACCACATTGGGGGTCTCCGACGAATATTTCGCGGTGTTACATGAATTTTTCCCAAAACAAACTTATAATACCCTTTCCACATAGTGGTGTAGGGTATAATAAAACAATTTAATGTAAAAAAAAAATTAATAAGCCACACTTTTATATAATTGTGGAAGCTATCCCTTACTTTTGTTAAAAATATAACTTCAAGTATAGGTACATATTTTAGTTTAAATGTCATGTTTAGAAAAACTTTTGGCCGTGTTCTGATTCACAATGGCTGACTTCATTCATTACAAATCTCTTCTTTCACTTGCGGCTAAAGACGGTTTTGGTAGTCTGGGGTATTTTTGAACTCGATTGGTATTGTTTTGTTTACCATTACAAATATATTTTCTACGAAAAGCAACAAATAAATCTTTTTAATAGACTCTCCTAGCCTTGATGTTAACACCCGCATTTAATTCTCAAAACAAGAGGAGCTATTTAAATTTTTAACATGTATTTGTTGTTTGTTTAATTTTCAGAACAAACACTTTGTTGTCTTTTTGTCGCCAACAAAACAAATTCCAAGAAATAATTGCTTTCGAATTTGTAAGTGACAGTTTTTTTTGGCCTTCTATTTTTGTTCACAATTTGTTATTAATAGAATCAACAACGTTGGCGTCGTTTTCATATTTATGTAAACGTTAATAAATCATGTTTATAAGCAAGCGTAAGCTTAAAGAAACAAGAGAATAAATTATTTTGTTTTTAAAACAAAAATTGTTAAATAAATAGAAACATAACAACTTGTAAAGAAGTTTTTTTCTTTGTGTTTGTTTTTGTTTGGATATGAAAAAAGCCAATAGACAAAATTAGACACTCAAACGGCGCCTAAACGCAGAATTTAAGTAGCTTCTGTGTTGCCGCTGGGGTTTTAATTTTTGGTAGAAACACGTAGGAGTAAATGTAGGAGTAAAAGCTGTAAGCTGAAAATTTTTTTGTGGACAAGTTTGGGACCACTGTGAACCTCAAATGTCAACAAATTTGCTAAACTCTTCAAAAAAACTATAAATTGGGAGGTTCCGTTAATTTGTGAACCTCAAGTGTCAAATAACAGGCGGTTGGGTGAAGAAAATTAGCTAAAATCCTCAAAATACCGAAAATCAGAAATCCACATTTTATATGTATAGTCTCCGTATGACGACTAAAATCTTTAAACTACAGAAAATGGGGAGCTACCGTTATATTTGGCCTATATCACAACATGGAGCAATAATGACAATTTTTGACGGAAAAGTTTCGTGACTGCAGGGAACATCAAATGTCAAATTACGGGTAATTCAGTAAAAAAAATAGGGAAAATCCTCAAAATACCGAAATTTGGTATGTACCGTCATTTGGGGGCTATACATATAAAAATAGGGTGACGTAGGGGATGGAAGATACCACAGAACGATCCTGACCGGCATTAACATGGCAAAGCCCAGGATTTATTTGGTCCCTCTTTCATCTCAAGTGGACACTGACCTCCCCGTGGTGTCACCTGGGGAACTGCCTTTAACACCCGTTAAAGGTAGTGAGCTAACATGTTCCCCGTTCACCCATAAAAACATAAAAACTTGGGTTTGAGCGTCGGGTTAGTAACCCTCCCCTAGAAAAAACAGTCTACTGTGAAAAAACGAAAGAAAATAAAAACAAATCCTTCAAAAGTTACGCGCCATGATCTGCGAATCTGCACCTGGAATGTTCGCACTCTTTATAGAGAAGGTGTAGTTTACGCATTGGCAGATGTACTTGAAAAGTACAAGGCCGACATTACTGCCATACAGGAGATACGATGGAACGGGAAAGGCGTCACAACAACACATAAAGGTGACGCACTGTATTATAGCTGCCATGACACAAAGCATGAGTTTGGTTGCGGAATTGTAGTTGGTCGGAGGTTAAAACATCTGGTCTCCAGCTTCACCCCAGTGAATGAAAGACTCGCTGCAATTCGATTAAAAGCATCAGCTTTATTTGCGCTCATGCTCCCACTGAAGACAAGGACAAACAGACCAAAGATATATTTTACGAGCGCTTAGAAGAAACTTATGACCGTTGCCCTGCCCATGACATTTAAATTATACTAGGCGATTTTAATGCCAAAATTGGAAAGGAGAATATCTTTGGCCCAACAGCCGGGAAATTCAGTCTCCACAGTGAAACATCTGACAATGGTATGAGGCTGATAGACTTTGCAGCTGCAAGAAACTTGGTGGTTAGCAGTACCAGATTTAAGCATCTCGATATTCATAAGGGCACCTGGCTGTCGCCAGATCAAAGAACAAGAAACCAAATTGATCACGTTGTGATAGATGGAAGACATGCATCAAGCGTGTTAGATGTACGATCGTTCCGAGTTGCAAACATAGACCTGGACCACTGCCTTGTTGCAGCAAAAGTACGTACCAAAAGTAAACGTAGCAAATAAAGTGCGAACAAACACAGCACGGAAGTTGGACATCGGTAAGCTGCAATCGCAACAGATAGCCACAGCATACTCCACACAACTGGCCCAACTGCTTGATCAAAGCACTCCTCGTCCCGATAACATATCAGGACAATGGCATAACATTGCCCACTCCATGCAAACAGCCGCAAAATCAGTACTCGGATACCAGAGACCTCCACCAAGGAATCCATGGTATGACCAGTAGTGTCGTGCTGCTGCCGAAGAGAAAAATGCGACATATAGGGCTATTTTACAATCAGTAGCAATGCGTAGCGCCCGGTAGAGGTATCGGGAGAAAAGGAGAGAGGAGAGGAAACAGGAAACAGAGAGAGATGGAAAAGCGGGAGTGTGAACAAATCGAGATGTACAGGAGGCAGAATGAAGTCCGAAAATTCTACCAAAGAGTGAAACATCAAACTGATGGCTTTGGAACTGGCACATCCTCCTGTAGAGACCAGCAAGGTAATCTGGTAACTGATACAGATAGTGTGCTAAGGATATGGAAAGAGAAATTTCTAAACTGTTGGTATCCAATAGTAGCGAAGTCGAAGAAGATACCACAGATCCAATCCCAGAAGATGGCATTGAATGTATACCACCAGGCCAAGATAAGGTAAAGACAGCAATAAACCGGCTGAAGCTGCCGAGCTGTTTAAAACCGGAGGCGACACGCTGATAAGGTGTATGCATAAGCTAGTTTGCTCCATCTGGCAGGAAGAACGCGTGCCCGGCGATTGGAAACTGAGCATCCTGTGTCCCGTCCATAAGAAAGGAGATAAGACTTTATGCTCCAACTATAGGGGCATAAGTCTTCTCCCTATCGCCTACAAGATAGTGTCAGGGATATTGTGCAAACGACTAAAGCCCATGGTCAACGAAATAATTGGACCATACCTGCGGCAAATCCTGGAGAAGACCCAAAAGATGCAGATCGTAAGAACTTATAGAATATGGACCTATATTGACAATTTTTGATGGAGAAATTTTGTGACCAATGGGAACCTCAAATGCCAAATGACAGGTAGTTCGGTCAAGAAATGTAGGTTAAATCCTTAAAATACCGAAAATCGGGAGGTACCGTTATATGGGGCTATACCATAACATGGTCCAATATTGACAACTTTTGATGCAGAAGTTTTGGGACCAATGGAAACCAATGGGGGCTCTACTAAAACATGGACCAATGTGTAACAGTTTTGGTAGTAGCTAAAGTCCTCAAAACGTCTAAAATCGGTAGGTACCGTTATAAGCGGGCTATACAAAACCAAAAAATTGTTAATGGTGAAGTTTTGTGACCACTGTGAACCTCAAATGCCACATAACTGGTAGTTTGGTCAATAAATGTGTCTAAATTCTCAATATACCAAAAATTGGGACGCAATGTTGTATGGAGTCTGTACCAAAACGTGGGCCGATATAGCTCATCTCCGGACTTGAGTTGCCTATGAAACAAAGTGTAAAAATATAGCATCTACCTCAATTATTGTGGACCTTAGAGTGGATACAATAGCTCGACTCAGAACTTTATCCTGATTAAGAATTTATAGCAAGGAAGCTCATCTTTGCAAAGACAGTATATTCAGCTTTTGCTTCTCCCTTCAGGTACGCTGTCGTGAACAAAAACAAGCGATCAATTCCACGGCAGCGAGTTCTTCTATGCCGGATTGACCCGGAAACCATGTTTCGGCCAGCGATTGTCACCTCAATATACACATGTTTGTATTTGTATCGTTTTTCTGTATTGGGAGCAGCATATCCCGCAATGCATGCTCCGGATTTTTTTCGTCCGTGCCGGGACGGTGTAATACACATAATCAATTTATTTGTGCCCGCTTTGTCACGTCCGCGTCCACCACGATCCCACTTCTGTGAGATGCAATAGATATCGGAAGTCGCTGCAACTCAAGGTTTGTTCTGGGCTCTGGACTGATACGAGGCACTACGACAGGCTCTACGTTGCTGCATGCTGCGTGAACACACCCCCAACAGGCGTCGTCATCTAATCTGTATTGCACCAGTCTGTTCAATACAGACCTATCTCGCTTGAGCCTGGTTCTAATGACCCGTACATGGAATGTATGGGGGGTAGCAGTCAGGCATGTAATTGCCGAGGTAGAGTTTTGAACGTAGACATCCTGCCGATAAATAGCTGTACTCTAGGTTATAGGCCCAACATTAGCCCGCTTTTGAAAGATCTTAACCGTCTGGTATTGGGGGACTTTAATGCTCATCATGAATTGTGGAATTTGGTCCTCGGAAGCGATCAAAGGGATATAGCGTTGGCTAAGCAGATTGGTAGCTCTACGTTTTGCACCGCCAGTGAGGACGCTACTACCAGAATTTGCGGGGAGTGTCAAAGTTCGTCAGACATAACAATCGTATCACCATGCCTGACAAATGAAGTCAGCTGGCAACCGTTGTTTCTCTTGGGTCAGATCATCTCCCCATAATTGTCTCCATTAGCACACCGACCGATTCCATGCACCGTCAGTGAGGACCCCCTACCACAACTAGCGGAGAGTGCCACAGTTTGCCAGACACAACCATCCTGTCACCTGATCTGACAAATGGTGATGCGTCGTTTCTCTTGCATCAGACCATCTCTCAATAATAGTCTCCATCATGTGACCGCCCGATTTCATCAACTGTAAACTCCGCATTTTCATCAATCATGAGTAAGCTAATTGGCCAAGTCTAATATTCGGGTAGCTGCAGCCGATTGCCATATACCCGAAGAGAAACCAAATTTCACAGTTTGTTGCGAATGTCATCAGGAACTCTAAATCATCCAAAGCTAAAACAGCTGGATATGCCGGGAGTAGGGTATCTCACTAAAGTTCTCAACCTGTCGTAGAGGCGGATTTCGCTTTTGTCGGCTTGCGGCTTTCGTCCTCCCCATCGTCAGAAACAGCTATCCATTTGCCGATCTTCAGCATGGATTCCATAAGCAGCACAGCACGGCAACAGCGCTGCACTCCATCTCAACAGATATTAGTGAAAGACTAAATCAGAGTAAGCTGTGTGATAGCACAGTGATGGTGTGGCTTGCCTTATCAAAAGCATTTGATACTGTCAAGCACTCCACGCTGTTCGAGGATATCGTGCACCCTACCCTCCGGCCAAGTTTGAAATGTTGGATAGTCAATTATACACTCCGGTTCATCTGAATAGAACCACCCAATATTTGTCTACAAATACCGTTATATCTGACGAAAGGAGAGGAATTGTAAATTATAATTTTGTGGACATGTAGAGTATATAGTAGCCGATATTTTCAATACCTAACATGTTTCACATATGCGTCATAACGGTACTTTTTACTCGCTTTATGATAAAATGTCAAAATATTAGCATTTTTTAATGGTTCACCAGGATAGAACCACCCTAAGAATTTACACAAATCCTTTGTTAGATGTGTTAAACTTTAACAAAAAACTATTTATAATTATAAATAAATGCCGCGAGTGTTAATTGCTATAAAATATTGTGCAAAAATTTGTATTAGGGTCTTGAAATTTGATGAAAATCGATGCTTAGAGCTCCAAATAATATTTTTATGAAGAAATCGGTAGAAACAATTTATAAAGACAAAATTTTATACTGAACTAGCAGACCCCGGTCCGCGTTGCTGGCCCGTCGTAATGAGTTTTAATGACAACTTTTTATCGACTTTAGGATTTATTATCGTCCATGTCCCTGTCTTTATCCTAAAGCGATCTAATTATAAAAGTTAAAAAAATGGTTAAATCGAATTCTCCCGCTTATTGAAACTTATATGTTTTAGCTTTTCATGGCTGATGGACCGTTGATCCTCACCATTCAAGTAAATTTGTAAATATATAGTTTTTCTTGATCGGGGGCGTAACCACCGTTTTCACGAAAACTCATTTGCAACCCGATGCACTCATAAGTTTAGCAAATACAGTGATTATAAAATAATAGACCCCGAAATTCGTCTACACATGTATAGCATTTTGGACCAGAATATTAGGTTCAGTAGTTTTGGAAAAATAATGTTTTGAAAAGAGTGGGCGTGATCATCAGTTTTCAAGATATAACATATTAAAAAGAAGTAGGCCTGGTCCGGTATTTTGGCTCCAAATATGTACCAAGGGTGCACACAACTTCATTGCCTACCAAAATGTATGCTGAAACCGATATAATCATACGTTTGGCTTATGTGTATAGCGTTTAACAGAAAGGCATGGGGAAGGTACCCCACCTCTTCCGTAATTCATAAAATATACATAACAACGGCAAACATTGAGCCTTTGTCGCAAATTTTGTGGAAATCCCTTCAGTTATGACATATTAAAAAAACAGGCGTGGTCGGGCCTATAGGCCCTAAAGAAGCACCTAGATTGTAGATTAATCCGTAAATGTTTAATCCGATACATGCATAATTTTTGCAAATATAACGTTTTTTAAAAATAGGGGAGGTACCCCGCTCCCTCTGGAATTCAATAAAATATGTAACCTGTTTTCGGTAGGCGTGGTAAACTTTTCTTTCCAAAAAACCTAAGTTGGGTTATGACTGCATTTGATTTTTATTCATAAAGGTAAGGCGTTTTTTTTAAATATGCCCCCTTCAAAATTCAAGAAAATATGCCCGTACATTCCCTGACATTTTCAGGAAAATCGGTTCAGTAGATGTAACATATTTTAAAAAGTGGGTGTGGTCAAGTCATTAGATTCTAAAAAAGTGGGTAACGTCTTCCGATTAGATACATTCGTAATTATTGTAAATATAAAATTTTTAGAAAAGTAGGGTATAGGGGAAGTACCCCGCCCCTTCCAAATTCAACTGAATTTGTAGCCTATTTTAACGGGGGCCATCCTTGTACATTTCCTGGCAATTTCAGGAAAATCGGTTCAGTAGTTCTTGTTCGTAAATTTTCTTTGCATAAAAACCCAAATCGGGTTATGGCGCACATTTTACAGAAAAAATTATCGAAATCGGTCCAGCCGTTCTCAACTGATGCCATGACCAACGAACGACATTTGATTGTTATTTTTAAAGATTTAAAAGTTTAGACAAATCGCGATTTCCTTGAAAATCCCTACAGTAGTTTTGTAGATATAACCTAATTAGAAACTGAGCGTGGTCGGATCTTAAGTCCCAAACTAAGTACGTAAGGTTGGAGACACAATCGCCATTGACTCGCACATAAATTCCGAAACCGATACATTCGTATTTGTTGCAAATATTGTATTTTTACAAAAATAGGGCATAGGGGAGGTACCCGCCCGATCCGAAAGTGCAAAAATGTGTAGACTATTTTTATCGGGGACCAACCCTGTACAGTCGCTGAAAGTTTCAGGAAAATCGATTCAGTAGTTTCGTAGATATAACATATTTAAAAAAGTGGTCGTTGTCCAGTCTTAATGTCCCAAATACGCACGTAAGGTCGGAGACACAATCGCCATTGATTTTCAAAGCGATACATTTGTAATTGTTGCAAATATTGCATTTTTAAAAAATAGGGCATAGGGGACGTACCCCGCCCGATCCGAAATTCAACCAAATATGTAGCCTATTTCAACCGGGGGCCATCACTCTACGTTCCCTGAAAATGTCAGGAAAATCTGTTGAGTAGTTTCGTAGATATAACATATTTATAAAAGTGGGCGGAAAAGTGGGCGTGGCCAATTTTTCTTTGCATAAAAACCTAAACTGGACTATGACTAACATTTCCACAAAAAATTATCCAAATCGCTTCAGCCGTTTTCAACTGATTCAATTACCAACAAACGACAATTGAGATTTATATATAAAGATTATGTTCAAAATTTTCTATACTACAATGAAATTACAAAAAAGTCACATTTGATAGGTTTAAGAGTCCGAAACAGAGGAAATATGGTAAAGATAACTAAGCTGTTTCTTTACATCAAATGTCTTAGAACCTTTTGAAATTCCAAGGACTTGATGTTGACATGGAGCGTTCGGCGGTGGAATTTTCTTTATTTTTTGGACCTGTAGATGTCCACAGCCAACGCAAATGGGTGGAACCCATCGATTTGCATTCACTTTCCTGAGATTAAATATCAAATTTTGGATTGGAAAGGTAGAAACTTGAGTTATCTTTACCATATTTCCTCTGTTTCGGACTCATAAACCTATCAAATGTGACTTTTTTGTAATTTTATTGTAGTATAGAAAATTTTGAACATAATTCATTATAAAATTTTGTCTTTATAAATTGTTTCTACCGATTTCTTCATAAGAATATTTTTTGGAGCTCTAAGCATCGATTTTCATCAAATTTCAAGACCCTAATACAAATTTTTGCACAATATTTTATAGCAATTAACACTCGCGGCATTTATTTATAATTATAAATAGTTTTTTGTTAAAGTTTACCACATCTAACAAAGGATTTGTGTAAATTCTTAGGGTGGTTCTATCCTGGTGAACCATTAAAAAATGCTAATATTTTGACATTTTTTCATAAAGCGAGTAAAAAGTACCGTTATGACGCATATGTGAAACATGTTAGGTATTGAAAATATCGGCTACTATATACTCTACATGTCCACAAAATTATAATTTACAATTCCTCTCCTTTCGTCAGATATAACGGTATTTGTAGACAAATATTGGTTGGTTCTATTCAGATGAACCGGAGTGTATGTGTCGCCAGTCGTAGGTGGAATTCTGGAACAAGAAGTCCAAGCCCCGTGGAGTTAAACAGGGAGTCCCCCAAGGTGTGGCATTTTGACATTTTTTCATAAAGCGAGTAAAAAGTACCGTTATGACGCATATGTGAAACATGTTAGGTATTGAAAATAACGGCTACTATATACTCTACATGTCCACAAAATTATAATTTACAATTCCTCTCCTTTCGTCAGATATAACGGTATTTGTAGACAAATATTGGTTGGTTCTATTCAGATGAACCGGAGTGTATGTGTCGCCAGTCGTAGGTGGAATTCTGGAACAAGAAGTCCAAGCCCCGTGGAGTTAAACAGGGAGTCCCCCAAGGTGTGGCATTTTGACATTTTTTCATAAAGCGAGTAAAAAGTACCGTTATGACGCATATGTGAAACATGTTAGGTATTGAAAATAACGGCTACTATATACTCTACATGTCCACAAAATTATAATTTACAATTCCTCTCCTTTCGTCAGATATAACGGTATTTGTAGACAAATATTGGTTGGTTCTATTCAGATGAACCGGAGTGTATGTGTCGCCAGTCGTAGGTGGAATTCTGGAACAAGAAGTCCAAGCCCCGTGGAGTTAAACAGGGAGTCCCCCAAGGTGTGGCGATATCTCTGAAACTGTGTGCCCTCTACCTCTCTTGTGCATCGACCTATCCAGACGATATTGAAATCACCACATGGACAGCAGAGGACAGCAGAGGTGGTCGCAGAATTTCGATCACAAACTACACCAAAATTCTAGGGGTCACATTCGACAGCATGTGCATGCCGTACGCGCATGCCACTGCTATTGGCGACAATCTTATAATACCCTCCCCACATAGTGGTGTAGGGTATAAAAACTATGGTCAATGAAATAATCGGATCATACCAATGCTGGTTTAGACCTAGGAAAAATTACTGTAAAACTAACATGATTATGTAGGATAATATTAAGTGACACAAGACAAATATTTAAAATAGCAAATAACTTCTCCGAGGTTTAGACAAAATTACAGTCTATAATATGTGAGCTATTTGACCATATAATTATAGCCCATGTTTTGGAATATAGTTTATAGTCTCACTAATTTTCCAAAATTGTTCTGAATTTTATGACACTATAGTTTTAAATTAAAAATTAAACCCTCCACAAACCTCCATTAGGCAACTCTACTGCCATGCCGCCAAATAAAAAAATATATTGCTTTAAGTTATTTTCCCAAGTATTGAAAATTGAAGTAGAACAGCTTTTAGCATGGCTGGTGTTTTGCTGGTTGAATGTTTGCTTTGGAAGTTATCTTCAGCACACCAAAAAAAGTTTTCTTATTAAATAAAGCGGTTTCCACTTCAGAAAACCATTCAAAAATTCTTTTTACAATTTTATTTTCTGTTCGTTTTTTTTTTCCTTTTTTGTTTCTCTCCTATTATTATTCACTTTCCAACGAGTTTTAGATAAGTTTATACAAACGACACAACATTCAGAACAAACTGAACAACAACTTTAAAGTTTGTGGGGTAAGGTAAAGAAAAAAACTTTTGAAAACATTTTGATTTCGTTTACTTATTTTTTAGTTTTCTTTTTTAATGCAAAAAAAAGCTTAAATCGTCCTGTCTATAATTTCTTCCCAAAGAATTTAAGGTATTTATATTAATTTAAGAAACACTTTTTCCATTTTTGTCTAGTCATTTATATTGTTTTGTTTTTGTATTTTTTTCATCCAGCTCCATTTTAATGGTTTGAGGTTTTCATTATTGTTATTTTTTTCTTTTGTTGTGCAGTGATAAAAGACAAAACTTTTTATCAAATCGCACCCAAATCTTTATAGTTTAGCAATTATAGAAATCTCATTGACGTGCCGCTGATATTTCTTTAAAATTAAGGTATTTTATTGATATTCTTGATTGTTAAAAAATATGTTATAAGAATAAATTACACTATGCGACACGAAAATTACACTGTGCAAAATTTTTGAGGTAATCTTGTGCAAAAAAATTGAGCTGAGAATTTTTTGATAGTACAGATCAAAACGTCGAAAACCCTAGTTAGTTTTTGTTGTGTCAGATCCAGCTTGGATTTTATGGCCCCATCTATACATGGTTAAATATTGACTTTTTAAAGCAATTAGAGTTTCAGAATGTTCCTAAGAATTGCTAAGAACTTTATTTGGAAGATGTTTGCAGAAGGTTACTTGGTTCAACTCCCAAGATTTTAGCTGATACTGACCAGAATTTCAGCAATTATGTAAAATGTTCTATATTTTATAGATTTTGATGCCTTAGATGGAGTTTTTCATATGTGGTCTTTTCAAACGATAAGTTCTACTATTTTAGGGCTACAATATTGGCAAAGACAGCTAGGCCAAATTCCTAATCGTTTCTGAGATAAAACTGTAGTGTTAGCCCGGTTTAGATGTGGCCATAAAATTCGAACTGGATCCGGCAGGACAAAACCCTACTAGTGTTTTTGTAGTCTCAATATGTACTTTCAAAACATGCATACTAGAAATTGTCTGCATTTTCAGTGTTGCATAGTGTAATCGGCTCTTTCCAGTCTTGTGGGATATTTCCTCTTCCCACATCTGCCTTAATAACACTGTACAACACAAAAAATAATAATTGTATTTCCAATATATATCAAGAAAATATATACATCAAATTTACCAATAAAACACCCAAATATTTTTTGAATACACTTGTTTGGTTCTGTTTTCGAGTTGATGCATGAAAGTAACATGAAATTTAGATCTAGACCAAATGTGTTAGAAGACGAAATATTCTACACAAAATGTCATTATAAGTCCCAGAACAAACTAGATATCTAAGTAAAATAGTTTGCTAAGAAAATTACGTTACAAAATTAGATATTATAGCTAGAAATTATTTTTACACTTTTAGACTCTTAATTAAAATTTATTCAATACTGAGTCAAAATCTCCTCAAATACCGCACTTTTTGGGCGTGGTGTCAAAAGAAGAAATGTTCCAAATCAAAATTCATTATGAGTCTCTGAACAAAAGAAATTTATAGCTATAATATTTAACATCTCCAGAAGCTTTTGCTTTTCATATATGATTTAGGACCATATTCTACCGTTTTTATTCACATTTTCGTTATCTGCGGTCACAAAATATATTTTGTATAAACTAAAATAACGTCATCAGGAAAAGTCCTAGGTTCCTGATATTGAATGGACGTTGAAATAGTTTTGGCCAGAAAATTTGGATTTGAGACCATTGTGCCAAGTTTTGTTTACTTTAAAATTTGTATTCGTTGAATAGAAAATGTTCTAATAAAACAATTTAGATCCTTGGTTTCGCCTTATCCGCCCTTCCCCCAAACATGCACAAACATTAACAAATGAAAATCAAAAAAATATATTTTTGAAATTTTTTATTTTTAATATAACATAAATTTTACATTTAATATAACATTTATTTTTTCTATATAATATGAATGAAATTAGCAAAAATGATCTTCAAACTATAAAGAGCAATATTTCTTAGTATCGGTGAACTCATTTTGGCATAAACGAAACCAATAATGAGCCTAATGCCGGTTCTTCTATCAAATTTTCAAAAAAATATATATGAGTATTCGAATGACTTTCTGAAAAATTCGCATGCCTCTCAAACCTGCGCGAAACTGCAGCTATTTTTTGATTTGCCCAAAGAAAAATATTCTAGCTCTCAGAAAAATGTGCTCTTTATTCTGCAAGGTTAACTCCTGCCAACATAGTGATCTCTGTTTCCATAGTAATTTGTATGGGGCATTTTCACGAAAATTCTTTAAATACCACACTTATGGTCGCTCGATGAAAAACTTTACCAGTTCATTATTGTGGCTAAAAAACGATTTCTACAAAAAAATTTTAAAATCGCATCTGATTTTGATAAATAGGCAAAATATGCATATTGAAGCTACATCAAAATCCTATCCGATTTTCAAAAATTTTTGTATATTTATAGCCACTTGAACAGTGGGAAAATTATTAGACAGATTCAGATATTTAAGTCCATATTGACTGTATAACTGAGTTGACAGTGGCTATATTTGCACCGAAAACTTTGAAAAACTAAAATTTTCTAATTTTTACATCAATTGCTATTGCTCAAAACAAAAACGCCAACGAAATAAATAAGAACCTAATGGTCAAGATAGGAAAAAAATATTGATGTCCGGATTATCGAGGTAAGAAATCACATATTTTTCTTACCTCGATAGTCCGGATTACAGAGTCCAGAATACACAAAATTCTAGTGGATTACCGCGTTGTCCGGATTAACGAGTGTCCGGATCACGAGACTATACTGTATGTCCAATTTTGATGATATTTGAAATGTGCGACGGAATTATGTCTAGAAAAAAGTTTATCAAATTATATTGAAGTCGGTTCAGGCTTAACTATAGCTACATTATATATTTTCGCACAATTTGAGTTATTTGGTGCACCAAACACGCAAATTCAATCCAATTCTAATTTATTTGTCACCGAATTCGAACTAGAAATAAGTTTGCCAAATTATATTGAAATCGGTTCGGATTCGAACATAACACCCATATATATTTTAGGCCAAACACAAACTTTGACAATCATTTTGATGAACATGTGACGAAATTTAGTTTAGATTATATTGAAATCCTGGTGGTGTAGGGTATCATGTAGTCTTTAATCCTTTCCTAAATGGTTCTTACTTAATAAAAACAAGTAAAAAAGTATCAGTCGGCTTTGCCGACAGAGATATACCCTCAGTCTACTTGAATTGAAACTTTCATCTACGGAGAGTATTTCGTGGCCTTTTTTTGAACTTGCCGACAAAAATGTGAAATAAGATTAAAGTTCAAAAGTAATGCGGAGGAGGTACTTAAATGAATGGACCGATATAGTCCACTATGGAAGTGGATCATACTTAGGGAGTCATATGTTTTCGATAGATATAGCGCGCACTAGTCATTTCAGTGGATCATCGTATAACTTTTGGACCAGTATGCCGGGAAGCATGATCTTGTCCACGGTAAATATAATATCGTTGTAAACAGGACCACAACGAACAGAATCGGTATACATTTCCAAAGGATTTTTTTGAACAGACCCTAAACTTCACTTAAACACAAATGTTGAACTTTTGTGGAGGAGGTACCCTAAAGATGGCCGGTATGGACCATTTTAGAAGTAAAACTAAATTTTAACAAAATATTAGGAGATCAATAATTTGGGCGGAGTTGGTTGCCCTGTTCAAGAGGTGTCGTCCATACCTTTTTAGTGAAATTTTTTAAATATTGGGGAGAAGTACCGGAATTTGTGGACCGGTATTGCCCATCTTCGAACTGAAACTAAGTTTGGACAAAATATGACGATGGCCAAATTTTGGACCAAATCGGGTGATCAGTTCGAGGGTTATTGTTCTCTCCAGCCACTACATATGGTGCCATAGGAGTTTTTTACACCTTTCGGGCTGTTTTCTCAAGAAGTATCGACTTGCCCTGAAAAAACTTTTAGCGTCGTAATTGAGGTCTTAAAGTGAACTTATCCTAAATTTTGTGTGATAGGTTTCCGAAGGAGTGGACACATATAGTCCATATTCGAACCTGATCTATATCTGGTAGATATATTAGGATGTGTAAATTATGGACCGAATCGATCACTCCTTTCAAGAGTTATAGTGGGCACAATTTTTCCGAACATTTTTGAACTTTTGTGGGGGAGGTACCTGAAGGTGTGGACCGATATGGCTTATCTTTGAACTTAAACTAAGTTTGGACAAAATTTTACGGCGAAATTTTGGACCGAATAGGCAGATCCCTTCGAGAGTTATCTTGCGCTTCGACCACTACACACGGTGTCATAGGAGTTTTTTCACCTTTCAGGCTATTTTCCCGGGAAGTATGGACTTGACCATGATGAAACTTGTACCGTTGTATTGGGGGCAGCAAATACAAGTTGTTACAACAAAAATCAAAACGATTCGAGAGCAGGTCCTAAAGTGAACTTTTCCGAAATTTTGTGTGGGAGGTACCAGAAGGAGTGTACCGATTGAGTCCATATTGGAACCTTATCTAAGTTTGCTAGAAAATTTACGATGTACAAAGTATGAACCAAATCGGTTTTTCCCTTCAAGGGTTATCGTGCGCTCAAATTTTTCGAACATTTTCGAACTTTTGTGGGGGAAGTACCGGAAGGAGTGGACCGATATAACCCATCTTCGAACTTAAACTAAGTTTGGGCAAAATATTGCACCGATTCGGTTGATCGGTTCGAGAGTTATCGTGCGCACCAGCCAGCCAGACAGACAGACGGACCCACATGGCCAAATGAACTCCAAGTTGTCTGAAACGGATTTTGTCCAAACATACTTGGGGTCTAAAACCATTATTTCGATGAAGCACATTTTGCCCGTATGAAAGTTAGCATAAATGCTGAGGGTATAAATACCAAGAAATTAAAAAAACAAATCGAACAATTTTTTTTTAATTTTTTTTTCAAGATTAAAAAAAAATTACAAAAATATTTAATTTTTTCAAAAATTCATATACTTAAAAACGTCCATTTTTGTAAAAAGCTGTAATTCATATTGGAAACGGTATGGAAAAAACACACATTTTTACCCATATAATTTTAATAAATTTAAAAAAGTGTTAAACGGACGGAAAGTGGCGGGTACAAAAGTATACATGGATGCGATTTCATAAAATTTAGTACCTGAGGAAAAATAAAATATCTCATGTTGTGTAAACGCTACGGGAAGTTATTAAAACTTAAAGGCCACAGTCCTACCTACCTTACAAAAAATAATAAACACAATATCTGTTATAGTTTCCGAGAAATAGCTACTTCTTTCTCCAGAAATTTTGCAAAAATTACAATTCTCAAAAAAATGGGAAAAAGGTTCGACTTTAGGGGCATACCACGCCTACACCTTCTAATATTTTGACCCATGTTTTTGGTTTCCTTAGTTTTAATATGTTTGCTATCGAATCCGATACAGAAATTAAATATCTTTGACAAAACAAACTTTTGATTTTTGGCCAGGAAAATCAATTTCTGAACCACTGTGCGACGGAATTATAACTAGAAAAAAGTTTATCAAATTATATAGAAATCCGTTCAGGTTCGGATATAGCTCCATTTTGCACAATTTGAGTTATTTGCTGCCGAATTCGAACTAGAAATAAGTTTGCCAAATTATATAGAAATCGGTTCGGATCTGGATATAACACCCATATTTTCGACCAAACACAAATTTTGGAAGTCAATTTGATGAAAATGTGACGCAATTTAGTGTAGTTTTTATTGAAATCCTGGTGGTGTAGAGTATCATACTGATTCATACTTTTTAAAAATTACATTTTTAAGAACTGATGCTTATTTTTAGAACAGAGACATCGGATATGTCAATAAAAATATTTCATTTTAACAAGTTAATTTTAAGGACAAAGCCATTGCCTATTCTGTTATTAAATTAGAAAATTTTGTTATTTATTAAAAAAAACTTTCCACTTATTTCAAATTAATAATCATCACTCATACTTTTTCTCATAATTGCTAAAAACAGTTTTTCTCCTGCTTAATAATTTTAATAAATTACATATATAATACTTCTTCGAAATTCTGATGCTTCTTAATGTGTAATATTTTAATTATGCGTCTCCCAGTCATATGCTCAAATTTAATTAAAAATTTTCAAACTTTTTTCTGCTTATAAAAAGTTCCATATTTTGTGATAATTACCAACATTTTTCACAGTCTGGAAATAAACAAATTAAACTTTGTTAGTGATTATTATAATTATAAGGCTACTTTGATTTTGCAGACTCTGTATTCTTAAACATAAAATTTGTAAGCAAATAAATGCGTATGGCTTTCCCATATGGTTGCAACTACTTTTCAGTCTAGACATTTTAAATTACATATTAGCCAAGGCGATAACGCCATTATCACGTTTTTAAATTACCATAAGAATAAACTAATTCCCAAAAGAATGATGCTTTTTTGTCGCCAGGTCGTTTTAGGTAACCGTGCAATTTGTTGTGAATTTGTAACAAAAGAATTTTAATGAGTTGAAGCGATTTCACAACTACTGATAACACTTTGACAAAAGAGCCCTTTCGTGTATGTATAAAATAGTTTGTAAAAAAATAAAGTTTCAATTAAAATGGATTTAAATTTCACTCTAACATTTCAATTTCTAGCGAATCCAAATATGGTTACTTTAGGAAAACAAAAATCGTAATAACTGCTAAACACATATTGCACATGCTGGTATTGATATTGCTGTTCCCTATTTCCCATATTTTCTAAGTTTTTCGCCCAAAAAAACAGAAAAAACTGTTTTTACATCCACCATGGTGGTCATAACAAAACAAAAACGAAAAATCCTATTTGAAAAAAACTTAAATGCAAAACAAAAGAGATTGTACTGGCCATTCAACACACAACTGCACTACAGTAGTATTGTGCCAAAGAAGATTAGCTATAGAAACATTAAAAGGCTTTTAGTTCGTCTAATGCCAGAAACGCCATTATGCGGTTTCAAGTAACACAAAAAAATCCAAACTTTGGGTTTTCATATAAAACCAAATGTTTTACATGCACACATACGCTACGAGTTTCTCCTCTATTCTACTCTGCATATTTCCTTACAGACATATTTACATAAATATAAAGCCAAAAAAAGTCTCACGATGAATAAAAGCTGCGGTTTTTGTGGTCACTGCTTCTGTACTGCACAGCACAGCACAGTAACAAAAAATGTTTATGAAACTTCAAAAGGAAACCATCTGTCATCACTTGGTTAAAATTGTGTAGAATTTTAAAGTAACTTTGGAGGTTATAGCACCAGCTCAAGTTTGCCTGGTGTTTTTAGTGCTGAACTTTGGCTTGTCATATGTGTGTAAATGGCTTATTAATACTTGCTGTTGTGGTTTGTTGTGATACATTTTTTTTTGAAGAAGTTATTTTGATACGGCGGCTGCATATGGCGTTAGTAATTAATCGGGTGAAAGACTGATAGCCTTCAGTAAAACAGACATTGACCGACTTATTTTCCACAAGTAACATCAAACATTTTACGAGTTCTATTGAAGTAAAATGGTTTCCTATCGTTTATGAAGAAGGCTTATTACCAATTTTCAGCAAGTTTCGTCGATCTATACTGACAAATGCCTGCGGAAAGTTTTTAGACTCAAAGAAGACTAATTACCCAATTTCCGATATTTCGGTAAGATAATGTGGCTAAAACCTAAAAATACCAAAAATTAAGAGGTATGTTTCTATGGGGAATAAAGGAAGACGTGGACATATACTAATAATTCTATTCAGGAATACTCGATATCCACCTGGAAGACTAACAACCTTTAGAATTACGAAAATCGGGAGGTACCGTTCTATGGGGGCTATATAAAGACAAGGACCTATACCGACAAATTTTATATGGAAAGTTTTATACACCAAATGAAGACTTAAACACCAAATTTCAGCCAATTCGGGGGAATATTGAGGCAACAACCTTCAAATTACCGAAATTCGGTAAGTACCGTCCTATGGGGGCTATGTAAAGGCGTGGATCTATACCCACAAATTTCATGTGGGAAGTTTTATATCCCAAATGATGTCTAAACACCAAATTTCAGCCAGTTTGGAGGAATATTGAGGCCACAACCTTCAAAATACCGAAAATCTGGAGGTACTGTTTTAAGGGGGCTAAATGAAGGCGTGGACCTATACCGACAAAACTAGAGGGGAAAGTTGAATACCCCCAACGAAAACTAAATATCAAATTTGAGCCATTTCGAAGGAATATTGAGGCCACAACCATCAAAATACCGTAAATCGAGAGGTACCGTTCTATGGGGCTAAATGAAGACGTGGACCTATACCAACAAAATTCTGGACGAACGTTTTATAATCCAAATGAAGACTAAATACCAAATTTCAGTCATTTCGGAGGAATATTGAGGCCACAATCTTCAAAATACCGTTTTATGGGGGCTATATGAAGGCGTTGACCTATACCAACAAAATTCTGGGGGGAAGTTGTATACCTCCAACGAAGACAAAGTACCAAATTTCAGTCATTTCGGTGTGATAATGAAGCTAAAACTTTAAAAATACCGAAAATCGGCTTGTACCGTTATATGGGGGCTATATCACAACATGGACCGATAGAGCCCATTTGCAATACCAAACCTTCTAGGAGTAATAGATACTTCTATACCAAATTACAGAGCTCTATCTTAAGCAAATCATGACAGCAATCGTCGTTTGCGATTGGTTCTGGTGTATATTCATCGCCGCCCATATTCGATACTAAGAGTTTCATGAAATGCTCCTTCCAGATTCTCAGTACGCTATCTGTATCAGTTACCAGATTCCCTTCATGAAGATTGCAGGAGAATGTGCCTACACTATACCCTTCAGTTTGGTGTTTTACAGTCTGGTAAAATATAACAAATAAGAAGTTTTTTGTGCTTGAGGTCATTATATTTGTTTCATTATTTCTTCATTCTTTTTCCCAATATTTTGCATCATCAGGGGGATAATATCTACGTAAAAACTAAATTAGTAAAACATTTCCTACAAACTACCGTAGTTTCACTACTATTGCACTCTGGTAAAATGTTCGGACTTTGTTCTAAATACGTCGAGTTTCTCACGCTAACGTCTTTCGTGCTCTTTCTTTTTTCTCCCGTAAATACGCTTCTCCTCTCTCTTCCGATATTTTTCCTTTGCGCTTCGTGTTACTACTGAATGAAGGTTTGCTCTGTATGCCGAGATCTTCCTCGAATCGATCGGACATCTAACATACTGGACGAGTATCCTCCGTCTATCACAATATGCTCAATCTGGTTTCTTGTTTTCTCATCTGGGGATATGCACGTGGCCTTGTGTATGTCGAAGTGTTGGAATCTGGTGCTATTCACTACCATGTTTTTTTTCGCTGCAAAATGAAGTCTGAACTTGTTTACCGAGGGACCAAAGATATTAAAATCTCCTACAACAATCCTAATGTCATGGCCAGAACAGCGGTCATACGATCTTTCTAGGCGCACGTAGAATATATCCTTGGTCTGTTCATCTTTCTCTCGGTCGGGGAATGGGTACATGTTAAACAAGTAAACATATCAGTCGGCTTTGTGAATTGAAACACTTATTTCCAAAAACCTATGTATTTAAGGGGTTTTCAGAATTTTGGGCGTATGAACTTTCCGACAAAAATATGGATTGTGATAAAGCTCACAAGTTTTGCGGGGGAGGTAACTAAAGGAATAGACGGACATGTCCGTTTTGGAGGTGTGTCTTATTTTGAGGGTCATTCCTCTCGGTAGATATCGTACAACCACTCATTTCAGTTGGTCCACATATAATTTAGAGCTTTTGGACAAAATTACATCAGGAAACATGGACTTGCGAAACACGAAACACATAATATCGCTGAAAACAAGACAATTATGAGTACTTTCGGTAAAAATTTCCAAAGTGTTAAACATTTGTGTGGGTGATATCCTAAAGAATAGACCAATAGAGTCCACTTTTGAATATGAACTATGTTTGGACACAATATTTCGAAATCAAAACTTTGGACCAAATCGGTTGCACCGTTTATGAGATATCGCGTGTACAATTTTAGCGAATATTTTCGAACTTTTGTGGGCGTGGTACCGGAAAGAGTGGACCCATAAGCAACATCTTCGAATTTCATTTAATATTCGAATATTCATCTAATATTCGCTACTACACCTGCTGGCCGTAGGGGTGTTTTTTTTATACATTTGGGTCATTTTCTCAAGAAGAATGGACTTGTCACTAAAAAAGCTTGTACCATCGTAATAGGGGCCTTGAGTGCAACCTGTTGCAAATAAAATCAAAACGATTCGAGAGGAGATCCTAACTGCATTTTTCCGAACTTTCGTGTGGGAGGTACACAAAGGAGTTGACATATATAATCCATATTCTAACCTGATCTATGTCTCGTAGAAATATAACGATGTGCAAAGTATGGACCAAATCGGTTACTGACATCGAGAGTTATCGTGCACACCATTTTAGCGAAAAACTTTGAACTTCTGGAAGATGTACCCGAGGGAGAGGACCGATATGGCCCGTTTTAGAACTCGATTTAAGTTTGGGCAAAATATTACGTTCGAGAGTTATCGTGCGCTCCAGCCACTACACATGGTGCCATAGGGGTTTTTTATACCTTTCGGATTATTTTCTCAGGAAGTATGGACTTAGCTCTAATAAAACTTGTATCTTCGTAATGGGTGCAGGGAGTACAAGTTGTGACAACAAAAATCAAAGCGATTCAAGAGCAGTTCTTAAACTGAACTTATCCGACATTTTGTGTGGGAGGTGCCCAAAGGAGTGGACCGATAGAATCCATATTGGAACTTCATCTAAATATAGTAAAAATTTTACGATGTGCAAAGTATGGACCAAATCGTTTACTCTCTTCCAGACCCAGCAAAATTTTTTGGAATTTGTGTATGTGCAGTCCACACGGAGTTATGAAAAATGCACTGCGTTGGATACATTTTATATGCACTTGCTTAATGATCCCTACAAAACAATCCAGTTTGTTAATCCCTACCCGCCGCTGGCGAAATCATTTTGTTAAACAAAAAGATTGTATAAATTTCTAAGAATGTTTTGTTTTTAAATAAAGAAATAAAAACTTAATTTTTAATGGAGTTGAGTTGGAGTCCATGTCGAAAGCTGAACTAGTGATGGGAAGGCAACATAAAAACCCTTTAGGATGATGCAGCAAAATCATATGCGCTTGGATTAAACGAAGAACGGAGGAAGTAAGCTCAATTGCGATTGAATTTAATGGATTTTTTTTAATTTGTGTTTATATAATAAAGTTCTTTGTATTCTTGATTTACACAAATAATAAATGCATTTTGTTTATTCTGGGATATTTCGCAATGGCTTGCATTTTTATTGCATCTTTAGACTGATTAAAAACATAATCCGAAAAATGCCTTTAAATTCAAACCAAAGCACTGCATTAAGAGCGGTGTTTGGATCGAAAATGGAGTACATCCTATCTACGCGCTATCTTCTAAAATTCATAAGTGAATTCATAGGAAAAGATGTACTCCAACGGCAAATGTACTGCACACTTGTACTGATTAAACTGCATCCACCGATGCAAAAGTTTTGCTGGAGAGTTATCGTTTTCCGAACATTTTCCAACTTTTGTGGGTGAGGTAACTGAAGGAGTAGACCGATATGGCCCACCTTCGAAAACAAACTAAGTTTGGGCAAAATATTACGAAAGCCAAATGTTGGACTAAATCGGTTCATCCGTTCGGGAGTTATCGTGCGCACCATTCAGCTAGACAGACAGACGGACGGTCATGGCTAAATCGACCCCAAATTGTCTGAAACGGATTTCGTCGAAATATGCTTGAAGTCTAAGCCATTTTTCCATGAGGCGCATGTTGTCCGTATGAAAGTGTATATCGTCACCATAAATGCCCGAAGACGTAACCGACATGATAATCAAAATTCGTTTTTTGACGTAATCTGATACATAAAGCTAAAATACATTCTCTGGCAAAATTTCAAGCTTCTACGTTCAAAAACAACGATCCTATTCAAGAAATGGTATTTCGGAAAATGGGGTAATATTGCAGATTTTGTTGTAATGGAGGAAACTAAGCAATTCAGCGGTTTTGGTTTCACTACTTATTCCCCTTCGAATACGATCATTAATATCCCATATACTCGTCTTCAAAAGATTAATATTCCGTAAAACAGTTTTTAATGTTATAACGTTTTTTGCTTCTCCTGTAAAGTTTTGGTTTTGTGGGTTACGTCTTCGGGCATTTATGGTGACGATATACCCTCGTTAGTATAAATGCTGATGGTATAAAAACCGGAGTGAAGCTGGAGACGATATTTTTTAGTCATAAATCCCACACCTAGCTTATGTTTAGTTTCATGCCACCTATAACACCGTCCGACAGCCAAAATTACACTTGAAGCGAACTATGTACGTTTAAAGCTATAGGCAAAATGGTGTAAAACGGCATTTTTGATTTTTCGTTTTCTCATAGTTTTGTTCAAGAACCGTTCCTAGAATCCTTTAATGGTCTAGAAAGTTGTTTATTGAAATCTTAGGTACATTTTTGTAGTTGACTGCATCCTTTATTTTTGGGCGGTTCGGTATCTGTGGACCGGAATCGGAGAAAAAAGTTTAAAAATCGATTATTTTCCAAAGTTTTTTCACATTTAAGAACCGGTCATAGACATTTTGTATGTTCCAGAAAGTTGTTTGCTGATACCTTTGCTACATTATTGTGGTCCATTGTTTTCTTGAATAAAAGAGGATAAAAATCGCATTTGATTAGCTATTTTGACCATTAAAAACCGTTTCTACAGAGTTCGTATGTTCAAGAAAGTTGTTTACTAAGATCTTAGGTACATTTTTCTTGTTAGTCCGGTCAAAATAGACATTGAAATAGCAAAAATTCCCACAAAGCTGAATTTTGGTGGAGAGGTCAAATTTTAAGTGTTTTTTGGTTTTCGGATTTATTTTTTGATAACGGTTGATCTAATCCAAAAGTGACTAAAGTAAATATTGTAGACAGAAAAATTATATACAAGTTTGACTTTTATAATTTTTTTCCTAGAAGGAACCATTCTTGAGATATAGCTGTTCTAAAAAACACATGATTTTTATGCACTTACAAGGGAAATATGCACATATTCAGACGAACCGGCTAAAATAAGCGAAGTAATAGGGTCTGTCCCCCAAAATATATATATATATATTTTCTTGAAGAGCGAGATTATAGCTATCTTCTAACAAAAATTCCAACAAAATCGGAGCTTGTTTAGTAGAGTTATTCAATGTTAGATTCATTTTATGCAAAAATAGCCCATTTAACCCACATGTGTAATCGAAAGCCCAAAGGGAACGACCCCAACGAAAACTCTCCTATTTTTTTTTCAAGTTTTGTCCGAAGGTAAGGTTTGTTGCGGGTTAGACCCGGATCTACTGAACCGATTCCTGCAAAGTGGATATCATCTGAAAGCTTACGGAATTATCTACCACATAGTGTCGCACAGTGTCACGACCGTGGCCAAAAATGGTAAAAACTAAATACTTCGTTGAACAAATTTATTGATGGGGAGTGATAGAAGACATATTAATTAAGAAGAATCTGAATTTTGGTACTGATACGTGAAGTAGTTTTTACTATATGAGGATTTAAATCTGACAATTTTAGTTAATACGTATTTTTGTTTTTTTTTTTTTTTTTAAATTAATAAATTATATTATGCGTTAATATTTAAAATTTAAAAGTAACGGTCCCTGCAAAAATGGTTCCTAAGTTCTCTTGGGATGTAATAAACTTGGCTACACTTTTGTTTGCATGTAAATATTAATCATATGGTGTTTACATTTACCCAAACATGTATTACTAAGTTTATTAATTTTCTGGAGCAAATTTTAAATTGAGTGGAGTGGGAAAAAAATTGTATAAAAGTGTATATCGATATTTTTTGCTGTGTGAGTAGTAAAAAGTGAGTACTTCAAATATATAAAGATCCCAGCTGCAGAGGTTTGCAGACGAATGTGTAATTTCTCTTTTTCAGCGACCACCTCACTGAGAGGATACCCCCTTTGTTAACAAATCATTTCGCGGTGTTGGCTATAGCGCGAAAACTAATGAACCGATCATCATATATTTTTCTGGGCTTATTACGTACCTAATAATCTTGCTTTAAAACGAGAGAATTTTAAAAATATTAATTAAAAAAAATTTTTGAACAGCGAAAATCAAAATTCGATTTTTTACAAAAAATTAACCGTTTTTTGACCACTAATCGGTCAAACAAAAATTTTAAAGGAAATTTCTCAAATATAAAGACAAGAGTTTGATATATTCAAAATGCTCACAAACAATATGAAGACTAAACACCAAATTTCAGTCATATCGGGTGGATATTGAGGCCACAACACTCAAAATACCGAAAATGAGGAGGCACGGTTCTATGGGGGCTATAGGAAGACGAGGACCTATACCGACATATTTCTGGTGGAAGGTTATAAGTCCCCCAACGTAGACTTAATACCAATTTTCAGCCATTTCGGTGTAATAATCAGGCTAAAACCTCTAAAATACCGAAAATCGGGAGGTACCGTCCTATGGAGGCTATATTAAGGCGTGGACCTATGCAGACAAATTTCAAGGTGAAGGTATAATGCCACCTACGAAGAGGCTAAAATCTTCAAAATACCGATAATCGGGAGGTACGGTTCTATGGGGGCTATATCAAAACGTGGACCTAAGCCCACAATTCTCTGTTGGAATGTTTAATACCTCTGCCGAAGACTAACCACAAAATTTGAATATTTTCGGTTGGTCATTGTGTCTAAAACATTCAAAATACCGAAAATCGGGAGGTACGGTTCTATGGGGGCTATATCAAAACGTGGACCGACCAACCCAATTTATTGTCCTGAAGATTATAAGTCAATAATAGGTACGTGTACCAAAATTGATGCACCTACGACAACTCCTTCTATTTTTGGCCACAGTTAATATGAACTCGCGACATTGTGTGTCGTTACTTTAACCGGTTCGCCTCATAATGTACTTACGCGGCTAATTTTTTATTTGACTTTAGATCGCGATATCTCGAAAATGGTTAGTATTTTTTAAGTATCATAAAGACCACTCTTGTAGACAATTATTAAATCTACAACTTTTACTTTAGCCGGCTTTTGCTAAGTCTTACCGTTTTTGAGAAAAATTAAAAAAACTGAATAATGCCTCCAAAAATGACCTTTGACCCCGAATAACTTGTTTTGCACACATGGGATCGATGGGGACTTTTAGGACGTTGCTTCTAATGGCTAACCCTAGCTCTCCACCAAAATTCAGCTTTGTGGGAATTTTTGTTATTTCCCCCTTATACGCATGTCTATTTTGACCGGACTATGTTGGTTGTTTGTTTAAATTTTGATCGGCTTGACTAAAATCCGAGAAAAAATTAAAAGGGAAATTTGACCTTGACGATTTTTACCTTGAAGGTGAGGTTGAATGAATTTAATGTGTTGACAATTATTATTGTTTAAGACGAGAGTTACAACTTTTCTTCTACAAGTAAACCCAAATTATTAGCGGTTTAGAGGATATGTGCCTGACAAAATGATCTCTTTTGACATAAAGGCCTCAGGCCTTTGGGGGCCCATAACCGCGAAGGTTGAAGTGATAGGGAAGAACGCCTGGACACGTGACTTCTTATGTTTGGTCTTCTATCCCGCTGCGGTGTCAGAATATGGTTAATAGTTTTCGTGTCACACAGTGTAAGCAATGTTAATGTTGAATATCTGTGAATAAGTTAGTTTTATATGTACATTTTGGGAAATTAATTTTTTAATATATATAAACATGCTTTGTTTCTTTCATGTAAATATTTATTAAAAAGTAACTAAGAAAGCTAGAATATTGAAACTTCGGGAATTGTTGCACTACATGAAAGGATCAAAGGATTTTCTATGATTTATTTTTTGAAGGACTTTTTGATGTCCTTGTTATCCTGGAATGCAATAATTTATAAATATTATATAAAGCCTATACTCTCCTCTTTAATATGACACCAACACCAGCATCGTACGACGAGTACAAGTATTTTAAATATTTTATTGATATTTGAATGACCTCGAAAAGGTCAAAACGATGAGAAAACGAAAAATCAAAAATGCCATTTTACTCCATTTACTATACTATACTATAGTTTCAAACGTGTATAGTCCGGTTCAAGTGTAAAAAAATTTTTTGAAAATCTTCGGACGGTGTAATACAGTGCGCGATCGTTTGAGATCTTTACGCCTGTCCGACTCCATCGAACTTCCTGTGTGGCAATAATATCAGCATTGTATGTAGTAAGTACATCCGCCAGTGCGCAAACTGCACCGGTTCTGTAGAGAGTTCTGAATTCCAGGTGCAGATTCGCAGATCATGGTCCTTAAAAGGTTTGCGGAGCTCGTCAAATTTCGAAGGGTTTGTGTGTCCACTTGAGATGAAAGAGGAACCAAGGTAAATCTTGGGCTTTGTCATGTTAAAATCTGTCAGGATCGTTACTTGGTTTCATTTATCCTTTAAGTCACACTCGATGTTTTCTACACAATGATAACCAGAAATACCAAATTGCCGCTGTTCCAGTTTAGAACCTCCAAAATACGTTAAATCGGGAGTTGTGCTAAAAACCCTCGCATTTGCCTTGACAACTGGCGTTCTCTCTTGCGATGGGTGGGGGTGGTCTCCGAGTACTATATCCTTGCATTGCCTACTCAACTCTATTTGTGGTAGAGTTGTGCCAATCTAGTTCAATTGAACGGTCTGGTCTATTTAGTTCCAATCGATCGAAAACACTGCGTATGAGTGATTTCATACGTTCGTTTTTATGACATCAATCATATGTTGTATAACTAGATTGTCTAACATTTGTACTTGTTTTTGGTACACTTTAGATGCAAAATTTCATATTCTGTCCGCCAGAAAATTACACGACCCACTACATATTACCATAAATGCATCTAATAGATGTTTAATTTTAGCAGTCTGCGTTTCTATTCTTTGCTTTTGCCATCAGCTTTCCAATAGATTACACAGCTCGTTAATTTATTACCGATATTATATCGTTTCAAACATTTGTCGTACAAACACAAAGACAAAATTGTTTCCCTTTCTGACAGTTTTCAGAATTTTTTTCTTTGCATTCTTTACCTAAAAATTTAGCGTGTTGCAAATCTTTTACAAAGAATCGCAAAGTGGAATGCCTTTCGTTCTTATTGACAGTGTCATTGTTGTTATTGCAATTCTTACGTTTTTTTAAGTTTTTGTTTTTCTCTCTGAACTTCGCATCAAATTGAAAGGTGTTAAGAGAGATACAGCTGTGATTGCAAGTTTTCTTTCCATCGATGACAGCATCTGCTTAAGGTCATGGGAAAAGGAAACAACAAAGGATGTACAAAACTGTCAATTGAGAAAATGTTACAGTTTGTGAAGTTGAAAACAGGACATGGGGAGCATAAAATGTCCAGTCGTTATTTTCTCATATTTTCGAACAATTTTTTATGGGATTTTTATGTCAACAGTTAAAGTGTAGCTGTGTCGTTGGTCACTAAGAATAATTCGATCAATGCTCTTGGACATTGTGAAAGCTTTGCATTTTGACATGTTGTTGAGACTAAGTTTCAAGAAATTCTGCTTTAGAAAAGAAAACCTTAAATTGTTTAAAACTTTAAACTTTTAATTGTTTGGGGGCCCATAACCGCGAAGGTTGAAGTGATAGGGAAGAACGCCTGGACACGTGACTTCTTATGTTTGGTCTTCTATCCCGCTGCGGTGTCAGAATATGGTTAATAGTTTTCGTGTCACACAGTGTAAGCAATGTTAATGTTGAATATCTGTGAATAAGTTAGTTTTATATGTACATTTTGGGAAATTAATTTTTTAATATATATAAACATGCTTTGTTTCTTTCATGTAAATATTTATTAAAAAGTAACTAAGAAAGCTAGAATATTGAAACTTCGGGAATTGTTGCACTACATGAAAGGATCAAAGGATTTTCTATGATTTATTTTTTGAAGGACTTTTTGATGTCCTTGTTATCCTGGAATGCAATAATTTATAAATATTATATAAAGCCTATACTCTCCTCTTTAATATGACACCAACACCAGCATCGTACGACGAGTACAAGTATTTTAAATATTTTATTGATATTTGAATGACCTCGAAAAGGTCAAAACGATGAGAAAACGAAAAATCAAAAATGCCATTTTACTCCATTTACTATACTATACTATAGTTTCAAACGTGTATAGTCCGGTTCAAGTGTAAAAAAATTTTTTGAAAATCTTCGGACGGTGTAATACAGTGCGCGATCGTTTGAGATCTTTACGCCTGTCCGACTCCATCGAACTTCCTGTGTGGCAATAATATCAGCATTGTATGTAGTAAGTACATCCGCCAGTGCGCAAACTGCACCGGTTCTGTAGAGAGTTCTGAAATTCCAGGTGCAGATTCGCAGATCATGGTCCTTAAAAGGTTTCAAATTTCGAATGGTTTGTGTGTCCACTTGAGATGAAAGAGGAACCAAGGTAAATCCTGGGCTTTGTCATGTTAAAATCTGTCAGGATCGTTACTTGGTTTCATTTATCCTTTAAGTCACACTCGATGTTTTCTACACAATGATAACCAGAAATACCAAATTGCCGCTATTCCAGTTTAGAACCTCCAAAATACGTTAAATCGGGAGTTGTGCTAAAAACCCTCGCATTTGCCACGACAACTGGCGTTCTCTCTTGCGATGGATGGGTGGTCTCCGAGTACTATATCTTGGCATTGCCTACTCAACTCTATTAGTGGTAGAGTTGTGCCAATCTAGTTCAATTGAACGGTCTGGTTCAACATTTAGTTCCAATCGATCGAAAACACTGCGTATGAGTGATTTCATACGTTCGTTTTTATGATATTAATCATATGTTGTATAACTAGGACAATGAACTAGGAACTAGATTGCCTAACATTTGTACTTGTTTTTGGTACACTTTAGATGCAAAATTTCATATTCTGTCCGTAGGACCGCCAGAAAATTACACGACCCACTACATATTACCATAAATGCATCTAATAGATGTTTATACAGTTAATTTTAGCAGTCTGCGTTTCTATTATTTGCTTTTGCCATCAGCTTTCCAATAGATTACACAGCTCGTTAATTTATTATCGATATTATATCGTTTCAAACATTTGTCTTACAAACACAAAAACAAAATTGTTTCCCTTTCTGACAGTTTTCAGAACTTTTTTTCTTTGCATTCTTTACCTAAAAATCTAGCTTGTTGCAAATCTTTTACAAAGAATCGCAAAGTGGAATGCCTTTCGTTCTTATTGACAGTGTCATTGTTGTTATTGCAATTCTTACGTTTTTTTAAGTTTTTGTTTTTCTCTCTGAACTTCGCATAAAATTGAAAGGTGTTAAGAGAGATACAGCTGTGATTGCAAGTTTTATTTCCATCGATGACAGCATCTGCTTAAGACCATGGGAAAAGGAAACAACAAAGGATGTACAAAACTGTCAATTGAGAAAATGTTACAGTTTGTGAAGTTGAAAACAGGACATGGGGAGCATAAAATGTCCAGTCGTTATTTTCTCATATTTTCGAACAATTTTTTATGGGATTTTTATGTCAACAGTTAAAGTGTAGCTGTGACGTTGGTCAATAAGAATAGTTGGATCAATGCTCTTGGACATTGTGAAAGCTTTGCATTTTGTTAAGCTTTGCATTTTGACATGTTGTTGAGACTAAGTTTCAAGAAATTCTGCTTTAGAAAAGAAAACTTTAAATTGTTTTTCTCTTATTGTTTTTTCTTTGTTTATGTACACGTGGACAGCAAGCAATTTGTTTGTATTAGAAATGTTGAATTGGAAGTTTGTGTGAGATTCAATGTGTATAACTAGGATTTTTCTTTTATATATGACCATGATTTACATTAGGGATATGTATTTTTTTTATTTATTTATTATAGTACAAATTCATTACATTCAATACAAATAGAGTCCCGCGCCAGGAGGCATAAGTGGGACGAGTTAGCAAATTATAATACAAGTATATATTGTGCTACATTAAACTTTAATTATGTTATTGTTATGATTACAACAGAAGTGATTCAAGATCATCTAAGATGTGTCTCTTACAGCCAGATTTAAAACATGAAATTCGTTGTACAGTTTTTAAATTGGTAGAAAGAATGTTATAAACGGTACCACCAATGTATTCTATACGTTTAATTTTATTTTCTTTCCTTTTGAACAATTTTTTACTACGAAATCCTTTGAGTTTTGTTATCCATATCGCTAAAGTTAGTCTAATAGACCTAATAAACAAAAAACTGAATGTCACATTTTTTAATATTTTTTTTATTGTACAGGAAATATTCATACCCCTAATATAAATATTAATGTACACACATACATGCTTGCTTAGTCCATATTTACATTAGGCAATTTTCCTTGCGGCAATTGTCAGTTTGTAGGCGAGAGAGGGTGTTGAGAGGCAAAGGGTTACCATACGCCTCGCCCCTCTCTCCATCAAACTCACAATTGCCGGAAGGAAAATTGCTTAATATAAATATGGACTTACATTGCTTTCTATGAAAAATTGCTGTTGACATTTGAAAATAAATTATCCATTTTGACAGATGTATTTTATGCTACAACCCACAAATCTGTCAAATCCACATCATTACAAAATGTATCGAAATATAATCAATAAAAAAGAAACAAAACAGAATCATGACGTTACAAATAATCAATCCATAATAATAAATTGATTAAATTATTCCATGAAGTTGAATGTGATTTTCAATATTTGACTTTGGCGCCAGAAGCATATTGCCGAACATGTTGTGGACGGCCCGGAAACGTGTATACATTAAACACACATATTAGATATCCAACGAACATTTGTTTTATATTTATGTATGTTTGTATAAATATGAATATAGTTATGGGATTTAGATTTTGATATAAAAAAATATCCATTAGGAACATTTTACTTAATTTATCATACATTTGAATGAAAAGCTAATAAAAATTACATATACATATGTATGTACATAACTACAAATGTGTCTAAACTATTAAAATACAACGTAACCAGGGATGTATGAAGGAGTGGCCAAAGGTGCAATAACTGGCGATCTGTGTCCACAATTTTGTGGGAGAAATTTTTTGACAGGAGGAAATAAAAGCGTAAAGCTCCAAAAGGCCCGAAACGAAGAGCGTCAATATATGGGGTGATGGAGTAATTAGAACAAGTAAGAAAGTATCACTCGAATTTTCTCTATTACGTCTTTCAACTGCTACGTTATAGAGAAGATCGACTGTAAATACAACAACTATGCAGTATAAAAAAATAATAATTTTGAAGCTAACTTCAAAATACGCGGAATCTGTAGGTATGGTAATGTGGGGCTATACTAAATCATTGACATTTACCAAAAATTTGAGTGGGCAAACTTCTGGTTCAGAGAGAACACAAAATATTAAATCACTTTAAACTATGTTTAGAAGAAAGTATTGAAAATGTTAAGAGGTTCGTTTTTATGATATCAATCATATGTTGTATAACTATTCTGCACACTATCCATTTTGATATGTGCAGGCAGGGATTTTGGGACTTTTGGGCCATTATCTCAGGAAGTATGGACTTACTCCAAAAAAAATGTTACAGCTGTAATAACAACCTTCTGCAAAACATTTCAAATAGAAATACGAATGGATGAAGTAATACGATGTGCAAAGGTTGGGCTAATCAGAAACTTCTTGCATTAGTTATCTTATAGATTTTCCATTTTACTTGGAGCATTTAGGCTAATATCTCAGGAAGTATGGACTTGCGCAGAAAAAAACAAGTAAAAAGCATTAAGTTCGGCCGGGCCGAACTTTTCATACCCTCCACCATAAAATATTCTGAACTAAAATGGAATAATTACTTTTCATTCCTGTCCCCAACTTTAAGTGGGTACGTTAAAATGTCAGATAATGTTTATGTACATTTATGCTTCATTCGGGAGGCCCTTTTTTATGGTGCCTATATCTAACTATGTATGTTGACAATTTTTGGTGGGGTAGAAATTGGGAGGTACTGTTATATAGGGGTTATAATAAAACATGGGCCTATGTTGACAGTTTTTGATGGGAGCCTTTAATGTCAAATAACACCTAATTCGGGTAAAAAATTTAGCTAGAATCTTCAAAATATCGAAAATCGGTACATAACGTGGGAACTTCAAATGTCATTAACAGCTAGTTCGGAGGTATCTGGGCTATACGAAAATATGAACTTAAATGAACCGTTATATGGGGGCTATACCAAAACGTGGACCTATGTCCACAACTTTTGTTATATAAGTTCATTGACACTTAAGAACCCTAAATGTCAAATTATAGCTATATCGGTCTGAAAATGTAGCTAAAAACATCAAAACACCGTAAATCGGGGGCACCGTTATATGGGGGCTATACCAAAACGGGGACCTATGTCCACAACTTTTGTTATATAAGTTTATTGACACTTAAGAACCCTAAATGTTAAATTATAGCTACATCGGTCTGAAAATGTAGCTAAAAACGTCAAAATACCGTAAATTGGGGGGTACCGTTATATGGGGGCTATACCAAAACGTGGACCTATGTCCACAACTTTTGTTATATAAGTTTATTATAAATCGGTCGGCTAAATCGGTCTGAAAATGTAGCTAAAAACGTCAAAATACCGCAAATCGGAGGGTACCGTTATATGGGGGCTATACCAAAACGTGGACCTATGTCCACAACTTTTGTTATATAAGTTTATTGACACTTAAGAACCCTAAATGTCAAATTATAGCTATATCGGCCTGAAAATGTAGCTAAAAACATCAAAACACCGTAAATCGGGGGGCACCGTTATATGGGGGCTATACCAAAACGGGGACCTATGTCCACAAATTTTGTTATATAAGTTTATTGACACTAAAGAACCCTAAATGTTAAATTATACTACATCGGTCTGAAAATGTAGCTAAAAACGTCAAAATACCGTAAATTGGGGGGTACCGTTATAGGGGGCTATACCAAAACGTGGACCTATGTCCACAGCTTTTGTTATATAAGTTTATTGATACTTAAGAACCCTAAATGTCAAGTTATAGCTAAATCGGTCTGAAAATGTAGCTAAAAACGTCAAAATACCGCAAATCGGGGGGTACCGTTATATGGGGGCTATACCAAAACGTGGACCTATGTCCACAAGTTTTGTTATATATGTTTATTGACACTTAAGAACCCTAAATGTCAAATTATAGCTACATCGGTCTGAAAATGTAGCTAAAAACGTCAAAACACCGTAAATCGGGGGGTACTGTTATATGGGGGCTATACCAAAACGTGGACCGATATATCCCATCTTCGAACTTGATCTTCCGACGGCTAAAAAAATGGTATTCCCCAATTTTCAGCGAAATCGGTCAACAAATGCGACCTGTATGTTGCGAACGGACGGACGGACGGACATGCATAAATCGACTCAGAAAGTGATTCTATGTATATCCCTAGAAGGAACTATGGGTCTATCTCGCTTCCTTTTGTATGTTACATACAAATGCACTAACACATAATACCCCTTACCACATAGTGGTGTAGGGTATAATTACCGTGGTAAAGCGAGCTGCAAGTGTAACGGGGTTTTATCGTAGGCTGTGGTAGATTCAGTTGTGTCCAGGGTCGCCATAAGGACCCACTAAACCTTACGGAATGAAAGACGAACAATATCCCTTTCCTGGGGGTAAGAATAGAAAGTTTATTGATGTAAAACTAATTTATAATCTACTGATGGTGTATTCGATAAGAAGGGTTTAATTAGCAGAAGTAGGACAGATCGTTGACGCTGGGGGAATCGGCAACTTGGGTTAAGTGTGGGGGGTTGAAAGCTTCGTACATGAAAAGTGGCTGGCGATGAGATGATCGGTACTCAACGACCGTTGTTCGGTTCGGATGTAGGCGCTTTGTCGACGGCCGGCAACTCGGTGACTTGGTAGATGCTCCGGAAGTGGATGATTCGTTGTTCAGCGGTAGCCGATTTAAGAATGATCGGCGCGACGGGTCGTTGCAGGGTAGTAGATGATTTCACGATGCTCCGGAAGTGGATGATTCGTTGTTCAGCGGTAGCCGATTTAAGAATGATCGGCGCGACGGGTCTTTGCAGGGTAGTAGATGATTTCACGATGATCGGGAACTGGGTTATTCGTTGTTTCGTAGAAGACGATTTGAAGATGATCGGGAACTCAAGGATTCGTTATTTGATATGATCGGTAATGCTGGGATCGTTGATCGGTTGAATATCTACAAGATGTCCCTGCCGTGGGTTGTTGTTGTAGCAGCATATAATGCTGGGTTGGCAGCCGCTGGCCGAAACACTTTTGGTTTCGGGTCAATCCGGTACGTAAGAACCCGCTGCCCGTGGGTTGTTCGGGCCGCCGTCGGCAATTTGGGATGTGTTGAAGTGGTCCGGTGCTTCGGCGCTAGTGTCGCGTTGATTCGATCTCTCGGAGATCCGGTTTTCATATTGGGGGTAATTCGCGCCAGAGATGTTCGGCCACTCGGTGGCTCGGTCTTGTTGGTGTTCGTCCACTCGGTGATTCGGTGTTCGGCTACTCGGGGATTCGTGTTGTAGGTGTTCGGCCACTCGGGGATTCTTGTTGTAGGTGTGCGGCCACTCGGTGATTTGGTGTTCGGCTACTCGGCGATTCGTGTTGCTGGTGTTCGGCCACTCGGTGATTCGGTGCTGTGGGTGTTCGGCCACTCGGGGATTCGGTGTTCGGCTACTCGGAGATTCGTATTGTAGGTGTTCGGCCTCACGGTGATTCTGCACTCGACTCGGCTGTTCGCGTTGTCGCTCGTTAGTGTTAGTTCTAAGTTAGCCTCTACGGTATTCTACGAGTACTGACTAGTGGAACAACACCCGAAGGTGGAGTGGAACAACACCCGAAGGTGGAGTGAAACAACACCCGAAAGTAGAGTGGAACAACACCCGAAGGTGTAGAGGAACAACACCCGAAGGTGGAGTGGAACAACACCCGAAGGTGGAGTGAATGTATTAGCCACCGCGCAAAGGAGTAGCTCTCAAAAATACTTCCCAACCTCTTAACACTCTCGTGTCGGTTGGCGGACTACGAACACAACAACTGTACTCAATCCCGTATGGCTGGCTCCCTGCTGTAGCAAGCCTGTCTTTCCCCAATGAAACTGGAATATTAGTGTGTACAGTCGCACAGAGCAATTGAGAATTACTCTGCAGTTGTTATGCTGTCGCTTGCCTGAAACTGCACTGTAACACACATATCCAACAGAAATGCAAGTGACCCCAACAGTGTGTATGGATTGACAGGTTGTAACGCTGTTGAGTGGGCCTTGCTGTTCTCTGTTGGCCGGTTGTATTGTTGTTGTGGTAGTGGGCGTTGCGGTTGTTGGTTTTATGTACGTGATCAATTTGTCACGTTACACAAGGACAACCTACTAAAAAATGGGAGGTACCCGAAGCAGAGGACCGATATATTCCATATTCGAACACGATCTACATCTCTAAGATAATACGATATGCAAAGTTTGGACCAAATCGATTGCTCCCTTCGAGAGTTGTCGTTCACACCATTTTACAGAAAAATGTTGAAATTTTGTGGCGGAGGTACCCAAAGGAGTGGCCCAAGACGACCCATCTTCAAACATTAATTATGTTTGGACAATATATTACGAAAGCCAAATTTTCGAGAGTTATCGTGCGCACCAGCCAGACAGACAGACAGACGGACATGGCTAAATCGACTCCAAATTGTCTGAAATGAATTTCGTCCAAACATACTTGGGGTATAAAAACAATTTAATCTACAATTTCAATTCGTTTAGATCCTGAGTTATTACAGACCTTGTCCGAATATATGTATAATAACTCGGAACCCCGTAGTAACTCTCTATTTCTACGTTTTAAAAGTGGTGCAACCAACTTAAGATGGGCAAAAATTAGTCATACGACACCCTGACAATATCAGTTCCATGGATCTGTGTTATGGTTGTTGTTGTTGTAGCAGCTCTTATATGTCTCAGTTTTATTGATTCCACTTCTACAACTCCTAGTTGAGATAGGACACAACCTGGCTAGGATTGGCTGTTGATCATCCGATGCCACGTATGGTGTTTGATCTCCGAGGACAGTTTTTATAAGGTGGTATTTTATAGCCTCGGTGTCTGCATTGTAATGAATGCCTCTCAAACCAGCCTGATATGCCTGTTGGTCTAGAGGTTATCTTTTGTATATTTGGATCTCCCTCTCTAGATCACGAAGATCTTCCCTGACATTCCGGGGCGTAGCTACATATACATTAGGTGGCGGTTTGGATGGTTTGGCCTATAGTATCCAAGCCAATATTGCATCGACAAGATCCTGTTGTGCCGGCACACCGGCAAGATCGCAGGCTCTTTATGTAAATGGTACACTGAAGCTGTAAGAATGTAGGCCTGAGACTACATTCTGGCAAGATTGCAAGCATTTCCATTGCGTATCACTTACGTTGCAAACCATACTGGCGCCACATAGCTTACTACATACTGACGTATCGCGTTGTATTTTTCTAACAACGTTTCTTTGTCTGCTCCCCAAGTGCTCCCGGCTTGGTACTTGAGGACCTTGTTCTCATCTAATCGCTGTAAGATGTGGCATGCGCGGGTGAGTTATACGTGCTATCGAATGTGACCCCCAGAACTTTGGGATAGTTAATGGTCGGAATTATTGAGCCATCGACCTGCATATGTGGTGAACAATGTGTGTAATGACGCATATTTTCATACTCCTCGCGTGGAAGAATTCAACAAGATCAATGAGATATCCGTTTAGCCTGACATAAATGTTATAAATGCCGTCGGGAGGGGGTTGAATTGCAGATAGGTAGAATAAACAGTTCCGCAGATACACCCTCCGGGTTTCAAAGTACGGGGTTTGGACTTCTTGTTTCTGAATTTCACGTGTGGCTGGCGACCACACATGTAGTTGGTGACCCAATGTTTCAAACAAGGCTGGAGGGCAGTATTCATGACATCCTCGAAAGCTTAGCATGGCAGACCGTATCAAAAGCTTTATTCAGCTCCAATTCTACCATCACTGTTCTGTTGAAACCGCGGTAAATATGTGTGCTTCCGGAAGCCATGGTGATGATCCGCAACTGGAAAACACGATCTGATGCTCGGGACGAGTAATGCCTCAAGTATCTTTGCTACTGGTTACAGAAATGAGATCGGCCTGTACGATTCCAAGTTTCAAAAACAGGATCACCCTGGCCATCTTACAGGCTTCGGGAACTATTTATACACATGAAAGCCTCAATTACCTTGTATAAAATGCCGTTTTGAATACCACACAACTCGCATTATTATTCTTATTCCGATATGCTCTATTGAATTGAAAAACCTGAGAAGGTCACCACAATTAGTTTGGTTGTCTCAGCGAGATTGAGAAGTAACGGTCGTCCTAGAAATTTCCATCTTCGTTGAATTTGTGCAGGGCAAGAACAAAAGAGATGCTCAACCGATTGCGCCTCTTCTTCGTTTCCGCAGCTGCGGCAGAGACCGTAATGTTGTAGATTTAGGCATTTTGTATGGTTACAAAAAGCCTAGTGATCGCTTAATACCGCAATATGTCATCTGACCTCTGCTTGCGATAGATAGTACTTGAAGAAATTCCCTTTATTACAGACATTTTTGGGAGTTCGCTTTTTCATTCAGAAGCCGTAACTTAGCAAGTACTTACGTACTTAGCTGGCCCATTACAGAACATTTGTTCCAGAAAAGATCTCCAATTCTCTCTGTTTAGTGCTTCACATTCCGGAATACCGCGCCTTGTCATATCTTCATCCATTTGTTTGCGCCATCTATTCTTTGGCCTGCCAACTCTGCGTGCACCGCCATGCGGCCCGAATTTATACGCCTTTTTAGCGGGTTCATCATCGCTCATTCTTATGATATGGCCTAGCCAACGCAATCGCTCCATCTCGATACGTTTATCTATACTGATATCGTTGTATAGCTGATACAGCTCGTGGTTCATGCGACGTCGATATACACCGTTAACGCAAATTGGTCCGTAGATCTTTCGAAGAATTTTTCTCTCAAACACGCCAAGCACTGCCTTATCTGCTTACGCAAGTACCCAGGCTTCGGAACCATACATCAGCACGGGTAGTAGCAGTGTTTTGTAAAGCGTTATTTTTGTTTGACGAGTTGTGGCTTTGTTTTTAAAGTGCTTACTTAAGCCAAAGTAGCATCTGTTGGCGAATACCATTCTTCTTTTTATTTCATAACTGATGTCGATTGGTGTGTTTACGGCGTTACCGAAGTGTAGGAAGTCTTTTACTAACTCAAAATTTTAGAAATCAACTTCAACAGTTGGTCCGAGCATTGTGCGTCGACACCATCAACTTGGTCTTCTCATCGTTTACCGCCAGACCCACTTTAGCAGATTCTCCTTCGACCTTCATAAAGGTATCGGTTACTTCTTTTACTGATCGTCCCATGATGTCTATATCATCAGCATAAGCAAGTAACGTGTGGCTATTGGAGTAGATTGTGTCACTTCTTTTGACGTTTGCCTCTCGTATAACCTTCTCTAGCAGGATGTTGAAAAGATCACACGAAAGGCTGTATCCTTGCCTGAAACCTCTTTTGGTACAAAACTCTTCGGAGAAGTTCTTTCTTATTTTAACTAAAGATCTTGTGTCAGTTAGAGTCATTTTGCAAAGCCGAATGAGCTTTGCGGGGATACCAAATTCAGTCATTGCTTGGAATGCCTTTGAAGTAGAGGGCTGTCGAAGGCTGCTTTATAATCGACAAAAAGGTGGTAGGTGGCGATCTGCATCTCGTGGGTCTTCTCCAGGATTTGCCGCAGGGTAAATATCTGGTCAATGGTGGCCTTGCCAGGTCTAAAGCAGCATTAGTAAATTCCAATTATTTCTTTGGCCATGGGCTTTAGTCGTTCGCACAATATCTCTGACATCCCTACAAGATAGTAGGCGATAGGGAGAACATTTATGCCCCTATAGTTTGAGCATAAAGTCTTCTCTCCTTCCTTTGGACGGGACACAGGATGCTCAGGTTCCGTTCGTCGGGTACGCGTTCTTCCTGCCAGATGGAGCTAACTAACTGATGCATACACCTTATCAGCGTGTCGCCTCCGGTTTTATTGCTGTTTATTGTTGTCTTTAACTCATCTTGGTCGGGTGGTATGCATTCAATACCATCTTCTGGGATTGGATCTGTGGTATCTTCGTCGACTTCGCTACTATTGGATACCAACAGTTTGGAAAAATGCTCTTTCCATATCCTTAGCACACTATCTGTATCAGTTACCAGATTACCTTGCTGGTCTCTACAGAAGGATGTGCCAGTTCCAAAGCCATCAATTTGATGTTTCACTCTTTGGTAGAATTTTCGGACGTCAAGCTGTCTCCTGTACATCTCGATTTGTTCACACTCCCGTTTTTCCATCTCTCTCTTATTCCTGCGGAAAAGACGTTTCTCCTCTCTCCTTTTCTCCCGATACCTCTCTCGTGCGCTACGCGTTGCTACTGATTGTAAAGTAGCCCTATATGCCGCATTTTGGATTCCTTGGTGGAGGACTCTGGTATCCAAGTACTGATTTTGCGGCTGTTTGCATGGAGTGGGCAATGTTTTGCCATTGTCCTGATATATTATCGGGACGAGGAGTGCTTTGATTAAGCAGTTAAGCCAGTTGAGTGAAATATGCAGTGGCTATCTGTTGTGATTGCAGCTTACCGATGTCCAATTTCCGTGCTGTGTCTGTTCGCACTTTGTTTGCAACGTTTAATCTGGTACGTACCTTTGCTGCAACAAGGTAGTGGTCCGAGTCTATGTTTGCACCTCGGAACGATCGTACATCTAACACGCTTGATGCATGTCTTCCATCTATCACAACGTGATCAATTTGATTTCTTGTTCTTTGATCTGGCGACAGCCAGGTTCCCTTATGAATATCGAGATGCTTAAATCTGATACTGCTAACTACCATGTTTTTTGCAGCTGCAAAGTCACCAGCCTCATACCATTGTCGGATGTTTCACAGTGGAGACTGAATTTCCCGACTGTTGGGCCAAAGATATCCTCCTTTCCAATTTTGGCATTAAAATCGCCTAGTATAATTTAATGTCATGGGCAGGGCAACGGTCATAAGTTTCTTCTAAGCGCTCGTAAAATATATCTTTGTTCTGTTCGTTCTTGTCTTCAGTGGAAGCATGACCGCAAATAAAGCTGATGTTGAAGAATTTAGCTTTTAATCGAATTAATCGATTTAATCACCCAACTTAGCTAGTACTTTCAGAAAAAATTTCAAAACTATCCTCGAGCAGTCTTTCAACTACATTTTCGCGAAAGTTTGTGAATTTTTATTTAGGAATTATAATTTTGGAATTCAAATAATAATTATAACTTACTTTCTATTCAGTGGTATAATTGGTATTATTTTTGTATATGGTATGTAATAAAAATAGAAAACACATACATAACAGCGCCATTATTTGAAATGTTTGGTATTTTCTAGCGAAATTTTGTTTTCACTTTTGTCGACACTTTATCGCAGTATTTGATAATTTTTTTTTTAATTTGCAAATTGTTTTGCTAAAAGCCATAAAACTAATTATTTGCAAAAATTTCAAATGAAAAACACAGAAAACCAAATGAAAAAAATACTTTCTAAAGCTGCAAGCAATGAAAATTGTCAGAATTTTCAGCGGCATAATAAAAAATAAAATTCTAAGTACAGTGGAATCTCGATGTAGGAGTGTCCAGATAAGGTCGTTAATTATTACACTGTGCAACATTTTTAAGGTGATCTTGTGCAAACAATTCGAACTGAGGATTTTTTGAAAGTACAGACCGAAACGACAAAAACCCCTAGTTGGGTTTTGCTGTGGCAGATATAGCTCGGATGTTACGGCCCCATCTAAATTTCTAGATAAGGACAAGAATAAAATATTTGGAGAAATAATGAATTTTAAAATATATCTAAAAATACCCCAAATTTTAATACATTTCGCACCATACCTCCAAAAATGCTATTTTTTTCTCAATGTTTTCTTTAAAAAAAATTTTCTCTAGAATGTGATACACAACTCAGAACATTGTAAAATGCCTCTATCACGTGGTTTTTAGTATATTTTTCAACGACGATTTAATAAATATGTCAATAATGTCGTGAAATCCCAAATGGGAAAATAAAGTGTTCGTGTGAAAGGTGTTTGAAATGGGTGTTGTAAAAGATATGATACCAAATACCGCTGAAACAACATGAAATAATCATTTCAGAGTTTCTAAATGGTCTGAAGAATTGCTGAGAACATTATTTGGATAATTTTTGCAAAAGGTTACTTGGTTAAACTCCCAATAGTTTAGCTGATACCAACCAGAATTCCAGAAATTATGTAAAATGTTCCATATTTTATCTATTTTGATGCCCTAGATGAAGTTTTTCTTGTGTGGTGTGTTCAACAAGTAAGTTCTACTAGTTTAGGGCTACAATATTGCTAAACACAGCAGGGCCAAATTCCTATTCGTTTCTGAGATAAAGTCCTGATAAATTCAAAAAGTGTATTCTAAATGCGTTCAAGCGATAATCTTGGAAAATCATGAAAATGGGTGGTCACTTTTTATTACTATGATTTTGATTCTACTGTAATTCTCTTATTAAAAGCGAAAAATTCTGAAATTCAATAGTTTTTGTAATAGAAATAATAATTGAGCTTATTATATATGTATATGGTCCTTTAAATCCGACTAGATTATAGAGGTTATTAGTTGGATTATATTTCGTTCTCAACGAAAATAGAAAATGTTACAGTGAATTTCCTCGGCGGTTTGTACTAGAGGCAAGCTTTTTAATGTACTTGTCTCTACATGTTAAGTTTTGTCCTTGGAATATGTGATTATTAGACAGCGGAATTTTATGCAACCCCTATTTTTGGTCCGATTCATGTCAAATTTTGGGACTGGGCATATTTTTAGCGTCTTATTACATGGCAATCGAAACATATGACATATGCAAAATTCATAAATTTTTGCATATGCAAAATTTATGCATTTGTGTGTAGAATTTGTCTGTTTAAAATTTTCTTCAGACATGAAATAGAGAAATGTATAACCACAGCCACAACCTTCAAAATACCGAAAATCGGTATTATTGGCTTTAGAGGGCAATGAACAGCTTATTGCTCAAAGATAATGTTAAAGAATACATTTTAGACATTAAGTTTTCAGCATATCATTTTTTCGAATTTTTATTGTCACCTTGTCAAAAGGATACTGATATTGTGAAGCACCCTTACCCTACTTTGTAGCTGTCCTGTAGATCGCAGTAATATTCTGATCAGAGCGAAATTTTAAGAACGATTTGAGTTTAAGACAGAGAATAAGCTTGCAATTTATCATGGTTATCAGATAATTATTAGCGGGTTTAATGGACCAAAACCTTTAGGTGAAATATAAATTAATAAAAATCAAATGTCGTTCGCTGGTTTAGAACGGCTGGACCGATTTGGGTAATTCTTTCTGTGAAATGTTCGTCATAACCCGATTTAGGTTTTTATACCCTACACCATACAGTGGTAAGTCCCAATTTACATTAGGCGAGTTTACTTGCGGCAATTGTCAGTTTGTAGGTGAGAGAGGTTGCTGAGAGGCAAAGGGTTACCGTATGCCTCACCTCTCTCCTACAAAATGACAATTGCCGCAAGTAAACTCGCCCACTGTAAATTGGGACTAAGGGGTGTTATGTCTTTGTGCATTTGTATGTAACATACAAAAGGAAACGAAATAGACCCACAGTTCCTTTTGGGGATATACATATAATCACTTTCTGAGTCGATTTATGCGTGTCCGTCCGCCTGTCTGTCTGTCCATGTATTTTTGTTCGCAACATACAGGTCGCATTTTTTGTCCGATTCAGCTGAAAATTGGGGACTGCAACTTTTTTAGCCATAGGAAGAACGCTATTGCTTTTGGTGAAAATTGTTCAGATTTGGATATAGCTCCCATATATATTTTCGCCCGATTTCACGTATTTTCTGCACCAAACACGCTATATACGTCCAATTTTGATGAAATTTTGAATGTGTGACTGAATTTTGTCTACAAATATGTGTGCAAAATTATATTGAAATCGGTCCGGATTTGGATATAGCTCCCATATATATTTTCGGCCGATTTCACGTATTTCCTGTACCACATACGCTATATATGTCCGATTTCGATGAAATTTGGAATGTTTGACTGAATTCGGTCTAGAAATAAGTGTGCCAAATTATATCGAAATCGGTTCCGATTTGGATATAGCTCCCATATATATTTTCGGCCGATTTCACGTATTTTCTGTACCAAACACGCTATATATTTCCGATTTCGATGAAATTTGGAATGTGTGACCGAATTCAGTGTAGAAATAAATGTGCCAAATTATATCGAAATCGGTTCAGATTTGGATATAGCACCCATATATATTTTCGGCCGATTTCGTGTATTTTCTGTACCAAACACGCTATATATTTCCGATTTCGATGACATTTGGAATGTGTGACTGAATTCAATCTAGAAATAAATGTGCCAAATTATATCGAAATCGGTTCAGATTTGGATATAGCACCCATATATATTTTCGACCGATTTCGTGTATTTTCTGCTCCAAACACGATATATAAGTCCGATTTTAATGATATTTGGAATGTGTGACTGAATTCAGTCTAGAAATAAATGTGCCAAATTATATCAAAATCGGTTAAGATCTGGATATAGCTCCGATTTATATTTTACACATTCACAGTGGTGTAGGGTATCATATAGTCGGTCCCGCCCGACTTTGATCCTTTCCTTACTGGTTTGTGTAAAGAAAATTTGACCACGCCCACTTATACTCCCACTGTGTTCAATTTTAATCTTTACTACAAAAACTTCTGAACCGATTTTCCTGAAATTGCCAGGATATGTATAGGGATGGCCCCCGGTAAAATAGGATTCTTATTTTATTGAATTCCAGAGGCGGCGGGGTACCTCCCCTATGCGACATTTAAAAAACTATATATTTTCAATGATTGCGGATGTATCGGTTTAAAATTTTACGAATTAATCTACAATCTAGGTACTTATTTGGGGCCTAAAGAAATAACCACGCGTGCTTTTTATAAACATACTCGTATGTTATATCTCCAATACTACTGAACCGATTTCTCTCAGCTCAAGGTTTTCCGCTGTTATGTATACTTTATGAATTTTTTTAAACGCTATATGTATAAGCATGATTATGATTATATCGGTTTCAGCATACATTTTGCAAGCAATGATGACAAGATAATATCGTCAGTGAGCGAAAAAGTCCGCCAGGGAAGAGAAAGGTTACAGACCAAATCTGTTGATAAATATAAAATTCTCCTAGGTTTGATAATGGATCGAAGAATTAATGTACCTATTTTTGAATTGTCACGCACAAAATCCATAAAAAGTTGTCATCAAAACTCATTACGACGGGTCAGCAACACGGACCGGGGTCTGTTAGTATTTAATATAAAACATGATTATTTTAATTTATATATCTTTATTCCATTAATGATAAAATTAACTAAGATATACGACAGAAAAAAACCAGTGATATTTTACAAATGTTTATATATGTGAAGTATTTGAGCACATACAGCATCCCAATCAGTATTAATGAAAAGACCAGTTCGCTTATAGAATAAAATAGATTTCTAATGTAAAATTTCGTTGAAATATAGAAATTATCACATTTTTGTTCAAAAGTTTGGCCCACTGGCTCCCCCAAATTTCATCCGATTATCATCCAAAGGTCTAGGCTAGTTCTTTGCATTGTACCCCAACCGTGGATGCCGTCAAGCATTATATCTGAACTACATTAGCTGTAGCATTCTTTTAAAGTATACATTTTCCTGTGGACTTACGACCTTTTCGTACTCAAATTTGTATGTTTTATGGACTTACGACCTTTTCCGACAAGGGCAAAACATATAGAAAACGCGACATACTACCATTTTCTTTGTATCATACGACGTGTTTTGACTTGTACTATCATTCTGTAACAAAAACGCGATTTCCAAAAAAATGGACTTACGACCTTTTCCGACGAAGCAGACGATAACTTTCTATATCGTATTATTTCATCAAGTCATATATGTATGTGGTTGGTTGGAGTAGACCGTTTCTTGTACCTCCCGCACAAAGTTATGAGAAAGAGAAGTTAAGAGCTTCTTTCGGATCATTTTGACATATTTTCAGCAGGCTCCCTTTACGACGCACTGTGGTTCAGAATCGTTTTTTTTCCTGGTCAAAACTCTGTCACATTTGAAAGTATAGAGATATTTTCATAATTCTTGACAGATAACACTTTCAGCCTTCCGGCACATCAAAAGCCACTAAATTCGGTCTAGCGGTTGCAGAGGAATTCAAGGTCAAAGTTAAAAATTTTAGTTTTTTTAGTGTTTTTGGGTTTTTCATATGAGTGTTTTTGGGGGTTTCAGCCACTGATGAATGGTTCCACCTAGACCATGTTTTTATCGCTGAGGTACTAACGTAGTTGATAGCGCGTGCTATGATGTAATGTACATACGTATTAGCGCCAGTCGCTGAATCTGCGCTTTGAGTGTTTAAGAACCATTTCAGCCATACACAATATTCCAGAAAGAAAATCATACAAAGTCGACCCTTCTTATACATATATTATTCCCTCAGTTGTAGTGAGGAGTTACAAATGATCAACGCAACATCTCATCAATCCAATGGTACAGAGAAGAATAACAAAATAAAACACACACATAATGTAATTTTATATTGCAAAACTAACAGCTGAATTATTTGAAATATTTGGAATTTTCTAGCGAAATATATTAGTTCACTTTTGTCGACAATATATCGCGGTATTTGATAACTTTTTTAATTTGCAAATTGTTTTGCTAAAAGCCATAAAACTAATTATTTGCAAAAATTTTAAAATGAACAAAACCAGCGCAACAAAAACAAAACACAAAATGTTTAAAATAAAATTATTTATGAAGCTGCTGAATGTCAGCATTTTCAGCAGCATAATAAAGAAGGACAGTCTAAGAACAGTTAAAATTCAATGAATGAGTGTCCAGATAAGATACTTAATTAGTATTTAACTTGTATAAAAACTTAAAAGCAACTCCTTCTTATTCTAAGTGGGTTCAGAGCAATAATCTTGGAAAACTATGAAAGTGGTCGGTCGCTTTTCATTACGAGAAATTACATTGTTTTTGTTGTTTTGTTTTTTCTTATAGTCCTTTAATTCCGTATGGAACATGGAGGTTATTAGTTTGTTTATATTTTATTCTCAATGGAAACAGCATTTCTGAGAACAAATAAGCATTGGCATTGCTCGTTCTCTTGTAGCTATTATGTTGTATGAATTAAAAAAGCTAAAATTTTTTATTCCATATTGATTTAAATGTTCCATGTGCACTCATTAAACGAATACAATACAATATACAACTGAAAAACAAATAATAGTTATCTAAATAAAAAATAATAAAAATTCAACCGGAAAAACACTTGAACAAAATCAAAACCTCAACCACATGTACAAAAGTTGTTTAAAACTACAACTACTGCAACTAAAAACATGCATCTATTGCTTTTAGCAAAACAAAAAATATGTATTCTGATTTTAAATGTTAACAATGGGAAGTTCATGCAAAATGTTATCTAGGGATATAACAAGACAAAATAACTATAGATATGTTTTGGAGCACCAAAATTAGAAAAACATTCTTCGAGCCAGACAGAGAGGCAGATGGGCGGACATAGCTAGATCTACATAACCTTGTTGCAGTTAATTGTTAAAAAAAGCGCGCCATTGTTTAAAATGTTTTCAATTTTCTAGTGAAAAATATTTTGCAGTTTTGTCGACAATTTACCGCGGAATTTTATAATGGTTTTTAATTTGCAAATTGTTTTGGTGAAAACCATAAACTAATTGTTTGCAAAATTCCAAATGAATAACAGCCGAAAAAATCAACACAATAAATGACAAACAGGTACGTATAAAAATACTTTAATGTCGCCATTTTCATTTTGCTGACAATAAAAAAATAGATGAACAAAATTATGCAAAAGAAAATAGCGCACATTTTTTGTGGTTACATTCGGACGAAAAAAATTGTAAATTGTTTATAAAACTCAATTAATATTTTTTAAATTAAATTTTTTCGAAATTGAGGTTAGCTGATGATATTGGTCGGTATCAGAGAGGAAAATAACGCAAATGTGACCAAAGAAGAATATTTTACCCCAATACCTGGCAGCGTGTCACCGTGGTGCAGTGGTAGGCACACCCACCTTGCAGAATTCCAAGTAGTCCTGACGTCCACACAAATAATTAATTATCCAATGTTTCAAACATGACCGGATGGTCTTTGCTACGGGTGACAAAAGCGAAATCGGCGTGTACTATTCACTTTTACTGGCATCCTTGCCTGGCTTCAGTAGCGGGACCATCCTGTCCATTTGCCAGACTTCGGGAACGATGTGGTTGGTTAACGACAGGTTGAGAACTTTAGAGATATACTTGACTCCCGGCACATCCAGCTGTTTCAGCATTGGCATGGAGATTCAATCAGGGCCCAACGCTTCGGAATATTAGGCGTTCCTGTTGGCATTCGCAACATCATTCATTGTACATTGTGGTGGTTCATCCTCTACAGGAAGATGTCATATAGCACTCTTCTCTTTGCCCTCTCACTCCCGAGGTGCTCTACAAACTGTTGTTTAAAATAACTTGTGCACGTCTTCGGATCAGTTAGCGTAACTTCGCCAAACGTTGTTCAGGTCATATCTCACTTCTTTCCAGGGTTCGAGAGGGACTTAACTGATACCCACAATTCACTTATTCCGGCTACAATGTTTGCAATTCTTCTGATGGTTTAACAAATTGTTCCAACTTATGGGTTTGGGGTTGGCACGGCGAAGATCATCACGCTCATTAGCTAATCCGGTCGCCACTACTGGAAATTTGGACTCACTTCGAGTATTCGACCAGCAGGTATATCACGAGCGTCTGCAGCAGTGATGATTTCTCGGACCATTCTTTCTGCTACACGAACCGCAGAAAGGTTTGGCAGATCTCTGAAGCAGTGATAAGTGAACTCTCTAGGAAACTAGGTAAATTAGGTTTCCATGATTAATGAAAGTACGGCGTTGAGAGGTAGTGAAATCTGGCGGTTTGCTTATGGATACAAATATGGGGAGATGGTCCGACCCAAGAGACACAACGCGTTGCCAGGTGACGTCATTTGTCGGACTAGGTGATACGTTTGTTATGTCTGGCGAATTGTGACACTCTCCCCTAATTCTGCTAGGGGAGTCCTCATTGACCGTGCAAAATGTAGAGCTACCAATCTGCTCAGCCAGCACTATGGCCCTCTGTTCGTTTTCGAGGACCGAATGCTACAACTTATGATGGACAAATTAAAAACGGTATTAAAGGCTTTTGATAAGTCCAGCGCCAACAACACTGTCCTTTCGCAGATCTTGTTCTAGATCTTTCGAAGAATTTTTTCTCGAACACGCCAAGCACTGCTTTATCTGCTTGCTCAAGTACCCAGGCTTCGGAACCATACATCAGCACGGGTAGTATCAATGTTTTCTAAAAAGCGTTATTTTTGCTTGACGATTTGTGGCTTTGTCTTTAAAGTGCTTACTAAAGCCAAAGTAGCATCTGTTGGCCAATACAATTCTTCTTTTTATTTCACAACTGATGTCGTTTGTCGTGTTTACGGCGGTGCCGAGGTATACGAAGTCTTTTACTACCTCAAAATTATAGGAACCAACTTCAACAGTTGGTCCGATCTCAATGGACGCATTCTGTGTCGACACCATCAGCTTGGTCTTCTCGCCGTTTACCGCCAGACCCACTTTAGCTGATTCTCCTTCGACCTTCATAAAGTTATCGGTTACTTCTTTTACTGATCGTCCCATGATGTCTATATCATCAGCATAACACTGTGCAACACTGAAAATGCAAACAACTTCTAGTACGCATTTTTTGAAAGTACATATTTAGACTACAAAAACCCCAGTAGGGTTTTGTCCTGTCAGATCCAGTTCGGATTTTATGGCCTCATCTAAACCGGGCTAAATCTACACTTTTTTGCATTTATCAGGCCTTTATCTCAGAACCGAATAGGAATTCGGCCTTGCTGTCTTTAGCAATATTGTAGCCCTAAACTAGTAGAACTTATCTTTTGAAAAAACCACATAAGAAAAACTCCATCTAGGTCATCAAAATCTATAAAATATAGAAAATTTTACAGAATTGCTGAAATTCTGGTCAGTATCGGCTAAACTATTGGGAGTTGAACCAAGTAACCTTTTGCAAAAATCTTCCAAATAAAGTTCTCAACAATTCTTTAGAACATTCCGAAACTCTAAAATGCTTACTTCATGTTGTTTCAGCGGTATTTTGCATCATATCTTTTACAACACGTATTTCAAACACAGTTCACACCAATAGTTTATTCTCGCATTTCGGATTTCACTACATTATTGACATTTTTGTTAAATCGTCGTTGAAAAATGTACTGAAAACAACGGCATAGAGGCATTTTACAACAATGACATGTTCTGAAGAGTTGTGTATTACATTCCAGGGAATATTTTTCCAAAAGAAAATATTCAGAAAAAATTAACGGTTTTGGAGATATGGTGCAAAATGTATAAAAATTGTGGAATTTTTGCATATATTTTGAAATTTGAGGCAATAAATGTAGTTTTTCGGGTTCACTATTTCTCCAAATATTTTATTCTTATCCTTATCTACAAATTTGCTTCAGAGGTCAGAAGAAGATTCGCATTGGTTTCAGAGATATAGCCCCGAATTTCTTTAAAAACTCAATATTTAATCATGTTTAGATGGGGCCATAAAATCCGAGCTGGATCTGACACAACAAAACCCAACTAGGGTTTCTTGTCGTTTGGGTCTGTACTTTCAAAAAATCCTCAGTTCGAAGTGTTTGCACAAGATCACCTTAAAAATGTTGCACAGTGTAAGCAAGTAACATGTGGCTATTGGTGTAGATTAGATTAGATTGTTAGTTTTTCAAAAATATTTTTATTTTTCAATATAATCTCCTGAAACTTCAACACACTTAGTCCAACGCTTTTCTAGCAATTCTATCCCTTGATTAAAATAGTTTTCATCCAGGTATTGCCAGCAAGGAATTTTTTTAGATTTGGGAACAAGTAAAAGTCACCGGGAGCTAAATCAGGAGAATATGGTGGGTGGTCAAGCAACTCGTACTTTAATTCGTTGATTTTTTAAAAAATTATTTTTTGTGTTGTAAGCCAGGACGTTTTTCTCGAATTTGTACATTTAATTGATCCAAAAGGTTACAATAGTACTCTGAATTTATTGTTTTACCCTTTTGCAGATAGTCAATCAATAAAATACCTTTGAAGTACCAAAAAACGGTTGCCATAACCTTACCAGCCGATTGAATTGTTTTTGCCTTCTTTGGGGCACTTCCTCCAGCTTCAGTCCATTGTTTGGATTGTTTTTTGTCTCTGGACTATACTCATAGTGGTGGATCTATGTCTCATCAACAGTTATGAAACGACGATTAAAATCCATTTTATTTCGCTTAAAACGATCCAAACAAGCTTGAGAAATGTTCATTCTTATGCGTTTTTGATCGACTGTTAACAAATGCGGCACCCATCTTGCAGAAACCTTTTTCATCTGTAGTACTTCATGCAAAATTAAATGGACTCAATCATTTGAGATGCCCATGATATTAGCAATTTCACGCACTTTAATTCGTCGATCATTTAATACCATATCATGCACTTTGGCTACAATTTCTGTTGTTGTTGCTGTTTTTGGACGTTCACTACGTGGTTCATCCTCAATGCTTGTACGACCACGTTTAAATTCAGCAACCCAATTTTTTACTGTAGCATATGAAGGGGCACTTTCACCTAACACATTCACCATATCATTATAAATTTCTTGTCCCGATAAACCTTTTTTATGTAAATATTTTATGACAGCACGCATTTTTAATTTTTCCATTGTAAGAAAAATTGCGGATGCGTCTTTTCTGAACACCTGTTCTATATGAAGGAGTTTCCAGATCGAAACAAAATTTAACATGTGTTCATAACAGAGATGGAAGTTTCCAAAACATTTAACTTTTTTCTGTTTATACCGCGCTTTTTGTGCTAGGCTAAGAAGTTTCCGAACTGCCCTCGTATAATCGACAAAAGGGTGGTAGGTGTCGATCTGCATATCTTGGGTCTTCCCCAGGATTTGCCGCAGGGTAAATATCTGGTCAATGGTGGACTTGCCAGGTCTAAAGCCGCATTGGCATGGTCCAATTATTTCGTTGACCATGGGCTTTAGTCGTTCGCACAATATCCCTGACACTATCTTGTAGGCGATAGGGAGAAGACTTATGCCTCTATAGTTGGAGCATAAAGTCTTATCTCCTGTCTTATGGACGGGACACAGGATGCTCAGGTTCCAATCGTCGGGTACGCGTTCTCCCTGCCAGATGGAACTAAATAGCTGATGCAGACACCTTATCAGCGTGTCGCCTCCGGTTTTAAACAGCTCGGCAGGTAGGCCATCAGCTCCTGCTGCCTTATTATTCTTCAGCCGGTTTATTGCTGTCTTTAACTCATCTTGGCCGGGTAGTATATATTAAACACCATCTTCTGGGATTGGATCTGTGGTATCTTCGTCGACTTAGCTACTATTGGATACATTGGATACAAATAGTTTGCTCTTTACATATCCTTAGCACTCTATCTGTACCATTTACCAGATTATCTTGCTGGTCTCTACAGGAGGATGTGCCAGTTCCAAGGCCATTAATTTGATGTTTCACTCTTTGGTAGAATTTTCGGACTTCATTCTGTCTCCTGTACATCTCGATTTGTTCACACTCCCGCTTTTCAATTTCTCTTTTTTCCTGCATAAAAGACGTTTCTCCTCTTCTCACGATACCTCTCTCGTGCGCTACTCGTTGCTACTGATTTTAAAGTGGCCCTATATGCCGCATATTTCTCTTCGGTAGCAGCATGACACTCCTGGTCATACCATGGTTTCCTTGGTGGAGGTCTCTGGTATCCACTGATTTTGCGGCTGTTTGCATGGAGTGGGCAATGTTTTGCCATTGTCTTCATATGTTATCGGGACGAGGAGTGCTTTTATTAAGTATTTGGGCCAGTTGAGTGGAATACGCTGTGGCTATCTGTTGTGATTGCAGCTTACCGATGTCCAACTTCCGTTTTGCGTCTGTTCGCACTTTGTTTGCTACGTTTAATCTGGTACGTACCTTTGCTGCAACAAGGTAGTGATCCGAGTCTATGTTTGCACCTCGGAACGATCGTACATCCAACACGGTCGATGAATGTCTTCAATCTATCACAACGTGATCAAATTGATTTCTTGTTCTTTGATCTGGCGACAGCTTAAGGGCACCTGGCTGTATATCGATGTGCTTAAATCTGGTACTGCTAACTACCATGTTTCTTGAAGCTGCAAAGTCTATCAGCTTCATACCATTATCAGATGTTTCACTGTGGAGACTAAATTTCCCGACTGTTGGCCCAAAAATATTCTCCTTTCCAATTTTGGCATTAAAATCGCCTAGTATAATTTTAATGTCATGGGCAGTGCAACGGTCATAAGTTTCTTCTAATCGCTCGTAAAATATATCTTTGGTCAGTTCCTCCTTGTCTTCAGTGGGAGCATGAGCGCAAATAAAGCTGATGTTGAAGAATTTTGCTTTTAATCGAATTGCAGTGAGTCTTTCATTCACTGGGATGAAGCTGGAGACCAGATGTTTTAACCTCCGACCAACTACAAATCCGCAACCAGACTCATGCTTTGTGTCATGGCAGGTAGAATACAGCGCGTCACCTTTAGGTGTTGTTGTGACGCCTTTCCCGTCCATCGTATTTCCTGTATGGCAGTAATGTCGGCCTTGTACTTTTCAAGTACATCTTCGTGCATTAAATACCTCAAATCGGACGAATATATATATGTGGCAGCTATATGCAAATATGAACCGATTTCGATATAATTTAACACACTTATTTCTAGACCGAATTCCGTCACATATTCCTAATTTCATTGAAATTGTACATGTATAGCGGGTTTCGTGCATCAAATATCTAAATTCGGCCGAAAATATGTATATATGGGAACTATATCGAAATATGAACCGATTTTCACCAAAAGCAATTGCGTTCTTCAGATGGCTAAAAAAATGATATTCCCAATTTCCCAACAAACGGACGGACATGCATAAATCGAGTCAGAAAGTGACTCTATGTATATCCCTATATCGTTTCCTATTGTATCCACAAGGTGGAGTTAGGGAATCGCACTACAGGTGACACAATGGTTATGTATGGCGATCTGTGTCATTCTCCAATAATTTTGATAAGGGTGTCTTCCTTGACCGTGCAAAACGTAAAGTTATCAATCTGCGTCTTATCAATACCTATAACTGAATGCCACAACTCATTATGTGCATTGATATGACATTCCAAAAATGCGCTAATATTGTGTCTTTAACCAGGAGTAGAGCTTCTAATTTGAGTGATGTATACGTGAAGTAAATCTACCCCGGTAGCTCCACACCTGACTGCTACCCCCATAGATTCCATGTACGGCCATTATAGAGGTCTGTATAGCACAAACTGATACAACAGCACCATTAGTCTCCCACTTCGGATCTGATCCTCCCTCAGTACGTTGCAACCATCACAATGATGTAAGCTGTAGTCGTTGTTGATCGTGGTTGCCTGTCCACCACAACTATGATATTTGATGATGACTCATTAAGCCCACTATTTCCTGTACCTTAACTCGGAGTCCATTGCAATTAAAATTCAAAAGGGATGAATTTCCGGGGATTTAAGCAACAACAATAGTCTTCCCGGTATATGCTGCTCCCGACACAGAAAAACGACACAAGCATATGTACACTGAGGTAGCAGCCGGCCGGGACACGGATGTTGTATGGTAAATCCGAAGTCCCGCAAATTGGTCCATGGACCACTTTTTTTTAGAAAAGTGGAACCTATTTTCCTCATATAAGAAACGTGTGGCGAAACTTATTTTAATATGGGTATTGGCGTTGTATATCTATAATCTCTATGAGAATCTTAAACTAATGTCATTACAATCAATCAAAATCAATGAAACATAAAAATTGCTACTTTTATTTTATCCAACGTTGTGATGGATACAAGACTTGTCTTCCTGAAGTCATACCTTTCTTCTTCTTCTTTATTTGCCAATTCGGTTTTCGAATTATAGGCGAACAAAAAAATATTACAAAAAATCATTATTTGCTTAGGATATTATAATTTCACATATTTTTTAGGATCTCTGCAAAGGCATCTCTGTCTCTAGCATCACTTAAAAGTCTTCCAGAATCCCGAATTCCCGTCCATACTTGGATATTGTCTTGCCATATAGTTTCTTTTCTGCCTCTTTCAGCTCTGCCAGCAATAGTTGTCCGTAATATATTTTGTAGCAATTTGTATTTGGGGTTTCTCATAATGTGTCCTAGGTATGCTATCTTCCGTCTCGTTATCAAATCGATCAACTCCCTCTCGCAGTGCATTTTTCTCAGGATTTCGGCATTAGGTATGAAATCAGTCCATGATATTTTCAGTACGCGCCTATATATCCAGATTTCGAATGCCTCTAATCTTTTTATGTCTGCTGATTTTAAAGTCCATGTTTCTACAGCATATAGCAAAACTGACCGAACATATGTTTTTATAAATCGTCGCTTTGTTGTAAGATTAATATCATGACTTGACAAAATTTTTTGTATTTATAAAATGCGTCTCTTGCCGTTTCTATGCGGCTTCTAATTTTTCTTGAGCCATCCCATTTCTCGTTTATATTGAATCCAAGATATTTAAAGCTCTTTACTCTTTCGATAAATGTGTCCTGTACTTGCAGCGTGATGTTGTTGTAATTATTGTTCTTGCCGATAATCTTGTATTTAGTTTTTTGCATATTAATTTTTAGTCCGTAATATTGACTGCATGTGAATAGCTAATGCATTAAAAATTGCAATCCAAGCATACTATCAGACAGTATTGTTGTGTCATCCGCATATCTTATATTATTAAGGAATATTCCGTTTAAATATATACCTTTTTGAACGTTGTTAAAAGCCTCTTGAAATATTTTTTCAGAGTAGATGTTAAGGAGTAATGGAGAAAGAATACAACCTTGTCTGACACCTTTAGATATAATGATGCTTTCCGTTAGTTCTCCGCTTATTTCTATTTGTGCTGATTGATGCCCGTATAAGCTCTTTATACATTGGATCTCTTTTTGGTCTATATCAATGGATGTAAGAATTTCTATCAGTTTATCATGCTTCACTGTATCAAAGGCTTTCTCGTAATCAACAAAGCATAAGAAAACATCCTCTTTTGCGTTGCGGCATTTTTGAACCAGTGTCTGTATAGAGAAAAGTGCTTCCCATGTTCCCATGCATTGTTTGAAGCCAAATTGGGTTATACCCATGGTGCTTTCGCATTTCTTATAAATTCGAGAATGAATTATTCTGAGAAATATTTTTAACGCGTGACTCATTAGACTTATTAGTCTGTAATCATTGCAATATTTTGGATGACTTTTCTTGGGGATAGTTATGAATGATGACTTCAGCCGGTCTTGAGGAAATTGGCCCGTATTGTAAATTTTGTTGAACAGTACTGTTAAAATGTCCATGTTGTTGTCGTCTATCAACTTCAGAATTTCCGAAGGAATTTCGTCTGGACCGCAAGCTTTCCTGTCTTTTAAAGACGTTATTGCAGACTCTACCTCTTGCTTGGTAATTGAGGTTCCTGTGGGTGGTGGGGAAATAGATTCGTAAGTGGATCGGCTGTCGTCTGTGAATAACTATTTTATGTATTTAATCCATATCAGCTTCTTCTCTTCAGTACTAAACACAACTTCATTATTGCTGTTATATAAGATTTTGGAATTTGTTTTCCGGTATACTCCCGATACTTCTTTTAGTTTTTTTATGGAGATTGAAGTCGTCTTGCAGATTTCCCAATACCTTTCATAATTTTTGTTTTTATATTTACGACGTTCATTTATTAGTTGTAGTATTTCATCTGGCATCCATTCTTTCTGTTTTTGTGGTCGATTGCAGCTTCCTAGACCATTGTCTGCTATAGATATGAAAGTTACCTTAATGGAGTTTCACATATTCTCAACATCCTCTGCGTTGATCCTACTTAACTCCGAATTGACACGCTCTTTTATATTTGTCATAGTATTTTCATCTTTTAGTTTTTCAATATTTAGTTTCCTTCTTGGTGTTTTATTTTTTGTTGTTTTAAGTTTGGTACATAGACTTGTCATCAGGAGGTTGTGGTCTGATGGTACATCTGCCACTGGATATGTTGAAGTTTTTGTAATGGCTGTGCTGTACCTCTTGTTTATAAGAATATAATCTATTTGATTTCTGACTATATTTCCCTCTCTGTCCTGGGGGGATTTCCAGGTATAAAGCCTTCTTTTAGGTAGGCAAAACATCGTGTTTGTTACCAGCAGGTCGCCTCTATCGTTCCTTTCACCCTGTCCATATTGTCCAGTAACACCATGTACTACATCATTACCCACTTTGGCATTGAAATCGCCCTGTATTATCGTGATTTCATGGTGTTTTGTCAATTTCATTAAGTCTTCAATTTCTGTATAGAGGGCTTCGATATCTTCATTACTTTTATCTGCTGTGGGAGCATAAACTTGGATGATATTGATGTTTATTGGCTTGGATTCTATTTTTAATAGAATTGTTCTGTCAGATTTCGGGACAAAACCAATTATACACTTCGCTATGCTATTTTTTACTACTACGCCCACACCATTTCTATGATTTTTGTTATTATTTCCGGAATAAAATATTTTTGTGTTTTGGGAGCAAAACTCACCATTATCTGGCCACCATGTTTCACTAATCCCAACAATGTCAATATTTAGTCTGTTCATTTCCGAAATTGCATTGGCTAGTTTTCCTGATTCATGTAGACTGCGGACATCCCATGTTCCGACGTTAAGTTTTTGTTTTCTTTTACCTCCGGGGATTCTTAGCACCCTCGTATTACCGGAGATTGAGGGCCATGTTTCATTGTTTTCATTGATACTGTTTGGTTTACAAAGGATAATACTTCAGTGGTTTCCCGTTGCCTTCTGAAGGGTTAAGTTTTCCGTCTATATATTCAGCCGCTCCATATGGAGTACAGACGCTGCAGCGTACTGCAGTATACTGTCACAAAATATTAATTCAGAATTATTTTCACCCTGAATTTCCAAAAAGCCGTTAAAATACATTAAACATGGTGATCCCATTGTATGATGTCTTAACTAATACTTCGACCTATGTTTATAATTTTTGGTACGAAGGGTTCATATCTTCTAAGAAATCAAAATGCAAAATTACAGATAAATCGGCTTAAAAATATGGCTAAACTATGGGGGCTATACCCCAACGTTGACCTATGTCGACAATATTTAGTTGAAATATTCTCTGGACTCTCGAAATAAAAATACCAAGTTTTCAGAAAAATCGGCTCAAAATTGTGTTTCTTGGAATTAAATTTGTACCAGCAAAATATGAAATTCATTTATCGCAACGAATCGCACCTTGACATGATTTCTTTATTAAAGTATGCACATCAAAGTAATTTTGACATTTTTCTAACATCAACCACTAGGGATCCAAATTATTTCGGCCCAGAACAATTTTACCATTAAAAAATTTAAGAATTTAAGAGGGTTTCAGAAATATGTTGATAACTTTGTTCTTAGACCGAATTTTTCTTCTGTTCTTTTTGGAAAATGAACTTATTTTCGTTCGTCTTTCTTCCCCATATTTGAGTTTTACCTTTACATTTTTCTTATTTCGAATTTAAAAACCCACATATTATCACAAAATACTGCGCACTCAACTCGATTAATAACACAGTCAACAAATCTCTACTTTGACCCCTTCTCGTCTAACGGTAAATACAAATTTGTTCTTTTGGAGTGTTTACTTCCATATTGCGAAGAAAAACAACTCAAAAGAAGAATGTCAAAAAATTTACTTTTGGCCAAAGAATTTTGCGACCAATGTGCAATGGTGTGCAACATATTTTTTAATTGCATACTTTTTGGGGAGGTCATTGTGTGAGTGCTATGTGCTATACCAAACATAAGCAAAACCAAAAAATAAATAAACATAGGTATAATAAAAAATAATTAAAAGAATTAAGTTACTGTGTTTTATTTATAAATGCACTTAAAAGTAGAAAATAATTGTTCATAATGGAATATCTCAAATAAAACACTTGCATTTGAATTAAAAATTGTGAAAATGTTAAACGGCAAGCGTTTTATTTGAGAGATTCCATCATGAAAAATTATTTTCTAGTTTTAAGTGCATTTATAAATGAAACAGTGTAATTTATTTTTTAATTATTTTTTATTTGTATCTATTTAGTAAATAAATTTTTTGACCACTGACCATATGAGGGCTACACCAAAATCTGACCAATGTCAACAATATTTGGTGGGGGAGTGTCTGTACAACTGGGAATTCCAAATGCCAAGATATAGCCAATCCCGACCAAAAATGAAGACAAAATTCTCAAAACACCTGAAATCGGGTGGTACCGCTATATGGGGGCTATAGGAAAAAATGGACCCATATTGGTTTTGATGTACAAAGTTTCAGTTCGATTGATCAACTGCAACTGTGTTGAAAATGATTCACCAGATTTGAACTAAATGGACACCGAAGCAAGACAATACGATTTTGCCTTTTGTTGTTGCTGTAATATGCAAGTTCTAAACTAAATCTTTATAATTTTAATCTCACATTTTTCGACGCATTGTCTAGATTCTATTTTTAATTTATTTTTTACAGATTTTTATAGACACTGATTTAGAATAAATAAAATATACTCCATCATTATTTTTTATCGTTTTTTTCTTTATTTTCCGCGAAAATAAAAATAAATGTCGGAAATATTTAAGCAACTACGGGTAGATATCAAATGCTATTATCGATTTACATATATATACATATATACAGCATAATTATTGTGTTTGGTTTGGTTTTGTTTCTTGTCTTGTCTATAGTACACATCTGTTGATATTTTTTGCAAACAACATTCACTTTTTATGAACAGCTTTGTTTCAACCAATATATTTTCACTTCTCTGCAGTGTAGTCTAAATTTCATGGAAATGTGACACTTGCGCTAGTTCTATGACATGTACATACCAGGGACGTATGCAAGGGTGGCAATGGGGGCCCGGGCCCCACCGAAATGAAAATTTGTCATACCTTTTCTTAACATTCTTCTTCAAAAATGGCATATTTGCTCTAGTGAGCCCCCCGAAATGAATTTCTGTGCTCGATCCTTGTTCGTACGTATGTATGAATGTACAATGCTGCATTCGTGTCTAAAGCATTTGGTAACCTTCATTAGAATAGCTAGTAATTATCAACTGAATAGTACCATACTCTGTAACGATGGCCGGTCGTAATAACAACAAGTGTAATTAACTGCGGTGGTCGTCTATCTTTTTTTCCCACTATGGGAAATGGCAATGCATACATATAAAGGTATTCGTTAGAATTTAAAATAGATTGGGTTGGTTTTAAAGGGGAAAACAACTTCAGTTATTACTGTCTCATTTACATAGTTACATATGTATGTATGTCAGAAACTCCAGTACCCTGTTACACCACAAACTTTTAGCAACTTAAAGTAAGGTCACATTAGGCAAATATTGGCTCCAGCGATCTGCAGTGTGCGCTTACTGAGAGCCAGCGAGCATAAATTTCAATGCATTATTCACGCTCACTTGCTCTGAGTAAGCGCTGGATCGCTGGAGCAAATATTTGCCCAATGTCACCTTACCATTACTGATGTGGAAATTAAAAATTATTATTAGTGTACCCGATTTTATTTCAGTCAATGATATGGAATGAAGTGTTGAACACAATATCTCATCAGCCCTCAGAGAAATTCTCAGAGGATGTGAATAACATGTTGTTAACAAGTTTAGTCAGCTCCAAATATAGTGATGCGGAATTGTATTAGTGTTGGCCCCATGCTAAGCGACCGTCATGCCAATCGCTTCTTTATCCCTTTATTGAAATACACACTTTCATGAATTTCAAATGATTTTGCTGTAGTAAAAACCCACCCTAATAAACTTTTTAAGCCCTATAATACCTTTTCACCTCATCAACTCTGAACTATTGCAACTGCATTGTAATGAAAATGACAATAGTCATTGTTATATCCATTAAAGGATCCCCTTTGCTGGACAGTCGTTGTTCCGTACTATTTTTATCACTGACATACAATCATACAAACATATGTTGGCAGGTCTGTGTAATGTGGTAATGTAAAGTATACAAATCCGAACATGTAGATTTTTTGTGGCTTAAGTGACAGAGCATACTATTTAAGGGTTTCAATGAATAAAATAGGGACATTGCACTATACGTAATTTGCACTGTTGTTATTACAACTTGGTATATTCTTAAAAAATACGTTAATAAAGACGATTTTAGTACTCCTTTAAACGGTATTAATGATTCATATGTAGACAGCGGAATTTTATGCAACCCTTATTTTTGGTCCGAATCATGTCAAATTTTTGGGCTGGGCATATTTTTGGTTTCTGATTAAATTGAAATCGAGACATTTCTTTCATAGGTTACAAGTGAATTCATTTCAAGGAATTCCCAACAAGTAGCCATTGTGAGGTACATTAAAATTATGCAAAAAGAAAAGGTATAATAAACCAATAAAGTATGTCTAACCACACAAACAAATACTGGTTCTCCACTTTAAAAGGTCATATCTCAACCAATATCTCCGATCAACTTGAATTTTTTTGCGGCACACACTTTATACTACCTATACTTCAAAATAAACCAATAGATTTTTTTCGATTTTTCGAAATTGACATGTAGGGATAACCCCTTAATATCAAGTTTCAGCCATTTCGGTGGGATATTGAGGCTACAACCTTCAAAATACCGAAAATCGGGAGTTTCCGTTCTATGGGGGCTATATGCAGACGTCGACCTATACGGACAAATTTCAGGTCGAAAATTTTACAGCCCCAACGAAGACTAACGAAGGCAACGACCTTCAAAATATGGAAAATCGGGAGGTACCGTCCTATGGAGGATATATGAACACGTGGACCTACACCGACAAATTTCAGGTCAAACATTTTATAGCTCCAACGAAGACTAAATACCAAATTTCAGACATATCGGAGGAATATTGAAGTCACAACTTACAAAACACTGGAAATCGGGAGGTACCGTTCTATGGGGGCTATATAAAGGTGTGGACCTGTGCCGATAAATGTCTCGTTCGAAGTTGTATACCCGCCAAGAAGACTAAATACGAAATTTCAGTCATTTATGTGACATATTGAGGCAACAACCTTCAAAATACCGAAAATCGGGAGGTACCGATCTATGGGGGATATATGAAGACTTAGACCTAATTCGTTTCATACAATTTGGAGTCGATTTAGCCATCTCCGTCCGTCTGTCTGTCTGTCTGTCTCGTTGGTTCGAACGAATCAACCGATTCGAACCAAATTTTGGGTATCATAATATTTTGTCCAAACTTAATTAAAGTTCGATGATGGGCCTTATCGGTCCACTCCTTCGGGTACCTCCCCACAAAAGTTAAAATATTTTCTTGGTTTAATCTCGTATTATTTCTTCCTGATATATATCGGGCTCGAAAATGGACTCCTTCGGGTACCTCCCACACAAAATTCGCATAAAGTGAAGTTTAAGAGCTCTTCTCGGATCGTTTTGAAATTTGTTCAGTAGGTTGTCTTGGCGGTTCCCTTTACAATTGTAAATTTTTATATCCTACACCACTATGTGGGGAGGGTATTATAAGTTGCTTTTGGCTAAAAAGTTTGTAACGCATCGAAAAAATGGCCGTAGACCCATACTTATATATACCAAAATAAATGTCTTGACGAGCTGAGTCGATCTGGCTATGTATGTCCGTCCGTCTGTCTGTCTGTCCAGCTAAACATTGTAATGACGCCACAGGTCGCAATTTTGATCGGATCGTCATAAAATTTTGGGTGTTGATGGGGGTCCCGGAGGGAAAGACGCCTATTGATTTTGGTGATGGTCGAATAATATTCAGGAGTCGGAATGGGCAAAAAAACTTATTTGTGGAAAAAGTCAACGTTTTATTTCAAAGCCAATAGCTCTGTTTCTTTAAGAGTTATATCAAAAGCAAAACCTGGCAAACAAAGTAGAAAATATAACCCTTACAACGATATAAAGTAGGCTGTTGTAGATGGTCAAACAACAGAGATATCGTAATAGTCGGTAATGCATCCCATTTTCCGATTTTTTGTAATCACGCCACAGGTCGCAATTTTGATCGGATCGGAAGCCTATTAATTTTGGTTATGGTCGGATAATATTCAGGTGTCGGAATAAGCAAAAAGCTTGAGTGGAGAAAAGTCAACGTTTTTTCATTCTTCTGGTAGAAGTATTCCAAAAGGATAGCTCACAAATGGAAGAAGAAAAAGATCTCCTTTATATTGATGCAAAGTGTGTTGGCGACAACCGAGATATCGTAAAAGTCCGTAACATATCCAATTTATCCATTTTTTATAATCACGCTACAGGTTAGAATTGATTGATTGATCGGATAGTCACGAAATTTTTGGGGTTGATGGGGGCCCCACAGATGAAGAAGCCTATTGATATTGGTGATAGTCGGATAACATTTAGGGGTCGGAATGGGGAAAAACTCATGTGGAGACAAATTCAAAGTTTTATTCTTTGTGAATATATCAGATTCTAGTAGGAGTATTTCAACGGCAAAGCCTGTCAAAGGAAGAAAAAATATTACCATTACATTGGTGTAAAGTAGGTTGGCGAAGATGGTCAAACAAGGGAGATACCACAATAGTCGGTAATGCATCAATTTTTTTGCAATCCCGCTAAAGGTTGCAATTTTGATCGGATAGTCACGCACTTTTGGTTGCTTATAGGGACTCCAGAGAGAAAGAGGCATATTGTGTTTGGTGGTAGTCGGATTATATTCCCCAAAAAAATGTTTACCAGTGAAAAGCTTATGCACAGGGGTAGTTGTGTAGGGTAACACATGGTCGGCCCCGTCCCGACTATGGCCTTTGCTCACTTGTTTTTCTTGCGCAAGTCCATACTTCCTGAGATAATAGCCTAAAAGTTCCAAAAAACCCGGACGGTCCCAAGTAAAATGACAAATCCGCAAGATAATTATCGCAGGGAGTTTTTGATTAGTGCAGACTTTGCACATCGTATTATTTCATCCAGTCTGGTATCAGGTGTGAATATGGACTATATCAGTCCACTCTTTCGGGTACCTCCCACACAAAATTAGGATAAACTAAAGTTTAAGAGATGCTCTTAATTCTTATTTCAATAGGTTGTGCTAGCGGCTTCATTTACAACGGTACAACTTTTCGCGGAGTAAGTCAATGTTTTCTGTTTTTTAGGAAAATGGCGCAAAAACTCCGAAACCCTGCCGTCAATTGCGCCTTAACCAAGCAATGACATTACACCTGCAAAGTTTTTGCGGATTCTGAAACTACAATGTTCATAGATGAGAAAAACAAAAAAACACGAAACAAGTAAAAAAGTATCAGTCGGCTTTGCCGACAGAGATATACCCTCAGCCTGTGTATATTGAAAAAATGTTTTTCCAAAATACGTATGTATTTAGGGGGTTTTAAAAATGTTGGGCATTTGAACCGACAAAAAATTTGATTAGGATTAAAGACCAAAAGTTTTGCGGAAGAGATACTAAAAGGAATGGATCGACATTGACCGTTATGGAAGTGGATCTCCAGCCACAACATATGGTGCCATAGGGGGTTTTTACACTCTTCGGGCCTTTTGCTCAAGAAGTATGGACATGCCCCTAAAAAAAACTTTTACCATCGTAATTGAGGCAGCGAATGCAAGTTGCTTCAACAAAAATCAAAGTGATTCGATACCAGGTCTTAAAGTGAACTTATCCGAAATTTTGTGTGGGAGGTACCGGATGGAGTGGACAAATATAGTCCATATTTGAATCTGATCTATATCTGGTAGATACATTAGGATGTGTAAAGTATAGACCAATTCGGCCACTCCCTTCAAGAGTTACCGTACGAACAATTTTTCCCAAAATTTTTGAACTTTTGTGGGGGAGGTACCTGAAGGAGTGGACTGATATGGCTTATCTTCAAACTTAAACTATGTTTGGACAAAATATTACTATATATTGCAACTTTCGTGCTATTTTCTCAGGAAGTATGGACATGCCCCTGATGAAACTTGTACCGTCGTATGGAGGGCAGTGAATACTAGTTGCTGTAACAAAAATCAAAGCGATTCGAGAGATGGGAGGTACCCGAAGGAGTGGACCTATTGAGACCATATTGAAACCTCATATAATTCTGGTAGAAAGTTTACGCTGTACAAAGTATGGACCAAATCGGTCACTCCCCTTAAGAGTTATCTTGTGCACAAACTTTCCGAACATTTTCGAACTTTTGTGGGGGAGGTACCGGAAGGAGTGGACCGGTGTAGCTCATCTTCGAACTTAAACTAAGTTTGGGCAAAATATTACGAAAGCCAAAATTTGAACCGGATCGTTTCATCCGTTCGAGAGTTATCGTGCGCTCCAGCCAGCAGGACAGACAGACGGACGCACATGGCTAGATCGACTCCAAATTGTCTGAAACACATTTCGTCCAAACAAACTTGGGGTCTTAAACCATTATTTCGATGAGCCACATTTTTATCGTATCAAAGTGTATATACCCTCCTTAGCCTAAAGGCTGAGGGTATAAAAATAGTCGTAGCGCTTTTTCAATAAATCGCGGTCAAAGTTCACATTTTTAGGGTTTTTTCGTGTATACATGATTTTGCTTGGAAACCGCAAGTTCTATCGAAATGTGGCGTAAGAAAATTTTGTAGCAGTGAAATTTATCAACAATATTTTCTTAAGTACCCTTTCGATAGTACGAGGGCAGTTCGGAAACTTCTTAGCCTAGCACAAAAAGCGCGGTATAAACAGAAAAAAGTTAAGTGTTTTGGAAACTTCCGTCTCTGTTATGAACACATGTTAAATTTTGTTTCGATCTGGCAACTCCTTCATATAGAAACAGGTGTTCAAAAAAGACGCATCCGCAATTTTTTTACAATGGAAAAATTAGAAATGCGTGCTGTCATTAGGAAGGAAGGAAGTGCCCCAAAGAAGGCAAAAACAATTCAATCGGGTGGTAAGGTTATGGCAACGGTTTTTTGGGACTTCAAAGGTATTTTATTGATTGACTATCTGCAAAAGGGTAAAACAATAAATTCAGAGTACTATTGCAACCTTTTGGATCAATTAAATGTACAAATTCGAGAAAAACGTCCTGGCTTACAACACAATAAAATAATTTTTCATCAAGACAACGCACCAGCGCAAAAGAGTGTTTTAACAATGGCTAAAATCAACGAATTAAAGTACGAGTTGCTTGACCACCCACCTTATTCTCCAGATTTAGATCCCAGTGACTTTTACTTGTTCCCAAATCTAAAAAAAATCCTTGCTTGCAAACGTTTTACCTCAAATGAAGATGCAATTACAGTTGTAAACCACTATTTTGAAAACCTTGAGGAAAACTATTTTAATCAAGGGATAGAATTGCTAGAAAAGCGTTGGACTAAGTGTATTGAAGTTCCAGGAGATTATATTGAAAAATAAAAATATTTTTGAAAAACTAACTATTCTCTTTCATTGATAGGATTTGAAGTTTCCGAACCGCCCTAGTACTTGCCGTTTCCAAACAAAATCGTGAAAACCTAAAAAACCCTAGAAATGTAAACTTTCACCGCTATTTATTTAAAAATCCCTCCGGCAATTTTTTTATTCTGATTTTTCTCATCTATGAACATTGTAGTTTCAGAATCCGCAAAAACTTCGCGAATTTCTCCTAAACCTAGTTTAATGTAATTTAGTATTTCGAGTCCTTTATGAAGAAGTTTGGTTACCAAAAACTGTTTCGTGTCTCGTGATACAAAATAAATATATTTTATATAATTATTGTGTTTGGTTTTATTGTTGTTGTTGTTTTTATACCCTATACCACAATGTGGAAAAGGGTATTATAAGTTTGTTTTGGTAAAAATTCATGTAACACCGCGAAATATTCGTCGGAGACCCCCAATGTGGTATACCATTCTTCATATCTCGACGAGATAAAGCGATTTTGAGATGTGTGTCCGTCCGTCCCTCCGTCCGTCCGTCCGTCTGTCCATTATAAATTGTAAACACGCTCCAGGCCGCAATTATGGACCGATCGTCACGAAATTTTGTATGGAGGTCGGGTTCAGATCAGAATAGATCCCTATTCTTATTGGTGCTGATCGTGAAATATTTAGCGGGTGAAATGGACCAAAAACATAATATTTATCCAATTTTCTAGCGGCTCTGTAGGTCTCAATAATAGTCCGATCAACGCGTAATTTTAAATAAGGTAAGAGTATATCACAAAGCAGAAGCTACCAATTTGAGATGGCGATCGGATAATATTTAGAGGGTTAAATGGACCAAAACTTTTGTGTGAAAATTGTGAAAATTGTTAATATACAGCTTATATCTTAATTCCTGGAAGTGACATTCCGGACAAGTGAGATATACTTGAAAGTAGGACGCTTGACCTTTCAATTGATGCCAATTATGTTGGTGTGCATGATCAGATAACAGAGTTACAGCCTAATATATCCCGTTATTTGTTTGTGGTATAATAATAAACACGCTAGAAGTCGCAACTATACATCAATAGTCACGAAATTTTGCACCGGGTAAGAGTATAGGTCGAAAAAGATGCCTACAATTTTGAATGATGATCTGATATTCTTTGGCGGGTGAAATGGACCATTACTTTTGTATGAAAAATATAAAAATTTCATAATTTCGGTCGATATTTTAATTCCTTGAGGACATATATATTTCGCAAAGTAGCCTACATATGGAAAAAAACTACTGACCTTTCCTCTGATGTAAATTGCAATAAAGTGTTTGCTAGATAACGGACCTACTGCCTAATATATAATGGGTTCTGTGTAGATATCCACATTTTTATCCCATGATACATATTGTCTCTCCAAAAGTTTATGTAACACCACGAAATATTCGCCCTAGACCCCTTATATGGTATGCCAAAATTCATATCTCGACGAGATAAAGCGATTTAGCGACGTGTGTCCGTCCATTAAAAATTGTAAACAAGCTTAAGGCCGCAATTATGGACCGATTGTAACAATTTTTTTAAGGAGATTGGGTTCGGCCCATATTAGAAATGATTAGTTTTTGCTGATGATCGTGAAATGTTCAGGGGATGAAATGGACCAAAAACAAAATTTTAACCAATTTTGTAGCGGCTCTGTAGGTCAAAATAATAACCCGCAAAATTTTAAACAAAGTTTGAGTTTATGATGAAGAAGAAGCGTACAAACCAACGTGAAGATTAGATAATACTTAGCGGGTTAAATGGACTGAAACTTTTGTGTGAAATTGGTAAAAATTTCAATAACGCGGTTAAACAACGGAAGTAGTAGTACTACATAAGTGGGTTTCATTACATTTTAGTTTGTGTGAACTAAGTTTTCCGTTCCTGCTACAAAAATGTCTTTGTCATGCTAGATAACTTTTTGGTTTTGGTCATAATTATTATACATTACATCTATGATATTAGAAATTAAATTTTCACAATCATTGAAAAGAAGTTCTGTGGAGAGCGATTGTCCAGGGATAGTGGTATAGGGTATCCCATGGTCGGCTCCGTCCGACTATAGACTTTTCTTACTTGTTTTTTTTTTTTTTTTGTTTTTTTTTTTTTTTTGTTAAGTGGCTGAGGGTGTATCTCCGTCAGACTGCTGACTGATACTTTCTTACTTGTTTTATTTTAATTTAAATAAAATTTCACTTTGTAAAGATAAGTCTGAGAATCAATGGCATACCACAATGTGCATCTCTCCCGAATATTTTCTGTTAATATAACTTTCCAAATTAAAGCTGATGCTACAATATCCGGATAGAAACAATGTTGCTTAATTATATTTAAACCTTTCGCTCAACACTTTGCGTTTGAATTTCTACTGGTTTTTGTCGTTACAATTTATTTTAAGTATGACTTCAATGGGTGCCTAAATATAGTGTGCCACCATGACTATTGCTACTATCAGTAATTGCCATCACCTTAATTGTTGTTTGATATTTGACATTATTATTGTTTTTTATTTTCTCTTGATATTCACTATGTTATTTTCAAATTAGTTTATTGTTCAAGTTTATTATGTTTCTTGTTTTGTTTGTCCAGTTTAAATGGTCCTCTGGTGTATATTTTATATATTTTTGAATTGCATTGGCATTTTGCCAACACAAAAGCAGCAGAAAAATGTTCATATCGTTGCTCAATTCGGATTGAATAAAAATAAAACAAAAATCTTTACACACATACAAACAGGTCAAACATTGGATCATTCCCATGAACAATACACATCCGTTTCCATATTTTATAAAACATTGCTGTCAACATTGTTTAGATTTTGTTGGTCTTGTTGTTGTGGTAACAACTGCTGTTGTTGGTGGTTGATGGCATGTAAGGGCCATAAAAACATTTGGCGCTTAATTAAAAAATCCGCAACATTAAATGCCACTTCAAATCATGGCAGAACATTGTCAATCTAGTAACACGGTAGTGGCAGTAAAAACACCACCGACACCATTGTGGTCTTAGTCCGCAACAACTGCAATCATGATGCATAATTAAGGGAGGAAATAGTGTGAGATCAACTAGCTTTGTGGTTTTATTTTGGTTTGCTTTGTTTTGTTGCTTTTTTATTTTTGTGGTATTTTTACTCCTATCCAATTCCCTATTTAAACAGCAAATTCAATCGCTACTTGTCAATTCCATTTCCATAATTTCAATTTAGTTAATTACACGATTAACATGGCATATCTCCATGGCAATTAATGTCACAAAACAATTAGCGGGACATGTGAATAATTGTGGCAGCAAAACCATCAATTCTGGTCTGGTAATTAAAGTGATTTAATGTCCAGTCTCGTGTGTATTATGACGTATAAGTGATATGGTTTAATGAGTTGATGGTGTTCACATCATTCATACGCCATGGCTGACATGGCATGAATTAAGTCAATGGATTTGTAATAAATATTACAAGAGAATCATTTCAAACAATGCAACCAGATTGTAGTTTAGTTTGACGTTTCTGAATCATATTCTGAAAATGTTTTAAATTAGTTTGCTTGCCTCAATCACTCAGGAAATACATATGACCAACAACACATGAAAGGGTGTAAAACAAATGACTCCTTTGGAATCTCGAGTGTGAAACATTATTTACTTACTTCGATGGCTTTTGTACTAAACAGAACGTCTTGTTCCATAAGCCGAACTGAGAATAGATTTCCCAACGCACCGATCATTTGCTTTACTTCTCCAATTTTGGATGTCATGTTTTGTGATATCTTCTTCAACTTGGTCTTTCCATCGGAGTTTTGGCCTTCCCATGGGGCGTATACCGCTGGAGTGGCTCGTATTCAAATGCCTTTCTGACGTGGGCATCATTATCCATCCTGCTGACGTGGCCCAGCCAACGCAATCGTTGTAGTTCCATACGTTTTACTATATCGATGCTGCACAGTGGTTCAGAATCGTTTCTTCCTGTTCAAAACTCCGTAACTTTTGAACGGATAGAGATATTTGCATTATTCTGTTTTGTTGGACAGATAACACTTTCAGCTTTCCGACACATTAAAATCCAAGCGGTTGTAGAGGACTTCAAGGTCAAAGTTAACAAATTTGAGTTTTTTAAACTATTTAAAAATGCCAAACTCCAATAAACAAGCCATAAAAATACAAAAGATTAAATTTCTTTTTTTTTTAATTTAAACAAATTTTTCAATTTTTTTTTTTCAAAAAATTTAATTTTTTTCCCAAAATTAAAACTTGTATAACTCTTATAAAAGCTCATATATTAATAAAAATGTCAATTTATGCGAAAAAGCTACAATTTATTTGGGAAACAGTATGGAAAAACGCACACATTTTTATACCCTCAGCATTTATGCCTCGTCGACCCCAAGTATGTTTGGACGAAATCCGTTTCAGACAATGTGGAGTCGATAAAGCAACGTCCGTCCGTCTGTATGTCTGGCTGGTGCGCACGATAACTCTTGAACGGATTAACCGATTTGGTCCAAAATTTGGATTTCGTAATATTTCAAAACCTAGTTTAAGTTCGAAGATAGGTTATATTGGTCCACTGCTTCTGGTACCTCCACAAAAGTTTGTGTGCACGATAACTCTTGAAGGGAGTAACCGTTTTGGTCCATACTTTGCACATCGTGAAAATTCTACCAGACTTAGATGAGGCCCCAATATCGTGCTGCTTTTACTCCTTCGGGTACCTCCCACATAAAATTTCGGAAAAGTTCAGTTTAGGACCTGTTCTCGAATCGCTTTGATTTTTGTTGTAGCAACTTGTATTCCCTACCCACTATACGACGGTACAAGTTTCATCAGGGGCAAGTCCACACTTCCTGAGAAAATAGCTTGAAAGTTGCAAAAAAAAAAAACAAAACCCTATGACACCGTGTGTAGTGGTCGGAACGGATCTGTCTAATCGGTCCAACATTTGGTCTTCGTCCAAACTCACTTTAAGTTCGAAGATAGGTTATAAGGGTCCACTTCTTCCGGTACTTCCTCCATAAAAGTTTGAAAATGTTCGGACAATTTGTGCGCACGATAACTGTTGAAGGAAGTAACCGATTTGGTCCATACTTTGCACATCGCGAAATTTCTACCAGACTTAGATGAGGTTCCAATATGAACTCAATCGGTCCACTGCTTCGGGTACCTCCAAAACAAAATTTGGGAATAGTTCAGTTTAGGACTTGTTCGCGCATCGCTTTGACTTTTGTTGCAACAACTTGAAAGATGCAAAAACAACCCCTATGACACCGTGTGTAGTGGTCGGAGCGCAAGGTAACTCCCGAACGTTCCAAAATTTAGCCTTCGTAATATTTTGTCCAAACTCACTTTAAGTTAAAAGGTTTACTCCTTCAGGTACCTCCCCCACAAAAGTTCAAAAATGATCGCAGTGACCGATTTTGTCCATGCTTTACAAATCCTAATATATCTACCAGATATAGATCAGGTTCGAATATGGACTATATTTGTCCACTCCTTCGGATACCTCCCACACAAAATTTCGGATAAGTTCACTTTAAGACCTGCTCTCGATTCACTTTGACTTTTGTTAAAGCAACTTGCATTCACTGCCTCAATTACGACGGTAAAAGTATACTTCTTGCGAAAGCAGCCCGAAAGGTCTAAAAAACCACATACCATGTGTAGAGTATGACCTTCGTCATATTTTGTCCAAACTTAGTTCGAAGATGGGCAATACCGAAGATTCTATGGAAATGTATACCGATGCTGTTCATTGTGGTCCTTTTAAAGCGATATTATGTTTTCAGTGGACAAGTCAATGCTTCCTGGCATACTGGTCCAAAAGTTATACGACGACCCACTGAAATGATTAGAGGCCGATTACGTATTCCCAAATTACGTATTTTCCAAAATTAGGAAACATTTTTCGTCTTTTGAGCACGCCACGCCCACACCTTCCAATATTTTGATCTACTTTTTGCTTTACTTAGTTTTAATATGTTTACTATCGAATCCCATATAGAAATGAACAATCTGTGAGAACCAAAAATGGGGGGTTTGGCCAGGAAAATTGATTTCAGAACCACTGTGTACCGGTCGGCTGGTAAAGCTCGTAGTTCATACGACGTCGGTGTTCACTGTCAACGCATATTGGTCCATAAATCATTTGAAGAATTTTTCTCTCAAACACAGCAAGTTCATGCTTCAGATCCATACATAAGTACTGGTAGTATCTGTGTCTGGTCGAGTGTAAGTTTTGTTTGGCGTGAAGTGGCTTTGCTTTTAAGCTGTTTACTTGGACCAAAGTAGCATCTGTTGGCCAATATTATTCTTCGCTTTATTTCAAAACTTATATTGGTAGTTTTATTTATGGCGCTGCCGAGGTTAATAATCTCATTTACTACCTCAAAATTTGTAATCATCAACACCTACAGTTGGTCCGAGTCTACTTGGCATCTTTTGTGTTGATACAATAAACTTCGTCTTATCGCCGTTGACTGCCATCCCACTTTGGCAGAATCTTTTTCGCGTTGATCTACCTATTATGTCTATGGCATCTGCGTCGGCCAGCAACATAATATCTTTAATGTATATCGTTCTGTTTTTATTTCTGACCGTAAGAAGTTAAATAGGTCACACGATAGACTGTCACCTTGTCTGAAAACTAGTTTTGTGCTGAAAGGCTCGGAGAGGTTCTTTCCTATTTTAACTGCCGATCTTGTGTCAGCCAATGGCATTCTGCATAATCGAATCAATTTTGCAGGGATGCCAAACTCAGACATGGCTTCAGACATCTTTGCTCTAATTGGACTGTCGAAGGCCTTATAGTTGACGAACAGGTAGTATGTGGGTCTTCTCTAGAATTTGGCGCAGAAGACTGGCCTTATTGTCGATTACCAGGTCTAAAACCGCATTGGTGCGAGCCGACTTCATTCTGACTCCTGAACAGTTTCTCAGTTTCTCACGCTCACGTTTGTCTTGCTCCTTCTTTTTTATACCCTCAGCCTTTAGGCTAAAGAGGGTATTTACACCAAAAATGTGCCTCATCGAAATAATCGTTTTAGACCCCAAGTATGTTTGTACGATATCCGTTTCAGACAATTTTGAGTAGATCTAGCAATGTCCGTCCGTCTGTCTGTCTGTCCGTCTGTCTGGCTGGCTGGTGCGCACGATAACTCTCGAACGGATCAATCCATTCGGTTCAAATTTTGGGTATCGAAATATTTTGTCCAGATTTGATTTAAGTTCGAAGATGGGTCATATAGGTCCACTCCATCAGGTACCTCCCCCACAAAAGTTCCAAAATGTTCGGAAAATTTGTGGGCACGATAACTCTTGAAGGAAATAACCGATTTGGTCCATACTTTGCACATCGTGAAATTTCTACCAGACTTAGATGAGGTTCCAATATGGACTTAATCGGCCCACTGCTTCGGGTACCTCCCACACAAAATTTCGGATAAGTTCAGTTTAGGACTTGCTCTCGAATCGCTTTGATTTTTGTTGCAACAACTTGTATTCACTTCCCTCCATACTAGGGTACAAGTTTCATCAGGTGCAAGTCCATACTTCCTGAGAAAATGGCCGGAAAGGTCCAAAAAGCCCCTATGACACCTTGTGTAGTGGTTGGAGCGCAAGATAACACTCCAACGGATCTGTCGATTCGGTCCAAAATTTGGCCTTCGTAATATTTTATTAAAACACAGTTTAAATTCGAAGATGGGCTATATCGGTCCACACCATCAGGTACCTCAAATTTTGCGCACGATAACTCTTGAAGGGAGTGACCGATGAAATCCATACTTTGCACATCCTAAAATATCTACCAGATATATATCAGGTTCGAATATGGACTATATTTGTCTACTCCTTCTGGTACCTCTCACACAAAATTTCGCATAAGTTCACTTTAAGACCTGCTCTCGAATCACTTTGATTTTTGTTGAAACGATTTGCATTCGATGTTAAAAGTTTTTTCAGGGACAAGTCCATATTTCTTGGGAAAACAGCTCGAAAGATATAAAAAACCCTATGTCACCATATGTGGCGGTCGGAGAGCACGATAACTCTCGAACTGTTCAACCGATTTGGTCTTCGTCATATCATATCCAAACTTAGTTAACAATAACAGCTTCCGCCCTGTGTTAGATCGCACTTTCGCAGCAACATTAAGGCGAGTGCGTACTTTGGCTGCTACAAGGAAATGTCGGAATCGATGTTCGCACCTCGAATCGATCGGACATCTAACACACTGGACGAATGTCTTCCGTCTATTACAACATAATTAATATTTTTTCGTGTGTTCCCATCAGGGGATATCCACGTAGCCTTGTGTATGTCGAGGTATTGGAACCTGGTGCAGCTCACTACCATGTTCTTTGCAGCTGCAAACTCGATCAGCCTAATTCCGTTGTCAGATGATACCTCATGAAGGCTGAACTTGCTGACCGTGGGACCAAAAATATTTTCCCTTCCAATTTTAGCATTGAAATTTTCTAGAACAATCATAATAGTACGACCAGGGCGCTAGTAGAATATATTCTTAGTCTACTCATCTCTCTCTTTGGTCGGGGGATGGCCGCCGATGAGACTGATGTTAAAAAAAAAAAACTTTGCTTTTATACGGATTGTGGCAATTCTCTCATCAACCGGAGTTAAACTGGAGACGAGATATTTAAGTCTCCGGTTTACTAAAAATCCGACACCTAGCTCACGCTTCGTTTCATGGCAGCTATAATATATTGCGTTTGTAGTCTTTACGCCTCACAATGGTGCCTCAGTGGACAAAGATCGAAAAATGTGTTGTCGATTTTTTATAATTTTATGAATTTATTATAGAGAAGACTTCGAATAGGGCAATCGTGAAAGAATTTTGTCGATATATGGTGTTATTGTAAAGTTATAGCTCCTCAAACATAGAACAATTTTCCTAGTTAACTTATATTAAAATTTATACAAAAAAAGACCACATGTTCATGGAACTGCATTTAAACAAGTTATTAGAAATATTTAAACTTTTGAATTGGGAATTAAAGAGTGACCAATAGCCTTCCTTTTTGTGAACAAAAAAGTTTACATAAAATGTTTATACATAAAGAACTGTTATGTTGATTGAAGCAATAGCATGTTATACATAACTCACGAATTCGCTTCTTTCATGGAGTGTATATAAAAATTGCAGGTTGGAGCATTTGGTACATGAAGCTCACATCCCTTTCGAACAAAATTATGCAAAATTACATCCGACAAAATCCGATTCTTTGAGACACAACCACATTTGCATAAACAGTGTGAACGAAAAATGGAAGTTTCCTGATTTTGCCTCATTTTACCAATTTACTATATTTGACTGCCTTCTGTTATTTTTGTTTATACCATTATATACAGGGACTTCAACCAAATCTGAAAAAAATATTTGTTTAAATCGGTAAAATTGAAGCAAAACAACTCATATTTAATTCGAAGGCTATTAAATTAAAATTGACTCAGTTATAGCAAAATCGGAGAATGATATATAGGGACTATATCAAAATCTGAACCGTTTTTTTTTTTTAAATCGATAAAACTGATCAACGGCCTATGAAAACATGGCATATTAAATTTGAAGGATATTCAATTAAAATTGACCGATTTTGTCCAAAATCGGGAAAAGATATATATGGGGGCGATATCCAAATCTGAAGCGATTTTTGTCAAAATCGGTAAAACTGATTAGGGGCCTAAGAAAATATCAGATATTTAATTTGGTGGCTGTTCTCTTCAAATTGATCGGGTAATAGCAATACCTAAATATATATACGCTAGCGATCATCTGAATAGTTTTGAATTTTTTTCTTTTTATATGTTAAGGTAACGTGTGATGTGTTCGTATTGCAGTTCCATACTATTTAATTTTTGAGAGTCCTATACTTTGCTAACATTCCCAAGAAAAAACTTGACGGTGTTGCCATATTTTCGGAAAATATCCCAATTATAATAAAAAATGTACAAAAAAGTGTCCAATTTTTGCGATCATCAGAATAGGTTTGAATCAAATAAAATTGAAAAATTGTACTACCCATGCAAATATTACGCAGTTTTTTGGTTTAGTTTAGTTAAATGGAACATTCTGATAAATCCTACAACAAATTTGACCCGCTTTATTTGGAACGTGGGTTCATTTCTCAACATCGAAAAGTTACCAAGAACTTTCAGATAAAATCATGAAATATTCAAACAAAAACGTTTTATAAACTAGCTTAAAATGACTTTTTGATTTCGTTAGATCTCTTCTGAGCTTCGAAAATTGTCTGAAAGCAAATACCAAGTGTAGCCATATTATTAGGATCGATAAATTAGAAAGGTCATTGAAAATAGTTGGTATTTTAGTTCAAGTTTCATTTTTAACCTATCCTTGCAGTACAAAATTATATATTATCATGCTCACAAATCCACCATAGTTGACCACATGTATCATAAATGTTCGAAAACTGGTCTAGAAGAATGTTTCTTCGACGACAGTAAAGTAGAAAATTGTAAATCAAATTTAAGTCAAAGGGGCATGATATCGCCGACTTTTTATAGCACTATAAAAGTCGACGATATCATGCCCCTTTGAGTTAAATTTGAATTACAATTTTCTACTTTATTGTCGTCGAAGAAACGATCTTCCAGACCAGTTTTTGAACATTGTGGTCAACAATGGTGGATTTGTGAGCATGATAATATATACATTTGTACTGCAAGGATAGTTAAAAAATGAAACTTGAACTAAAATACTAACTATTTTCAATGACCTTTCTAATTTATCGATCCTAATAATATGGCTACACTTGGTATTTGCTTTCAGACAATTTTCGAAGCTCAGAAGAGATCTAACGAAATCAAAAAGTCATTTAATGCATGTTTATAAAACGTTTTTGTTTGAATATTTCTTGATTTTATCTGAAAGTTCTTGGTAACTTTTCGATGTTGAGAAATGAACCCACGTTCCAAATAAAGCGGGTCAAATTTGTTGTAGGATTTATCAGAATGTTCCATTTTACTAAACTAAACCAAAAAACTGCGCAATATTTGCATGGGTAGTACAATTTTTAAAGTTTATTTGATTCAAACCTATTCTGATGATCGCAAAAATTGGACACTTTTTTGGACATTTTTTATTATAATTGGGATATTTTCCGAAAATATGGCAACACCGTCAAGTTTTTTCTTGGGATGTTGGGATAGTATAGGGCTCTCAAAAAGTAATTAGTATGGATCTGCAGGACGAACACATCAGAAGTTACCTTAAAATATAAAAAAATTAAACCTATTCAGATGACCGCTAGTGTATATAGGTCAACTCCTTCTATTCCTCCTTCTATTTTTGTCCGCGTTTACAAGGAAGCGGCACCACTGTGCGTCTGTCCGATTCCATCGCACTTCCTGTACTTACTCTGCAAAGAGTCCTGACATTCCAGGTGCAGATTCGCAGATCACGGTCCTTAAAACGTTTGCGGGGGTTGTCAACTTTAGAGGGGTTTGTTTTTCTTGTTATCTTTGTTTTTTCATAGTAGGTTCTTTTTATCGTTCTTATGGGTGAACGCACGACACATGCTACGTCACTACCTTTAACGGGCAGCTCTCCAGGTGACACCACGGGGAGGTCAGTGTTCGCTTGAGATGAATGAGGGACCAAGATAGATCCTGGGCATTGTCATGTTAAAGCTGGTCAAGACCGTTGCTTAAAACATAATTTACATATTTTTTAAAAAACATAATTTACATATTTGTAGTAAAGTCTAAAGTACCACTACATTTTCATAATACTTGACGTAAGAGTATACTTTTTTCAAAATTTCCAACATGTAAAAGTTTGTAACAAACAAAGGTTTTACTCACACACACACATGTGTAAATAGGAGTAATTAAGCCTACAATAACAAGATTTAATATTATGTGTTTGTAATTTTAAGACAAGCGAGTAGTTCCTTGTAGTCATTTACATACAATAGATATATAAAAAATGCATGTTGCTGTAAAATTATTGCTATAGAAAATTAATTATACTAAAAAAATTAAGAAAAGAAAAAAATTAAAAAATAGCTTCTTTAAAAATTTAATAATAATTTTCCATTAAACCTATTAGCTCAGGGCAGTTTAAATTAAAAGTTACGTTATTAGTTTATGAATGTATTAATTTTTATAACAAGGTCTATTAAATAAATATTGGTTTTAATGTAGCTTTAAAAAATTGATATTTATCCAGGAAACAATATCTGTGTATGAATAAATAATAATTGCATATAAACATACGCACATCCATTTATCCAACTGTATATAGATATTCTAACGAATTGTAGAATAAATGTAAGGCATTGCATTTCATAAAAACATTCAAAGAAAAAATAAATATTACTTTTAACAAGAAAATTTTCCTTATTTAATTAACTATTCTTCTCCCTTTTAATTGCAGGTAAAATTCCAAAAATGTGTATTTTAAAATATTGTCTTTTTAAGTAAGTACGCATAAAGCTAAATATTTATTTGCAATTAATCGTGGTTTTAAAGACTGAGAGTGACTCGTAATCGATATATTTTTTCGACACTACAACTACAAAATCGATTCCAAGCATTCACTATACTAAAGAATACAATAAACTGAGAATTTATATTGCTGCAATCAAGCTATAAACTATGGACCAACACAAAGTTACAATACAAGGTTCCAATACATTATTAAGTTTATATTACGAAATATAGATGTAAGCAAAGACTATAGTCAGAACGTACTCTGGTCGAACTTATATGGAAAGGGGGGCCAAAAATGCTTCCTGTTCAGATATCAATATGAAAATTTCAGTAAAGGTTAGTTTAGCAACACAAATAAAAAAGCAAAAAAAAAAAAAAAACAAAAAATTCAACATGGGTCCAACTTTAGGTACATATATCACCCATAGAACGGTACCCCTGTCATTTTGTGGGTCTTGACTACATCTTTCCATGAAATTGGCTAAATTTTGGTTATCGGTACTCCCTAGTGTTAGAAAACGTTCTTGCAAAACATTTTTTGAATTGGGTCTACGTTTTCATTGTGTCTCCATATAGTGGTACCGCCCGATTTTCAGAATTTTGAAGGGTTTTACATAAAATATTAATTCGAAATAGACGAAATGCCATTTAATCTATCCTTGAGGTAGGCTAACTCCAGAAAATTGTCGATTGATGTAGGTCCACCTTTTGATGTTGTTCCCATAAATCGGTACAGCCCAATATTCGGTATTTTTTTTGACAAAAAATCATGAAAATTAAAAATGTTGTGTGTCGTTACGTAAAGCCATTTTAAATGGGTTTTAATTGATTTTATGTATATTCAATATTGCCACAAAATATATACATTCAAAAGAGAGAGATCACAATATTTTAGATACAAGATTGAAATTTGGAACTGATTATAATATATTAGTCCTTGGATGAACCATATCAGACCACGTTCAGCATAGTTTCCTTACAAAAGTTTTTAACCAAATTCTCCAACAGAACTGAAGCAATAACTAAAAAATCTTTCACATTAATATTACCCATATAGATGTACGTTTTGGTGTATCCCAGAATTTAGAACCACATTATCTTTTATTTGACATTTTGGGTTCTAAATCCCGCAGCGAATAGCTTTCGAAACATTTTCTATATTGGAAGCTATTGGCATAGTTTTTAAAAATATCGCCAGTAATATGGATTTTGGAAATCATTTTGTTGGGAGAATTTTCATGCAAAAAGTGGTGAAAATAGATCCACGTTCGAACGCAGGGATTGCATTAGCGAATATGTCGAATAGATATATACATTTTTTGGAGGATATAAACAGTTCGATCTGAACATAACGCCGTTTCTTCTTTATCACACACTAACTTCAGTGCCATTAAAAAAGTTTTGTATTATTGTAAGAAAATGATATTCTTTAAGTGCATAAAACACCAAAACTTTACTATTTTACCAGAAGTGATATAGTCAGGGTTTAAAATGCTAACGCCATATTAGCAAAAGCACCGAATATTTGCAGCTTTGCCTGCTAAAATTTCTTCGAAATATGTTTAGCAACAATGAACAAAGGCAACATGTAGCAACAAATTTCACAAAAATATTGCTAGCGATGCTGATGCTATTTGATTTCGTCGCTGTAATAAAAAAGCATCATTCACGCATACTCGTATTTTGCAGCACACATGATCAACACATATCAGAAAAGAGAATAAGCAACAAAGTTTCAACGGCTTAGCCATGTTTTCAGCAAACAATTGTTTTTGAGATCAGGGTTACCAGTGTAATGCATTAAAAATCACGATATAATTAATTCCACTTTTTCGTTGAATTTGGTGAAGCCGTTTTTGGTGAAGCCGTTTAAAATATATTTTTTTTTATTTTTAAACAATAATAATTAGTATTCTTAAGGTTCCACCTTATGATGGGAGCATTTTGACATTACATGACATATTTTTTATTACTGCGTTGGCAACTCTAATCACAAAAAGCACCCTCTAAGACTAATTCGCTGCGATGAATGATGAGCCGACTGCTAAATATGTAGCGTGGTCGTCGATTATGCCTAACTAAAAAAAGATTAGGCGTAAAAAACGAAATAAGCAAAAATGTACAAAAATAAATATGCGTTCGGTTGCTTATTTAGCCGTGTGTGTGAATATTGTGTAGCAGTTGAAGTGTACAGCTAATGCTAATGTTTTTAGATGCTGGCTTTTAAACCCTGGATATAGTCCCTGAACTAATAATTCAGAAAATTACATTAATAAAAGAAAAAAATATCAGGAGCCGGGCTATGCAATCTACGACTCATAGACTCCGAATCCCACTCGCAGTACTGTTTGAGACTACGCAAACACATGGTCGAAAAAATGTCTCTCAAAAAAGATCGGCAACATTTTAGCTAAATCCTGAAAAAATAGCTTAAGACGAAAAACTCCATCCATTTCTCCATTTCTATCTTCATTATATGACTAGATGTTTATGGACTCGATGACCTTAAAAACTTTCCAACGACCAATCACTTCTGTCGGTACAGCGGAGACAAATTTATGAAAATTCATAACTTTTGTTTTCTGTAAAACAAGTAAATAGTAACAATCGGGTTTGCCTACAGAGATATACCCTCAGCCTGTGTGAGTTGAGACTTTTATATATAGACAGATCGAATACGGGCAAGATAGCGAATTTTTTTCTATGAATTGTATAGCGAAAAAGTTTCAGAATTTAATATGTACGTTATTTTAGGATGTTTCTGTCAAATCGGATAATTGAAATTTTGTGTTGGAGGTATCTGAAGGATTGAATCGATATAATCCACATTCGAACCTATTCTAGGTCTGGATCGGATTGGACTTTGCTCAAGATTTTAGGGAAACATTTTGAAGTCTGATGTCCAAAGGAAGGTTGGACAAAATGTTGCGAGATCCAAAATTTGGACCAAATCTGTTGATCTGTTCGAGAGTTATAATGGGCACGAGCCAGCAAGACGGCCAAACTGGGATAAATCGACTCAAAATTGTTTGACGCGTGAGTAATGTTTTTGGTGGTTAGATCCAATAATAAATCCGTTTGTTAACAATTTTTTAAATATTTTATTTGAATTCAATATTTTCAAATATATTTTCAGAAACAAGAACTTATTTATTTGAAGGGAAATACAAAAGTGACAAAATGGAAAATATATTTTAACAGGAAATGAAAATTATGAATAACAGTTAATTCAAATATGTCGACAGGAGGATTGTATAAAGTATTAGTATAATAACAATGGGTAGGACAAAATCTATAAATTTATCAATTATAATAAAAATATGTGTTGAGATATTATAAACAGATATTGGGTAAATGAAGTGAAGTGGGAAGAAGGAATGATATTTTGTTATTAAAATTATTAAATGAAATTATTAATTAAATAAATATAATTATTATATTCGTAATGATAATAATATCATTACTCGTGTTTCGCCCAACATATGATTAGTCTAAGAACATTATTTCGACGTGGTACATTTTTATCGTTAGCCTAATGGTTGCGGATTCAAAATCACGTTGCTCTTGAACCAACCTTAAATGAATGGAGCTTACAACTGGGAAGTTTTTGTGGATTCTGTTCATAGATGAGAAATGTTCATAGATGAGAAAAATTCCAAAACAAGCAAAAATCGATGGAGGGAATTTTAAATAAGTTCACATTTTTATGTTTATTTTAGGTTTTCGCGATTTTGCTGGGAAACCACAACTCCTATCGAAATGGGACTAAAGAAAATGTTGTAACTTTGAAAATTTGTTTGATTTGTTCCTAGGTTTCACCATTTTTGAGATATAGAAGTTCAGGTCTCATTTTTAGTGTTTTTTGTTAGGTTTTCACGATTTGCTTCAAAACAGTAAGTCTTGTCGAAATGGGACTACAGAAAATCGTATAGCTGTGAAAATTCTTTACAAGATGGGGATTCGTAACTTTTTTACTCGGTTGTACCATTTTTGAGCTTAAGTTGGGAAATTGTAGTCCTGACATTGTTTTATAAGGAGACGATACAGTCAGTGAATTGTTTAAATTTGAACTTCTATATCTCAGAAATGGTAAAACCTACGAAAATATCATATAAGAACAATATTGTAGAGAATTTTTACTGTTATAACATTTTCTTTAGTTCCATTTTGATAGGGCTTGTGGTTTCCCAGCAAAACCTAAAAACCCCTAAAAATGCAATTTTTTGTTTTTTGTTTTTCTTCTTTCATTTAAAGTTGGTTCAAGAGCACCGTAATATACAATACAAATAACAGCAGATTTTAATACAATAACATATAACGAAAGTTTGAGCATTAATTTCGTTTACGGTAGTTTTCAGCTACAAATTTGTTACTGATAGGAAAAAATTCAGATGGGCACGCTATTTATAGCTGATATTATCACTTTATTATGCACAACAATACATTTTTCTCCATTATTTTATCCCACTGTTTAGCAACAAGTTGATATAAAATAGGAATACAACATTTTTATTAAGGCAGTAAAACAGTTTTCTAACTGCTTTTCGAGATATACTCCACGGAAAACCCTTGATATGTCGTATATATTGTCCAATAGACATTTCATTGTATGTATTTCTAATCCGCACAATACTGAATTTGTAAATATTTTGAATACAAAATGAGTTTAAAGCCTCAAGACCTTTATATTTATTACAGAACTCCAAAACACTGGCATGGCAGTTTCAGTTTCACTGGAACTTTCTCTAAAAAGAGTATTCAAACAAAAAAAAAAAAATTAAATATTTCTTAGACAACTTGATGACAAAGTACATTTTCAGTACAGAACCTTCAGAACAATATCAGTTATCATTGGAAATTTTAAAAACAAAATATATTTTATAGCATAAATGGTAATAATTTGATAAGTAGCTCAAAAACTTGTAGTCGACCAAACCATTTCGGGGCACTGGGGGCCCGTGCCCCCCCCCTGCGTACGTCCCTGTTTTTAACGTTCTTATGAACGCGCGGCACATGTTAGCTCACTATCTTTAACGGGTGTTAAAGGCAGCTCCCCAGCTGACACAACGGGGAGGTCAGTGTCCACTTGAGATGAGAGAGGGACCAAGATAAATCCTGGACTTTACCATGTTAAAGCCGGTCAGGACCGTTCCTTGGTATCTTTCATCCCCTACGTCACCCATACTACTAACGATATTCTATAAAAATTTTCGTTGGGGGAACTAAAACATAAATAAAACTTGAATTATACTGAAGAAATGACATTACAAAAGTCCTTCAGACAAAACACGTATTCAATAATGAATCCAAAAAATTAACAAACACAAAACTGCATAAAAATTAAGTTAATACATTTACCATCCGTAGCAACGCTTAGCGCACGAGAGAGATATAGGGAGAAGAGGAGAGAGGAGAAACGTCTTTGCATAGGTTAGAAGATTTGAAATATGAAATTCGAATTTCATGATACCAAAAAAGTGAACCATCTTTGAAAATCAGTTTCTCCGTTCTAGAGTTACTGTGATCTTCAGTCAGTTGACAGACAGATGAATCGACTCCAAATTGGCTGAAACTGAATTGAAGTCAACATATGTATGTGAATTTAAACCATTATTTCGGTGAGACGTATTTGTGATAGTATCAAAGTATATGTGCACTCTTGGTCACTCGTACAAGAATGAGAGTATACTTAAACAAAATATTTTCATGTTGTTTTGCATTATAACGATATCCCCGTTTAAACAGACTGTTGTATAGATTTCCCAAAAATACTCCAACTACTGCTTTGCTTTCACAAATATCCTCGCTTCGGAGCAATATAACAATACTTGTAGTATAAGTGTTTAATAATGTGTGGTCTTAGCCAAAATATTGCTATATATGAAACTGAAAGCACTATTTTCCATAACATTAGGTTTTCCATTTTATACTTAGTTACCACAAAACCATTGTTCTTTTTCCTTTCTACAAACTTCTGAGTATTTTGTTTTGTTATGTTTCGAATATAATGTGTGTCTGGTACAGTCTGTTAAAATGATGTAACTCATGTAACCCAACTCCACACAAAATATTTAACATTCAGTTCGTTTGTCTCAGAAGCAAACATGGTTTCATTCTTTGCGTGCTGTTTGTGGGTTTTTGCATTAGCATTCCCATGACATTCATTGCTACTTTGACTAAATTGACAATTGAATAATTTTTCTGGCATTCCATTAGAGGACACACATTATGGTAAATTCAATAACGTATGTAGGGCGAAATAATTTTTTCTAAATATACTTTCGTATAAGTGTATTGGATTGTAACGATAAGTTTTTGTGACGTTTGGGAAATTGTATAAACGATAGGATGGTGACAATGAAAAAATTTAACCAAACTCGCTTGTCCCTTTCACATCTGTTATATGTTTTCAAACAAAACACCAAAGGAAAATATAATGAAAAATATAGTTCATAAGATTTTAATATTGTTTTTATTTTCGACTGTCACCGGGCAGTGGGATTTTATTTTTTATATAAATTCATATTACTGTTTTTATTAAAAAATATAAATTGTTTCATTATTGTATGTATTGCTTTTACACCAAATCGTGGGCGCATAGTGCCAAAAGTTTTTTCATAGCACCCTAATAAATCTTAGTGTATATTTTTGCACATATTTATGCGTGGTGCATTCATCCTTTGTACATTTTCATATTTTCATTTACACATTTCCTTATAATAACTAATTCACACGTTTTCATTCGTCGCTTTTACTCAGACATTTATTTCTTAAGGGTAGAATAAAGAGAACTGGAAGGAAACGCAAAATTCTGTCGCCCACAAAATTCAATGACACAAACGTGTGAAAGGCACAAGACAGGCGCCGTTCAGCACGCACATATTACGAGTACAACACAGGCAATTCACAACACTACATATGAATGAATAAATGCCTTGAAGCCATCCACCAAAAATTCCATTTCATTTATTGAAATTTATTTTCAATTTTCCCTACATACGAGTCTACATTATAATCGTACGCACTACAAGATTATGCGACTGATGCTTTTTTAAATTCATTTAAAGCATTTGCGGCTATATTAATGTATTTATTTGAATAACAAATTTAATTTGTTAGACTCTAGGTTGGTAATAATTTACAGCCAAGGAAACTTGGCGTGGAATGGAAATACGAAAGTATTTAAATCAAGACTATAAATATGTGTTAAAATAAATGGGGATTTTATTTCAATGAATCGCGTTTCCATCATTCTATATGACTCTTGGAGTCTAACTTCAATCGGTGTTAGAATGCACCAGCCATTTATTACACAGTAGATTGTTGCTTAGAATAACGAATAGATCAAGGGGTGCTTGAAAACATAGTGGGATTGCATGAATACTGGAAGACTTCCATATGTTCCGTCTACCTTTTGACATTATTATTTACCTAGGTAGCCTTATATGATGCAGGACATAACTCCAAAAATCATTTTTATACCCTCCACCATAATATGTTTGCAACACAACGAAATATTAGTTGGAGACCCTATAAAGTATATCACCAATATTTTTGAAAATTTTATATAGCTGAAGCCAAGGTTTACCGTTTTAGAACACGCGACTTGCGATTGTATATTAAACAAATTAAATATTTTTGGATAAAATGAAATGATTTTAGACGTGGCAAAAAATATTGGCCTTAAAAGATAATTTGCGTAGAAGCAGTGGCTATATTTATGTTAACAAGTAAAAAAGTATCAGTCGGCTTTGCCGACAGAGATATACCCTCAGCCTATGTGAATTGGAACTTTCATCTACGGACAGATCGAATGTATTTAGGGTCTTTTCAGAATTTTGTGGCACGTTTTGGACATTTGAACTTTTCGATAGATATCGCGTCCACTAGTCATTTCAGTGGTTTATCGTACACCTGTTGGACCAGTATGCCAGGAAGCATGGACTTGTCCACGTAAACCATAAGATGGCTGTACATAATCGGTATAAATTTCCAAAGGATCTCCGAACAGACCCTAAATTGCACTTGGACACAAATGTTGAACTTTTGTGGGGGAGGTATCCTAAGGAGAGGAGCGATATGGGCCATTTTAGAAGTTAAACTAAGTTTGGACAAAAATATGACGAGGGCCAAATTTTGAACAAAATCGGTCTATCATTTGTTATTGTGCTCTCCAACTACTACATATGGTGCGTTTTTTACAACTTTCGGGCTGTTTTCCCAAGAAGTATTGACTTGCCACTGAAAAAACTTTTACCGTTGCAATTGAGACATCGAATGCGAGTTGCTTCAACTGAAATCAAAGTGAGTCAAGAGCAGGTTTTAAAGTGAGCTTATCCGAAATTTTGTGTGGGAGGTACCCGAAGGAATGGGCAAATATAGTCCATATTTAAACCTGATCTATATCTGGTAGATATATTAGGATGCGTAAAGTATGGACCAAGAGTTATCGTGCGCACAATTTTTCCGAACATTTTTGAACTTTTGTGGGGGAGGTACCAGAAGGAGTGAGCCGATATGGCTTATCTTCGAACTTAAACTAAGTTTGGACAACATATTATGAAGGCCATATTTTGGATCGAATCGGCAGATCCGTTCGACTTTCAGGCTATTTTCTCAGGAAATAGGGCTTTGTCCCTGATGAAACTTGTACAGCCGTATGGGGGGTCTTGAATATAAGATGCTAAAACAAAAATCAAAACGATTCGAGAACATTTCCGAATGTTTGTATGGAAGGTACCCGAAGGCGTGGACCAATTGGGTCCATATCGGATCCTCATCTAAGTTTGGTAGAAATTTCACAATGTGCAAAGTATGGACCAAATCGCTTACTCCCTTCCAGAGTTATCGTGCGCACAAATTTTCCGAACATTTTCGAACTTTTGTGTGGGATGTACCGGAAGGAGTGGAAAAACACATACCATGTGATTTCAATAAATGTAAAAAAGTATATATGGGCTGAAAGAAGACACCCTCAGGCATCATTCTGCGAAAACGGAGCTTTGTTCCATGCTGTTCCCTAAAAGTTCCTTGGAATTTAAAAAAAATAGTACCTGAGGAAAAATAAAATATCTCACTTCGTGTAAACGCTACGGTAATTTACTGAAACGGTTCTTAAAAACAACAAGACAACTAACAAAAAAACAATGAACATAATAAATGTTATAGCTTCCGAGAAACTGCTATTTTTTATCTCCAGAAATTTGCAAACATGGCCCATTTTTCCAAAATTGCGAAAATATCGTCGTATTTGCGAACACTTCTTGCCCACACATTCCAGTCTTTTGACCTGTTTTTTGGTTTCCTTAGTTTCAATATGTTTACTATCGAATCACATATATAGAAATTAACAGTAGGGGTTTTGGCCAGGAAATTCGATTCCTGAACCACTGTACGACGGTATAATTTTTTTTAGGTGCAAGTCCATGCTTCCTGAGATAATGGGCCAAAAACTCTAAATAATCTTGCCTGCCGAACCGTGATGAACAATGAGTATCCGATTTGGTTGAAACTTTTCGCATCATGAAATTTTTCCAAACGTACATCAAGTTTCAACAATTTTTATATCGGACAACACCAAGGTCATACGCAGGGTAGCTGGTGGACAATAGCTTTTGGTATCTCCTTCACAAAAGTTCAAACAGTTGAATAGGTGTTCATGTTCTTGGTTATGTCCTGATTATTCTAAAAAATCCTACGGTGAACAACTAAAATGGCTGCTGGAAACGATAACTATCGACGGAGGGGACTCCCAAACTTAGATCAAGTTCCAGGATAAACTATGTCGATTCATTCCTTCAGGTACCTCCTACACATAAGTTCAATTAATTGAGCTCAAAATTAATTTTAGCCACTTCTCGGCCAGTTTTGAAATTTAAATAACGGGTCACTGGTCGGGTCGTGTTGGAACTTAAATAGCGTGTAGTCCCTGTGACATAATCCGGTTGACATAGGGAATGTAAGATACAAAACAACTTGTCCTGACCGGCTGTGGAAAAGCCTACGACGTAGATTGAGTGTAGGGTTAGTAAACCACACCTACAAAGAGCGTCCTACTAATAACAAATAAAAAAGCGGTAAGTTCGGCCGGGCCGAACTTTTTATACCGTCCATCATGAAATACTCTGATCTGTCGGTCAGTGCCGTTATATGGGGGATACAATAAAACGTGGACATACGTCCATAATTTTTGTCGGAGAACTTTATTGATCAATGGGAACCCTAAATAACAAATTATAGCTAATTCGGTCCGCAAATGTAGCTAAAAACGTAAAAATACTTGAAATCGGGCGGTACCGCTATATGGGGGCTATACCAAAACGTGGACCTATATTGGTTATTTTTAGTGGAGAAGGGTTTTGGTCATTGGGAACGTTAAATTTCAGCTAATTCGATTAGAAAAGCCTCAAAATACTTTAAATCAGGAGTTACCGTTATATGGACCTATCTTGGAAATTTTTAGTAGAGAAGCTTTTTGGACATTGGGAACTTCAAATGTCAAATTTCAGCTAATTCTGTCAAAAATGCTAAAAGCCTCAAAATACCTTAAATCGGGAGGTGCCGTTATATGGGCCCTATACCAAAATGTGGATCTATCTTTATCATTTTTGGTGCAGAAGGTGACACACTCTATACCTTTAGGTGTTGTTGTGACGCCTTTCTAAATCCATAGGACTTATGCTTTTCAAGTACACTCATCAGTGCGTAAACTGTTTGTTTCACAAAGGGAGACGTAGGGGATGGAAGATACCAAGCAACGGTCCTGACCGGTTTTAACATGGCAAAGCCCAGGATTTATCTTGATCCCTCTTTCATCCCAAGTGGTCACTGACCTCCCCGTGGTGTCACCTGGGGAACTGCCTTTAACACCCGTTAAAGGTTGTGAGCTAACATGTGCCGCGCGTTCACCCATAAGAACGTTAGAAACTTGGGTTTGGGCGTCGGGTTAGTAACCCTCCCCTAGAAAAAACAGCCTACTATGAAAAAAACGAAAGAAAAGAAAAACAAACCCCTCTAAAGTTGACGAACTCCGCAAACGTTTTAAGGACCATGATCTGCGAATCTGCACCTGGAATGTTCGCACTCTTTATAGAGAAGGTGCAGTCTTCGCATTGGCAGACGTACTTGAAAATTACAAGACCGATATTACTGCCATACAGGAAATACGATGGATTGGGAAAGGCGTCACAACAACACCTAAAGGTGACGCACTGTATTATATTATTTGCGCTCATGCTCCCATTGAAGAAAAGGACGAACAGACCAAAGATATATTTTACGAGCGCTTAGAAAAAACATATGACCGTTGCCCTTCCCATGACATTAAAATCATTCTAGGCGATTTTAATGCCAAAATTGGAAAGGAGAATATCTTTGGCGCAACAGTCGGGAAATTCAGTCTCCACAGTGAAACATCTGACAATGGTATGAGGCTGATAGACTTTCCAGCTGCAAAAAAAACATGGTAGTTAGCAGTACCAGATTTAATCATCTAGATATTCATAGGGGCACCTGGCTGTCTCCAGATCAGAAAACAAGAAACCAAATTGATCATGTTGTGATAGATGGAAGACATTCATCGAGAGTGTTGGATGTACGATCGTTCCGAGGCGCAAACATTGATTCGGACCACTACCTTGTTGCAGCAAAGGTACGCACCCGCTTAAACGTAGCAAACAAAGTACGAACAGACACAACACGAAAGTTAGACATCGGTAAGCTGCAATCACAACAGATAGCCACAGCTTATTCCACTCAACTAGCCCAATTGCTTAATCAAACCACTCCTCATCCCGATAACATATCAGCGCAATGGCAAAGCATTGCCCACTCCATGAAAACAGCCGCAAAATCCATACTTGGATACCAGAGACCTCCACCAAGAAATCCATGGTATGATCAGGAGTGTCGTGCTGCCACCGAAGAGAAAAATGCGGCATATAGGGCTACTTTACAATCCGTAGCAACGCGTAGCGCACGAGAAAGATACAGGGAGAAAAGGAGAGAGGAGAAACGTCTTTTCGCAGGAAAAAGAGAGATGGAAAAGCGGGAGTGTGAAAAAATCGAGATGTACAGGAGCCAGAATGAAGTCCGAAAATTCTATCAAAGAGTCAAGCATCAAACTGATGGCTTTGGTACAGGCACATCCTCCTGTAGAGACCAGCAAGGTAATTTGTTAACTGATACAGATAGTGTACTCAGGATATGGAAAGAAAATTTTTCAAATCTGTTGGTATCCAATAGCAGCAAAGACGACGAAGATACCACAGTCCCAATCCCAGAAGATGGTATTGAATGTATACCGCCCAGCCAAGATGAGGTAAAGACAGCAATAAATCGGCTGAAGAATAATAAGGCAGCAGGGGCTGATGGCTTACCAGCCGAGCTGTTCAAAACCGGAGGCGACACGCTGATAAGGTGTATTCATCAGCTAGTTAGCACCATCTGGCAGGAAGAACGAGTACCCGACGATTGGAACCTGAGTATCCTGTGCCCCGTCCACAAGAAGGGAGATAAGACTGTATGCTCTAACTATAGGGGCATAAGTCTACTCCCTATTGCCTACAAGATCGTGCCAGGGATATTGTGCGAACGACTAAAGCCTATGGTCAACGATATAATTGGACCATACCGATGCGGCTTTAGACCTGGCAAGTCCACCATTCACCAGATATTTACCCTGCGGCAAATCCTGGAGAAGACCCAAGAGATGCAGATGGACACCTACCACCTTTTTGTCGATTATAAAGCAGCCTTCGACAGCCCGCTGCGTTCAAAGGTATTCCAAGCCATGTCTGAATTTGGTATCCCCGCAAAGCTCATCCGGCTGTGTAAAATGACTTTAACTGACACGAGGTCCTCAGTTAAAATAGGAAAGATCCTCTCCGAAGAGTTTGGTACCAAAAGAGGTTTCAGACAAGGAGACAGCCTTTCGTGTGACCTCTTCAACATCCTGCTAGAAAAGGTTATACGAGAGGCAAACGTCAAAAGAAGTGGCACAATCTACACCAATAGTCATATGTTACTTGCTTATGCTGATGATATAGACATTATGGGCCGATCAGTAAAAGAAGTAACTGATACCTTTATAAAGGTCGAAGGATAATCTGCTAAAGTGGGTCTGGCGGTAAACGGTGAGAAGACCAAGTTGATGGTGTCGACGCGCAATGCGTCCATTGAGCTCGGACCGACTGTGGAAGTTGGTTCCTATAATATTGAGGTAGTAAAAGACTTCGTCTACCTCGGCACCTCCGTAAACACAACAAACGACATCAGTTGTGAAATAAAAAGAAGAATTGTATTGGCCAACAGATGCTACTTTGGTTTAAGTAAGCAGTTTAAAAACAAAGCCACATCTCGTCAAACAAAAATAACGCTCTACAAAACACTGATACTACCCGTGCTGATGTATGGCTCCGAAGCCTGGGTACTTGCGCAAGCAGACATGGCAGTGCTTGGTGTGTTTGAGAGAAAAATTCTTCGAAAAATCTACGGACCAATCTGTGTTGACGGTGAATATCGACGTCGAATGAACCACGAGCTGTATATGCTATACAACGACATCAATATTTTTAATCGTATCGAGATGCAGCGATTGCGTTGGCTAGGCCATATCATAAGAATGAGCGATGATGAACCCGCTAAAAAGGCCTATACATACGGACCGCTTGGCGGTGCACGCAGAATTGGCAGGCCAAGGAATAGATGGCGCAAACAAGTGGATGATGAGATAGAGAGGAATGGAGATCTCTTCTTAGTTCGGCCTATAGAACAAATGTTCTGTAATGGGTCAGCTAAGTAAGTAAGTAGACTTCTCTCATATCAGTGAGTGCACCACGTTTCATATTAGCTCATTGATATGGGACCTACTGTTTATCGCCGAGTCCGAACGGCGTGTCTAATACACCACTTGTAAATGGAAATGTCGCCAACATTACTGAGGGGTATTTTACCCAACAGTTAGGTCATGTTAAACACAGTTTCAACGGACATAGCTCCAAACATGAAAGAATGATTTCTGTCATCTTACATCCCAGTAAATCCACTGACCAAATAAAACACGTACTGATCTGTGCCGTCTTAAAGCCTAAAGTATGTTAATCCCATACAAATGGACCCCTCCCCACCATCTCAAATTTATTTCTTCTATTCCAACAAGAAAATCTCAGCTTACAACAACAATTTATATTCAAAATTAAGTGACTTAAATAATTAAATAAATATCCAGCAGATTATGTTCTTTGTCAACACAACAAAAAAAAGTCACATTTATTTCACATTTGCGAAACAATGATGGGATTTTTAATTTTTAATTAGACATTCAAATGAGAACATGTCGTTGACGCTGCTGCTGTCTCATTGTCTGCTGTACTAAACAAGTATTTTGTGCGTAATTTAATTGTCATAAATTAAAGAGATGCTAATAATGCCCTAAAGTGTGGCTAAAAGTGTGAGTGAACAGCATGTGAGGGTACACCAACCAGCGTCGCCTAATTTAAATAGACATTTTTTTCGAAAAAAAAAAACAAATATTTATACAGGTACGCGCGCACACACACATTTGTGAAGGGTGGAGGGGACAAAAGTTGTTATTGTATATCTCCGGTTTAACATCATGACTGAGAATACACAAGTACATACACAGTCAGACATCCAACCACCAACATTTAGATCCTCTAGCCAATATTTACCTTACCATTTTTAGTCTTCAACATCGTTAACATCATCGTGGCAACCACATTTATCATAACGGCGTTTTTGTTCTGTTTTTCTCACATCGTTCCAAAAAAGGTGTTTGTTTGCTGGCGTTGACATTCATGAGAATAAAAATGCCACTGACGCTGGGGATTATGGAAATCCCGGTGACAATTTTGTACCACTGCCACTGATGAAGATAATAATGACAATGTTAGTGCTGCACGTTTTTTGTGGTGTCTGTTTCACACGTGTTCAAGCAGGTATTTCTCTTCTGATATCGAACATAATTAGTTGTCACATACATACAAGATATATGTATAGTTTAATAAGTTTGTAATGATTCTAAGTGTGGAGTATTAGGAAATAAGGTTTTAAATTTATTTCATTTAGATTAAGTAAATTAAATAAATTGAAGTAAAACACTTTTTCTATCGGAAGATAAAACTTATTTTTGCGAAAAAGTTACTCCTTTCAAAGACATGGAAAAACGTTGAAAAAATGCTTACATCCTCATATAGGTTAAGATATCAGCTATCTAACAAATAACTTTAGATCAAAGGTGTATGTAATTTTGACTAAAGTTTAATGGCGCACGGAACTCTGATTTGCAAAAATCACAAATCAAATAACTGCTCCTGCTGTGGTCTAAACAAGTAAGATAGTATCTGTCAAATATGCTGACGGATATATAGCTTAATCTCTGACATAAAAGAAGCAAACACAATCATTATGCGATATATAAAATATATTGATTATGTATCACGAGTTTCCATCAAAAAAGGTGGAACCTGTAGGTTCCGAAATATGGGACAAACAATTTTTTGTAATCAAACTTCTGATTTTTAAAGAAATCGAAATACCTATTAAATTAGGGTAAACTAAAGTTGGAAGAATTTTTTGAAAAATGTTCAGAATTGTCTTGCACACTAGACATTTTAGTACGTGTGTTTGGGCCAATACCTCAGTAAGTGGACTTACTCGGGAAAAAATTTGTTCCGTTGTAATAAGGACCATGTGAACAACCTTCTGCAACAAATTTCAAATAGATCCGAGACGAGTGCTCAAACTGCACTCTTCCCAATTTGTGTGTGGGAGATACCCGAAGGACCGGACATACATACGTACTCCACATTCCAACCTGATTCATGACTGGATAAAATAATACGATGTGCAAATCTTAGAATAATCAGAAACACCCTGCGATAATTAGATTGAAGATTTGTTATTTTAGTTGGTACCGTCAAAGTTTCTTGGAGCTATCAGCATATATGTGTTTACACCAGGATTTTCGGGATATCGTTCACACCACTTTACAGAAAACTTTTGAACTTTTGTGGGGGTGGTACCCGAAAGGGTGTACCGTGGTTTTCTCGTCGATTGGGGTAATCTCAGTCGCGTCCAAGGTCTCCATAAGGACCCACTAAACCTTACGAAATGAAAAGACTAGTATTCTCCCTTTCCTGGGGGCTAAATCGGGGATTTATTGATTGAGGAGCTCGTGTTGAATTAGCGGGTTAGTCTTCGGGGAAAACGGTGTTACATGTGTTCGGGGGTGAATTATGTATTCGGTGTTCGGCTGTAGATGATCGGTAAGACGATGTATTCGGTGTTCGGCTGCAGATGGTCGGGAAGACGATGAATTCGGTGTTCGGCTGTAGATGATCGGGAATACGATGAATTCGGTGTTAGGCTGCAGATGATCGGGAAGACGATGAATTCGGTGCCCGGCTGCAGATGATCGGGGAGACGATGTATTCTGTGTTCGGCTGCAGATGATCGGGAAGAAGATATGTTCGGCTGTTGATGTTCGGGAACACGATGGCTTTGGCGTTCGCCTGTTGATGTTCGTGAACACGATGGCTTCGGCGTTCGGCTGTTGATGTTCGGGAACACGGCTTCGGGTGTTGATGCTCGGGTATCGGTGTTCGGGAGACGATATTTACGGCGTTCGGATATTGACGCGATAAATTCGTCGCTCGGGTGTTAGCCTAGGACTACGGTCTAGTTTCTACAGTGTACTACTATTACTCAAACAGTGGAACAGATGACCCGAAGGCCCTGTAGAACTGAAAACCCCGAAGGTCCAGTGCCGAATGGAACAGATGGCCCGAAGGCCCTGTAGAACTGAAAAACCCGAAGGTCCAGTGCCAAATAGAACAGATGACTCGGAAGCCCTGTAGAACTGAAAAAACCCGAAGGTCCAGTGTCGAATGGAACAGATGACCCGAAAGCCCTGTAGAACTGAAAAACCCGAAGGTTCAGTACCGAATGGAACAGATGACCCGAAGGCCCTGTAGAACTGAAAAACCCGAAGGTCCAGTGCCGAATGGAACAGATGACCCGAAGGCCCTGTAGAACTGAAAAACCCGAAGGTCCAGTGCAATTTATTAGCTACCACAATTTAATGGGTAGCTTCCAAAAAGTATTCCTAACTCGGTAACACCAAGGTGTACGTTGGCGGATTTAGAACAGTCTTTAGTTCCAACCCGTGTAGCTGACTCCCTGCAGTAGCCAGCTCGCCATTTGCCTCCAAAACTGAAATACTTTAATAACTATGAGTATGAAGCGAATGAGAGAGAAATGCACTGGAGTTAAATTTAGCAGTGTGTGACCTGTGATGCCACTAGTGTCAGGTAGACAAGTGTTGTCGAAGCGATGTATGTGGGGGCTTTCTTGGTAATAGTTGTTGTATTATGGACGTGAACATATTGTCACGTTACAAGGGTGGACTCATATGGGCCATCATCGAACTTAAACTAAGTTTCGACAAAAATTACGAAGTGCAAAAATTATAGACCATTCGGTTAAATTATTTTTTATACCCTCAGCATTTATGCTAACGAGTTTACATACACTTTGATACGGGCAAAATGTGCCTCATCGAAATAATGGTTTTAGACCTAAAGTATATTTGGACGTAATCCATTTCGAAAAATTTGGAGTCGATTTAGTACTCCCCCACAAAAATTCATTTTTTTTCGGACAAAATTATGCGTCTGATAACTCTCGAGGGGACTAACCGATTTGATCCATTCTTTGCATATCTTAATATTTCTACAAGATATAAATCATGTTCGAATAGCGACTATATCGGTCCACTCCTTCAGGTACCTACCAAAGGAAATTTCGGAAAACTGCAGTTTAAGACCTCCTCTCGAATTGTTTTGATTTTTGTTTTAACAACTTGTATTTGCTGCCCCTATTACAACGGTACAAACTTTTTCAGGGGCAAGTTCATACTTCCTAAGGAAATGGCCCGAGAGCTGTAAAAACCCGCTATGGCACCATGCATAGCGCACGATAACTCTCGAATGGATATACCAATTCGATTAAAAATTTACTTACTTAGCTGGCCCATTACAGAACATTTGTTTCATAGACTGAACTAAGAAAATATCTCCAATTCTCTCTGCTTAGTGGTTCGCTTTCTGGAATACCTCGCCTTGTCATCTCTTCATCCACTTGTTTGCGCCATTTATTCTTTGGCCTGCCAATTCTGCGCGCACCGCCATGTGGCACGTACTTATACGCCTTTTTAGGGGTTCATCATAGCTCATTCTTATGATATGGCCTAGCCAACGCAATCGTTGCATCTCGATACGTTTATCTATACTGATGTCGTTGTATAGCAGATACAGCTCGTGGTTCATATTCGATATTTACCGTCAACGCAGATTGGTCCGTAGATCTTTCGAAGAATTTTTCTCCCAACACACGCCAAGCACTGCCTTATCTGCTTGCGCAAGTACCCAGGCTTCGGAACCATACATCAGCACGGGTAGTATCAGTGTTTTGTTAAGCGCTGTTTTTGTTTGACGAGATGTGGCTTTATTCATAAACTGCTTACTCAGACCGAAGTAGCATCTATTGGCCAACACTATTCTTCTTCGCATTTCCCAACTGATGTTGTTGGCTATGTTTACGGCGGTGCCGAGGTATACGGAGTCTTTTACTACCTCAAAATTAGTGTTTTGTAAAGCGCTGTTTTTGTTTGACAAGATTTGGCTTTATTCCTAAACAGCTTACTCAGACCGAAGTTGCATCTATTAGCCAACACTATTCTCCTTCGTATTTCCCAACTGATCTTGTTGGTTATGTTTACGGCGGTGCCGAGGTTGACGAAGTCCTTTACTACCTCAAAATTATAGGAACCAACTTCAACAGTTAGTCCGATCTCAATGGACGCATTGCGCGTCGACACCATCAGCTTGGTCTTCTCGCCGTTTACCGCCAGACCCAGTTTAGCAGATTCTCCCTCGACCTTCATAAAGGTATCGGTTACTTCTTTTACTGATCGTCCCATGATGTCTATGTCATCAGCATAAGCAAGTACCATGTGGCTATTGGTGTAGCTTGTGCCACTTCTTTTGACGTTTACCTCTTTTTGTACAAAATTCTTCGGAGAGGTTCTTTCCTATTTTTACTGAGGATCTCGTGCCAATAAAAGTCATTTTACAAAGCCGAATGAGCTTTGCGGGGATACCAAATTCAGACATGGAATAACTTTGAACGTAGCGGGCTGTCGAAGGCTTCTTTATAATCGACAAAAAGGTGGTAGGTGTCGATCTTCATCTCTTGGGTCTTCTCCAGGATTTGCCGCAGGGTAAATATCTGGTCAATGGTGGATTTGCCAGGTCTAAAGCCGCATTGTTGTGGTCCAATTATTTCGTTTACCATGGGCTTTAATCGTTTGCAGAATATCGCTGACACAATTATCTCCTTTCTTATGGCCGGGACACAGGATGCTCAGGTTCCAATCGTCGGGAACGCGTTCTTCTCTTCTCTGCTGCCTTATTATTCTTCAGTTGGTTTATTGCTGTGTTTACCTCACTTTGACCGGGTGGTATACATTCAATATCATCTTCTGGTATTGGATCCGTGGTATCATCGTCGACTTCGCTACTATTGGATACCAACAGTTTGAAAAAATGCTCTTTCCACATCCTTAGCACACTATCTGTATCTGTTACCAGATTACCTTGCCATTTCCAAAGCCATTAGTTTGATGTTACGCTTTTTGGTATAATTTTCGGACTTCATTCTGTCTCCTGTACATCTCGATTTGTTCACACTCCCGCTTTTCCATCTCTCTCTTTTTCCTGCAGAAAAGACGTTTCTCCTCTCTCCTTTTCTCCCGATACCTCTCTCGTGTGCTACGCGTTGCTACTGATTGTAAAGTAGCCCTTTATGCCGCATTTTTCTCTTCGGTAGCAGCACGACACTTCTGATCATACCATGGATTCCTTGGTGGAGGTCTCTGGTATCCAAGTACTGATTTTGCGGCTGTTTGAATGGAGTGGGCAATGTTTTGCCATTGTCCTGATATGTTATCGGGACGAGGAGTGCTTTGTTTAAGCAGTTTGGCCAGTTGTGTGGAATATGCTGTGGCTGTCTGTTGTGATTGCAGCTTACCGATGTCCAATTTCCGTGTTGTGTCTGTTCGCACATTGTTTGCTATGTTTAATATGGTACGTACCTTTGTTGCAACAAGGTAGTGGTCCGAGTCTATGTTTGCACCTCGGAACGATCGTACATCTAAGACGCTCGATGAATGCCTTCCATCTATCACAACATGATCAATTTTATTATTTGTTCTGTGATCTGGAGACAGCCAGGTACCCTTATGAATATCGAGATGATTAAATCTGGTACTGCTAACTATCATGTTTTTGCAGCTACAAAGTCTATCAGCCTCATACCATTGTCAGATGTTTCACTGTGAAGACTGAATTTCCCGACTATTGGGCCAAAGATATTCTCCTTTCCAATTTTGGCATTAAAATCGCCTAGAATAATTTTAATGTCATGCGCTTCATTGGTCTGTTCTTCCTTGTCCTCAGTGCGAGCATGAGCGCAAATAAAGCTGATGTTGAAGAATTTTGCTTTTAATCGAAATGCAGCGAGTCCATCATTCACTGGGGTGAAGCTGACCAACTACAAATCCGCAACCAAAATCATGCTTTGTGTCATGGTGGCTATAATACAGTGCGTCACCTTTAGGTGTTGTTGTGACGCCTTTCCCAATCCACCTTATTTCCTGTATGGCAGTAATGTCGGCCTTGTAATTTTCAAGTACATCTGCCAATGCGTAAACTGCACATTCTCTATAAAGAGTGCGAACATTCCAGCTGCAAATTCGCATATCATGGTCCTTAAACCCTTTGCGGGGTTCATCAACTTTAGAGCAAGCATGGTCACATTTGGCACGGCGGTGCCAATGATTTTTGGCAATTTACACGCAATCGACCCGAATGCACAGAAAGAGAGTACAAAAGACGACAAATGTTTTATAGCTTGCGTGAATACAAACTTACTAACACACTGTTATAATTTGCCAATATCTTGAATACGTTCGCATTTTCTCCTTTCTCTTTTTGGTCATGCCTGCTTTAGAGGGGTTTGTTTTTCTTTTCTTTCGTTTTTTCATAGTAGGCTGCTTGTTCTAGGGGAGGGTTACTAACCCGACACCCAAACGCAAGTTTTTAACGTTCTAATGTTAGCTCACTACCTTTATCGGGTGTTAAAGGCAGCTCCCCAGGTGACACCACGGGGAGGTCAGTGTCCACTTGAGATAAAAGAGGGACCAAGATAAATCCTAAGCTTTGCCATGTTATAGTCGGTCAGGACAGATCCTTGATATCTTCCATTCCTTACGTCACCCACGGGTCCTCCCTGTAAATTCTCTAAATTTTCAGGAAAATCGGTTCAGTCGTTTTTGAGTCTATACGGAACATACACACATTTTCTTTTATATATAAAATATAATATTCAATCGTTTCGTGTTAACTATGAGCAACTTCCACAATTCCTCGCACATACTAATTCCTAGATAACAGCATATTTCGTTTCTAAATGTCATCAACTTACGAATTAAGCTTGTTGACATAATTAAAATAGTTAAATAATGTCACACGCCTACGTTGGGAACGTAATCGTTATTCTTAACAGGAAATACCACACACAGAGCGGTTAAATACAATCTTAAACTGTCACCAACGTATGAACTTATAAACGTATAAAAACAACCACATTATAAAAATAGAAAACCCCTCGTCAGAAGGACTTTTATGTGTAGAGAGAAATTTCGAATTTAAAAATTCACATTGAAATAACAAATATTTTGTATGTATTTACTTTAAAAATATCTGAGGGTGTGTTTCTAACAAAGTATTCGCATATAACTTTCCCTTATCCTCACCACAAGAGCGTATACATAACATGAGCCTGAAAAACACATTCATACGTCAAGTGGTCCGAAAATATGAATTGATGCGGTTAAATGTTCATGTAAAATGTAGTTTTTGTCAAAGAAATTTCGTAGTGAGTTCATATTCAATCTATTATCAATTTCATATTTAAAAACACAAAAAAGTTCAAAAACAAGCAGCATTTACATTCCACTTCAAAATAAATTCCAATTCCTCAAATTTGCACAACTGAAATTGAATTTGTTCAAAGAGTATTACTAGTGTTATTTGTTTTGTTTTGTTGTTGTTGTTTTTATACAACATATTTTTTCCGTTGAAATGTGTTGTGTTTTGCTATGGTCGAAGTAAATCAATTAATTCGAACAACGAACTATTCAAATTGAATTCAATCAATGGCGACGACAACAACAACGTCAACAATCTCATCATCAGCCCAACAATCTCTCCAACTACACATTTGAATGAGCAGGAAAAACAACATGAACAACAACACTTAAAACGAAAGCATTTAGTGAAGCCATGAGTGTTTACACATGGAATTTGTATGGGATTTTATGTGCACACACACAAACAAATACAACAAGAATCTGAGCACAAGAAAAAACAAACATATTCGTTAACTAATGACAACAAATTATTTGCTTGTTTGTACAAATGTTCAGTAGTTGAATTTTGTGTACAATTTTTTCCATATTTATTGGAATTTATGTAAGTGGATTTTCCACACATATATTCACATGAAAATTCCCTCAGTATTTTGCCAATACGTGGAATTGTAGTTGGAATATAATTGTGTGGTTCGACGAGAGTGTTTGTACTTTTAAACGCTATTAAACACACATTGTTTATGTGTGCCCTCACAACCAACCACACCACACACACACCCATCGCGTCTATTCATTTCGATTGGGAATTTATGTTGAATGCCATTAGTTTTCATTAAGTTCGAGTGCTACTTCATTTGCTTCCTCAATTTTTCGCACCCTTGAGATGAAAATTGTTTTTGTTGTTTTACTCGAATTTTTGGCGGTATATTTAATACTGTGGTATTCGTTTTGTTTTGGTATTGTCTAACTCTTGTTCATTTGGCTTCAGCTTAAGTTTCAGAAAACATTAATATCAATTTAAGAAACTAAACGTAGACTAAAGCGCTGCAGCGCAAAAACGGGAGCACTTCCCATAAGTACTGATGGAAAATACTTCGTTAGAACTGTACATATACATATGTACAACGCTAAAAGAATTACATGGAAGTCACTGAACGATATCAGTATTGCAATTTGGGGATTTCGGATTTAATGTTTCCAGAGGTCAGAAAACATTTTCTTAAAAACTGTAAATATACGTCCACGCTTTGGTCCATTCACATATTTGCAGATAATTTGAAGTAGCGTACTACTATTCTTATTATTTTATGTTGTTTCTTGTGTTTATGGCGATGATGAGGTAGACGAAGTCTTTACTAACTTACTTACTCACTTAGCTAGCCCATTATAGAACATTGTTCCATAGACCGAACTAAGAAAAGATCTCCAATTCTCTCTGTTTAGTGCTTCGCTTTTTGGAATACCGCGCCTTGTCATCTCTTCATCCACTTGTTTGCGCCATCTATTCTTTGACCTGCCAATTTTGCGTGCACCGTCATGTGGCTCGAATTTACACGCCATTTTAGCGGGTTCATCATCGCTCATTCTTATTATATGGCATCTCGATACGTTTAACTATATTGATGTCGTTGTATAGCAGATACAGCTCGTGGTTCATACGACGTCGATATTCACCGTCAACGCAGATCGGTCCGTAGATCTTTCGACGAATTTTTCTCTCAAACTCGCCAAGCACTGCCTTATCTGCTTGTGCAAGTACCCAGGCTTCGGAACCATACATCAGCACGGGTAGTATCAGTGTTTTGTAAAGCGTTATTTTTGTTTGACGAGTTGTGGCTTTGTTTTTAAAGTGCTTACTTAAGCCAAAGTAGCGTCTGTTGGCCAATACAATTCTTCTTTTTATTTCACAACTGATGTCGTTTGTTGTGTTTACAGCGGTGCCGAGGTATACGAAGTCTTTTACTACCTCAAAATTATAGGAACCAACTTCATCAGCTTTGTCTTCTCGCCGTTTACCGCCAGACCCACTTTAGCAGATTCTCCTTCGACCTTCATAAAGGTATCGGTCACTTCTTTTACTGATCGTCCCATGATGTCTATGTCATCAGCATAAGCAAGTAATATGTGGCTATTGGTGTAGATTGTGCCACTTCTTTTGACTTTTGCCTCTCGTACAACCTTTTCTAGCAGGATGTTAAAAAGATCACACGAAAGGCTGTCTCCTTGCCTGAAACCTCTTTAGGAACTAAACTTTGCTTTGCGGTGATACCAAATTCAGACATGGCTTGGAATACTTTTGAACGCAGCGGGCTGTCGAATGCTGCTTTATAATCGACAAAAAGGTGGTAGGTGTCGATCTGCATCTCTTGGGTCTTCTCCAGGATTTTCCGCAGGATAAATATCTGATCATTGGTAGACTTGCCAGGTCTAAAGCCACATTGGTATGGTCCAATTATTTCGTTGAACATGGGCTTTAGTCGTTCGCACAATATCCCTGACACTGTCTTGTAGGTGATAGGGAGAAGGCTAATGCCCCTATAGTTGGAGCAAAAAGTCTTATCTCCTTTCTTATGGACGGGACACAAGATGCTCTGGTTCCAATCGTCGGATACGCGTCCTTCCTGCCAGATGGAGCTAACTAGCTGATGCATACACCTTATCAGCGTGACGCCTCCGATTTTCAACAGCTCAGCTGGTAGGCCATCACCTCGTGCTGCCTCTTTATTCTTCAGCCGGTTTATTGCTGTCTTTACCTCATCTAGGCCGGGTGGTATACATTCAATACCATCTTCTGGAATGGGATCTGTGGCATCTTCGTCGACTTAGCTACTATTGGATACCAACAGTTTGGAAAAATTCTCTTTCCATATCTTTAGCACACTATCAGTTACCAGACTACCTCGCTGGTCTTTACAGGAGGATGTGCCAGTTCCAAAGCCATCAGTTTGATGTTTCACTCTTTGGTAGAATTTTCGGACTTCATTCTGTCTCCTGTACATCTCGATTTGTTCACACTCCCGCTTTTCCATCTGTCTCTTTTTCCTGCGGAAAAGACGTTTCTCCTCTCTGCTTTCCTCCCGATACCTCTCTCGTGCGCTACGCGATGCTACTGATTGCAAAGTAGCCCTATATGCCGCATTTTTCTCTTCGGTAGCAGAATGACACTCCTGGTCATACCATGGATTCCTTGGTGGAGGTCTCTGGTATCCAAGTACTGATTTTGCGGCTGTTTGCATGGAGTTGGCAATGTTTTGCCATTGTCCTGATATGTTATCGGGACGAGGAGAGCTTTAATGAAGCAATTGGGCCAGTTGAGTGGAATATGATGTGGCTACCTGTTGTGATTGCAGCTTACCGATGTCCAACTTCCGTGTTTTGTCTGTTCGCACTTTTTTTGCTACGTTTAATCTGGTACGTACCTTTGCTGCAACAAGGTAGTGGTCCGAGTCTTTCTTCTTGTTCTTTGATGTGGCGATAGCCATGTGCCATGTACGAATATCAAAATGCTTAAATCTGGTACTGCTAACCACCATGTTTTTTGCAGCTACAAAGTCTATCAGCCGCATACCATTGTCAGATGTTTCACTGTGAAGACTGAATTTCCCGACTGTTGGGCCAAAGATCTCCTTTCCAATATTGGCATTAAAATCGCCTAGTATAATTATAATGTCATGGGCAGGACAACGGTCATAAGTTTCTTCTAAGCGCTCGTAGAATATATATTTGGCTGTTCGTCCTTGTCTTCAGTGGGAGCATGAGAGCAAATAAAGCTGATGTTGAAGAATTTCACTTTTAATCGAATTGCAGCGAGTCTTTCATTCACTGGGGTGAAGCTGGATACCAGATATTTTAACCTCCGACCAACAACAAATCCGCAACCAAACTCATGCGTCATGTCATGGCAGCTATAATACAGTGCGTCATTCGAGGTGCAAATTTGCAGATCATGGTCCTTAAAACGTTTGCGGTGTTCGTCAAGTTTAGAGGGGTTTGTTTTTCTTTTCTTTCGTTTTATCATAGTAGGCTGTTTTTTCTAGGGGAAGGTTACTAAGCCGATGCCCAAACCCAAGTTCTTTACGTTCTTATGGGTGAACGCGCGGCATATGCTAGCTAACTACCTTTAACGGGTATTAAAGGCAGTTCCCTAGGTGACACCACGGGGAGGTCGGTGTCCACTTGAGATGAAAGAGGGACCAAGATAAAGTCATTTCCACAGTTGGTCTGAGCTTTGTCTTGTTACCATTTACATACACGATTTAGCAGATTCTTCTTCAACCTTTTTAAAGGTATCAGTTACTTCTTTTACTGGTCGATCCATGATGTCAATATCGTCAGCATAAACATATAACATGTCGCTATTGGTTTAAATCACATATAGTCTTTTTCAGCAGGATGCTGATTTTGGCACTAAACTGTTCGTTGAGATTCTTTCTATTCCAGCTGAGGGACGGGTATCGCTAAGGGCCGGATGAGCTTTGCGATGATAACAAATTCAGGCATGTATTGGAACACCTTTGAGCCTAAGAAGCTCTATAATCAACACAGGTATGGTAAGTGCCAATTTTCATCTCCTAGGTTGTCGCAAGCTAAATATCAGAATTTGCCACGGGGTAAATATCTGATCAATGGTGAATTGCCAGGTCAAAATCCGCTTGGTATGACCCAATTATTTGTTAGATCATAGGCTTTACTCGTTCGCACAATACTCCTGACACTATGTTATAAGCAATAGGGAGCAGACTTATGCCCCTGTAGTTTGAGCACACAGTATTATCTCCCTTCTCGTAAACGGGACACAGGATGTTCAGGTTCCAATCGTCGGATACGCATTCTTCCTCCCAGATTGTGCCAACTAGCTGATGCTAAGGATATCAACATGTCGCCTTTTTCAAAAGAAAGAAGTTTGGTAGTAGTTCGAGGAAATTTGAATGGTATATCTCTATAATAACACTGTACAACAAAATTGAACTTTTCTTAAAATTACAAGGAATCCCGTACAGATTATGAAAGAAGACCGAAAAAAGAAGACACGTGTATCGGCGTTTTGAAAGTTAACCTCGCGAAGTAAACGAAATAGACGTGGCAAGTTCCGCCCATTTCTACAGGATTTGAAATATTCGAAATCAGATTCCTTGGAATCCTTGCATTTTAGGTATAAAAAATCTTTGGCAATATTACTGACAAAAATGCGGGGTATATTTTTATGAAAAAATTAACCCTCATGCGAATTACTAAACGGGTCTTTTTGGTCCCTTTTTTTCAAAAACGTTTAAAAACTCCTTTAAAAAGAGATCTTATCAGACCAAAATATTCCACAAAATTATTTATAGTAACATTTTACTATAGGTCCTTGAATACACCAAAACTCTAAATCGTAGCTAAACGCCAGGAATCTGCCAAAAGTAAAATCACGTTTTATGGTTAATGTTGTACTTTATCTGAGTTTATTAAGTTTTGCCTACAAAACTTCCGCCCGTCCGTCCGTCTGTCCATTATAAATTGTAATCAAACTCCAGGCCGCAATTATGGGCCCGAAATTTTGTATGGAGGTCGGGTTCAGACCAGAATAGATCCCCATTTTTATTGGTAATGATCGTGAAATATTTAGCAGGTGAAATGGACCAAAAACATAATTGTTATCCGATTTTGTAGCTGCTCTGTTGGTCGCAATAATAGCCCGAACGTCTCAAAAATTCGAACAAGGTAACAGTATATGACAAAGAAGATGCTTGCAATTTCAGATGGTGATCGGATGATGTTTAGAGGGTTAAATGGACCACAACTTTTGTGTGAAAATTGTGAATAATTTTAATATACCGGTTATATCTTTTTTCCTGGAAGACACATTCCGCCCGCGTAAATTACATTTGGAAGGCCAACTCTTGCCCTTTCCATTGATGCCAATTTTGTTCATCCAGTTTTTTGCTTGTAGTGTAATCATAAGCACACTAGAGGTCGCAATTATAGCTCAATAATCACGAAATTTGGCACGAGGTAAGGGTTTAAGTCGAATAAGATGCCTACAATTTTGGATGATGATCTGATATAATTTAGCGGGTGAAATGGACCATTACTTTTGTATGAACAATAACAGCATTTTATTTTTGGTCCATATTTGAATTCCTGGAGGGCATATACCAGCAAAGTCGCCTATCTATGGAAAAATAACTACTGACCTTTCCTCTGATGAAAATTACAATAATATGTGTGATTAATAACGTGCCTACTACCTAATATATAATAAGTTTTCCTCACATGCTACAAATTGTCTCTATCATGACAGAGAAATTCCCAGTTCTTGCAAATTGCGTGGAGCTCTAACGTATTACCTGTCCAATTGTCCAAAGTTTAAAGATGTAGCAGAATTAGCTAAACAACGTCAATTTTCCAATTTAAGAATCGTTATTAGAAATGTAAAATATACATATAATTGTTCCACAAACATCCCAGTAGGGACAAGGGAGACTTCTCTCATATCAATGAGTGCACCCCGATTAGTATTAGCTCAATGATATGTACACTGAGGAATTTTATGCAACCTCTATTTTTGTCAAATTTTGGTGCTGGGCATATTTTTGGCATCTGATTAAATTCCAATTGAAACATATTGCAAAAATGTGCAAAATGTATAAGTTATGCATATGCAAATATTATTTTTGCATATGCAAAATATAAATTTTTTACATATTTTCGTATGCAAAAAATATTTCAATAATATCTTCTAAAATGTACATTTGTACACTTTCTCTGTTTAAAATTCTCTTCAGACAAGTCAATAAAATAGAGAAATCTGTAACCACAGCCACAACCTTCAAAATATCGAAAATGGGGAGCTATTGTTCTATGCGACCTATATGAAGACGTCAAATGTCAGGTGGAAAGTTTTATACCCCCAACTAACACTTAATACAACATTTCAGCCGTTTGAGTTGGATATTGAGGCCACAACCTTCAACATGCCGAAAATCGAGAGGTACCGTTCTATGGGAGCTATGTATATGTAGACGCGGACCTATACCGAAAAATTTCAGGTGGAAAGTGTTACACCCCCAACGAAGACCTAACACAAAATTTCAGCCATTTCAGTGGGACATTGAGGCCACAAACCCTTGCAAATGGTTTTGTACATGTTAATTGTATGCAAATATGTCAAAATATGCAAAAAATTAGGTCGAGGCTACGACATTCCTAACCATTGATACTATTGCACCACGCTGGCACCCTATTAGAAATGTCATAACATAGAAATTTTACATTTTCTGATTTTCAATACCAAAAAAAATATCATTGCGCATTTTCGTTTCTTATATTATGCCATAAAGTGGAGCTATATTTCAACTTCCTCGATTCCCGGCCAACCAACATCAAATTTCCAACGATGACAAAATACCCCTCAGTAAAGTTGACGAAAATTTCTGGGTATTTCAGCCATGTAAAACTTCTCTACTTCTCAACAGTAGGCCCCATATCATTGATGTAATATGAATTGTGGTGCACTCCCTGTCCCTTCTGGAACAATTATTATGTTGTTATTTAAACTTGATGTGATAAGGTGGCAGACTGCACAAAGTTATTTCTAACAATAAGTTATTTGTCCAAAAGGAATTTTGATTTGCTGAAAGCTATTTCGCAGGGTAGTGGTGTAGGGTATCGCAAAAACTTCCAAGGTGTAAGCACGTTCCATTTAAATTTGATTCAAGAGCACCGTGAATGTTGTGTGAAATGACTCCCAAGCATAAGCTCCATTTGGACTATGTGTTCACTTTTTCATCACGTATCTCTTCGTTAAAATTCAGATAAATCAGATTTGTACTGTTTATAATCTTTGTGGAAGCTATTACAACAATGTACTTTTATTCCTCATACTTCCCCGATAATGGTCCGAAAGTTAAAAAAATCCACCGAAGTGGATCTGTCAAAATTTTAACTTGGAAATTGTTTAAAACATTTTTAGAAATATATTAAAATATAATGTTTGTACCACATTGAATAAAGTTCGTAGACCAGGGAAGCACTTCTCTGTAAATACAGTTTATTGCGGGATCCTGATCAGCTGTTTTTGCATTTGCTTCTGTACCTCACGTACAGTGTAATTGAACAAACCAAATGATAAATATCATCGGTAGTGGAATTCTGTAATTAATTTTTCGAGTCACCGACAAAAATCGGTAGAAGTAAAGTGCTTATAATTCCGGTAATTAACGATTTTTTTAGTAAGATTGTGACAATACTTTAGTAGTCGTTGAGTCCTACCGATATCAAGGGTGGTGTTAACTATAATTAACATTTTTCGTTCATAATTTTACTTTATAATTCCACTACCAGTAGTGCGATTCTGTAACTTTTTTTAATAACGAACCGACATCGGTAGTTAACGAAAATATTCGGTTGAGTTAACGAATTTAACTTTATGTTACCGATTGTAGAAATCGTTAACTCATACCGACGAATATCAATGTGAAGAAAAATGTCACTTATTATATTTTAATATTAATTAAAATATATTTTGAAGCTGAAAACATTATTTCGTCGCGAATACAAAACATAAAGCGTTTAAGAAGGAAACAACTCAAATTTTTGAAGGAATGTGGCTCAAATATGTGTCTTTTGGATGACTACGGATGCCAGTAAAGAAGCATTTCTTAAGATGTTTGTATTGTGTGTGTGATTTAAAAGTAATAAAAGTGATAAAACCATCATTAATCTTTTTTAAAAGCGCAGTTGTATTTTTTTTAATTAAAAGATGGGTTGTGGCGCTCAGTATGGAAATTCAGAACAGTGTAAAAAGAGCTAGTTTCGCCATATGATGAATGAGCTTTGATATTTGACATGATTTAAGCCCCTTCAGTGATCGTGGATCCACGTAACCGTCATTTGAGTTTATATATTCACATATTCAATTCACGCCCACATTAAATAGCGGAGAGTATGAAAAGTTCGAAAATCCAAGCTTATACGCCATTTATAAAATCTAAATCTATAAGATTATCACAGAACAAAGTTTATAGTAGTACTATTCACGTGTTGGCCTCAATGCTAAATTAAAGCCAACGAAAGCCTCTTAGAAAGATAGTGTTAAGGACATTGGTATAGGTCTTACATAGCAGTACCACACTTGAGTTCTTTTGAAGAATTAGCTAATGTTTTTCCTCTTTAATAAGTAAAACAAAGGTTAGCGCAGTCTTCATACGTAGGGTAGCAAGGGGCAGCTTCGCCACTGTTGCGCCTTCGCCAGCGCCGATTTAATTGATGCTACATAAAGGTGGTTCAAGGGAAAGTTATGAGTTAATCGAAGATCTACAAGATCTCTTTGATGATCTTTACGCAGCTTCAATAAAATCGGCGCTGTCGGAAGCACAACAGTGGCGAATCTGTCCCATGTTATTCTACACAGTTAACACTTATGTAAATGCCTTAAGACGATATTTCTCAATAGGGCGGTGTACAAATTATTTGTACATGATTTAGTAATGGTTGTGCTGTTGGGGAACTTCGTGTAATATTGGAAAATATTTTAATCAGTCAGTTTCCAGCAGCAACATTTTCTATTAATATGTTCGATCATAAAATATTTAAGTACAATGGGCAATAAAAATCTATGTATTTTAGATAAGTAGGGCATAAGAGATAGCAGTTTGTGTGAACGGCTGGGGTGCTTTGATAATAAAGGCATCGCCCAAGTGATAATGCACTCAGCAAGGGAGCAGGTTCTTGTAGTGATAAGAGCATAGAATAAGAGAAGATAGGCTAAGAATTATTTTGTAACTTAGTTCTTAAGATTCATTTTATAATATGAATAAAATTAGAATAGAATTTACAACCCAACGAGACGGTTGTAGTTTTATTACTCAAACATGGTCGTTCGAGCCGGAAGAAAAATAAAATATAGACACGTGGTCCTTCGAGCCGAGCTTCATATATGTTCATATAAAAACGCCGTTGTTAAAAGAAATCATCAAAAAACAGCAATAATGTACTGTCGTTAAGACTTAACGACTAATTTTTTTTTTGGTTGTTAACTTAACAATAATTTTCGGTAATTAACGACAAAATTTACCGACAAAAATCGTTAAATCTGGTTACAGAATAGCACTTACCGAAAATTATCGTTAACTAACGACATTCGTCGTTAAGGAGTTACAGAATCGCACTACAGATAGTGTTTTTTATTCCCTCAGCATTTATGCTAAAGAGGGTTTATGAGGGAAAGTCAAAAAAATTTAACATTGATGAAGCCAAGGTTTGTACTATTATAATACGCGCACTATTCAAGCGTATCACAAAATATGACCATAGTTGGACCAAATTAAGTGTTTTTCATCGAATCTCAAACATTTGGCTATAACAGTTAATTTGCGCGGAACCTATGACCGCGTAAATGATCAAAAATAGGTAAAAACACGTTGAAGCAAACGAGTTTTTTTAAGTTGTTGTTCGATTGCCGGTCAAACCGTTTAAAGTACGGATATCTGCCCAAAGTAAAAGTAGAAGAATGCAACATAAGGATTACACTTCTAATGTATCACTTTTCAAAATTTCCACTGCATCTACCTTTTATGGATGCTGACATTTTGAACCCAGATTTTAGGTGTTTTTTGTATTTTTTATTTAACAAAGACGCGCATTCGGCTTTTTCTGAGAACCATTAATAGGATTAAAGTACTCGCGATTATGCATAATTTGATATGTATATTGTAGCCCACACAGCATCACAGTGATCCACCGCCAAAGGCCAAAATTTAGTGCGATATTATCCGCTTAACCGCCAAAGTAAATCCTGGCAAATGTGTACAAATTAAAAGAGAAGAATTCGCCTTATTGATAAACCGCATGCGCATCAAGTGATTTTGAGGATTTCGCGAGTTACACGCATTTCAAAATGAACATTACCCGATTCAGTTTTATTTGAAGAGTGTACTCCATTCAAAGGAACCCAAAATTTATTTGAACGTTACCCATATCTTCCGCTAGCTGTTATCGAGAAGTGATTAGAATAAAAAATGTGATTTGTTGGGTGAAATTTAACTGAAATAGGAGAATAACTCCGACCTAATTTTACTATACTTTCTTAAACTAACTTACAAATAAATATTTACAAACATTTTATAAATTCCCTCAATATATTTTGTTGTTTTTGCTCTAATATGCATACCGCTGAACAGATTTGTATATTTTTAGTTTCATTTGAATCTTCGCGATGTTTAGATAACGTACATATTTTTAAAATATTTTTCCGATGCATAAACAGCTTAAATTGTATTAAAACAAGTTGCAAGCCAGCAATTTTTTTGAATTCTTTCTTAATTTCCGCGAAAATTTACAACTTTTTCACTAAAATTATGGGACCTCAGTAAACATATAGTATGTGGGAACCCATAAATAAACACTGTTTCTCAATATAATGAATAGCGTTTTTATAAGATTTTTTCTTATAATCAGAATTGAAACCGCCAATAACCAAAATTAGTATCTCGAACAGATTTGAGAATGGGAATTTTTTCACAATCCATGTACCAAAAATCTTTCATGTAGCTTCAAAAACAAATTTTAATTTTTTTCAAATGGACTATTAAAAAATTTTGACTTTTCCTCATATACACTTTCATACAGGTAAAATGTGCCTCATCGAAATAATGGTTTTAGACCCCGAGCACGTTTGGACGAAATGTGTTTCAGACAATTTAGAGTTGATTTAGCCATGTCCGTCCGTCTGTCTGCTGTATGTCTGGCTGGTTGGTGCTCACGATAACTCTCGGACGGATCTGCCGATTCGGTCCACAATTTGTTCTTTGTAATATTTTGTGCAAACTTAGTTTAAGTTCGAAGATAAGTCATATCGGTTCACTCCTTCAGGTACCTACCCCACAAAAGTTCAAAAATGTTCAGAAAAATTGTACACACGATAAATCTTGATGGGAGTGACCAATTTGGTCCATACTTTACACATCCTAAAATATCTACCAGATATGAATCAGGTTCGAATATGGGCTCACAAAATTTTTTATATATTCACTTTAAGACCTGCTCTCGAATTACTTTGATTTTTGTTGAAGCAACTTGCATTCGCTGCCTCAATTACGGCAGTAAAAGTTTTTTCAGGGACAAGTCCATACTTCTTGAGAAAACAGCCGGAAAGTTGTAAAAAACCCCTATGGGACCATTTGTAGTGGCTGGAGGGCTCGAATCGAATACAGCTATATTATGTTTTTCGCAGGCTAGTGTGATAAAAAGCCCTATCTATCGATATGCCCGCAAATTTTTGAGCTTTAATCTTATCCATACTTTTTTCGGTGCATATGGCCAAAATTTTGAAAACCCCGCTAAATACTTATTTTTTTTTCAATCCACACAGGCTGACGGTATATCTCTGTCGGCAAAGCCGACTGATACTTTTTTACTTGTTAACTAATACATTCAAAAATGTTTTAGTATTGATCTGGTCGTCGTTGTCGTAGACCCACATTAATATACATCAACATGAGCGTTTCGAGGAGTTGAATCGATCTGAATACGGAGTCCGTCATTCCGTCTGTCCATCTAAATATTGTGATCGCGCTAGAGGTTACAAAGTTGTTTTTAGTGAATGTGGATGTCCTTATTAATGTTGGTGACAGTCTGATAATATTAAGGGCTCGCTATCGACAGAAAACGTTTGTAGAGTAAATAGGCAATTTTTTCTTTAGTGAATATTTGCCTCTTTTATAATAAAAGTAAAATATCTCACCTTTACATTGATTCAAAGTAAGCTAGCGTGTTCAAACGGCGATGATGTCGCATTTGAGGCTAAAACATCTCCTTTTCTTTCATTTTTTAAGAAGTTCATGCCTAAAGGTAATCTTGTAGGGTATACCATGGTCACGTCCCGACCATAGCCATTATTTTATTGTTTCTGTAATACTTTGCTTTCATCAAACATTTTTTTTACTTTCCTTACAAAATTGTCATGCAATTTGTTTTTCTCACTACACTGTGTCACATGAATTCATTTTCTTTGTGAAAACATTGGAATTGTTTATTATGTACGACTCTTTATCTGAGATTATGCCAAAAAAAAGTTTATGATTTATGCAGTGCGTGCAGAGCTAAAGTAGTATATTTTCTTTAACTACAAAAAAAACACACGCACATATATTCACACATCGTCATATGTAATAAACTAAGTATGTAGATGTGTGCGTGACACTTTACATTTTGATTTTACATTAAAACTCAAGTACAACTACTCGACATATATCATGACATACAAACATACATGTATGTGCTTGCATGTGTACATGTTTGCATACATAAAGTACTACTAAAGCTGACAAGGAACTAAAATGGTTATGACACACACACACACACTCTGACTCCCTGGCAAGACATGAGAGGATGCATTGGCTTACAATTGAAAATGCACACACACACACCCACATACTACCATACCAGGATCATAGACTTTTTATACACTATTGTGAATGGAAATGAAAATATACAAAAAGAAGAAGAAAATCCCTGCTTATATGTTGAAGGGGGCGGAATCAAATAAAGTGTGTGCACTTCTCTGAACATCCTTTCCATCCATTCACATTCACTCATTTATTCGCTTATATGCAATTGATTATGCGCTGAATGAGCGATGGGATGAGCAGAGTAGAGGTTTTTCTCATTTCTCCAAATTTACATTAATTTACACTTTAATGACATTTTTTAGGATCTGTGCAGTTTGTCAAGTGGAATATTAAAAAGCAACGAATTTTTATTAAAAAAAAATTGCAATTGAGTATAAACTTTAAATCCAATTTGTGCTTAATAAAAAGAAGTTAATTATTGTCTTTATGTTTGGTAAAAGTTATATTACTGCTCACTTTTGTATGCGAATATTGTAAGGTTATTAACATATTTAATACATTTTGAACAAGTAAAAAACTTGTAAAGTTCTGCCACTGGTCACCACAAGTGTCAAAAATGTAGCTAAAATGCTCAAAATAACGAAAATCTGGACGTACCATTAGATGAGGCAATACCAAAACGTATTAAAAATTTTTGGTGGAGATGTTTTGTGAATATACGTGGTGTTTAATATGGGTAACTACCATGCGGCCTACCTCACAGTGCTCTTAACACCGGGTGAATACAATGCGTCTACCAACGCCCCATAAAAACACGAGTACCAATTCGCTCGCAAGTATTTGGACGTGGTCGCCTTCTTGGTTAGGAGCGGAGCCTATCTAAACTCCTGCCTTTACTTGTGAAAGGCACCCGGTTGAAGTGACACTCCACACTAAAGCCGAAGCTCTCCACTCGATTTGGGTCTTAACCACAGCCACCGCGATGTTCGCACAAGGGGGCTAACACCAACTGCCAGGCCAGATCCGAGGATCTGGGGGCACCTGGTACCCGCGGTACCAGAATATAGTTTCCGGTCAGGCTTCGTGGCCAATGACCACTACCAGTTGGACTCCAAACAGTCCCGGACTGGTGACTCCTCCATTTAAGCCAGCGGAACAAAAATACAAGACAGGACCACAAAGAATTTACATGCTTTTCTCACGGACTGCACAATGGGCCCACAGGGACGGCAGCAACGGACAACACAACACAAACAATGGACGAAGCCACCCTCATGGATGACCGGCACGAAATACACACCAGAAACCAGCGCCGCACCACTCAACTTCTTCAACTCACCTTCTCCTCCAACACCAACACACCCAACTGTAGGGATGAGTATGTGAAGGAATTGCATCCACAAAGTGTAGTCCTTGGACGTGGTCGCCTTCTTGGTTAGGAGCGGAGCCTATCTAAACTCCTGCCTTTACTTGGGAAAGGCACCCGGTTGAAGTGACACTCCACACTCAAGCCGAAGCTCTCCACGCGATTTGGGTCTTAACCACAGCCACCGCGATGTTCGCACAAGGGGGCTAACACCAACTGCCAGGCCAGATCCGAGGATCTGGGGGCACCTGGTACCCGCGGTACCAGAATATAGCTTCCGGTCAGGCTTCGTGGCCAATGACCACTACCAGTTGGGATCCAAACAGTCCTGGACTGGTGACTCCTCCATTTAAGCCAGCGGAACAAACATACAAGACAGGACCACAAAGAATTTACATGCTGTTCTCACGGACTGCACAATGGGCCCACAGGGACGGCAGCAACGGACAACACAACACAAACAATGGATGAAGCCAACCTCACGGATGATCGGCAGGACATCCACACCAGAAACCGACGCCGCACCACTCAACGCCTTCAACTCACCTTCTCCTCCAACACCAACACACCCAACTGTAGGGATGAGTATGTGAAGGAATTGCATCCACAAAGTGTAGTCCTTCTCCTAACAAACAATTCACGTGCAAACCTACTTAAACAACTAAAAGTCCGCCTGTCTTCAAGTGCCCTACTGAAATCCCACCCCGCCCCTCCATACCCATATTGACTAAATCTCTAATGTCATCATAGTACTGGCATTCCGTCGGTATATGACGCCAGTCTTCAGTCATCCCACAGCCACATATATCTGTCCCGGACAGGCCTCTTTCATACCAGTATAAAAATGCATTTAGAGAGCCATGCCCCGTCACTAAGAATCCCAGACTCATGCTAAAGCCGAAGTCTGGACGGTCCAGTACGAACGTTGCGAATAAATTCATCCGCATCCACCAGATCAGAAGGCCCGAGCCAATCATCCTCAGACAGGTGCAAGCCACGCTTCATCTTGTACAGAACAGGCGCCAAATAGCACCTGCATTGCGTCCGTAGACACAGTCCGACACACTGGCAGACATGCTAACATGACCACTCGTTGACACAACAAAAGCTTCCTACGCCCAACAGCAGATTCTGCTGCAGCACACCATACAGGTGCACTATACGTTGCAAAGGCAACAAAAAGCCCACCATATATGGTGCGCACGGAGCGCCTGCTTAAACCCCAGTCAGTCCGCAAGACCCCTCTGACCATACCAGCAACAGCAGTCAACTTGTCCTTCAAACGATCAATTCTCTCAGCCATCGTTATTCCAAGGTACCTGACTTGCTTGACATATCGTATGCCGTGGTCACCAAATCGAACATGGGAAGGTCGACTGTGCGCTAATCTGCCTTCAGCAGCATGAGGTCGGTCTTCTTCTTAGACCCCTCAACACCCACTCGGTCACTCCAGACGTCCACCATGTCCATGGCCTCCTCAGCACGACGTTTCAGTTCGACACGAGTCTCACCTTCGATCATGATGAGTAGATCATCTGCACAGATCTTGAAAGTGGTCGCTAACTCCCGCAGAAGAGAATCCATCATGAGGTTCCAAATAAATGGACCACAGATAGACCCACTTCTGTCCAGACCGTCTCATTGGCTCCCAAGCCCTACGTCCACTGAAATAACACGACCAGAGGACAAATTCCCCACACCTGATCTCAGAGAGCTTAGCGAGCGCTCCATCCCATTAAAGGAAGTCAAAAACACCCTTAAAATCAACAAATATGCCTAAGACATATTTGGCATTTGACCCGCTCAAACTGTTCTGCACATGCATCCACCCGTCCACCGTACCGCTACCCTCGACAAAGCCGAACTGATGTGGTGGAACCACATCATTAGTTCGGTCAAAAATGTACCTAAAATCCTCAAAATACTGAAAATCGAAAGGTACCGCTGTACCAAAATATTGATCTATGTTGAAAAATTTTGTTAAATATATTACGTGACCACTGAGAACCTCAAATGTCAAAATACAGGTAGATCTGCCATAATATATAGCTCAATTCCTAAAAGTGCCGAAAATTGGCAGGTACCGTTATACGGGATCTATACCAAAGCATGAACTGATGGTCAAATTATAGGTAGTTCGGTCAAAAATTTTTTCAAAAATCATCAAAACACCTAAAAATCGAGAAGTATCGCTATATGGCGGCTATACCAACATATAGACAATTTTTGGTGAAGAAGTTTCGTGACCACTGGGAACCTCAGGATCTATGTTTGGTGATGAATTTTTGGGACCACTGGGAATGTCGAGTGTCATATAACATTTAGTTCGGTCGAAAAATGTAGCTTAAATCTCCAAATAACGAAAATCGGGAGGTATGGGGCTATACCAAAACTATGTTGGACTTATTTAACAAAAATAAGGGAGATGTTTACTGGGAACCTCAAATGTCAAATAGTACGTAGTTCGGGGCAAAAAACTTACTTAATACTTAAAACCGTGCTGCACTTTATATGACCTATGATGACAATTTTCGGTGGTTTCGGTGACAACTGCGAACCTCAAATGTCAATTTACAGGTAGTTCGGTCAAAAAATGTAGCCAATATACTCAAAATACCAAATATCGGGAGGTATCATTATAAGGGGGACATACCAAGAAATGAACTTATGTTGACAATATTTGGTGGAAATATTTGTTGACCACTGACTAGTTCGGTCAAAATTGTAAATGCAATCAATCCTCAAATTAATGAATATCGAAAGGTACAATTATATGCGGGCTACACCAAAACATAAACCTATGTTGACAATTTTGGGTGAAGATATTAAGTGATCACTGGGAATCTCAAATGTCAACGACTGCACCATCCCGAGCTTAATTGAGCAAAAAGTACTCTGGTTTGTCGTGGCGGCTGACGCCCCTCAGCTGTATTAGATGGTGGATGTTCTCCGAGGACCGCATTCACACGACAGTTATTTATGACATATATTGACATATATTTAAAGCCTATTGATAGGCTTCTTGATCTAGGGGTTCTGTCTTGTAACGTTAGACATATCTTTCTAGAGCATGAAGATTCCTCCTGACATGCCGGTGTGGGGAAGTTCTATCCATCATATGGTGATTGGGATGGCTTTCACGGTAAAACCCGAACAATTACTGCAAAGAAAGCATGCCAATATGCTGCTGTACTGGAAGAATCTTTGTCTCTTCATGTAGATGGTCCGCTGAGGACATGAAGTGGCACCCTGTTTCAGTTTTCACGGCAGCATTTTGACAGGATTGAATATTTTTCAATAGCGTTGCACTTATATTCGCGGATCGCACCGGCCACGCATAACTTACCAACTTAACTTACCGACCTATCGCGATATATGTGATCACGAAAGTTGCTTTCTGCACCCCAGGTGCTGCCGGCTAGGGACTTGTATGCCTTGTTCCTACATTTCAGCTTGTCGCAGATAGCTTTGGCATGCACGGACCACGTGAACATACTACCGAATGTCATACCTAGAATTTTGGGGTGGTCGGAGTTCTGCTACCATCGACCATGACATTCAACTCGATACTCACCTCTTCCGTCCATGTGGTGAACAGAGTTGTCCTAAATTTAGTTACGGATATTTGCGTCGTCCTCGCGTAGAAAAAGGTGGTAATATCAGTCAAATAGGAGTTCAGCTTTTAACAAATGACATCACGGAATGTACCTGACGCCAAGATCGTACAGTCATCTGCATTCATTACGATCTCAGTGCGGTCTGGAGGCGGCGGAAGAGGTAGATGTTAAACAGTTCCGGCAATATCAACCCACCTTGACGAACTCACTGTTTCGTAGGGAACTCCCCTTTTCACTCTATGGGACTTGGAGTTATTGTTCCTGAATTCCACGTCCGACTGGCATCCACACATATAATTGATTATCCAACGTTTCAAACTGGGTCGGAGGGTTGTCAGCTCGATGTCCTCAAACAGCGTGGAGTGCTTAACAGTATCAAGGGCTTTTGAGAAGTCAAGCGCCACCATTACCGTTCTATCACATGACTTGCTCTGGTTGAGTCCTCGACTAATGCCGTCTGAAGAAAGTGGAATACTTTTCCAGAGATATCACCCCACCTTGGGGAATTCCCTGTTTAATTCTACTCGAGTTGGAATCCTGTTCCTGAATTCCACGTACGACTGTTATCCACACATATAATTATTATTATCCAGAGTTGCAAACTTGGTCGGAGAGTTGTCTGCTCGATGCCTTCAATCAGCGTGGATTGCTTGACAGTATCAACGGCTTTTGATAAGTCATGGCTAACTCTTGTTGTGTCCTCGATTAATATGTGTGGCTATGGCGTGCAACGGTGTTATAGTGCTGTGCTGCTTACGGATCCCATGCTGATGATTGGCAACTGAATACCTATTTCTGACTCTGAGGAGGACTAAAGCCTCAAGGGTCTTTGCTACGGGCAACAAAAGCGAAATCGGCGCGTACGATTGCTGTCATCCTTGCCTGGCTTCAGTACCGGAACCATCCTGTCCATTTTCCAAACTTCGGGAACGATGTAGTTGGTTAGTGAAAGCATGAGAACTTTAGTGATATACTTAACTCCCGGCTCATCCAGCTGTTTCAGCATTACCAAGGAGGTTTCATCATGGCCTAACGCTTCGGATGATTAAGCGTTGCCGTTTATATTCGCAACAACATTCATTGTACATTGTGGTGGTTCATCCCCGGCAGGAAGATGCCACATAGCACTCTTCTCTTCCCCCTCTCACTCCCGAGGTGGTTGACAAACTCTTTTTTAAAAGAACTTGCGTACGTCTTCGGATCAGTTAGCGTAACGTCGCCAAACGTTGTTCCGGTCATATCTTCCTTCTTTCCAGGGTTCGAGTTTAACATAACTGATGCCAACAATTCACTTATTCCGAGTACAATGTTGCAACTCTTCACATGATTTAACCAGTTCTTCCAACTTTTGGGTCACTGGGGTTGGCACAACGAAGATCATCACGCTCATTTGATGATCCCGTCGCCACTACTGGAAATTTGTTCTCAGTTCGAGTATTCGACCAGCAGGTATATTACGAGCGCCTGCAGCAGTGATGATGTCTCTGAACATCCTTTCCGGTACCCGAACCTCAGAAAGGTTTGGCAGATCTCTAAAGCAGTGATTTGTGAATTCTCTGAAGCTAGGTAAATTTGGTTTCCATGATTAATGAAAGTAAGGCGTTCAGGGGTAATGAAATCTGGCGGTCTGCTTATGGATACAATTATGGGGAGATGGTCTGAGTTAAGAGAAACAACCGGTTGCGAGGTGACGGCATTTGTCGGACCAGGTGATATGATCGTTATTTTTTTTGTGACATTTCGAATTGTGACACTATCCGCTAGTTCTGGGCTTTCCGCTAGGGGCGTCTTCATTGACAGTGCAAAACGTAGAGCTATCAACGTGCTTAGCCAGCACTATTGCCCTCTGTTTGTTTATGAGGACAGAATGCCGTAACTCATGATGTGAATTAAAGTCCCCCAAAACCAGATGGTTATGACCTTCCAAAAGCTGGTTAATGTTGGGCATATAACCTGGAGTACAGCTACTTATAGGCGGGATGTATACGTTCAGAAACTCTATCTTGGCAGTTCCACACCTGACTGCTACTGCAGGCATTCCATGTACGGGCATTAGTGCCAGCCAGGTTGAAGCGAGATTGATCTGGATTGACCAGACCGGAATAATGAGAAAGCTTATTACCTCATCTCTACTTCTCGTGCTATCCTTCCTCAGTACATTGTAACCATCGCAACGTTGTAACCAAGCTGCAGTTGTTGTTGTTGATTCTTCCGATTGATTAAATGCAATATTTCCTCGATCTTACCTCAGAGTCCATTGCAAATAAATCGCAAAACATGTGAATTTTCAGGGATTTAAACAACAAAGCTGCTGTTAAGAAACCGGAGCAGGCATTCCGGGATATGTTGCTCCCACCACAGAAAAATGATACAAATACAAGAATTTGTATACTGGTGGCTGCCGCTAGCGGAGATAGGTGTGCTGTGTCGTTCCGGGTCGATACGGTATTAAATAATTCAATGGTTTTTAGAGCTTTGGACCATTATCTAGGAATAATGAAGTTGCTCTCAAAAAATATACCATCATAGTAGGAGCCTCGACTCTAACATACTGCAAAAATGTCAACTATCGAGACACGTCTTTAAACTGCACTTTTTCGAAAAATGCTTCCAATATTCTGTGGTAGGTATCCGAAGGTGTGAACCGATATAGTCCATATTCGAAACTGATCAATGTCTGGAAGAAATATTACGATGTGATGAGTCTGGACAAAATCAGTTGATTCGTTCGACAGTTATCATGTGCACCTGTCAGGCAGGCCGACGTACGGTGCTAAATTTTCTGGAGCGGATTTCATCCAAAACAAGTAAGAACGGCGTTAACTTCAGCCGGGCCGAAATTGTTATACCCTCCACCACAAGTTGAATGGAAGTAAAATGGAACCTTTCGTTTACGAAGAACACCAAATACCAAATTTCAGCAATTTCGGTAAAACAATGTGGCTAACAACTATCGAGACACGTCTTTAAACTGCACTTTTTCGAAAAATGCTTCCAATATTCTGTGGTAGGTATCCGAAGGTGTGAACCGATATAGTCCATATTCGAAACTGATCAATGTCTGGAAGAAATATTACGATGTGATGAGTCTGGACAAAATCAGTTGATTCGTTCGACAGTTATCATGTGCACCTGTCAGGCAGGCCGACGTACGGTGCTAAATTTTCTGGAGCGGATTTCATCCAAAACAAGTAAGAACGGCGTTAACTTCAGCCGGGCCGAAATTGTTATACCCTCCACCACAAGTTGAATGGAAGTAAAATGGAACCTTTCGTTTACGAAGAACACCAAATACCAAATTTCAGCAATTTCGGTAAAACAATGTGGCTAACCTTCAAAATAACGAAATTCGGGAGTTACCGTTCTATTGGACCGAAACTCAAAGAAGAATAAAAACCAAGTTTCCTATATTTCGGTAAGATAATGTGGCAAAAACCTTCAAAATACCGAAAATTAAGAGGTCCGCTTCTAGGGGGATATAGGTACACTATAGGTCTACGTCTACCTATATCCCCATAGATAATTCTCTTGTGGGATATTTTATAACCCCATGGAAGACTAAATAACAATTTTCAGTCTTTCGGTGGGATATTGACGTCACAACATTCAGAATTACGAAAATCGGGAGGAACCGTTCTATTGGGCCTATATATAAGCGTGGGCGTATACAGCAAATTTCAGCCATTTCGTTGGTTGTTGTGGCCACAACCTTCAGTTCTATGGGGACTAAAAGCAGGCGTGCACCTGTACCAACAAATTTTTGGGGGGAAATTTTATACCACCAACGAAGACTAAATACCAAATTTCTGCCATTTCGGTGGGCTATTGTGGCCACAATCTTCAAAGTACCGAAATCCGGGAGGTACCGTTCTATGCATGGACCTATACCGACAAATTTCTGGGGAAAGTTTTATACCGCCAACGAAGACTCAGTAACAAATTTCAGTCATTTCAGATTGATAATGAGGCTAAATCCTTAAAAATTCTGAAAAATCGGGTGGTAGCGTTCTATGGGGGCTATATCACAACGTGGACCGATATAGCCCATTTGCAATACCAAACATCCTAGGAATAAAAGAAACTTCTATACCAAATTACAAAGCTCTATCTTAAAAATTGCGAGCTGTGTCTTCATTTCAACAGACGGCGGACAGACGGACATGGTTATATCGACTTAGAATTTAACTCTGATCAAGAATATATACTGAATATTTCGATGTGTTACGAACGGAATGACAAATTTAATTATACCCTCCATATTATGGTGGAGGGTATAAAGAGGGAGCAACAACTACTACTTCGATGAGAAAGATTTTTATCGTATCGAAGTGATATGACCACGTTAGCCCAAGGGATGAGTGTATAAACAAGCAGGAGAGTTTCATGCTATATGTGTACGTATCATAACCCACATTACCCTGGTTATAGCAGTCAAACTATAAATGAATAAAAAGCGAATTTAATATCCAATGCCCTCTAGACCTAATTACAAATAACATCAACCACACAGAAAACAGAAACAACAAAAGAAAAAGGAAGTAAAGCAACTAAAAATATGACAGACAACAGAATGTCACAATTATAATTGTAGCTATTTGTCGTGTCATTTCAAATCTGTTTCACCGCATAGCATGGCACAACAAATGAACCCTGAAGCCCCCAACCTCTTACTTCCTCACTCCAACAAAACGAAACGGATATGAAACGAACGAATGTGTCGGGAAATAGAGATATACATAAATTGTTAAAAAGGGACAACGGTGACAATAATAATGATGATAAAGGACAATGACAGGAAGACAAACAATCCGACAAGCGTATGGATATTACAAAATAAACAAACACACACACTGACGTACGTGCATAAAGACAGACGAACAGACAAAACAACACAAACCCACTTGGTGGTAACACCAACCAACACTTGTTAGGAGGAAAAACACAACAATAAAAAATCAAAACAGACAAACAAACAAACCATACCCAAGTGACTTCCGCTTAGGAAACACAGCCTGTTTCCCCATGTTTCCGGTAACAACTTGAGTTGGGTACTAAAGTTTTTTTTTTTTTCGTTTTGTCGCCGCCGAGGTCAGTAATTGCAAATCCCATGCGACGAACAAAAAAATTGATACGATGTCGTAGGCTATTACCGATAATAAATGGTTGAATGACAGTTAAATAGATGTTCACCTTAGGAAAATGTATAGGTGGTAATCGTGAGGGTTGCTAATTTATACAGACAAAAAACGGTAAGGAAAGAAAATAAATGACAATATCTACAAAAATAACAAAAAAAAACATGTAAACGATATTTAGCTACCGAAATACTTGAAACGTTTAAGGAAGTTGTTTGTCGAAAAGGTGATTCATCATGATTTGTATGTTATCGTTAAGGTATTTATTTCAAAAGTAATTAATTGGAAATACCTTGTTGGAATAAAAGTAAAGAAAATTTATGTCAAGAGTATGAAACGTATATCCTATTAAATTTCCAATGCAGAAGTGTACAATTTGCACATTTGGTGTAAAAATTACAAACCGTGCTTAAGGGACTACAAACTAAAACCTAATAAAATATATTTAATTATAAGCTAGGCTTTTGGATAAAATAACCAAAAATAAATAATGGTAAAGAGCCCTCATATGCTTAGAAGACATCCGTTGGAACCTTAAATGAATCTGAAACTAAAATTATCCTAGCTGAGAAAAATCAAAAAACAAAAAATAGCCGTAGTGCGATTTTCACTACTATTACCGTTATAAAAAAATAAAACGAAGTGGCACAAACGAACTTTTCGTAGTCCATGGATCCCAACACGATATAATTTTGCATCAGAACGCTTGAATTTTTTTCTGGTCAACTTTTGTAGCACAGTGCCATTTATCGACATTTTTCGAAAAGTTTGCACATTCTCAATGCCAAAACTGCCTGAAGGAGCGTTCCAATGCTTTTGCGATGCATTAAAGAGTTCTTAATTTTCGTCTTGGCTAAAATATTTATCTTTGTGTTGTACCGAAAATCTCAATGGTTTGGCTGTTATATGCAAAAATGTCTAAAAAACGTGGATAAAAAATTAAAGTCAAAATCGGGGGGCTCGATTTTCACTGTAGACCTATGGTCTAGTGGACTTTTTTGCTCAGTTCAATCCCTGGAATAAGAAACGCGAAGGGCCCGTTAAGGTTTTCAAATCGCCCCTGCCTACTATATACACGTTCATACGGGCAAAATGTGCCTTATCGAAATAATGGTTTTAGACCCCAAGTTTGTTTGGACGAAATGTGTTTCAGACAATTTGGAGTTGATTTAGCCATATCCGTCCATTTGGCTGGCTGGCTGGAGCGCACGATAACTCTCAAACGGATCAACCGATTTGGTCCAAAATTTGGCTTACGTAATATTTATATCGGTTCACTCCTTCCGATACCTCCCCAAAAGTTCGGAAATGTTCGGAAAATTTGTGCGCACGTTAACTCTTGAAGGAATTAATCGATTTGGTCCTTACTTTGCGCATCGTGAAATGTCTACCAAACTTAGATGAGGTCCCAATATGGACTCAAACGGTCCACGCTTTCGGTACCTCCCACATAAAATTTCGGAAAAGTTCAGTTAAGAACCTGCTCTCGAATCGCTTTCATTTTTGTTGTAGCAACTTGTATTCACTACCACCCATACGACGGTATAAGATTCATCAGGGGCAAGTCCATACATCCTGAGAAAATAGCCTGAAAGTTTCAAAAAAAAAGACACCGGGTGTGGTAGTTGGAGAGCAAGATACCTCTCGAAAAAATAGGAAAGAACCTTTTGTACCAAAAGAGGTTTCAGGCAAGGAGACAGCCTTTCGTGTGATCTTTTCAACATCCTGCTAGAGAAGGTTATACGAGAGGCAAACGTCAAAAGAAGTGGCACAATCTACACCAATAGCGACATGTTACTTGCTTATGCTGATGATATAGACATCATTGGACGATCAGTAAAATAAGTAACCGATACTTTTATGAAGGTCGAAGGAAAATCTGCTAAAGTGGGTCTGGCGGTAAACGGCGAGAAGACCAAGTTGATGTTGTCGACGCGCAATGCGTCCATTGAGCTCGGACCAACTGTTGAAGTTGGTTCCTATAATTTTGAGGTAGTAAAAGACTTCGTCTACCTCGGCACCGCCGTAAACACAACAAACAACATCAGATGTTAAATAAGAAGAATTGTATTGACCAATAGATGCTACGTTGGCTTAGGTAAGCAGTTTAAAAACAAAGACACATCTCGTCAAACAAAAACAACGCTATACCAAACACTGATATTACCTATACTAATGTATGGTTTCGAAGCCTGGGTACTTGCGCAAGCAGATAAGATAGTGTTTGGTGTGTTTGAGTGAAAAATTCTTTGAAAGATATACGTTGACGACGAATATCGACGTCGTATGAACCACGAACTGTATCTGCTATACAACGACATCAGTATAGTAAGACGTATCGAGATACAAGATTGCGTTGGCTAGGCCATGTCATAAGAATAAGCGATGATGAACCCGCAAAAAATTCGTATAAATACTGGCCATATGGCGGTACACACAGAGCTGACAGGCCAAGGCTTCGATGGAGCAAACAAGTGGAAGAAAAGTGAAAAGACGCGGTATTCCAAAAAGCAAAGCAACCAACAGATGGAATGGAAATCTTTTCTTAGTTCGGCTTATAGAACAAATGTTAAGTAATAAGTTTTTTTTCAATGACAAACACCTCTGCTTCTATAAAACACATGAAAATGATAATCAGGAAGACCACCAAAGCTTTCAATCGATACAAAACTAATTATTCATTACACTGTGTGTGAAAGTCTGGGCCACGGAAAATTCCTCTTGGAGAAGAAAGGCCTTGGTGAATATGTTTAGAACCCCGAAGGCCAGATCCGCTGTGAGTCCAACTTCCGCGTTATGGCGTGATGAAGTTTTTGCTAGAGACCCTGTAAGCCATCAGGAATTAGCGTTATATCTTTGTTCACTGTTGCTTAAGCTTATTTTTGAGATGACATGTCTGCAGGGGTAAATGTAAGGAATTACTATGAAAACGATAAGTGCTCGACGAAAATAATCCTCATTCGATTTGACTGAAAACGTGTCATCTCAAAAATAAGCTAAAGCAATAGTGAACAAAGATATAACCCTAATTCCTGATGGCTTACAGGGTCTCTAGCAAAAACTTCATCACGTCGCACCGAAGTTCGAATCACGGTGGATCTGTCCTTCGGGGTTCTGAAAGGCCTTGGTGCCTTTCATCTCCAAAAGGAATTTTCTCTGCCCCAAAATTTGTGTTCACAGTGTTATTTTAGGTCAGTTAGCCCTAAGTCAAAAAAAGTTGAATTGTACCATTGAGAATTTACCGTCCTACGCTGCTCAAACCGCGTAGTTTTGCCAAAGAAACAGGTGACCATTTGCTTCGAAGTGCATCTTCCATGAACAACTTTCATTGACTTTGGCTCACCCTCGAAGACTCATAACCATAGATCCAAGATTTGTCGTCTGTGACGATCTTATATACACGTGTGAAGCACCGCGATCGTATTTATTCACAATTTCTTTGCCCCAATCGACAGGAACATTTTCTGAGCGATTGTCAAATTGTGCTGGATCTAACGAGCCCCGGTAGCAACACCACCCTGCTGATCATTGGAGTCTTCTGGTATCCAAGTCTGGATTTTTCAACTGATAGTATAGAGAGGGCAATACTTTGACACTGTGCTGATATGCTATCGGGACAAAGAGTGTTTTGATTAAGCAATTGGTCCAGTTGAGTGGAATATGCTGTAGTTGTCTGTTATGATTATAGCTTATCAACTTCCGTGTTGTGTCTGTTCGTAATTTATTTGTTTCATTTTATCGAGTACGTACCTTTGCTGCAACAAGGTGTTTGCTTCTCGCAACGATCGTACATCCAACACGCTCAATGAATGTAGCTAAAATCCTCAAAATACCGAAAATCGGGAGGCACCCTTATATGGGGCCTATACCAAAACATAGACCTATGTTCAGCATTTTTAATGGAAAAGCTTTGTGACCACTGGGAAGGTCAAATGCCAAATAACAGTCACTTCGGTCAAAAAATTTAACTAAAATCATCAAAATATCAAAAATCGGGAAGTTCCTTTATGTGGGGCCTATATCAAAACATGGACCTATATATTAATAATTTTGGGTGGAGATGTTTTTTACGGGATGTTTGAGGTACAATTATGACTAAAAGTTTTAATGACCACTAGAAACCTCACGTGTCAAACAACAAGCACTTTGAAATGGCAGCTAGTTTGGTTAAAAATTGTTGTTAAGATTCTCAAAATGCCGAAAATCGCGACTTATCGTTATATAGGGGCTACACCAAAAGATGGATGGATGCCCAGAATTTGTAACGGAACAGTTTTATGTCGATCAAAATATTAGGAAAAATCCTCAAAATACCGAATATCGGGAGGTATCGCAATATGGGGCCTATACCAAAACATGGACCTATTTTGAAAATTTTTGTGGAAAAGCTTTGTGGCCATTGATTGGGAACCTCAAATGCCAAATAACAGGCAAAATGTAGCCAAAATCTTCAAAATACCGAAAATCGGGAGGTACCCTTATATGGGCCTATATTAATAATTTTTGATGGATAATTGTTATATATACTAAGATCCTTAAATGTGAAATTGCAGCTAGTTCGGTTAAAAATTGAAGCTAAAATCTCCAAAATACAGAAAATCTGGACTTACTGTAATATAGGCGCTGCACCAAAACATGGACCTATGTTGGACATTTTACCCTTATCAAGAATATATAGTTTATAGGGTCGCAAATGATGACTTCAATGCGTTACAAATGAAAAAAAAACAAGCATAATATAAAAACATTACACATCTGCTTACCAAAACAAATTAATAATTTTTCCACATCACAAAGCGTGGTAGAACAAGAAAAGGTAGCAGCAATACCCAGCTGACTGAACTGGGTTGTAGTGTTAGTGTCAAATTCCATACGACATTTTATGTATTTATTTCTATGTTCGATTTATATTAGGGATATATATTTTTGAAGAACAAATTTATTCATCAGAAAAAAAAAACTATTTTCCATAAAGACGGCTTCATATCATTGACATGTAACCTCCTACAGGTCCGAACGACATGCCGCACACTAAAACACCGCTTATAGAGGCGGTACAATATTTGTTAATATGTGTGGTGTTTTGTTAAACTTGAAAATAATAAAACCCTAATAAACATGTGCTTTTTTGTTTTCAAAAGCAAACGATTGAAGCAGCTTCTCTTTTTTCAATGAATTACCAGCGACCCCAAACATTTTTGCAAGAATTCCATTTTTTGCGAGAAGTTATGCATTTAGTGGAATGTTCAATCAAATGTGAAAAATTATTAGTTTTTTAAATTCCAATAATTTATAGCATGTACCATGATTTATAGACATTACCTTGTTTTGTTTACATGTACGTTGACACTAAGGTTTACAAACAAAAACAAATTTAAATATGGTTGTTGTTGAGTTGTATTTGTTGTAGTATTTACTTTACATTATATTTGCTCTACCATGATCACAAAGCATAAAGAGCATAGGGCCACAGTTAAAAATAAGTGCCGAAAATAATTCACTTTTGGCCGAGGTATTACAGGAATGTCACAATAATATCAAGCTACAGAAATAATTGCAAATTCTTGTGTTTCTTTTTTGCTTTGGTTCATCAGTAGCAATAAACAGTGAATGAGCCTTTGAGTCATCACTCTTATGGCTATCAGTCTACTAACACCCACACGTAGACTCATACACTTACAGCCTAGGAATGATGGTGGCATAAATATTGGACGGCATATCTGTTTGGCAAATACGCTTTTCATTTCAAGTCTCGTTTTTTATACCCTCCACCATAGGATGGGGGTATATTAAGTTTGTCACTACGTTTGTAACTACTCGAAATAATCATTGTAGACCCCACAAAGTATATATATTCTTGATCAGCGTGCAATTCTACATCGATATAGCCATGTCCGTCCGTCTGTCTGTCTGTCCGTCTGTCCGTCTGTGGAAATCACTCTAGCGTCCGAACGGATTGACGTAGGTTGATGAAATTTTGGGAAAATATGTTATATTTACGTAGGACTTTTGGTATTGAAAGCAGGCTATGTAGGTCCACGCTTTCTTATAGCCCCCATACAAAATGACGCGTGACGCGTCGTCGTTTTAAGGAATTTTTAAGATATTTGGCCCATTTTACCACCGAATTGGTTGTAATTTGGTACTTTGTGTCTCCAGAGGCCAAAAAATATTCCTACCAAAGTTGGGTTATATAGGTCCACGTTTTGGTATAGCCCCCATATAAGGCCCCATAGAAAATACGCGTCATTTTAATATATTTTGAATGTATTAGACCCATTTGACCACAGAATTGGTTGTAATTTGGTATTTTGTGTCTTCAGAGGGCAGAAAACAATCCTACTAAAGTTGGGTTATATAGGTCCACGTTTTGGTATAGTCCCCACATAAGACCCCTTATAAAGTACGCGTCATTTTAATATATTTTGAATCTATTAGACCCATTTGACCAAAGAATCGGTTGTAACTTTGTATTTTGTGTTTCCAGAGGCTAAGAAACATTTCTACCATAAAATGTTTATATAGGTCCACGTGTTGATATAGCCCCCATAATACAATATCTCCCGATTTTCGATATTTTGAACGTTTTAGCCTCATTATCACACCGATATGGCTGAAATTTGGTATTTAGTCTTCTTTAGGCGTATAAAACTTTCCCCCAGAAATTTGTAGGTATAGGTCCACGCCATCATATAGCCCCCATAGAACGGTACCTTCCGAATTTCGGTATTTTGAAGGTTGTGGCCACATTAATCCACCGAAATGGCTGAAATTTGTGGTGGAGGGTATAAAAAGTTCGGCCCGACCGAACTTAACGCTTTTCTTACTTGTTTGATGTTGATGCTGTTGATATTGATATATATCAATTATTCTGCGACAGTTTGAGGAAACCAATTTATTTTCAACTTTATTAAAATTCCATTGATTAAATGTGTTGCTGCTCGACAAAAAAAAAACAAAACCCAAGAAGAACAAGTTGTTTTCGTCATCACTAATACACGTTGTGAATGTGTGAGTGAGTGAGCGACTGAGTGACATAGTGATAAACTGAATGTTGTCGAAATGAATAATGAACTCTGGAGTAAAATTTTCATCACAGTTGTCTGTTTCTAATTTCACTTTCATCATCATCAGCAGCAGCAGGAACATCATCACCACTGGGCGAGAGGCCGCCACCACGTTCGTGTTAGCAGGAGCATGGTTTGATAATTTCAAAATAATAACCAAAAACGACAAAGTCACGTATTCTGGCAAACATTCATCACTTTCTGCTATGTCAAACATTTGCACCACGGAGAGATGAGAGACTTGGTAAATAAATGATAACAAAAACACACAACAGAAATGAATGAACGAAAAACATGCCACATTTGACCGTGAATTGTTGCCGCCATGGACGATTTATCTAACAACAGACCCCGCGACTGGCAATGACAACATCTTCTTCTTTTCCATTCCCAATGGCAGGCCGAGTTAGTCAGCCAGTCTGCCAACCATCCGTCCACTCACACACTCACTCATTCACTACTTATAACTAATGCCAGAAATGCGTGCAATTTCTAAAATAATTCCACTGTTGTTAGAGGTTGGTTGCAAGTGGTGGTGTTAGACAAATAACTGATTGGAAAATAATGTGATTTTTATTGTCTAGAAGTAAAGTATTCTGTTACTGTTTATTTTTTCGCAAAAAATATGCGCATCATATTTTATTGTTTTTTTCTTCACAGATAAAAACGTATCAAAACAATTTGTGTTACAAATTGCAAATTTGTATCTCATGGAAAATTATTTAACGTGGAATTTTGGAAATTACCTATTTAGAATTTGTCGCCTAAACAAGGACTTCATAACATATGTCGATTAAAAGAAAATTGTGTGTATAGGTTAGGTTGATATACCCTCAGTTTCGTACCTAGTGAAAAGAAGTAATTACAATACTTCTGATGTCTACAGGGTTTGTTGAGTTTTGGGGCAAATTCTCAGGAAGTGTGGACATTAGACCGACCCAAAACCATTTTTTATTAGATCTCCTACACCCTATATTTTTCCATTTGACCCAAAATTGTATGGACCATTATTATATGTGTTCTTCTACTATCTGATGGATTTGAAAACGCAAATATCGCTTCTAACGATGAAAGGTAGGTGGTTGTAGGTGGTCAAACATCCCAACTTTTCATTTTTTTATAATGACGATTTTAATTATAATGACGAATATCACAACATTGGTTGGGGACATTTGAAAGTGGAAAATCACATCCTTACAATCATCCAAAGAAGGTTGGCGTAGGTGGCCAAACAACGGAGATACCGCAATAGTCGGCAATACATTCCATTTTTCCATTTTTTAATTGCGCTACAGTTCGCAATTTTGATTTTTACGAAATTTAGAGATTTAATTGGGGTCCCATAGAGAAAGAAGGCTATGTTGGTGATGGTAGGATAATACTAAAGAGTCAAAATGGGCAAACAACTTATGTGGACAAAAATTCAAAGTTTTATTCTAATGCGAATATCTCGTATTCCAAAGAAAAGCCCGTCAACGGATTAGTAAAATATCACCTTTATTATGAAGAAGACTTATAATAATGTGGGTATACGAGTATATGAAATTTTATGACAATCGGTTAAGGCTAACCTGTATCACTCGTGCGATCTTTGTTTCCATAGAAATTTGTATGAGGCCAAAGGTTCATTTTCATGAAAATGTTCTAAAAAACCATTTATGGTCCAATCGATGAACATTTTTTACCAGTTCATGTTGTGGCTAAAAAATGAATCCCACAAATCCCTTCGAGAGTTATCGTGCGCCCAATTCAAGCGAGCCATTTTTTAACTTTTGTGGGTGTTATGTTGCGCCCAGGCAGACAGACATAATGACGGGCATGGCCAAATCAACGTCAAATGGTCCGGAACGTATGGTAGCTTCCCTGGCTACCAAATGTACGCCTTATACTGATTCCTCCAGCGAAATTTAGGATACATTTAGGATACTGATTACTTTTTTCATCCAAAACTTCTCTACTTCTCTAAACCTTCTGACGTATATTTAAGCATACATTTTTATGACTTGCGATAGAACTTCTTAATTCACCGGTGATTTTGAATGTCAAAGAAAGAAAATAAAAGGGTCATACTACTTTGTTTTAAATTTATTGAAATTCCTATATAAGAACTCTACTCGTTTCTTCGTTTAGCTTTAAATCACAATGAAAACTAACCTATTAATCCCAACGCTTTATATGATTTAAAACTTTTTAGGCAAATATCCTTGGAATACGTAACATAATGCCAAGGGACTTTCTCACTAATAGGAGGGCTAATTAACGAATTAATTTACAGGAAAAGACCACTCAACATCGATTTTTCTGGGAAACAGGTTACCCAACCCTAGGTTCTAAATACTGTTGCTCATCATAGTCAGTCATCAATGATTGAACGCTGGAAAATTATTTGCCAGATCCAGATAGATAATTACATATTGACTGTGTAACTGAGTTAACAGTGGATATCTAGAAGACGAGATTTGTACTGAAACTTTGAAAAACTTAAATTTTCTTAAGTTTCCAATTGCTATTGTCAAGAACGAAAACGTCAATGAAATAAATAAGAATCTAATGCTCAATATAGGAAAAAGATATAGATGTCTGGATTATCAAGGTAAGAAAAATATGTGATGTCCGGATTACCGAGTCTACAATGTAAAAAATTATAGTGTCCGGATTACAGCATTGTCTATACTGTACAGCAAGACCATATATTTTAATTTCTAAGTATTTTTTCGAAATATAATTTGGACGAAAAGATGTAGCATCGGCTGCAACATAGCATTAAAAACCTATAAAACATCAATAATTTGCGCCAAGCATCGATATATACATACATATATCTGTTTCAAGGCGATCAATCAAGAACCGCCGATGTAGCATCACAAACTATTTTTATACCCTCAGCATTTATGCACACTTTCATACGTGTAAAATATGCCTCATCGAAATAATGGTTTTAGACCCCAAGTGTGTGTTGCCGAAATCCGTTTCAGGCAATTTATCAATGTCCGTCCCTCTGTCTGTCTAGCTGGTGCGCACGATAACTCAAGAAGGGAAGAATTGATTGGGTCCAAATTATGGCTTTCGTAATATGTTGTCCAAACTTAGTTTAAGTACGAAAATGGACCATATCGATCCACTCCTTCAGGTACCTTCTCCTCAAAAGTTCGAAAATGTTCGGAAAGATTGTGCGAATGATAACTCTTAAAGGTAGTAACCGATTTGGTCCATACTTTACATATCGTGAATTTTCTACCAGGCATAGATGATGTTTCAATATGGACTCTATCGGTCTACTCCTTCGGATACCTCCCACACAAAATATCGGAAAAGTTCAGTTTAGGGCCTGCCCTCGAATCGCTTTGTGTTTTGCTGTAACATATTGTATTTTCCGTCCCCATTACGGCAGTAAAAGTTTTATCAGGGCAAGTCCATACTTCCCGAACGGTTCTGTAGATTGGGTCCAAAATTTGGCTATCGTAATATTGTGTCCGAACTTAATTTAAGTTCGAAGATTTGAACTTATGCAAATGAAGTCATGAAAGATCCGAACATCAGCATTTGAACCCATTCCATCGATCCAATAGAGATGAATTTTGTGTTTTTATTTATACACATTTTTCTAAATATATAAGATTAATTATTTGATGTTGTCGGAGACTCGAAATCACAACCAACCTTGGTAAAAAAAGGGTTGGTGGAAATGACATGCCAAAGCATTGGTGAAAATCACATGTCAAAGCATTAGTGTAAATGACATGCTTTGGATCCCAAAATGAATAGCATCTTTTGGGGTCCACGCTCATATAAAATTCAACGATGAAGATGTTAAAAAATGACATGCCAGATCACTTGCACCCATGATTGACTGGCATCTTTCGCATCGAACATTTTGCTGGGTAGTTTACCCTCTTTAGCCAAAGGCTGAAGATTTGAAAAAAACACTTAAGCCAGGGCAAGCCTGTTGTGCTCTTAAGACTAACTACATTGAAAAAAAAACAAGTAGGAACGGTGTCAAAATCGGGCCGGTCAAATGTTTGTATCCTCAACCACGAAATTGAAGTAAAAATAAAAAATATTTTCATATCCTTCAAAATGCCGAAAATCGGGAGGTACCTTTCTATGGGTACTATATAAAGCCGTGGACCTATTCCAACAAATATCTGGTGGAAATTTGTATACCCCCAATAAAGACAAAATAACAAATTTCAACCATTTCAATGAGATATTGAGGCCACAACCTTCAAAATACTGAAATTCGGGAGGGGGCTATAACTTCAGCCAAGACTAAACTCCAAATTTCAACCTTTTCGGTGCCACAACTGTGAAAATATCGAAACTAATGACGTAATGTTTTATGGGGTCTACATGAGTACGTGGACCTATATCGGAAAATTTCTGGTGGAAAGTTTTTTACCTTCAACGGACATTAAAAACCAAATTTCAGCCATTTCAGGCCACAACCTTCGAAATACCGAAAATCGGGAAGCATCGTTCTATTGGGGCAATATGAAGACGTAGACCTATACCAACAGATTTCAGGTAGGAAGTTTTATGCCCCCTTACGAAGGCTAAGTTTGCCGCTTTCTGTTTAGGGTGTCAGTGTTTGCATGCCGAGCATGTTGGAACACCATCAGCCCGGCTTTCATCCTACCACATGATGGTGTTCTAATTTAATCGGAATGCAAACATTGCCAAAAGCGGCAAACTCAAGCTGGCGAGAAAATACTTGAAATACTTGCTTTATCACCTTGTGGATGCTTTCATACGACCAAAATGTGCATAATCGAAACAATGGTTCTAGACCCAAGTGTGGTTGGACGAAATCCGTGCCAGACAATTTGAAGTCGACTTAAAGATAACTCTCGAAGGGATTTGTGATACTTTTCCTTCCTTATTTGTGTAGCCAACATTTATGAATTATAGGGAATAAAATGCATAATGATCATTATGACACGCAAACACAACATATTAATTGGCACATGCAAGTATTCCCTAAAATGTGAAAATGTCTGTGACAGGTGTTATTCACAATGGCTTTCCTAGCATTTACAATAATATATTCTAAGGGGCAATCATATTAATTAGTTGTTTGTTGTCATCTTTTTTTCCAACAAATAAATGACCATTTCATGCTCCATTGAGTATAATCTGGCATGGAACAGTCAGATGGCTTCCGTTTGTTATGCCACAACACACACACAAACCCACATATCCGTATTATATTTTGCACTTAATGATGGTAATTGGACAAATGTTGTTGTTACTTTTTCTTCAATGAATGGATGAAACTTAGTCGAGATCATACAATTAATGACTTAATATTGCATAAAAATGCTTAAATTAGTTTAGTTTGTTCGTTTGTTTAGCTTAACACACACAGAGGTAATTTCCTGAGAAATTATATAAAGGCAAATCATAAACAAACCATTTGAAATGGCACTAATGAGCAGGGATTATGATAAATACAAGAGACTAAAACGGGCAACTAATTGAGTAGAGAATTTGTTGTTTAGAAGTGGGTGTATGAATGTGTATGTGTGTGATGAAGTATATTGCTATAACATGTGCCGGCGGCTGTAATTTGTAGATAATATGACCAAATAGTCCAGTCAAAATAGACATCGAAATAGCAAAAATTCCCACAAAGCTGAATTTTGGTGGAGAACTAGGGTTTGTCATTAGAAGCGATATCCGAAAAGACTCCATCAGTCCCATGCAACAACAACAACAGTTATTCGGGATCAAAGGTCAACATTTATGGATTTTTTAGGTTTTCGGATTCTTTCTTGAAAACGGTGTGTCTTATCAAAAATTGACTAAAGCAAATATTGTAGACAGAAAATTCTCTTCAAGACTTGTAGTACAAGTTTGATCTTTATAATTTTTCCTACAATTAACCGTTCTTGAGATACGAGGGCGGTTTGGAAACTTCTTAGCCTATCAATGAAAGAGAATAGTTAGTTTTTCAAAAATATTTTTATTTTTTAATATAATCTCCTGAAACTTCAATACACTTAGTCCAACGCTTTTCTAGCAATTCTATCCCTTGATTAAAATAGTTTTCATCAAGGTCTTCAAAATAGTGGTTTACAACTGTAATTGCATCTTCATTTGAGGTAAACTGCTTGCCAGCAAGGAATTTTTTTAGATTTGGGAACAAGTAAAAGTCACTGGGAGCTAAATCAGGAGAATAAGGTGGGTGGTCCAGCAACTCGTACTTCAATTCGTTGATTTTAGCCATTGTTAAAACACTCTTGTGCGCTGGTGCGTTGTCTTGATGAAAAATTATTTTTTTGTGTTGTAAGCCAGGACGTTTTTCTCGAATTTGTACATTTAATTGATCCAAAAGGTTGCAATAGTACTTTGAATTTATTGTTTTACGCTTTTGCAGATAGACAATCAATAAAATACCTTTGAAGTCCCAAAAAACCGTTGCCATAACCTTACCAGCCGATTGAATTGTTTTTGCCTTCTTTGTGGCACTTCCTCCAGCTTCAGTCCATTGTTTGGATTGTTCTTTTGTCTCTGGAGTATAGTGGTGGATCCATGTCTCATCAACAGTTATGAACCGACGCTTAAAATCCATTTTATTTCGCTGCCGGAGTAGAAATATATGTTTCCTTGAAGAGCGAAATTATATCTATACTTAAAAAAATTCAACGGGAACGACTCCATACCTAGACGTAATGCTACAACGTAGCAACGACCGCATTTGTTTTGACTGGTATACCAAAGAAACCTCATCAGGATGAATAGTGAACTACAACGCAACACAAGCGAAATCACAAATCTTCAACACGGCAAAGAGTCTAATATATAGAATATTAAACATAAGTGATGAACAATTCCACATGAAAAACATCAAAATAATAACGAATATTCTTAAAAACAATAGTTTCCCCACCAACATCATCAATTCATTGATAGAAGAAACAAAAAGAAAAATGAAACATAAAAAATAACAACAAATAAAAATATAAACACAAGTAAAATGAACGAAACGCAACCACAAAAAATTTTTTTCGGTGTACCCTATATTCCTGGTCTGTTTGACAGCCTAAAATTAAGAGAAGTCATAAAAACCAACAACATAAACTTTGCCTACCGTCCGAATGCAACACTAAACACAATATTCACAAACACAAAAAGTCGAATTGACAAACAACAACAAAACAACGTGGTTTACCAAATCCCTTGTAAATGGAAAATGAACGAGAGTTGCCAAAGAATTTACATAGGGACAAGAAAACGAACGTTAGGAACTAGAGTAGGAGAACATAAAACTGACATAGATAAACAAAAAGAGACAACAGCCTTAGCACAACATGCAGTGAGTACAGGCCACTCTCCTGACTTTGAAAATGTCACAATATTAGACAAGGAGAGAGTCGAAAAGAAACGACTGATGCTTGAAAGTTTGAGAATTCGACAAAACATAGAGAAAACGATAAATCTAAAAGAAGATACCGACAACCAGTGATGCCAGATTTGCCGATTTATCGGCATTTTGCCGATTTTAAGTCCAAAAAAATAGAAATGCCGATTTTCCGATTTTTACCCCTAAAATGCCGATTTCTAGTTAAGGCAACTTGTTCACATAAAATTTGCGTTTTGTGTAAAAATTGTGGTCGCTAGCCCTGATTTTGTACAATAACAAAGACAACTACATCATCAAGAGTAGTTTGAATTTCCTTGATTACCTTGTCGAAAAGTGAGTTAGTGTAAATAATTAAAAGCTGCACAAACTTTTACATTGAACGTTGTGATCAGATTTTGAAGCGGTTTGATTTTGAAAACAAATTTAAGTGCCTAGCTTCAATAAATCCAAGTTTTATAATAAATGGCACAGAAGATTAATTTTTCGACATTATAAAGGAATACGAATGCTTTATGAACATAAGCGAAAAGCAAGACTTGGACTCAGAATTACGTGAACTTTCACGTTTAAATTTCTAACATTTGTTTAAGGATAAAAAGTAGAGTTGCTAGAGTTTTGGAAAACAGTGTGAGAATTAAAATGTGCAAATTCTGAACCATTATTTCCTATTTTGTCCAAATTTATTAAACATATTTTAGTCTTGCCACATTCTTCAGCAAATGTGGAAACAGTTTTTAGCCAAGTAAATTTAAATAAAAACAAGTGTCGAAATCGATTAGTTAGGGACTCGATGGAAGGAATTCTCTTTACTAAAGAATACTTAAAATTAAGTAAGTCTAACTGTTATGATGTTGTCATTAAAAATGATTTGTTACAAAACTTTAATTCAAATATTTATTAAAGAAATTGAATTTTTTTGAAATTTTGCCTGTTAGGGCGAAGTTAATTTTTTTTAATGATTTTTATTAATTGTCTGGTTTAGAGTTAAACTTGATGATCAACAATTGTTTGCATGTGAAAAAGGAAAGCCAAGGACTCGAACCCACACAGTCACCAAATTACGTGACCTAGTTTCGCTGTTAGTTGAGCAGCTCTTCAGACGTATCGACTGTGGGATGGCTTCTCTGTCCTAGAACTTTTGGTTTTCAAATGGAAATGTGTTGTTGAAATTGAATTTAATTGTAAACCAAAATTTCAAAATTCCAATACAAAAACAATCACCTTATTAATTAACCTCTTAAGACAATATTTGTATAAGTTTTGTTTAGCTTGACTGAATTGAGAATGTATTGATCTCATATATACACGTACATATAAATTTATACTGCATATGTATATGGTAAAACAATATGATAAAACAAATTTTGAATTATTGCCTTGGTTTATGAATTATTAATTGTTTTGTTGTACTTATAAAGTTATTTTTTTACTCATGTTTATTAAATATAGCAATAATTTGAACTGAAATAAATGTTTTTTAATTTGCCGATTTTTTGCCGATTTTGAAAAATTTTTGCCGATTTTGGCACCCGAAAAGTGCCGATTTTCGACCAAACTTATCTGGCATCCCTGCCGACAACATCAGTTCGTGCTATGGGATTGCTATTAAATAAACAGTGGAAGATTCATTTGAAGGTGGTTTCATATTCATTATTTCTTAGTGTAAACGATTTTTAAATATATCGTAAGATTATATTTGTAAATCATTATTGTGACTGATTTGATGTAATGTAAAAATAAACTTATTTTATTTAAATAGACAAATTCCCCAGAGGAAGTCGCCAAAAAAGCGACGAAACGTCGGGAATAAAAAGCAATAATCTTCTTGTTTTATTTGCTTTAAATACCAAAGGTCTAAAAGCTTAATGAAAACATAACAATAAAAACTAAACTTGACCAAATAATCAACAACAGAAAACGCTTCGATTTTTTTTTTTTTTTTGAAATTTTATCAAAGGTAGGGTTTGTTGCGATGATTACGGAAATGTATAATTTTCATGGTGGCGGATCCAGTTTGCCTATTTTCACCCAAAAGACCAGATTTAAAACCGCGTTAGACCCGGTTCTACTGAACCTATTATCGCAATGTGGGTATCGTTTGAAAGCTCATATGACACTTATATCACGATATCTCAAGAATGGTGACTCCTATTGAAAAGTAGTAAAGATCATTCTTTTAGATAATTTGTACCCCTACATCTTTTACTTTAGTCAATTTCTGATAGGTCTTCCGTTTTTGAAAAAATCAAAGAACTGAATTAGTCAAACAAAAAATGACTTTTTACCCTGAATATCTCGGTTGGACACATGGTATCTGTTTAATCCAGCCTGAAGTGACCAGATGTTTAGTTGCGAAAGACTGTATATTTTAGGATATGTGGAGTATGCACAATAAAGCGTAGCTTTGTTGTTGATTGCCTCGAAGAGGTTGTGCGGTGTAAATAAACGAAAAAGAAGAGAAATGAAAACACAAGAGTTTTTAGTATTGATGTTTGGTATGTTTATTGAATATTTGCTCGTAAAGCTTGTACCTTTTTTCACAAACAATAACTTATGTTAGTATTGTTAAGTGAACGGAGTCCGCGAACGAAGTTCGTCTATTCTGCCTTGTGTCGAATAACACACTCTAACTCAACGTAGCTTTAACTAGACTTTGGCGGGCAAAACTGTCAACCTTTCTTGTCAGAATAAAAAAGCCAATTTTAACTTTAACAGTACCGATGGGGACTTTTAAGACGTACCTTCGAATGGCAAACCCTAGCTTTCCACCAAAGTTCTGCTTTGTAGGATTTTTTCCTATTTCCCCCTTATACGCATGTCTATTTTGACTGGACTAAAAAGTACACATTTGTCGGGAGAAGCCTGAATGGTGGAAACTTAAATACCCCCAACGAAGACTAAATACCAAATGATGGCCATGGATGGATATTGATATGAAACTCCCTGCCGTCCCAGTTGGGAATTAGCTTTCATATTGCAGCTGTCTGTTCCAATGAACGTAAACAAACAAAACGATTCCCGTACCAATCACACAAAGCCACAAACTTTTCAGCTTCTCTGAATCGTTTCATTCTCACAACCAAAACAAAACCTGAAACACATTTCGTCCAAACATATTTGGGGTCTAAAACCATTATTTCGATGAGGCACATTTTGCCCGTATGAAAGTGTATATACCCTCGTTAGCATAAATTCTGAGGGTATAAAAAGATGAAAACCGTACGATTGCTGAAATGTACTTCGGCTATGCTTTGCCGAGTTGTTTCATTCACAACCGAAACAAAAAGAATTTTTGAAAACGTTTGCTGTGCGTTATGGTCAATGACACACTCAGGCACACACACATGTGATTGCTTAGTCGATGGTCAGACTAGCATGATTTCAACATGGCGACGTGAAGTTTATAGGCGAGGGGTATGAAGTAGTGAAACCCATGTACATGGTTTTCTGTGTTTGTTATGTTGCCTCTTCTTGTTTTTCGTTGCAAGATTTTTCTTCCATTTTCTTTCATTTTTATTTTCTCAAGCAAACGTTAACAACAAAACAAACATAAAAAGATTTAATAAAAACATTTAATTAATGAAATAGTGAAAATTTAACTATTAATATTAATTTAATTATTAATGTTAATAATTTTGTGTTGTTTTTTGGTTTATTTATGTCTTTTTTGTTTTTATTGGTATGAGAAACACAACAAACGCGAATGGTAAAATAAAGAGGACACGCAAAAATCTTAAATTTCACGTTATCGTGTGTGGACACTAACGAAACTTTAAAAGAAACTTTAACGAAATTGGTTTCAAGAAACCTTGCTAGTCTGACCATCGACTTAACAACCCTATAAGTTAGCATCAGCATACCACAGTGAATTTTATCAACCACCAAACGTTTTTTTTTTTTTTTTTTTGATTTATTCACTTGTGTTTTGTACTATTTCGTTTTCTATCTGCTCTTGTGGAGTTGAGTACTTTTCGCTTTTCGTATTGTTCATACTCACGAATGTAGACATAACGAAAATAAACAGCGAGCTCCGCCAACGTGGGTTATGATTCATTTTGTATTGTTCGTATGGAAAATACAATCTAAAGCTATTCTTATCATAATTATGGATAAAAATATAATAAATCATCGTCTTTTATTTTCTGCACGCTAGATCTGCATTTTTTTCCACTGTGCGCTGGTCTGTTCAATACAGACCTATCTCGCTTGAGTCTAACTGTAATAACCGTACATGAAATATATCGGGGTAGCAGTCAGATGTGGTACTGCCGAGGTAGACTTGCTGAATATATACATCCCACCGATAAACAGCTAGATTCCAGCTTATAGGCCCAAGATAAGCCCGCATTTTGAAGGTGATACTCATCTGATCTTGGGGCAATTTAATGCTCAACATGAGTTGTGGCATTCGGTACTGGGAAATGACCAAAGGAGTATAGTGCTTGCTGAGCAGAGTGATAGCTCTACGTTTTAAAGGGTCAATGAGGATGCCCCTATTAGAATGAGCGGAGAGTATCAACGTCAGTCAGGCATAACCATAACCTGGCCTGACAAATTTGTATCTTCATCAGTAGACCACCCGATTTCATCACATCTGAAACGCCGCACTTTCATTAATTATGGAAAAGCTAATTGAACGACCTGTTGGTCGAATACCCGAAGTGAGACCAAACTTCCCAGCAGATACAAAGGTATTAGCAAATAAGCGCGAAGAGCTTCATCATGTCTGGGGTCACAGGATCCCCAGGGTTAGGGAGCTGACACTGGAAGTTAACAGGTTGGTCGGTGATCACAACCCGAACAAGTGGTTAAATCATCTGAAGAGTTGGAACAATGGAGCCGGAATAAGAAAATTGTGGGCAACGGTTAAGTCACTCTCGAACCCTGGAAAGAAGGATGATAGGACCCCAGTCATTCAGGAACAAGAAGTCCAAGCCTTGTAGAGGAATTCACTAAGGTGGGGTGAAACCTACGGAACTGTGTAACATCTACCTATATTGTATTCGACATCCTCCAGACGTCATTGAGATCGTAGCGTATACATATGATTGTACGATCTTGCCGTCAGGTACCTTCCGTGATGCCATTTGTGAAAAACTGAACATTTGTTCGACGGCTCTCACCATCTTTTTCTACAAGATAAATATGCAAATATACGCCACTAAATCTACAGCTACTCTATTCACCACATGGACGACTGAGGTGAAAACAGATTTGAATGTCATTGTGGATGATAGAAGAATTCCTATAACAAACAACTTCAAAATTCTAGGAGCCACATTTGACAGCATGTTCATGTCGTCCGCACATGCGACAAGCTAATATGTATGAACATCTATTCCCTAGCCGGCTGTACTTGGAGTGCAGATAAGGAAACTTTGTACACATATAACGCGATAGGTCGGCCTTTAGTATACTATGCGGCGCCAATTTGGTCCGCGTATATAAGTGCAACGCGATAGAATCATATTTAAACTTGTCAGAATGCCACACTGAGAACTGCAACGGGGTGCCTTATTATGTCTTCAGTGGACCATCTATATGAGGAGACAAAGATTCATCCAGTACAGCAACGCAACAGAATGTTTTCGTTGCAGTACTTGCTGGGGTGTGATCGTGATTGCCATCCCAATAACCATATGGTGGATAGGACTCCCCCACCCAGGTATGTCAGGAGGGATCTTCATGATCTAGAAAGAGTGGTCCAACGTTACAAAAGAGAAACCCTAGATCAACAAGCTTATCAAGGAGGTTTAAAAAGCATTCACACGGATGCAGTGGCAGGTGAAATAAACAACGATCGTGTCAATGGGGTCCTTGAAGAATATCCCCCATCTATCGCAGCTGAGGAGGATCAGTTGCCACGACAAACCAGAGTATTGTTTGCTCATCTACCCTCAGTATGGTGCAGCCGTTTGAATTCATATAGGGAAAGGATCGATGATACCATACAAAACATATGCCTAGAATGCAGCACAGATCCTCACGAAACACTGCACCTAGTCAAATTTCCTGCCAAACCTACTCAACTAACTTCTGTAGATATGTGGTTACATCCCATCGAAACAGTAACATTCCTAGAACTGAAGATAGACCCAGAGCCAGAATAAGCAGGGAACGAGCATACAAATATATCAAATACTGCTACAACAACAACGAGCACCTCTAGGAGCACGCCACGCCCACACCTTCCATTTTTTCTTTTGGTTTCCTTACTTTTAATATGACTACGGGGGCTGCGCAAAAAGTATCTGGCCTAGGCCAGGTCCCATTTGAATTTTTTTGGAAAGTTTGACAGTTTTTAGCCTCAGTACAATTTGTACAAAATAAAAGAAATCAAAAATCACTTTTAAGAAAAGTGTCCAATTTCACTCAGAATTCCACATGGTTTGTATGTATGCATAAACATCACCTGCATCTCCACAGAATGAACTTTAATGCTGATGTTACCACTACCATCAATTAAAATGTATGTCTTCTCTAAAACATCGCAAAAATCTCGTCAACTTAGATTGCCTTCTAAATAATTTGTCATGTTTATACATAGTCGTACAGTATTACGACCTCAAAGTCCTTGGGAAGATATTTGCGTGCTAATTCAACACTCACCTAATCAAGCCAAGCAAACAGCAAACGACTCTCCAACGACTTTAAATGTACACACGAGTGAACGAACCCCTGCAGGAAATAAAAATATATTTCAAGTGGTGCAATAGAATGACTAACAAACTGTCATTTAGGACACATTTACAAACAAACAAGACAACACCTGAATCAAAGTTTTGTGTCCCAAGCAGCAGTGGCATTTGTTTGTCTTATTGTTGTTGGTTTACGACTCCACCTTTTGCTGTTATTACAAACAAATCCTGTCTTTATATATTCTCTGCCAACCATCAACGTTGACAAAGTGAAACCACGTTTCGTCACTAGCTGTGATTCATACGGCAACGCAGAACACAGCGCAGCTAAGGATATTCATTAGTTTTTCCAATCCTTAAAAAGGAAATTCTTACTAGGTAAAAGGCACAACGTTGTGTAATTCCAACACCAACAAACATCACCAACAGAAATAGATGTTTGCACAATTTTAACAACTACTACTCACCTCAGCACCTCATCACATAAAAACACTATTTTAACTGGCATTCCATTGAGACCTCGGCGTAAGGGAGGGCTATCTCACCCCAACCTCCCGCTTAATTGTTTATCCAAAAACTGACAATTGTCTCGTTGTCATCAAAGACAAGTTAACGCTCTGTGTGTCATAAAACAAAAGTAAAAAATATTTTTATGGTTTATTTTTTTCCTGCCGGCAAAAGTATACGTTTCTATTCCCTTGGCTTCCCTTTTCGTTGTTGTGTGAACAAATTCACTTACTCACCTGGATATTTGCCAAGATAAAACTAGTCCAACCCCTCCCCAAGGAATGTCAAAGACATAAAAGTTATGTGGAAAAATAAAGTTGTAAACTCACATAGCTTACCCGATCTACGAGGGTCACATAAGTCAATACATTAAGAGGCCATTAAGGAAGTCCTAATGGCAAGAAGCTATAAAAGCTGTATGTTATATGTTATCTTTTGCCATAATTAAGGAAGAAGTAAGATTAAGTGAAGCATATGTTGTACTTTTTAAGCTAATCTCACGCTGTGATAATAAATAAAGTGAAGTATCAGATTTATTCCTTCAAGGGTACTTAGCACTCCAGGTGAATATCTACAACACATCAAATGAATAATGTTTTAGGTTATTACCTACAATTTATGCGTAATAATGTGTACTTGCAGAGTGACATATATAATGTGCTAAGTTACTGAAAACAATTCTAACAAGACGGAGTGTAATTTACTAAGTCAGGGAAATATAAGCGTATGCGAATAATATTTTGTAGTCATAGTCGGACAAGGGTTATTTATAAGTCATTTACCATTGCATTTCGTCAGTTTCCGTATCGGCTTGAAATTGAGATTTTTATATATGGGCTGATCGAATATACATTAGTGTTATGACTTTTTACAACCTCGTAGTTTTTACCTAAGATTACATAAAATCTTAATAAAAAAGTGATTTGATAGAAAAGGCTTCCGCACAAAAAGCTTTTATAGTTTTTATTTTTCAGAATTTTAGAACATTTTTTGAAGACACTGTAAGTCGATATTATCAAAGTATAGGGGCACATGACATAACTGTTTGTTTCTCACTAATTTTATCCTCATATTATTTTATATAAATTTATATTAGATATAACTTTATTTCATATATCATAAAAATTAAAAGGGGTTTGTGCGGGACCCTTTTTAATATTTAAATGGAATAAAAGATATTTTAGAGATTAATAGTCAAAAGGTCATTCATTCGTGCAACAGGAAATATTTTTTTGAATCAAGCAAAAAAGTATCAGTCGGCTTTGCCGACAGAGATATACCCTCAGCCTATGTGAATTGAAACTTTCATCTACGGACAGATCGAATGTATTTAGAGTCTTTTCTGAATTTTGTCTATTTTCGAAGTCGACCACTAGTCGTTTCAGTAGGTCATATTATAACTTTTGGACCAGTATGCCAGGAAGCATGGACTTGTCCACGAAAACATAATTTCGCTGTAAACAGGACCACAACGAACAGCATCGGTATACATTTCCAAAGGATCTTCGAACAGACCCTAAATTGAACTTAGACACAAATGTTGAGACCCAAAGTTTGGAGCAAATTGGTTGACCCGTTATCTTGCATACCATTTTGTGAAATTTTTAAATATTGGTGGGAAGTACTAGAATTTGGGACCGGTCTTGCCCATCTTTGAACTGAAAATAAGTTTGGACAAAATATGACGAAGTCAAATTTTGGACCAAATCGGTTGATAAGTTCGAGAGTTATCGTACTCTACATATGGTTCCATAGGGGTTTTTTACAACTTTCGGGCTGTTTTCTCAAGAAGTATGGACTTGCCCTTGAAAAAAACTTTTACTGTTGTAATTGAGGCAGCGAATGCAAGTTGCTTCAACAAAAATCAAAGTGATTCGAGAGCAGGTCTTAAAGTGAATTTATCCAAAATTTTGTGTGGGAGGTACCCGCAGGAGTGGACAAATATAGTCCATATTCGAACCTGATCAATATCTGGTAGATATATTAGGATGTGTAAAGTATGAATCAAATCGGTCACCCCCTTCAAGAGTTATAATGCGAACAATTTTTCCGAACATTTTTGAACTTTGTTGGGGAGGTACCTGGAGGAGTAGACAGATATGGCTTATCTTCGAACTTAAATTTTGTTTGAACAAAATATACCGAAGGCCACTTTTTGGACCGAATTGACAGATCCGTTCGAGAGCTATCTCCAACAACTACACACGGTGTCATAGGGGTTTTTTGTACCTTTCAGGAAGTATGGACTTGCCCTTGATGAAACATAAAGTGTCGTATGAAGGACAGTGAATACAAGTTGCTACAACAAAAATCAAAGCGATTCGAAAGCAGGTCCTAAACTGAATTTTTCCGAAATTTTGTGTGGGAGGTACCCGAAGGAGTGGGCCTATTGAGTCCATATTGGAACCTCATCTAAATCAAGTAGAAATTTTATGATGTGCAAAGTATGGACCAAATCCGTTACTGCCTTTAAGAGTTATCGTGCGCACAAATTTTCCGAACATTTCCGAACTTTTGTGGGGAAGGTACCGGAAGGAGTGGACCGATAGAATCCATCTTCGAACTAAAACTAAGTTTGGACCAAATATTAGGAAAGCTAAATTTTAGACCGAATAGGTTGATCCGTTCGAAAGTTATCGTGCGCTGCAGCCAGCCAGACAGACGGACGAACATGGCTAAAACTCCAAATTGTCTGAAACACATTTCGTCCAAACACACTTGGGGTCTAAAACCATTCCCAGCAAAATGTTCGATGCCAAAGATGTCATTCAATCATGGGTGCAGGCTTTTTTCTGAAAGTATGAGTTTGACTAGAGTGACGTAGGATATGAAACATACCAAGAAACGGCCCTAACCGGCTTTAACATGGCAAAGCCCAGGATTTATCTTGGTCCATCTCTCATCTCAAGTGGACACTGACCTCCCTCTGTTGTCACCTGGGCGAACTGCCTTTAACACCCGTTAAAGGTAGTGAGCTAACATGTGACGCTCTTTCACCCATAAGAACGTTAAAAACTAGGGGTTGGGCGTCGATTAGTAACCCTCCCCTAGAAAAAAGCAGCCTACTATGAAAAAAACGAAGGAAAAGAAAAACAAACCCCTCTAAAGTTGATGACCCTCGCAAACGTTTTAAGGACCATGATCTGCGAATCTGCACCTGGAATGTTCGCATTTTTTATAGAGAAGGTGCAGTTTACGCATTGGCAGATGTAATTCAAAAGTACAAGGCCGACATACGATGAAATGGAAAAAGCGTCAAAACAACATGTCATGACACAAATCATGAGTTAGTTCGTCGGAGGTTAAAATATCTGGTCCAGCTTCACACCAGTGAATAAAAGACTTGCTACATTACGGATAAAAGCAAAATTCTTCAACATTAGCTTTATCTGCGCTCATGCTCCAACCGAAGACAAGTACGAACAGACGAAATATATATTCTACGAGCATATGACCGTTGTCCTGCCTATGACATTAAAATATTTAATGCCAACATTGGAAAGGAGAATATCTTTGACCCAACAGTCGGGAAATTCAGTCTCCACAGTGAAACATTTGACAATGGTATAAGGCTGATAGACGTTGCAGCTGCACAATAGCACAAAACATAATAATTAGCTGTACCAGATTTAAGCACTACTTTGTTGAAGCAAAAGTACGTAACCGTCTAAATCATTGGTGCTCAGAAAATTTGGTGTATTAGTAGTGGTAATATACTCTTTCCATTGCTAAACAATGGCATCTCAAAAATAAAGAGAGAATATGTGTGGTTTGTTTACACTTATAATTATGAGGGCGAGCATCGCTGCACAGTGGTCGAAATCACTGATCTAGCGGCGCGAAATTAATAACTTGCAAACGAATGGAAATAAGTTTCTGAAATTTTGCACAAACGTAGTATGTGTCCGTGGGTAGTAATGGACTAAATATGAACAACGTCGGATAATATTTTGGTATAGCCCCCATATAACGGTACCTCCTGATATTGGGTATTTTGAGTATTTAAGCAATCCTTTCCTTTCAAATTAGTTGCAGTGTGGTACTTAGGGTTTCTAGTGGTCACTAAACTTTTCCACCAAAAATTGTGAACATATGTCCACGTTTGGGTATAGGTCCCTTTTCAGGTACCTCCCAATTTTCAGTATTTTGGCGGATTTAAGCTAAATTTTCCGCCCAAGTTAGGTGTAATTTGGTATTTGGAGTTCCCAGTGAACACAAACATTTGCCACCAATAATTGTGGACGTTTTGATATTGCCCCCATATAACTGTACCTCCCAATATTTGGTATTTGGATGATTTTTGTCCATATTTACAGACCAAATAAGCTGAAATTTGGCATTTGGAGGTTCTCGGTGGTTATATATCTTATCCACCAATGATTGTGAACATAGGTCAACGTTTTGATACAGCCCCCAAATAATTGTACTGCCCGATTTTTTGGTATTTTGAGGATTAAAGCTACATTTTAAATTAATTTATCAGCAGGTTTATTACCCGGAATCTAGGAAGTCCAATATAATTTGTCGAAAAATAATTGGACTGGACATTAGAGAACTTTTTTAGTTACGCTCCATTTAACAAAAATATACGAGGGCAGTTCGGAAACTTCTTAGCCTAGCACAAAAAGCGCGGTACAAACAGAAAAAAGTTAAGTGTTTTGGAAACTTCCATCTCTGTTATGAACACATGTTAAATTTTGTTTCAATCTGGCAAACTCCTTCATATAGAAACAGGTGTTCAAAAAACACGCATCCGCAATTTTTTTACAATGGAAAAATTAGAAATGCGTGCTGTCATTAAATATTTACATCAAAAAGGTTTATCGGGACAAGAAATTCGTAATGATATGGTGAATGTGTTAGGTGAAAGTGCTCCTTCATATGCAACAGTAAAAAATTGGGTTGCTGAATTTAAACGTGGTCGCACAAGAATTGAAGATGAACCAACATAAATTGTAGCCAAAGTGCATGATATGGTATTAAATGATCGACGAGTAAAAGTGCGTGAAATTGCTAATATCATGGGCATCTCAAATGATTGAGTCCATTTAATTTTGCATGAAGAACTACAGATGAAAAAGCTTTCTGCAAGATGGGTGCCGCATTTGTTAACAGTCGATCAAAAACGCATAAGAATGAACATTTCTCAAGCTTGTTTGGTCGTTTTAAGCGAAATAAAATGGATTCTAAGCGTCGTTTCATAACTGTTGATGAGACATTGATCCACCACATTGATCCACCTGGCTTACAACACAAAAAAATAATTTTTCATCAAGACAACGCACCAGCGCACAAGAGTTTTTTAACAATGGTTAAAATCAACGAATTGAAGTACGAGTTGCTTGACCACCCACCTTATTCTCCTGATTTAGCTCCCAGTGACTTTTACTTGTTCCCAAATCTAAAAAATTCCTTGCTGGCAAGCGTTTTACCTCAAATGAAGATGCTATAACAGTTGTAAACCACTATTTTGAAGACCTTGAGGAAAACTATTTTAATCAAGGGATAGAATTGCTAGAAAAGCGTTGGACTAAGTGTATTGAAGTTTCAGGAGATTATATTGAAAAATAAAAATATTTTTGAAAAACTAACTATTCTCTTTCATTGATAGGCTAAGAAGTTTCTGAACCGCCCTCGTATTACACTAAAAACAGAAGAAAAATAATAATTTTTGAAAATTTATTGCTATTTAACTATGTACGTCCAGGCACCAAACTATTTTTTTCATTTAATTACACCCTCCTTTATTAATTAAAAATAAAATATGTTCAGTTTTATTAAGAACTAGCATGTGTCCGCTACTTCGTTACCGAAAAGTTGCTATTTGAAAAAAGAGGATGCAAACAGACACCCGTTTTATTTATTCCAGAATTAATAAAGTGAAATTTGCAAAATGTATTCAAATTACAAAATTCGATTCCTAATTCGATATCCAACGCCAATGGTACAACTTTCAGCACCCCTTTGGCCGGTTTCTGTAAGGCGATTCTAATTCAAATTCGTTCGAATTAGAGCTTTTTGTTTGTTTGAAAACAAACATGAGTTTTAAAAAATTTTCAAAAAACCAGAAGGTAGATGTTCGAACAAATATGAATTAAAATCGTCTTAGCCTTTTGTATTGGGAGTAACATTTACCAAGTTTTTGTATGTTTCGTTTACCTACGGAACGTGTGACCAAACTTCCGAATTCAAAGTCTATGCCTAGACCCATGTCAATATTTAGTACCTTTTGTACTTACTAAAATATTTAAAAAACCATCTACACACAAAAGTTCCTATAATACCAAAGTTCGGAATACCCCTCCGCCGAATACGAAATTAAGTAGCAGTTAGTATTCTACATATACTTATAGCAGGTACTTTCAAAAACACATCCACATTTTATTTAATAAGTTTAGTATACTTATGGTACAAAATCTCAGAATTTTAAATCTATTTGGTACCTTACGTAATCTAGAATGTATTACCAAAACCTACTCCATATCATAAACCTACACACAAACAATCACCCTAATACCAAAATTCTGAAAATTTCCTATATACCTAAACCCAATACCCAAATTTAGTACCGTTTAGTACTTTTCGTAGAACCATCACTATATGTCAACCCTACGCAAGCGATCTTCATTCCAAATATCAAAATTACAACTCTGTCCCTACAACATATACGAAAATTAGTATCAGATGGTACTTTTCGTGCATTTTCTGTACGTATTTCCAAAACCACCTCCAAATGTAGTTTCTTGCCACCATTACCAAATTTAGTACCCTTCAGTACTTTCCGTACACATAAGTACGAATTTCCAAAATTAACTCCATATTTCAACCCCAAACTCTAACATTCAACTTAAATCAAAATTTCAGGATTTAGTTCTATTAAAATTTTACAAAATTTATTACCATTTAGTACACAAAAGTAAGAATATCCAAAACTACCTCCATGTCTCATTCTCTCACTCCAACAGTAATCTAAAATCCTAATATCAGGATTTTAGCCCCATCCATTCATTCAAATTGTACTAAATTTGGTACCATTTAGTACGAATTTCCAAAACTACCTCAATTCCAAATTCCAACTATCAAAATTCCAAATCCATCCCTTTACCGAAATTTCCAAAACTACCTAAAACCTACGAAGCAACATTAATCTTAATTCCAAATCACAAGATTCCAGCTTCACCCGTTCGCTCAAACCCAAATTTGACAAAAATTACTACCATTTCGTATCCATAAGTACGAATTTGCAAAAATACCTCAAACCTACAATCCAACAGTACTCTTAATTCCAATTTTCAGAATTCCAGTTCTATCCGATCACCTTAATCCAAATTGCATCAAATTTGGTAAAATGTACTTTTCGTACCCATATGTACGAATTTTCAAAACTACCTCCATATATCATCCTATACTCTAACAATAATCTTAATTCCAAATCTCAGAATTCCAGCTCTATCCACTCACCCAAATTCCAAAATTAGTACTGTTTAGTACTTTTCGAACCCATATGTACGAATTTTCAAAACTACTTCCATATCTCGACCTACACTCCAACAGTAATTTTAATTCCAAATCTCCGGATTCAACTCTATCCATTCACCCAAATCTATATTGTACCAAATTAAGTACCATTTGGCACTTTTCGTACTAATAAGTACGAATTTCCAAAACCACCCCAAACGCGACACTCCAACTGTAATCTCAATTTCAAATTTCAGAATCCTGCTCTAGCCGTTCCTCCAAATGCAAATTTTTGATACAATTTAGTACCATTTAGTACTTTTCTTACACATATGTATGAATTTCCAAAACTACCTTTATATTTCAATGCTACACCCCAACAGCAAGCTTAATTCAGGATTCCAGCTCTATTCGTTCATCCAAATACAAGTCGTACCAAATGTAGTACCATTTAGTACTTTTCGTATACATGTGTATACATTTCCAAAATTACCACCTTAAATCAAACCTACATCTCAACCTTAATTCTCATTCCAAACTTCAAGCTCTTAACTCCATCCGTCCACATAATTGAAATTGGAACCAAATTTAGTACAGTTTAGTACTTTTCGCACACTTTTAGTTCGAATTTCTAAAAACCCGCTGGTACATCTATCATTCACTCCATCAGTGACACTCATTCCAAAGTTCTGCTCTTCCAGTTCGCCAAATACAAACGGTACCATATTTAGTAGCTTTTAGTAATTTTCGTATTGTTCCCGTACGAATTTCCAAAAAAAAAAAAACAGCCTTATCTGTCACCTTCGGAACAAGACTGACCCTCACCCAAAATTTCAAGATTCTAGCTTTAGCCGTTTTGTCTGGGCGTTGATGAATCATAAAGTCAATCAGTGAGTCAATCACTTTACTCTTTTATTAATGTAGATTTATTTAACAATTAAGCATATATGACGCTAGATATTTTGCAACAATTTTCTTAAAATCTGATGCAGCAAAGTTTCGTACTTTAAATAGCTGAGAGAATATTTACAACAAAAACAAAGTAAACACAAAATATTAGTCACCAGAGTGTCTGTAATGGATACACTTTGAAACATTTCTCAGTTTTATAGTTTGAATTTTTGACTTTCGCGCCACTAGATCAGTGGTTTCGACCAGTGTCGTCTAAATATTGCAAATAAAGCACGAACAGACACAACACGGGAGTTGGACATCGGTAAGCTGCAAACACAACAAACAGCCACAGCATATTCCACTCAACTGACCCAATTGCTTAAAGAAAGTACTCCTCGTCCCGACAACATATCAGCACAATTGCAAAATATTGTCCACTCCATGCAAAGAGCCGCAAAATCCATACCAGAAACCTCATCCAAGGAAACCATGGTATGACCAGAAGTGTCGTGCTGCTACCGACGAAAAAAATGCGGCATATAGGGCCACTTTACAATTAGTAGCAACGAGAGAGCATACGAGAGAGGTATAGGGAGAAAAAGAGAAAGGAGCAACGTATTTTTCGCAGGAAAAAGAGAGCAATGGAAAAGCAGGAGTGTGAAAAAATCGAGATGCACAGGAGTCAGAATGAATTCCGAAATTTCTACCAAAGAATGAAGCATTAAACTGGCGTTGGTACAAGCCCATCCTCCTGTAGAGACCAGCAAGGTAATTTGGTAACTGATACAGATAGTGTGCTCGGCATATGGAAAGAACATGTTTCCAAACTGCTGGTATCCAATACCAACGAAGATACCAAAGATCCAATCCCAGAAGATGACATTGAATGTATACCGCCCGGCCAAGATGAGGTAAATTTAACAATAAACCGGCTAAAGACTAATAATGCAGCAGTAGCCGATGGCATACCAGTCGAGCTGTTCTAATCCGGAGGCGACACGCTGATAAGGTGTATGCATCAGCTAGTAAGCACCATCTGGCAGGAAGAACGCGTACCCGACGATTGGAAAGTGAGCATCCTATGTCCAGTCCACAAGAAGGGGGGTAAGACTGTGTGCTCCAATTCTAGGGGGTCATAAGTCTGCTTCCTGTTGCATAAAAGATAGTATCTGGCATATTGTGTGAGCGACTAAAGCCTATGGTCAATAAAAAAAATGGACCCTATCAGTGTGGCTTTAGACCGGGCAAATCCACCATTGACCAGATATTTACCTTGAGACAAATCCTGCAAAAGACCCAAGAGATGCAGAGCGACACCTTCCATCTTTTTGTCGATTATAAAGAAGCCTTCGACAGACCTATACGTTCCATGTGTTCCAAGCCATGTCTGATTTTGGTATTCCCACAAAGCTCATTCGGCTTTATAAGATGACATTAACTGATTCTCGGTCCTCTCCGAAGAGTTTATTACCAAAAGAGGTTTCAGACAAGGAGACGGCCTGTCGTGTCATAAGATGTGGAACAATATACACAAACAGCAGTATGTTACTTGCTTATGCCGGCGACATTGATATCATGGGTCGGTCGGTAAAGGAAGTAGCTGACAAACAAAATACTTTAAGGGAGTGAAGCCTAAAAAATCCGACATTGATTTTTAAAAACCACCCTACTGAAACTTTTTAAATTAAATACCATACTACAGCACATCGCTAAAACCACCATGGCACATTGAATTTAAACACAATTTCGTTTAGCGATAAATGAAATAAAAGCTATTACTGAAAAAAAAAACATTATTTTTCTCCTTCCATACTCCAACCACGTAGGTAATTAAATTTAAATCAATATTAAATATTCAATTCGCATACTTTTCCCCCCACTTTATAACACCAGCCAACCAAACAACAACATTGTCAATATGTTAATCGCCTCAATCGCATTCTGATAAGCCAATTCCTTGCGGATCCGTTCGTTATGAATATTCATTGAATATAAATGTGGTAATAATCGAGAAACAAAGAAAAACAAAACACTTAAAAAAGAAGAATGGAGAAAATGAATATTCTTTGGGGAGACAACGTCAAAAGAACGACGATTAAATGTGCAATGTGGCAGGAGTAATGCGTCACAACGAAAAGACTGCCAGAGATATTCCTTTTGAAAGGAAGTGTTTTTCTTTTTCGATTTTTTTATTTATGTGAAATTATCTGATAATAAAATGTATCCAATTAAAATTATGACGATGACGACGACCACGAACGGAGAACGCCGCGACACGACAACAACATAAAAATGAAAGGAATAATTCGTTATCCACATGAAATGGCAAAGGATATATCAAATATGCAATAAAAACAGAAAAAAAACTTAATATTATTTATTATCAGGCGATAGTTATACATAAAAGAGATAATGAAGATGTACGATACAACAAGACAAACTATACATAAGGTGGCAGTGCGACCCGTCTCTTCCAAACGTTACAGGAATCGGCTAAAATATTGTCCATGAATGGTTATGACTTTTCAATCAGCCACTGTAGATTTGTAGTTTTAACAATTTTCCCCATTACCATATGTCTGCCGCTGATATCTGCATATTCTCAATTTCCCAACTGAATTGAAATGTTTTAACAACACCTGGAAATGCGTCATAACATCATGTGTATGTCTCAAGTTTAAAAAACAAGTTCAGATTAAAAACAAGAATTCAAAGAAGAAACAAGAGAAAAAGATAAATTCTTCTTTCTAGCGACTTAATATGGTTTTACTTTTAACCCATAAGGGATTAGCCTTCAATCATCTGTTTTTACTTTTCTGTGTGTGTTTTCACATTCACTTTGGGAACACATTTTTCTTGTGTCCTGTTTCTCTAAGAAGCTTAAAGTTTGTATTATAACACATCAGTGAATGTGGTAGTAGAAGCTATGCTCATGAGTATATTTGCATGAGGCAACGACAAATTTAAATTTAATTTTAATGATTTAAATTTAAGTGAAAAATTCAGAGAAAATAATTTAAATGTCCTTAAAATAATATTTATTAAAAATCTACGTCTTAAAGGTCCTTGAACAAATAGTTATAAAAAATCTACGTTTTTAAAGTGCTTGAAAAAATATTTATTAAAAAAATCCACGTTTTTAAGGTCCTTGAAAAAAATTATTTATTAAAAAATCCACGTTTTTAAGGTCCTTGAAAAAAACGTCCTAAAGGACCTTGAAAAATATATAATAATAATTATTCCACAAACATCACAAGGGATACTTCTCTCATATCAATGAGTGCACCCCGATTCATATTAGCTCAATTATATGGGACCTACTGTTTATTGCCGAGTCCGAAGGGCGTGTCCTCAGACACCACTTGTATAGAAGTTTGACATGGCTGAAATACTCAGGAAATGTCGCCAACATAACTGAGGGGTATTTTGCCACCGATTTGATGTTGCCTGGCCTGGAAATCGAACTCACGACCTTTAGCGTGCAAGGCGCGTGTGCATACCATTGTACCACGGTGGCACCCTTACTTACTTAGCTGGCCCATTGCAGAACATTTGTTCCATAGACCGAACTAAGAAAAGATCTCCAATTCTCTCTGTTTCGTGCTTCGTTTTTTGTAATACCGCGCCTTGTCATCTCTTCATGCACTTGTTTGCGCCATCTATTCTTTGGCCTGTCAATTCTGCGTGCTCCGCCATGTGGCTCGAATTTATATGCCTTATTAGCGGGTTCATCATCGCTCATTCTTATTATATGGATTAGCCAACGCAATCGCTGCATCTCGATACGTTTAAATATATTGATGTCGTTGTATAGCAGATACAGCTCGTGGTTCATACGACGTCGATATTCACCATCAACGCAGATAGGTCCGTAGATCTTTCGAAGAATTTTTCTCTCAAACCCGCCAAGCACTGCCTTATCTCCTTGCGCACGTACCCAGTTTTAGTTTCAGTATCAGTGTTTTGTAAAGCGCTATTTTTGTTTGACGAATTGTGGCTTTGTTTTTGAAGTGCTTCCTTAAGCCACAGTAGCATCTGTTGGCCAATACAATTCTTCTTTTTATTTCACAACTGATGTCGTTTGTTGTGTTTACGGAGGTGCCGAGGTAGACGAAGTCTACTACCTCAATATTATAGGAACCAACTTCCACAGTCGGTCCTAGCTCAGTGGACGCATTGCGCGTCGACACCATCAACTTGGTCTTCTCGCCGTTTACCGCCAGACCCACTTTAGCAGATTCTCCTTCGAACTTCATAAAGGTATCGGTTACTTCTTTTACTGATCGTCCCATGATGTCTATATCATCAGCATAAGCAAGTTACATGTGGCTATTGGTGTAGATTGTGTCACTTCTTTTGACGTTTGCCTCTCGTATAACCTTTTCCAGCAGGATGTTGAAGAGATCACACGAAATGCTGTCTACTTGTCTGAAACCTCTTTTGGTACTAAACTCTTCGGAGAGGTTCTTTCCTATCTTACGTGAAGATCTTGTGTCAGTTAGAGTCATTTTACTAAGCCGAATGAGCTTTGCGGGGATACCAAATTCAGACATTGCTTGGAATACCTTTGAACGTAGCGGGCTGTCGAAGGCTGCTTTATAATCGACAAAAAGGTGGTAGGTGTCGATCTGCATCTCTTGCGTCTTCTCCAGGATTTGCCGCAGGGTAAATATCTGGTCAATGGTGGACTTGCCAGGTCTAAAGCTGCAATGGTATGGTCCACTTATTTCGTTGACCATGGGCTTTAGTCGATCGCATAATATCCCTGACACTATCTTGTAGGCGATAGGGAGAAGACTTATGCCCCTATAGTTGGAGCATAAAGTCTTATCTCCTTTCTTATGGACGGGACACAGGATGCTCAGGTTCCAATCGTCGGGTACGCGTTCTTCCTGCCAGATGGAGCTAACTAACTGATGCATACACCTTATCAGCGTGTCGCCTGCGGTGTTAAACAGCTCGGCTGGAAGGCCATCAGCTCCTGCTGCCTTATTATTCTTCAGCCGGTTTATTGCTGTCTTTACCTCATCTTGGCCGGGTGGTATACATTCAATACCATCTTCTGGGATTGGATCTGTGGTATCTTCGTCGACTTCGCTACTATTGGATACCAACAGTTTGGAAAAATGCTCTTTCCATATCCTTAGCACACAATCTGTATCAGTTACCAGATTACCTTGCAGGTCTCTACAGGATCTGTGGTATCTTCGTCGACTTCGCTACTATTGGATACCAACAGTTTGGAAAAATGCTCTTTCCATATCCTTAGCACACAATCTGTATCAGTTACCAGATTACCTTGCTGGTCTCTACAGGAGGATGTGCCAGTTTCAAAGCCATCAGTTTGGTGTTTCACTCTTTGGTAGAATTTTCGGACTTCATTCTGGCTCCTGTACATCTCGATTGTTCACACTCCCGCTTTTCCACACACTCCCGATTCTCCTCTCTTCTTTTCTCCCGATACCTCTCTCGTGCGCTACTGATTGTATAGTAGCCCCATATGCCGCATTTTTCTCTTTGGTGGCAGCACGACAGTCCTGGTCACACCATGGATTTCTTGGTGGAGGTCTCTGGTATCCAAGTACTGATTTTGCGGCTGTTTGCATGGAGTGGGCAATGTTTTGTCATTGTCCTGATATGTTATCGGGACGGGAAGTGCTTTGATTAAGCAGTTGGGCCAGTTGAGTGGAATATGCTGTGGCTATCTGTTGTCCAACCTCCGTGTTGTGTCTGTTCGCACTTTATTTGCTACGTTTAATCTGGTACGTACCTTTGCTGCAACAAGGTAGTGGTCCAAGTCTATGTTTGCACCTCGGAACGATCGTACATCCAACACGCTTGATGCATGTCTTCAATCTATCTCAACGTGATCAATTTTATTTCTTGTTCTTTGATCTGGCGACAGCCAGGTGCCCTTATAAATATCGAGATGCTTAAATCTGGCACTGCTAACTACCATGTTTCTTGCAGCTGCAAAATCTATCAGCCTCATACCATTTTTAGATGTTTCACTGTGGAGACTGAATTTCCCGACTGTTGGGCCAAAGATATTCTCCTTTCCAATTTTGGCATTAAAATAGTATAATTTTAATGTCATGGGCAGGGCAACGGTCATAAGTTTCTTCTAAGCCCTCGTAAAATATATCTTTGGTCTGTTCGTCCTTGTCTTCAGTGGGAGCATGAGCGCAAATAAAGCTGATGTTGAAGAATTTTGTTTTTAATCGAATTGCAGCGAGTCTTTCATTCACTGGGGTGAAGCTGGAGACCAGATGTTTTAACCTCCGACCAACTACAAATCCGCAACCAAACTCATGTTTGTGTCATGGCAGCTATAATACAGTGCGTCACCTTTAGGTGTTGTTGTGACGCCTTTCCCGTTCCATCGTATTTCCTGTATGGCAATAATATCGGACTTGTACTTTTTAAGTACATCTGCCTTCTCTATAAAGAGTGCGAACATTTCAAGTGCAGACTCGCAGATCATGGTCCTTAAATCGTTTGCGGGGGTCGTCAACTTTTGAGGGATTTGTCTTTCTTTTCTTTTGTTTTTTTTCATAGTAGGCTGTTTTTTCTAGGGGAGGGTTACTAATCCGACGCCCAAACCCAAGTTTTTAACGTTCTTGTGAGTGAACGTGCGGCACATGTTAGCTCACTACCTTTAAGGGGTATTAAAGGCAGTTCCCCAGGTGACACCACGGGGAGGTCAGTGTCCACTTGAGATGAAAAAGGGACGGATATAAGTCCTGGGCTTTGCCATGCTAACGCCGGTCAGGACCGTTCCTTGGTATCTTCCATCCCCTTCGTCACCCTATAAAAAATAATCAAAATATTTATTAAAAAATCCACGTCTTAAAGGACCTTGAAAATATCTTAAATGACTTTGAAAAATATGTATTAAAAATCTTAAGGGTCTTGAAAAAATATTTATTACAAAATTCACGTCTTAAAGGACCTTGAAAAATATTTTTTATAATTCGACATCATAAAGAACCTTGCAAAAATATTAATTAAAAAATCCACGTCTTAAAAGACCTTGGAAAAATATTTATTGAAAAATCCGCGTCTTAAAAGACCTTGGAAAAATATTAATTAAAAAATCCAAGTCTTATTGGTTCTTTGGAAAAATATTTATTAAAAAATGCACGTCTTATTGCTCTTTTGGAAAAATATTTATAAAAAATCCACGCCTTTTTTGGTTTGTTAAAAAATCCATGACTTATTTGTCCTTTGGAAAAAATATTTATTAAAAATCCACGTCTTGTTGGTCCTTTTGACAGAACATTTATTAAAACAATCCACGCCTTATTGGTCCTTTGGAAAAAATATTTATTAAAAAATCCTCATCATGTTGGTAATTTGGAAAAAATATTTATTAAAAACTCCACGTCTTTATATTTATTAAAAAATCCACGTCTTATGGGTCCTTTGGAAAAAATATTTATCAAAAAAATCCACGTCTTATTGCTGCATTTCCATTTCGTTTTCTCAGCATTTACCAATCCTTCCAACAAACAACTCTAAGCAACTCCCTTACAAAAAAAGATTTAAGCCATCACTTCTTTAGAAAACTTCGTACACCTTATAATCTTAGAAAAATATTTTTAAAGTATTTTACTTAAGTTTTGAAAACTCAATTTCCATTTGATTTCTGTACGTGTGTGTTTCTTTCAAGGAGACATTTTTCAATTTCCGACATTAATTTGTCGATAACTTGTAATGGGGGGTGAGGAAATGGCAATCGAATCATCCTGCAACTTTTCATGGTGAATATTAAAAATAAGTTTCTTTTCAAATTGGATTATGTTTCCGGCTGTTTCCTTCGTTCAATGTCACACCATTAGAAGGAAGGAAATGTCTTAGTTTGGTTTTCGGATAAGGTAATGCGGGGGGCAATGAAAATGCATTCATGGGAAATCAAAAGTTATGATGAAGTTAAGGTGTGAAAGAAAATTGCATTATTATTGCAATACGAAGATTGGGAAAGTGTATTTGTAAAAATATAGAGAAAACATTGAAAAAATAGAAATTCCATTTGATTATATGTTTAAATAAAAATTAAATAAATATAATAATTTCATGCATTTTTCTCAATTCTTTTCAGGATTTAACCATAAGCATGAAGGCAACAGGCATCTTCTCCATAACACCTACACATTGGAATTACTTTGGCTACAGAAATCACAATAGCCAACATTAAAGTTAAGCAGTAGTAACCTAAACAAATACAGCCACGACCGAAAACAAGTCGAGCGAGAAAGCGAACGAATACGTGAGAGAACCAGCAAAATTTTGCCTACACATAAATGACAAATGATAATGAATAATGCAATCGGTCACATTGGAAATGTTACAACAACACACTACAACAGTATCGCCAGTGCAGTCAACAATTCGGTGCCCTACTGGGAATATGCCGCCCTGTTACAACCATTGGCCGCGTCCATACCGAGAGCGTTCAGTAGCATGGAACAACAGCACAATGCCGGCCAAGAGTCGGACTCATCATCATCTACGCATCAGCAGCAACAACAAACACAACAACTGTCCGCCCAACATTACTCCTCATCCGCAGCAGCAATTCCCAACTCACCCGCCTTTACACGAAACGACAGTCACAACAACACCCCCATCGCCAACAATATCCCAGTTACATCATCGCCTCCATTCTACTCAAGCTACAACATTTCCGATGACCTGTTCTACTATTTCAATGGCTTCGTTGAACGTGAAGATGCCGCCATCCCAACATCCATATCAAGCACCCCATCCACAATCACCGTCAGTCCTGCGGAAATGTTCAGCACCACACCTGCGGATCCCTTCAACAGCACCAGCATACCTCAAGAACCGGATTTGTCGCAGTTTCTTATATCTCTGTCCAATGATCGTGTCAGCCTGCTATCGTTTTTGTTCCTCTTCTCGTTTGCCACCGTCTTTGGCAATTCGTTGGTCATTTTGGCCGTCATAAGAGAGCGTTATCTGCACACGGCCACCAATTATTTTATCACCAGCTTGGCGGTGGCCGATTGTTTGGTGGGCTTGGTTGTGATGCCATTTTCGGCGCTGTACGAGGTATTGGAGAACACATGGTTTTTCGGTACCGATTGGTGTGATATCTGGAGATCACTCGATGTGCTCTTCAGCACGGCTTCCATACTCAATCTATGTGTCATATCACTGGACCGTTACTGGGCCATAACAGATCCATTTTCATATCCCATGCGCATGACTGTAAAACGGGCGGCATCGTTAATTTGTGCCGTGTGGGTGTGTTCCAGTGCCATCAGCTTTCCGGCTATATTGTGGTGGCGGGCAGCCCGTGATGGTGAGATGCCAGCCTATAAGTGTACCTTTACGGAACACTTAGGGTATTTGGTGTTCTCTTCGACAATTTCATTTTACCTGCCGCTCCTCGTGATGGTATTCACCTATTGCCGCATTTATCGAGCGGCAGTGATACAGACGCGTTCACTGAAGATCGGCACGAAACAGGTGCTAATGGCCTCCGGTGAATTGCAGCTGACGTTGCGTATACATCGCGGCGGTACCACACGAGAACCATCCACCAGCTCTCACCATCAGGCGCTGCACGGTTCACTGGGCGGTGTGCCCAGTGGTGGCTCTCAACATCATCCGCATGTCCATCATCATCATCGTACGTCGCATCATAATCACAGTAATGCGGGCACCACCACATCTACGCCGGAAGAGCCAGATGATGAACCACTATCGGCGCTGCACAATAATGGTTTGGCACGACACCGTCATATGGGCGGTAAGAATTTCTCATGGTCTCGGAAATTGGCCAAATTTGCCAAGGAGAAGAAAGCCGCCAAGACGTTGGGTATTGTGATGGGCGTGTTCATTGTTTGTTGGCTGCCATTTTTTGTAGTAAATTTATTATCGGGCTTTTGTATGGAGTGCATAGAACACGAGGAGACCGTTTCGGCAGTTGTAACGTGGTTGGGCTGGTTCAATTCTGGCATGAATCCTGTTATCTATGCCTGCTGGAGCAGAGATTTTAGAAGGTAAGTTTTTTATTTTTTTATTAAAAATTTACAAAAATATTGGAAACAAATTAAAAAAGGAAGCCCTTAGGAGATTTAGAGAGCAATTAAAATTAGATCATCATAATGCTCAATAGTTTTGGGACACATTCCTTATGTCATGTGGTGGACATTATACCCAATGGGAGTAATGTTCTGTTTGGTTATTTAAATAATTTTGAATTGTTTAAGATTTTCACCATAGACGGTTGTTGGAACCGTCAAGGGTACGAAATATTTTTTTCTAAAATTTACATTTTGAGTCCGAATATTCTGATAGTTATTTCCAAGTTTATTGAAGGATATAAATCCCGTACAAAAAGTCATAGTTGTTCTTATCCAAGGCTCGTAAACCATCGTCTCCATCAGTTTTACTATTCTTCAGTTTGTTTATTTATTCGTGTGTAGCTTCAGTTATCTGCTTCTGCCTCTTCTGTGTCCAAATCAAACAACTCTACAACCTGGACTGGTCACGTCCATTAAGAATGGAAAGACATTTGAATGTATCTTTTTAACTGGTCAGTAAACCGAGCAGTTAAAAATATACAACGTATCAAACGGTCAAAGTCAACATGACGGATAGGTGTGGCACATTGTGTGGACAGCATGGTGTGCCAGTATAGAGACAGGACATGTGCTAAGTATTGTTCTGACAATTAATTGTGCTAAAACTATTCCTGTTTGCCTTGGCAGCTATACTATATCATTTAACTGCCTGTGAGGTTCATGTAACATCCTTTGCACCTGTTTTTATCGGCAAGATCTCTTTTGAATTTGCTAGGTGGGAAAAGCTTGTCCACATGATTATGGCGGAGGTCCTCATAGCGATAACATGTAAGCGGTTTATCACATCGAAACCCTTTTCTTGAGCCGATGCACTGGAGGCACTATATTGCAGTCCTCAGTTTGACATTCTGGTGGGTTAGAATATACCGATCTGGTGGGTTTAAATATTCTTCCATGCATAGTACTAACATTTGCATACCGCACTGCAGCCGTATAGCTTACCACAGACCCACATATTGCTATATTAGAGGTGAACAGGATTTCTTTGTCAGCATCACCTTGAACAGATAACACCTGAGCAGGCACAACATAGGAAACATTCCGTTGTGTTGATGCATCGGCAAAAATCATGAAGGTTGTTCACTGATTCAATTATTAGGTACCCTGTTGCAGTCCACATTCAGGGTGGCATTCTGGCAGGTTTGCTTTATAAGAGGTGAACTAGGTTTCTTTGGCATTGATGCCGGACAACAACTTGAGGACATTGTTATAACTTTCTTCGGAGCATGACTTAACATATTGTCGAACTTTACATCCAACATCTTGGGAAAATTGGTGGTAGTATGTCGGACACCATCAACCAATATGTTCAGAGCAGCATCATTTCTGCCGTCTACGTGGTGAACCTTGTATTAGTGGATTTAACTGCGGATATTTTCATATTCCTTGGATGGAAGAACTGCACTAAGTCAGCTATGTAGACATGTAACCTGTGACATATGTTATCGAAGATAGGACACTACGCCAAGATTGTGTAATCATCCGCATACAGAATATTCCGACTCCAAACTATACGCTACTGGAAACAGAAGGGAAATCGGTCTATACGATTCGCCACTGCTGGGATCCTTGCCTCCTCTTCGCTCTATCACTCTCGGTGTGCTCTATAAATTGCCTGTTAAAATATCACGCGCACCTCTTTAGATCTGTCACTGTCACACTGATGAAAATAACAGCCTTTCTATTATTCCCCTTTCACAGATTCGAGAATGATTAAACCGTTGTCCGTTAACCCTGTACCAATGCTGCATTCAGGTGATCTAGCTTCTTCCTAGCCTATTGACTTCAAGTATAAGTTCTCTTAGGGTATTCAAGCCGTCCGGTTGCTAGTCTCGTCGCATCTCCTGGAAAATTTGGTCTAATTTCGGGTATTGGGCCACCCAAGAGAGCGGCTGCAGCTGTGATGATGTTCGAAAGCGGTAATTGCTAAATTCTCTGAACACTAGCCAATCAGATATTATAAAGGCCTATTAATGGAGATGATAACAGGAAGGTATCCTAGGTCATGTGAAATGACGTTTTGCCAGGACTTGTTATTTAGCAGACCGTGTGCCACAAAGGTGATGCAAGGCGAACTGAGGCAATCTCGTCTTACCCTTGATGGAGCGTCTTCCTTCACAGTGTAAAATGTGAGGCTAGCAGAGGTTATGAAGTCGTTGATCTGTTAATGGATACGATGATAGGAAGATGGTCTGAACCAAGCGAAATTATGGGTTGCAAGATATATACTTATCAGACCGTGTGTCACAATGCTGATGTTTGGCAAACAGTGGCTACCTGCTCTTATTCTCATAGAGGCGTCTTCGTTCACCGTGAAAAATGTGGCGCTATCAATTTTCTCGTCTAGCGCAATACGCCTGTAGCACATGTCACCACAACGACTGCCATAATAGTGCTGTCAGGTGATGACAACCTCGCAGGAGCGCATTCTTTCACTTTGTGGGACATAAAAATGTCCTTGAAAAATAAAATACTAAAAATCCTTTGAAAACGTCCTGCAATTTTTTTCATAAAAATAGATATTAATATCCTTTATGTAGTGCAAAACTTCCCGAAATTTCAATATCCTACCTTTGTAAGTTATTTTTTAATAACTATTTAAATGAAATCCATATTCTGACACCGCAGAATGATAGAAGGCCAAAAATAAGAAGACACGCGTCCCGACGTTTTCCCCCATCATTTCCACTTTCGCGGTTATGGCCCCAAAAAAGTTTGAGGCTTTGTTGTCAAAGGGATCATTTTTCCAGGCTCATGTTTTTAAACCGCTAAGAATTTTAATATGCTCTCTGAGGCGAAGAACCACATCTTCAAGGTCAAAATGGTCAAGGTCAAATTTCCTTTATAATTTTTTAGGGGTTTGGTTTACAGATAAGGACCGTTCATAGACAGTTCGTCTATTCTAGAAAGTTGTTGACTGATATCCTTCTTACGTTATTGTTGATGACTGTTTTCTTGAATTTTGAGCGGTTTAGTATCTATGGACCAGAAAGAGAGAAAAAATGATACAAATCGAATTTCTTTGGTATTTTGACCTGTAAGAACCGTATGTTCTAAAAAAGGTTATTGAGTTTTAGAGAACATTTTTAGTCGGTTGTTTGCTTCAATTTTGACATCTGTAGACCAAACCCTTTATGTGTTCAGAATTAGTTTTTTAAGACAAGAGCTACAACTTTGCCTCCGAGAGCAAATAAAAATTCTTAGCGGTTTAGAAAATATGAGCCCGATAAAATGATCCCTTTCGACGACAAGGCGTCGAACCTTTGGGGGGCCATAACCGCAAAAGTGGAAGTGATGGGGAAAAACACCGGGACACGTGTCTTCTTATTTTTTGTCTTATATCATTCTGCGGTGTCAGAATATGGTTTGTTTGTATTTTTTTTTTAATTTTTTCGTGTCGCACAATGGTATAGAATAAACTGTCTTGTTTTTTTTTTTTTTGAAGAAATTCATGTAAATGTTCATTAAAAAATAACTTACAAAGCTAGGATATTGAAATTTCGGGAAGTTTTGTACTACGAGTACATAAAGGATATTAACATATATTTTTATGAAAAAAATTACAGGATATTTTCAAAGGATTTTTTAGTACTTTATTTTTCAAGAACATTTTTGATGTCCTTATTATCCTTGAATGTAATAGATGAAAATGATTATATAAAGCCAATATTCTCCTCTTTAATATGACACCAACACCAGAATCGTCCGATGAGTACAAGTATTTAAAATATTTTTTTTTGAAACATTTTGTCCTTTGAAATTTAAATGTCCTTTAAAAGGTCAACAGGATGAGAAAACGAAAAATTGTAAGTGTCATTTTACTTCGTGTTTCCTATAGTTGCAAACGTATGTGGTCCGATTCATGTGTAACGCAATTTTTTAAAATTGTCGGAAGTTGTAACAGGTCGTTTATTTTTAAGTAGTTACCCAACAAAAATACTACATAAGCTCGGAGTTCTTTCGCGAGTTATGTTTGCTACTGATTGCATAATAGTCATAAATGCCGTTATTATTTTTTTCTTCTTTAGTAGCACGAAAATCCTTGACATATCATGGGTTGGATGGCTCTGGTACCTGTCGGCAAATGAAGGCTTCACTTAGGTACCAGAGGCACTATATACTGTTCTTTCCTTGAATAATTTAAAGTCGCGATAAGGCTCCAGTTATATTTTTAAGGCTGTTGCCTGGGCTGTCCAAGTGTATATTTTAGACGATCCCACGGGCGTCTTTTTAGACATCCGTAACGGCCGCTTTTGTAGACGTCTCTAAGTTCGTCATCACAGACGTTCTGTCTTTATAGACGTCCCTAGTGACGCCTTTATATACCTGCATAAGAACATCTTTATGGAAGGGCCTATTTGTGTCTTTATAGACGACCATAAGGGCGTCTTCATAGACATCCATAAGGGCGTCTTTACAAACGTTCTTATAAATATCCCTAAGGGCGTTATTATAGACGCCTTAAGGGAGTCTTTACTTACTTACTTAGAAAAGATCTCCAACTCTCTCCGTTTACTGCTACGCTTTCTGGAATACCGCGCCTTATCATCTCTTCATCCACTTGTTTGCTTCATCTAAGCTTAGGCCTGACAATTCTGCGTGCACCGCCATGTGGCACGTATTTATATTCCTTTTTAGCGGGTTCATCATCGCTCATTCTTATGATATGGTCGAGCCAACGCAATCGTTGCACCTCGATTCGTTTATTTATACCGATGTCGTTGTATAGCAGATACAGCTCGTTGTTTATACGACGTCGATATTCACCGTCAACGCAGATTGGTCCATAGATCTTTCGAAGAATTTTTCTTTTAAACACACCAAGCACTGCCTTATCTGCTTGCGCAAGTACCCAGGCTTCGGAACCACACCTCCGTTGTTTTTGTTTGACGAGATGTGGCTTTATTCATAAATTGCCTAGCCACTCCGAAGTAACATCTGTTGGCCAACACTATTCTTCTTCGTATTTCACAACTGATGTTGTTATTTGTGGTGCCGAGGTAGACGAAGTCCTTTACTACCTCAAAATTGTAGGAACCAACGTCAACAGTTGGTCCGATCTCTACGGACATATTGCGCGACGACACCATTAACTTTGTCTTCTCACCGTTTACCGCCAGACCGACTTTAACTGATTGCCTTTCGACTTTTTCAAAGGTATCAGTTACTTCCTTTACCGAACGACCTATGATGTCAATGTCATCGACATAAGCAAGTAACATATGACCTTCGCATCTCGTATAACCTTGTCCATCAGAATGTTGAAAAGTTCACACAAGAGGCCGTCACCTTGTCTGAAACCTCTTTTGGTACTAAACTCTTCGAATTGGTTCTTTTCTATTTTAACTGAGGACCGAGAATCAGATAATGTCATTCTACAAAGCCGAATGAGCTTTGCATGGATGCCTACTTCAGACATGGCTAGGAATACCTTTGAGCGTAGGGTGCTGTCGGAGGTGGCTTTGTAATCGACTAAAAGATGGTAAGTGTCGATCTGCATCTCTTGGGTCTTCTCCAGGATTTGCCGCAGGGTAAATATCTGGTCAATGGTGGATTTGCCAGGTCTAAAGCCGCATTGGTATGGCCCAATTATTTGATTGACCATAGGCTTTAGTCGTTCGCACATTGTCCCTGACACTATCTTGTAAGCAATAGGGAGAACACTTATGCCCCTATAGTTAGAGCATACTGTCTTATCTCCTTTCTTGTGGACAGGGCACAGGATGCTCAGGTTCCAATCGTCGGGCACTTGTTCTCCCTGCCAGATGGTGTTAACTAGCTGGTGCATACACCTTATCGACGTCTTTATAAACGTATATATGGGCTTCTTTATAGACGTCCCTGAGGCAGTGTTGCCGAACTTGTCGTCATTTTGAAGATTTTATGGCCAAAAATTACGATTTTTCATGTAATCAAGAACAGCAGAATAAGAGACGATAACTATATTATGAAAAAATTTCACGAAAGACTTTCCAAAGTCGTATTTAATTAGCTTTTTTAATGTTTCATAGCAATTTCCACACGAATTGGCTATATTTAGGCACATAGGTATTTTCATAGTTTTTGCCTCGTCTTCCATTTACATCAGCTGAAAATTTTCATTTAGGATTGTTATTGAAGGCAAATCTTCCTTGAAAAGTTTTCGAGATAAAATCCTTCTTACCGATGCCCTCTTTAATGACAGTTTATGTCAATTTCCGATTGCCCATCAAACAAAATGTACGTGTATAGATAAACATGGACGATCACCAAGGTCAACTAAGCGACATTTGAGCTAATCTGTCATTCAAAACTGGCCCAGCTTTACCTTGCTGCATTTCTACAAACTCGATAACCACAGGGAAATCTATCATCTTCTGTAAACTGTTTTTATAGCGGTATTTAAGTGAGATCGGGTTAGATCTATTATTTTAAGTTGAATATTTTATGTTGTCAGTCTTCTTGATAAACGGTAACCAAACCTAGTTTTGGACAATGTTGACGATTTTTGACGATTTTCCAAATTTTGTTGAAGATGTTTTTGACGATTTCCGACCAAAAACTGCCGGCAACGTTGCCGTGAGGTCATCTTTGCAGACGCTTCAATGGTCATCTTGATAGACGCCCCTAAGGGCCACATAATATACATCCCTAGGGCTGCATGCTGAAGAATGTATGTTTTTTTACGAATCGCACGCATTCTAATATATTCTACTCAGAGACAAGATACAGAAAATATAATCTGTATTTACTGATCTGGACACCGCCTAGCGAATACTTCTGGCTGTTTGGTTTCAAGTCAGTCTGACAAATCAACTCACATATGATATGATGTTATTCCTTGCATGTGGGCAAACCTGATCCTATGTTATTAAATTTGATTCTTTCCGAACATATTTGATTTAGCCGCACTCGCTATTAGTATTCAAAATTTAAGTTATTTGATTCCTTGCCCAAAGCATGGAAATTTGCCTTAAAGCAACTATGCGGCGAATTGACACGTTTTATTTCCACTACCACTCACTTTAAGTCCGTTGTTATTGATTCAAGTCCTAGCCCCATTGAAAAAATTTTTATTGACAAATTTCCTCCCACTCATTGTTTCTAATCATTTGTCAATGTTGCAAGCAGTGTGCGTGTGTGTATTATATGTGTGTGCGTGCGTGGCATACTCCCTCCCATGCTATCACAAACAATTTGGTTAGCTGTTTTATGGTTCTTCCCTCCAAACATTTGGAAGTTAAATATATCTTCTCTCAGTAAATGCGAATCTGTAAAGTGCCTGCATTCTGTTAAAAATGCGACTGTTGTCTATTTACAAGAACAAATATGTTGTTATCGCCTTTTTATCCGTATGTGGTCACAACTGCGTGACTTACATGATTATAAAAAGCGACACTTTATGTTGTACAAAAACAAATGTTTGAGAGTAATATTTTCAAAACAATAGTGGCAGCATTACAAAAACAATTTACCTTGCAAACAGTTAAGCGAATTGTAATGAATTTAAATAAGTAGAAGAAAACATGAGTTGAGTTCTTCAGTTCTTGTGACGTTCTGTTAGCAATCGGTACAAACTTGATACAAAAATTTAAATGAAAATAAAGCTGTTTAGTTTCTTTATTGTTTATTTACAAATTTTATAAAAAAGTAAATCAAACGTATTATTATTCATTTGAATTCAATGTTAATGTGGTTATAAAAATTGTTTCTTTTTTGATCAATTTTATAATAAAATGCATTCAAATGAATAATAATAATATGTTTGAATAAACAATAAAAAAACTAAATAGCCTTTTACAAATACTGTCGCTTCCGTCACTACTGAAAGTTTCGTAAACGGTACCTGCATGAGTACCTAATGCACACTCCAACTGTATCGCATAAGAAACATACAACAGTGACGGAAGCGAAAATAGAGTTTGGACCGCATAAGTGGAACAGTTTCTTCAGTCATTTTTGTCTTTTCGGAGACAAATGCGACTGTCGCAGTAGACACAACAATCCGTTTTCAGTGACTTTTGCGTCAAGCAAGCGATAGAAAATGTTTGGAGGGTTGTGGTTTTTGTGGGTAATCTCTGTCATGAAAAAATATTGCTACCATCACACTGATGTTGTTGCGGTTGGAAATTCTTCTTTGACGCAACATCGCTGGCGGTTGGGTGTCTCATTCAATTTCGCTTGCGAAGAATTGCTGGGGACGTACTACAAACACCAGCACAGCACAGAGAAAAAATACTTTTGGCATTTGCATAATTTCTAAATGTGTTGTCTAATGGCATGCTTTGGGGCATTCGAATTTTAATGTTGCTGCGACTGTCAATGTGTCTCCACTCGCCAGCACACCACCCCCAACACTTAATTTTGCTAAAGCAAAAAAATGTGGCAGCAAGGGCCATTTTATGCCAATTATTTTATACCAAACTCTCAGTAATGAGAGGCTGAGGTGTGGTGCAGGGAAAAAGTGTGTGGCATAAGGACCTTGTGAATCTACGTACGTTGGGGGAAAACAAGTGTTGACCACACATTTCCTACTTTGCAACAAATATTTAAACGCTTTGCTGTGGCTCCGAAAGCTAATTGTAACATTATGATTATGGTTTTGCAAATGAAAGTGCTTTTCTCCTCTCAACTCTGAAAAGTAACAACATTACCATTGCCCCGGGGCGAGCTATGGCAAATATGATGTTGAATTATGAAATTACATTATTTCTATAATGATGATGATGACGATATTTCTTTCTCCATCTATTTTAGATTTTCAAACGTAATCTGCAACATTAAATGAAAATGTTATGGGAAAATTGAATGCAGATATATTAGTTTATGATGCTCTTAATATAATGAAAAATACATTCTCAATTCGATTGGATAAGCATGGGAAAAATTCCATGAAATGTTATTAATTTCAAAACTGGTGTCATAGGGGTTGAATACAATGTGGAAGAAATTTTAGCTTCGGATTTTATAACTGAGGAGTTTGTAAGGACTTAGACTAATGGCCTAAATATTCCTATAGAATTTGATTATTCTTCCTAAGGGTCATAATCTTTTTCTGAAAAACACTAACGTTAGCCAGATCCGTATCCACCATATGTCAATATCAGTATCAGGAGTGAGCGCCCTTCCGAGGCCGCTCTAATCTTAACCAGATCCAGGACTACTACATAAGAGTTATGTTGTTTCTTCATGGGCAAGAACATCAGAAAACATGTCAGCAAAATTGACGTCTGAATATGAAACCCAGCATTTTACACCCCATCTTGTTGCTCAGCGCCCCGGAAATGCCATCATTCCTGCAATTCAATTGCAATGGTCTCCTCAAAATGGTCAGTGACATTTTGGACTTTAAGAGTCGGAGAAACATCATGTCGGCCGCGATTCAGGAAACAAAGCTCACATGTAGCTTGCGACGTTGCGAACATTTTGCGGAAGGATAGTATATATACTATCCTTTTATTATGCATCAGTCTCTCCAGTACTGACCTATCTCATTTTAGCTTGACGCTAGTGGCAGACACATGGAATTTATGGTTCTAGCTGTAACACCTGGGACGGCCGGGGTAGAGTTTCTTAATATGTACATACCGCCAATGAATAGTTGTGCCCTGCATTATATGGCTGATATAAGTTCGCTTTTGGAGGGCGGTTACTTTAGGTGCTAGGTGACTTCAATGCTCATAATGCATTTTGGCTTTCTGTCATAGGTAGTGGGCAGATTTGTACAGCGTTTGGCTTAGAAATTGTAGCTCCACATTTAGCATGGTGAAGGAAGCAACTACGTGCATAAGAGGAGCTTGACACAGCTAGCAAGACACACCATTTTGATGCTCGATGTAATAAATGCCGTGTCCGTTAACAGACCAACCTACTTCATAAACTCTGACCGTCGTACTATCTGATCCATGGAAAAATTAAAAGGTTCAGGGAATTTATCAATCATCGCTTTAGCAGCTTTAGATCCGCGGCAGGTTAAAGAATTTTCCGGTACATTATCGCCGAGGCAGCCGCTCGTTACATTCCAGCTGGTCCAGTACCCGAATGTACACCGAATTTCCCAGCAGAGTTGACGGGACTAGCAAATGATCGTAATAAGTTTCGTCGTATAAACCCTGAATAATCATGATTAATGGGAATTACTGTTAATGTAAACAAGCAAGTAAACGATTATAAACTGAAAATGTTGCTAGAACACCTGAAGAAATACAACATTGAATTGAGTAAAGTTGGGGGAAACGGTCGAATCGCTGTCGATTCCGGGAAATGGGGTTGGTAGAATGGCTGTAACATTCACCGGTGTGGCAGTGACAGGTCCGGCAGTGACATTAATAACTTTATTAAATTAACACAAATTTCAATCGCAAAAATGTGTGTTTCCTCCGCTCTTCATTTAATCCAAGCTTAAGTGCTTTTGCTTCATCTGCTAAATGGGTTTGATATTGTCTTCCCATCACCAGTTAAGATTTCGACATGTACTCCAACAGCACTTCATTGGGAAATTTTCTTCTCGTGAGTTACCGGAAAAATGTTCACAAATTAAATATTATTTAGTTTGTATTAACAAATGTTTATAAATGTTAACACGATTATCTCTTTTTGGAAATGTATTCCGCCGCGTGTAGAGATGTACAAACTGATTTATGTACATGTAGGGATCTCTAACAACTGCTAATAAAATGTAGTGAACGGAGTGCCTTTTTCACGACTCCGTTTGCACTGCATCCGGATGCTGTTAAATTGTGAGGCATTGGAGTGCCTTTTTCACGACTCCGTTGAACTGCCTCCAGATGTTGTTAAAATGTGACAAATGGATGTGATTCTTTGGATTGCATTCAAATGCGGTTAAAATGTGAGGAATGGAGTGCCTTCTTCACGTCTCCGTTTGAACTGCATAAAAACATGCCGTGAAAGAACTAGTATACATTGCACTACTTTCAATTTATTTTGCTGGGGACGCATTGTCAGCATTTTATTCCTTTATTTGTTTAGGTGTTGTCATCAAGTTGAAAAATAGAGCCTTTTTGTGTTATGTTGATGTTGGAGTATCGGGTTGCAGTTATCGTACGATGTCTGCAGCAAATGCTGATGTAGCACCACGGTCATGCCGTCAATGGGAAATAGAAATAAGTTTTAGCAATAAGTAATTTTTATTCTTGAGTCTGCAGTTCGGATTTGAATTTAATAAAAGATGTAAGAGCGCAACGCTTTGCATAAACCAAACCAACTCTCTTTTGAATAATCATAACTTGTATAATTGTGTACAGTAGTATGTGATGAAGCGAGAAGTCCACCTCATCAATGATGGCAAATATAGTTTTACAGTATTAATTAAACTTCTGACAAAAAATAGTGAAACCATTGCTTGGCACAAGTCTATTACACATTATTATACCAACAAAGTAACACTGCCGTATGATGCAGTCATTAATCTTAACAAATGTTCATAAATTACAGCAATTCGACCTTTAAATATGTCGGTTTCTTAGAAATCTAATTTTTAATGATATTTTCAAAACTTTACTAAGACACATAAATCATGACATTACTAGTAACCTTTTTCTGTGTATTCTTAATGTTTGTTGACCTACCTACTACTCGGCGACACGTGCTTTAATATATCTTTCAGGTTATGCCCATCAGGAAATGATATATTAACAAAATTGTCCTTGAGCTTATGGAAAATTATGTTCTTGTTGGAATAAGAAATAAAGAAAGCAAAAAAAAGTAGAAAAAAACTGATTTTGTTTTCAATGTTTTATCCTGAGTCAGCATAAACACTTAATTTCCACTTCAGTAGGCAAAGCTGGTCGGCCGTCTATTGTGTAGAAAGAAACAAACAAACGTAGACATCAGTTCCTGTTAGAGGGAAAGAAGAAAGGCCCATTTATGAGAAATGATTTCTTATTTTATTTCACATACACAATTTCCGTCCTTTCTTATTCTGCTTCTTTCTTTTTTCTAATTGCAGAGCCTTCGTAAGAATATTGTGTGTTTGCTGTCCACGAAAGATACGAAGAAAATACCAGCCAACAATGCGTTCAAAGTCACAGGTAAGTTGTGTTTGCTGACCTTTTTTCTTCATTTTCTTTCCATTCCTGCATTACCAGGAAAAGCTGATGATGTTTTTTATTGCTGGAGCTTATTTTTTTAATGTCTACCTCCAATGTTGTTGTACTTCCACTACTAATAATAATGCTACGGCTGCTACTGCCGCTGTTGTGGCTATATTTGTTTTTGTTGTTATATTTCACATCTTCATGTTATTTTTATTGTTGTTGTTGCTGTTTTTGATGTTACTGTCCAAAAAATGGTTTAATAATGCTTTCAGCCTAAACGCAGGACTGAGAGAGCGAAAGTTGGTATGTGAAGGAAAACTGGCCCTTGCCTCAGTGTATGTGTCTATGACCATTTCCAACACATTTTAATTAATTAATAAATCTTCATCTGCCTCTCGTATAATTTATTTGCCTTAATTTTTATTCCCTGTAAATATTTACCTGTTTTATAGCTGTGTTTATAAGTTATGAGAGTTATTTTTTGGACTAATTCAATTTCCTTTTTCCTTTTGGTTTTTATGTTCTGTTATGTTTTAGTGTTTAGCTTTCAGTGCTTAACAACGATTTTGGGTTAAGCTGTAATTTTGTTGTCCATCGTTTTTCCCTTGGTTTTAATTAAATTTACATTTGCTTTATCTGATTAATGACTTTTTGTTGGTTGTTCTTGTTGTTGCTTCATTTTCTCTTATTTTCTTTTTTCTTACCTCTTCTCTCATTTTCTCTTTTGTTTTTCCACAATTTCTTCAAAATGACTTTGAAATGAATACCATTTTCTTGGACAATTTAAAGGTTAAAATCGCTGAAAAAGGTATTGTCTTCCCTCTCCAAAAAATAAATCTTTGTTGCACTGAAGTATCCATCCAACATTGTTGTTGGATATTGTTTTCTCTACTCCCTTCTTGCCGTAATCCATTTATAAATGTTTTCTCTGCATTGCCTTCGTCCTTCCTTTATTCTCCAAATTCCAATTTAAGTTTTGGTCACTTAAGAGGTTTCGTTATCGCTTAAGTAGAAAACAATTGAAAACAGTTTTTACCTTCGTCGAACGAATAAATTTCCATGAATTTGTTAGGAACAACTTTCTCAAGAAGATGAAAACAAAAGTAAATGAAAATAATAAAATTTGAATAGAGTCCTTCATATTTACAATGACGTTGTTGTTATCCATGTCGATGAAGGATAATTTTCTGTGATATATTGGGTAACGAAAAATGTTCTTACCTAGAAATAAAAGAATTAGAATTCACTACCAACAGCGAAGTCTATCAGAAGAATTAACTAACAAGTAAAAAAGTATCAGTCGGTTTTGCTGACAGAGATATACCCTCAGCATATGTGAATTGGAACTTTCATCTACGGACAGATCGAATTCTTTAGGGTATTTTCAGAATTTTGTGGCACTTTTTGGACATTTGAACTTGCCGACAAAAATATGTAATAGGATTAAAGTGCAAAAGTTTTGCGGAGGAGGTAATGGACCGACATAGTGCATAACGGAAGTGGATCTTATTTTGAGAGTCGTATCTTTTCGATAGTTACCGCGTCCACTAGTCATTTCAGTGGGTTATCGTACACCTGTTGGACCAGTATGCCAGGAAGCATGGACTTGTCCACGGAAAACATATATGGCTGTAAACAGGACCACAAAAAACATCATCGGTATAAATTTGCAAAGGATCTCCGAACAGATCATAAACTGCACTTGGACACAAATGTTGAACTTTTGTGGGGGAGGTATCCTAAGGAGAGGAATGATATGGGTCATTTTAGAAGTTAAACTAAGTTGGGAGAAAATACGACGAAGGCCAAATTTTAGACCAAATCGGTTTATCAGTTCGAGAGTTATTGTGCTACTACATATGGTGCCATAGGGGTTTTTTTACAACTTTCGGGGTGTTTCCCAAGAAGTATAGACTTGCCACTGAAAACAAATTTACCGTTGTAATTGAGACAGCGAATGCAAGTTGCTTCAACAGAAATCAAAGTTAGTCAAGAGCAGGTCTTAAAGTGAACTTATCCGACATTTTGTGTGGGTGCTACCCGAAGGAATGGGTAAATATAGTCCATATTAAAACCTGTTCTATATCTGGTAGATATATAAGGATGCGTCCTTCCCTTCAAGAGTTATCGTGCGCACAATGGTTCCGAACATTTTTGAACTTTTTATTATCAAGGACAAATTTTGGATCGAATCGGCAGAGATTTATCTTGCGCTCCAACCACTACACACGGTGTCATAGGGGGTTTTGAACCTTTCAGGCTATTTTCTCAGGAAGTATGGTTTTGTTACTGATGATACAAGTTGTTACAACAATAATCAAGACGATTCGAGAGTAGGTCCTAAACTGAACTTTTTGAAATTTTGTGTGGGAGGTACCCGAAGGCGTGGACCGATTGAGTCCATATGGGAACCTCATTTAAGTTTGGTAGAAATTTAACGATGTGCAAAGTATGGACCAAATCGGTTACGCCCTTCAAGAGTTATCGTGCGCACAAATTTTCCGAACATTTTCGAACTTTTGTGGGGGAGGTACCGGAAGGAGAGGACCGACATAACCCATCTTCGAACTTAAACTAAGTGTGAACAAAATATTGCGAAAGCCAAATTTTGGGCCAAATCGGTTTATCCGTTCGAGAGTTATCGTGCGCACCATCCAGCCAGACAGACAGACAGACGGACGGACATTGCTAAATCGACTCCAAACTGTCTGAAACACATTTCGTCCAAACATACTTGGGTTCTAAAACCATTATTTCGATGAGGCACGTTTTGCCCGTATGAAAGTGTATATGAGGGAAAGTCAAAAAAATTTAACATTGATGAAGCCAAGGTTTGCACTATTATAATACGCGCACTATTCAAGCGTATCACAAAATATGACCATAGTTGGACCAATTTAAGTGTTTTTGATCGAAGCTCAAAAATTTGGCTAAAAAAGTTAATTTGCGCGGAACCTATGACCGCGTAAATGAATAAAAATAGGTGAAAACACGTTGAAGCAAACGAGTTTTTTACCTTGTTGTTCGATTGCCGGTCAAACCGTTTAAAGTACGGATATCTGCCCAAAGTAAAAGTAGAAGAATACAAAATGAAGATTACACTTCTAATGTATCGCTTTTCAAAATTTCCACTGCATCCACATTTTATGGATGCTGACATTTTGAAGCCAGATTTTAGGTGTTTTTTGTATTTTTTATTTAACAAAGATGCACTTTCAGCTTTTTCTAAGAACCATTAATAGGATTAAATGCATCACAGTAATCCACCGCCAAAAGCCAAAATTTAGTGCGATATTTATTCGAAAAACCCTATTTTTTGATACAGTATTTTCAATATCCTTTCGATTGTGCTGGGACCCCAAGATATTTTAGTTTTTGACGGTCCGGATCATATAAATCATAGATCGTGAAAATCCATCCACTAGAACGGCGAAAACAGCAACTGCAAAAACCGAAAAATGTGCGAAAAATATTTTTGAAAATATCGCGGAATTAATCGTGTTTTCTGTGGATCGTTTCCTTGTCAATGAAGAAACTGACACGTCATTGCGTTTTTGCAAAACAGCGGTTTAAAAAAATTTAGTGGCATGGGACCTGTATCCGATTTATCCCAAAATAGTGTGTGATGCTACATCCACAGTTCTTGATGGATTTTATCGAAATAGGTTTAGATCGATGTATTTTTTCATGGATGATAGTGAAATCGGATGCGCATAAAAAGTGTATGCACTTTGTGCAAATTATAAGCGTTATACAGTTTTTTGCACACTACGCTGCATCTTAGCCGCCATAGTAAATCCTGGCAAATGTGTACAGAGAAGAATTCGCAGTATTTCTAAACCGCACGCGCATCAAGTGATTTTGAGGATTTCGCGATTTACACGCATTTCAAAATGAACATTACCCGATACAGTTTTATTTGAAGATTATACCTCATTCAAAGGAACCCAAAATTGTTTTGAACGTTGCCCATATCTTCCGCTAGAAATTAGCGTGTACTCGAGAAGTGATTAGAATAAAAAATATGATTTTTTGCGTGAAATTTAACTAAAATAGGAGAATAACTCCGACCTAATTTTACTACATTTTCTTCAAGTAACTCATAAAATAAATTTGAAAAAATATTTTCTCTTACAAAAATTTTATAAATTCCCTCAATATATTTTTTTGTTTTTGCTATAATATGCAAACCTCTAAACTGATTTGTATATTTTTGGTTTCATTTGAATCTTCGCGATGTTTAGATTACGTACATATTTTTAAAATATTTTTCCGATGCATAAACAGCTTAAAACAAGTTGCAAGCCAGTAAATTTTTTTAATTCTTTCTTAATTTCCGCGAAAATTTACAACTTTCTCACTAAAGTTATGGGACCTCAGTAAACATATAGTATGTAGGAAGCCATAAATTAACGCTGTTCCTCAATATAATGAATAGCGTTTTCATAAGATTTTTTCTTATAATCAGAATTGGAACCGCCATAACTTTTGCGCGCAATAACCAAAATTAGTATCTCGAACAGATTTCAGAATGGGAATTTTTTCTCAATCCATGTATCAAAAATCTCTCATGTAGCTTCAAAAACAAATTTTAATTTTTTTCAAATGGAATATTAAAAAATTTTGATTTTTCCCCATATACCCTTTTTATACCCTAGCCAATATACCAAACATTTTTAGTAACGAAACTTCTTCATACTGGACTCGAAATATTAAATTACGTTAAACTAAGTTTGGAAGAAATTTTTGAATAAGTTTTAGACTTATCTTGCTCCGGCAAAAACTGTACCGTTGTAAATGGGGCCGCTAGGACAATTTACTGAAAAAATAATCAAAAGGATCCGAGAGGAGCTCTTAAACTTCACTTTTTCCGAATTTTTTGGGGGGTGTGCCCGAAGGAAGAAATTTTTGAAAAAGTTTTAGACTTATCTTGCTTTTGGGACATTATCTCAGGAAGTATGGACTTACTCCGGCAAAAACTGTACCGTTGTAAAAGGGGCCGCTAGGACAATTTACTGAAAAAAGAATCAAAACGAAAAGTGACCGAAATAGTCCATATTCCAACCGAAAAAAATTGTACCGTCGTAAAGGAGGCCGCAAAGACAACCTGCTAAAACAAATTTCAAAACGATCCGAGAGAAGCTCTTAAACTTCACTTTATCCGAATTTTGTGTTGGAGGTACGCGAAGAAGTGGACCGATATAGTCTATATTCCAACCTGATACATGGCTGGATGAAATAATACGATGTGCAAAGTTTGGCCCAATCAGAAACTCCCTGCGAGAATTATCTTGCGGATTTGCCATTTTGGTTGGTGCCGTCAGAGTTTCTTGAGGAAGTATGGACTTGTGCTCGAACAAAATTGTACCGTCCTAAAGGAGGCCGCAAGGACAACCAGCTAAAACTAATTTTAAAACGGTCCTAGAGGAGCTCTTAACTTCACATTATCCGAATTTTGTGTGGGGGATACCCAATGGAATGGACTGATATGGTCTATATTCGAACCCGGTCTATTTCTGAAAGGAAAAAATGATGTGCAACCAAATCGATTGCTTCCTTCAAGAGTTATCGTTCACACAATTTTACAGAAAAATTTTGAACTTTTGTTGGGGAGATACCCGAAGGATTGGACCGATATCGAACTAAAACTAATTTTGGACAAAATATTACGATACCCAAAATTTGGTTTAAGTTGGTTGATCCGTTGAGAGTTATGGTACCAGTTATCGTACGACAGCCACATAGAAGGGCGGACATGGATAAATCGGCTTCAAATTGCCTGAATAGAATTTCGTCCAAACATACTTGGGGTCTAAAACCATTATTTCGATGAGGCAAATTTTAGGTCGTATCAAAGTGTATATGGTAAATAACAAAAATGTTTTGCAATCGATGAATCCGAGTTTCACCCTATCAGAATTCGCGAACTGTTAACATATTCTATAAAGTATGACTACAATTCTTTAAAATGAAGTGTTTTAGGAGGAATCCCATAAGGTCGACCATTAAAATTAATTTACGTGGAAGCTGTGTTGGTATCAATGTAGAAAAATAGGTAAAAATGGGTTGAAGCCAACAAGTTTTTTTATGCTCCCTTCCGATTTTAGGCTTAACCTTACATTTTATAGACATATGCCCTAAGAAAGACTCAAAGAATACTTCATGGGCAATATGATACTAGTGTATAATTTTTCGATATATCCACAGCATCCACCTAAAATTGATGCTGACATTTTGAAGCCGGAATTTCGGGGTTTTTTGAATTGTTTTAATAATTCGGACGCGCAACAAGATAATATTCAAAACTCACATTAGGATTATAAAACTCGTGATTCTACGTCGTTTAATGCATATCTCATGAGTGTGCTCCTTACAGCATCCTAGTAATTGGAGTCTAAAGGCCAATATTTGATGCGTGATTTTTTTTAAAAAACCTATTTTTTGCGTTTAAAATTTACAAGTGTCATTCAATTTCCTTTGTACCCCGCGTGAATTTAGTTTTTTTACGCGACGGATTTAATGAGACCTTCCGCGATCGAATCCATCCACTAAAACCGCGGATATAGATACCCTGAAAATAGGAAAAGCAGCAAAAAATTATTTCGACAAATCCGCGTACTAAACCGCGATTTTCTTGAAATTTTTTTTACGTAAATGGATTCCTTTATACGCGATTATAATATTTGCGAAAACGCGTGTCATAAATTACAGAGATTCGCGTGTAATATGGGTTTTTCACCAAAAATAGAATGTGGAGGCACATCCGCGGTCCTTGAAGAATCTAATTAAAATTGGTATATTTGGACGTATTTTTGATAGGCGCTGACGAAACCGGATGCGCATCAAAATCGTATGCACATTGCGCGACTTTTACCAACTTTAAGGTTTTTTGCAGTGTATGATGCAACTGGTTGCACACAATGGCCCCTGAGTGAAACATCGAAATATGCATAAATTTTGACAGAGATTGATTCGCTGTATCCAAAAACGGATGCGCATCAACCGACTTTAACTAATTCGCGAATAACAGGCTTTTTAATTATAATATTAATTGAATGATTGTAATTTCAATATTACTCTTAATTTCCTACCCTTATAAGTTATCACAGTAATCAGTTAAACTCTCGCGATGGTAAACCATATGTTTTGATGAAGTTTTAACTGTATACATTCATTATTCTATGGGATTTTAGCAAAATAGTTGGAGAACTCCCAAATATTTTTTTCTAATTTTTAGAATCAAACCAAAAAAATATTTGCAACAATATTTTCCAACAATAAGTGTTTCTCTTTTGTTGTTGCTATAATATGCAATTTACGTACCCAATCTCTATAAATTTGGTATCATATTTTTCTACGCATTGTCTAGATTCCGCATATATTCTTTAATTTATTTTTTGAGGGTTTGTACGGATTCTGGGACAGGATAATTTGGATTTACTTCAAAATTTTTTTATTATTTGTTGACTTTCCGCGAAAATAATAATAAATTTAATAACTATTTAAACATCTACGAATAGATATGGACTGTTGTTAACGATTTATGCATACATTTTCTCATAACAACAAAAAAGATATTTTTAAATATTTTTTTCTTTATATGAGAATAAAAACCGCTATAACTTTTGCGCGCATTGGCCAATTTCGTGAACGCGAGCAGATTTGAAACCGGATTTTTTTTCCTTTACCTCTGTACCAAAAATCGTAGATGTGCTCGTAAAAAAAATTTTTAATTTTTTTCAAATGGAATTGTAAAGGAATTTTGTTATTCGCCATATATACACATTCTAGCCTAAAGGCTCAGGGTATAACAATTAAGAAAACCTACATTATAATAATAAATTTCAAAAGTTGAAAGGAAATATGACAATATTTTTATCTGTGTTGTAAATTATGTTTATTATTCGATATTTCACATTTCTTTAAATTGCATCTTCATCCGACCTCGAGCTTGAAAAAATACTCATTTAAAATGGTGAACAAAAAGGTCGAACAAACAAAAATTAAATAATATTTTTATCAGTACAAAAGTTACGGAATTTTGGCCAGGAAAAACAATTGTAATCACTGTGAGACAGCTTAAAGTTTTATAATGAATCATATCCTATGGAATCTTAGATGAAGGTGATACAAACGATGTGACACGATTTATGTACATTCCATCTAATAGTGTTGTTATACCCAACACACAAGAATTAATGAGATTAGTCAGCCCTTTGATTTTAGTTGTGTGTGTGATCATATACAAGTATTTATTATTTATATTTAGTTAATATTCAAAAGTACTTAACACAAATACTTCATATGAGAAGAGAATTATATGAAATTTGTATTTAAAGATTGATGAATCAGCACCTGTCCCATTTTCGATGTTCTCTATAAATTTAAAATTTGTCTGTTTTACTCACTAATAATGTTTTAAGTGTCTTTATAAGTCCCATTTTCCTTAATATTCTTAAATGTTCACAAAATCTTGAATTCTCACTAATCTTTGTCAGCACCCTCGTTTGTTACCCCTCCAAGATAATTGTCTTTTGTAATCAATCCTTGGTGTCTGTCTATTGTCTACTTCTACAAAATATGAACGCACACAAAGGTTGAGTGTTTCTATGTTCCCCCCGATTTTTGCTGCAGTAATTTCTCCATAAGTGTTCTTATATCTGTGTGCCGTTTACTTAACTTGTGAATTTTTGACGAGATTTCTGATCCTTAAAAACATGTAATACTTTGCAGAGATTCGCAACCAGACGCTGTTACTCCACATGTTCACTGCATGGCATCCAACATGTGCGGCACAATTCCTGTGAGCAGACATACATTTAGTAGGAGCGGTGATGATGCAGACGACGACCAAGACAATGTTGAAAACGATGATGATGATGACGATGATGATGCTGACTATAATTAGAAACCGCCTTGTCTAGTAACCCAATGTAATGACGACAATATCCCATCGTTAAAAGGATGTTTATAGCCAACCATTGTCTAGAGATACATATCGTAGAATGAACAAAACAAACAACAAAGTGTTGAACTTTCACTTATAATGACTGTCAGCAGATAAGAGAAGACAGTTGGTACAAATAAACGAACAGCTTGGCTTAACAAATAAAGGTGAATGCAAATGAAAATGTATTTGATAAGAAAGTGTTGTTGCCAATTCAGAACAAACAACAAAACCCACTTAAGAAATAAGCGAAAGACAAAAAGCTTGCTGGAATAGATAACTAAAGATTGTTGCAAAAATGCACAACATAAATTATTCCCATTCATTTTATCCCGGGATGTAATTTTATTACCCTCTGAAATGGGGAAAATACCAAAAAACGTAAAACTGTTCAACAATGAATGTCATGAGTTTTAACTACGAAACATTCTAACATTCGACAATGGTCACAACTTTGTAAAAGACGTTGCTAATGTACTCACATACAAACAAACTTTAGCTGATTACATGGTGATTTATTCATGATGTTGTTTTTTACACCGCCACAAAACACAGATTCTCCATCCACTTGATGCAACAACTTTGGGTTAATAAAGTGGTTACTTCTTGCATTTCATTTTTTGTTGGAATTGTAACAATTATCCGAACTTTCTTCTTCTTTCCACTGCTTTCACTAAAACAGAGAGAGAGGTATGTATTCAAAGAAATTTGGCTAAACGCACAACAAGCACTCCTACACCTCTCAATCATTCTGTTCATCAACTTTGGCTGCATTGACATCTTAAATTATTGCTGTTCTTGTTACATTGTTGTTGTTATTCGTTCATGCACTTTGTTGGTAGTGTAGAAAATATATATAAAAGAAAAACTATTAATACATTGTTGTGGCAACAAATTTAGACATTGTTGTTCATTCTGTACGTTTTTCACATAGAAAATCATATTCATTTTCAGAAACAAAAGGAGTACAATGGAAGACAACACTAACTTGCGTAATATAGTAGTTTTAAGAAAATGTGTGTCCTTAAAACAGCAACCAGAGACCTTTTATGTATCGTGAGGGCGGAATCTGGTCCTGCTAACTTCTAAGTTATTTATACCCTCAACATTTATGCTAAGGACTGTATATACACTGCCATAGGGGCAAAATGTGCCTCATCGAAATAATGGTTTTAGACTCCAAGTATGTTTGGACGAAATCCGTTTCAGACAATTTGTCCATCCGTCCGTCTGTCTGGCTGGAGCACACGATAACTCTCGAAAGGATTAACCGATTTGGTTCAACATTTGGCTTTAGTACTATTTTGTACAAACTTAGTTTAAGTTCGAAGATGGGCCATATCGGTCGACTCCCTCGGGAACCTCCTCCATAAAACTTCAAAATTTTGAGCACGATAACTCTCGAAAGGACTTACCGATTTGATCTATACTTTGCACATCGTAATATTTCTACCAGACATAGATCAAATTCCAAAAGTTCCAATATGGATTATATCGGTCCACTCCATCGGGTACCTTCCATCCAAAATTTCGAAAAAGTGCTAAACTGCATTGACCTCTTCTAGAATTGATTTGATTTTGTTGTAACAACTTGTATTCACCTCCCCTTTTAAAACGGTACAAGTTTTTCCAGGGGCCAGACCATACTTTCAGAGAAAATTGCCCGAAAGATGTAAAAACCCGCTGTGGCACCATGTGTAGTGGATGGAGTAAACGAACGGAAAACCGATTCGGTTCAAAATTCTGCAGTCGTAATATTTTGCGCAAAATTAAAACAAGTTCTAAGATGAGTTATATCAGTCCACTCCTTCGGGTAACTCCCCCACAAAAGTTCAAAACTTTTCGCGAAAATGTTGCGAAAATCATCAAAGGTAGTATCTGATTTGATCCATAATATTTCTACCAAACATTGATGACGTTAGAATATAGACCTCCTCGCGAATCGTTTTGATTTTTATTGCAACCTGTTGCGCTCAAAGCAAGTCCATACTTCTTGAGAAAATGACCGGAACGCTGTAAAAAAATGCTAAGGCAAGTACAACTCTCGATCCGAATACTGCGTTTTTCCACACTTTGCACATCGTAATGTTTATTCGAATATTAAATGACATTCGAAGGTGGTGGTTATAGGTCCACTCCTTTTGGTATTTGCAAAAAAAGTTCGAAAATATTCGCTAAAACGGTACCCGCGCTATCTCATAAACGGACATAGTTTATGTTCAAAAGTGGACTCTATCGGTCTACTCCTTGGGGTACACAAATGTTCAACATTTTCAGCGAAGGAACTCCTAGTACTGTTGGCAAAGCCGACTGATACTTTTTACTTCTTCCGCATTATATTCCCAAGATCTCGCTAAAGACACAATCACAACGTTATTGTCATTGTAGGGAAGAGCTACAACGCTTAATATGTCTAGTTGCTTATTGGCGAAACTTGTCTGCAAGGTAGCAACCAAAATAAAATAGTCGCAAAGTTCTTCTTTTATTAGTACTATTCATTTATCATTTTGCGTTTTAATTTTACCGACTTTTGCCGGCAACCAAAAATGGGTTACAGAATTCCAGTCAGATACCAAACATTTTTGGCCTATCTCTTCCACTGGGAAGGTCGAATTAGTGACTGTGTATGTGACATTGGCTTTCACGTGATGCATAATGAATACTAGATCATATTTCCTGTGGGTCTCGTGAAGTTTTTCCCTCAGTTTAGGCATACATGAATGACCATTATTGATAAGGTCATGAATACTAAGACAATAGGTCCATTGCTGTTTTTTGTAGTTTGACTGGTGTCGGCAGAGATTTTATGAAATATTATGCTATAAATACATATTCTTCCTTGTTAAGTCCAATTGCAACCCAGTTCAAGCTGATTCAACTTTTCGCTTCAGAAAAATTAAAAAAATGTAACACCGATAGTTAACTTGATTTATTTTTCAAATATATTCTTGATTTAAACGTAACATGCGTGTTTGACATAACACCATAATATGGAGGGTATAATTAAACTTTTCATTCCGTTTGTAACACATCGAAATATTCATCGGAGACCCTATAAAGTATATATACATATATTCTTGATCTGGGTAAAATTCTAAGACGATATAACCATGTCCGTCTGTTGAAATCATGATACATCTCGCAATTTTTAAAATAGAGCTTTGTAATTTGGTTTAGAAGATTATATTACTCCTAGGATGTTTGTTATTGCAAATGGACTATATCGGTCCACTTTTTGATATAACCCCCATAGAACGGTACCACCCGATTTTCGGTTTTTTGAAGGTTTTAGCTTCATTATCACAACACGCCGTTTGGTATTTTAAAGGTTGTGGCCTCAATATTAGTCCTACATGGCTGAAATTTGGTATTTAGTATTCGTTGGTCGCATAAAACTTTCCCTCCGAAATTTGTACCTACGAGTCCACGTCTTCAAATAGCCCTCATAGAACGGAACCTCCCGATTTTCGGTATTTTGAAGGTTGTAGATTGAATATTCTTCCGAAATGGCTGAAATTTGATATTTAGTCTTCACTTGGGGTATAAAACTTTCGGTATGAAATTCGTCGGTATAGGTCTACGCCTTCATATAGCCCCCATAGAAGGTACCTCCCGATTTTCATTATTTTGAAGGTTGGGCCTCAATATTCCTAGGAAATGGGCGTGTAATACTTTCAACCTGATATTTGTGGGTATAGGTCCACTCCTTCATATTGCCCCCATAGAAATGTGCATGCAAATTATCGGTATTTTGAAGGTTGTGGCTTCAATATACCACCGAAATGGCTGAAATTTGGTAGTCTTCATTTTGGGTATTAAATTTCTCCCCCAAAATTTGTCCGTATAGTCCACGCCTTCATATAGCCCTCATAGAACGGTACATCCCAATTTTCAGTATTTTGAAGATTGTGGCCTCAATATTCCTCCGAAATGGCTGAAATTTGGTATTTAGTCTTCGTTAGTCGTATAAAACATTCCCCCCGATATTTGTACCTACAGATCCATGCCTCCATGTAGCGCCCATAGAACGGTACCTTCCGAATTTCGCTATTTTGAAAGCTAGCTACATCTTTTACCGAAATTGCTGGAATTTGGTATTTAGTCTTCTTCATAAACGAAAGGAAACACATGTAGGTTTGGTTACCCTTTTGTTCCAATGAAAACACTTTGATTAATGTGTTGGTAACAAAGTTAATTTTATTAATATTAAAGGTGGGTTCGTTAATTAAATAAAGTGTAAGATAAAATATTTACAAAGTTCAGAAACACAAATTAAACATGAATTCACTTCAATAATAATAATTTACTTCTAGTCTCTCTTCTTGTAAAACTTCTATTAAACTTCAAATATCACTTCTTTTCTCAACGACTTCTACTCAGCGACTGTGTATGATCGTCTTGTGTTCGTTGTTAAGTGTAAGGTCGCCAAATCAATGCTTTCGTCTAGTTTGTGTGTGTGTCGTCTTCGTCTATGCACGTCTTGTGTAATGCAACCGCACACACATAAGCGGCTGCGTAACCCCGTTCCTACATTCGGCCATCCTGATTAACATTCGACCACGAATGTACCCTCCAAGGCTTCTTGTACTCACTTACTCCGGTACAACTTCTAGGAACTTTACATTTCCTATCGAAGACGCCTCTACATTGATTCGGTTTTTGTACGTCTTTATTCGGACTCAGAAACAACGGTCGTATTTTCACACCCGTACTGAACTGTGGTTGCTTAATGGCAATCGATTTGTTCGCACGGCATGACGCTTCTGGTCTTTTATTCTCAATATTTTTAATCCCATCTCTTATGTAACCGCCCTCACTTCGGAATTCTGTTTTGAAATTTTCTTCCTGTCTTCCTCTCCAATCTTTTCCCCGGCGTACTTTGGTACTATTTACTGCCCTTACAGACTTATTACTTAATGCAGAAATACAAGATTCTTTATTTGCTGCATTACCTCTAATTTCCTCTCTGTTATTATCGCCTACATTTTCACGATTAAAGTTGCTTACTCCCAACTTTTGAATGGTAGTCGCCTGTGAAACATTTGTGAACTCATTTCTTAATTCCGACATAGGATTAATGTCCCTCGGATAAGAAGCTTTATTCACATATGCCTTCTTTTCGTTATCTTGTGACGAAGGTAAACTATCTCTTCTAGTTACTCTTGTGCCCTTTGAATCTATAACGACATCGACTTCTTCCAGAATATCATTTCCAATTATCACTGGGTAAATGATATCAGCTTTCTCAATGACGTGGTATCTGATGTCGATTTTACAATCATCAACGCTTGTTTGCGTCAGAAAGCTTCCTAGTGTAAAAATATGTGTCCCACCTAACCCTCTTAGACATTTAACTTCGTTATTGACATCTATATTCCCTAGAATGTCTAATATATCGCTTCGCAATAAACTCACATCACTACCTGTGTCTACTAGCGCTGTAAATGTATGCCCAAAAATTTTAATATTCTTCAATGTTCTTCCCGAAAGCTTTGAGAAACCTCCGAATACAGTATTGACATTATCCTTTTTATCGATACTCGACTTCTCCCAGTTATTCCCGACATTTTCATCAACTTTACATTCAAATGATTTGTGCCCAAACCCTTGGCACTTGAAGCATTTGGTCTCGGATACCTTGCATTGGTTTGCAAGATGCCCTTTTTCCCCACATTTAAAACAAAGGACGAACGACTTATCACCATTTTTAATACTCTTGTTAGCTGGAGCAACTTTTGATCTTGATGGATCTCCAGTGCCCAGCATTTTCTCATAAACCTTTAACTTGACCTTCAAATCTTCAATTGTCGTTGCCTGATACAAAACACTTTTACTAATAGGGGAATCGGGAATGCCTTCTACAAAGTAGGTTATTATACTCTCATCATCCATCTTTATCGGCTGACCTATCTCCATTAGACTGTATAAATATTCTCTTAGACTCTCATCGTGTCGTTTCTTACGGGTGGATAATTTTCGATGGACTTCAACTGAGGAAATTTTAGTACCAAATTCTTCTTTCAACGCTTTTTTCAGAGTTGGCCAATTTTTTATGTTAGGTTGGCTCCTAACGAATATCTTGGCTGCCCCAGTCAACAATTGTTTCCCGTAGACATATTTCCTCAAATTATCCCACCCTACAGTACACGCGCAATCTTCAAATTCCCTGAGCCATGTATTTACATTTGGCAATTGATCACCAGAGAAGCTGGAAACTGACTCTTGGATGTCTCTCAAAGTGAATAAAGTTCCCGATTGTCCAAACCCCGACGCTGCCTCCCCATAATCCGACCCCTCGTCTTCGGAGGAATGGCCAAAATGCTTAAGGAGACGGGATTGCAACTCGCTCTTGTTGCCGCTTCGTTCTAATTTCAGCTCACCCAATTTGTTTCTTAGACCGTCCACCGTAAGTTTTTGTATCTCGTCTTTGTCCATGTTGTATGTGGTTTTCAACTACAGCCGCTTTACAAACAAATGTATGTCTATGTAACAACTTTCAACTCAAAACATATAATCTTCTTACTACTAATTCAAATCAAAATAGCATTCAAAACATCTAATTATTTTCCAGTCTAGGGCAATTAAGAAACACAAAACTCGCATATCTTTATAATTACTTCTTGTGCATCAGCGCTATCCACTAGTTATCAACAATGTAAATAATCATTCCCCAATCACGAAAATTTCGTTACATCAAATGTAATCAAATGTTTACTGTTAAACAAAAATGCACATCATCGATCCCCTCTCAAAACAATACAATACCTAGCGTTACTTTTTAAAAGATGCTCGCAATCAGTAACCCTTCGAAACAATCTTAAAACTATGCCGTTAATTTGCAACAATACTTCCAATAGTATATTCCCCTACCACAAAATTAATGCGTATTACATTCAATGCACAAGAACGTTCTCCCTCAAATTCTTACCCAAACTCAACTTTGCTTACAACAACAATGTACAACACCAATCTCCTCAACAAAACAAAGAATATGTTCTAGTTTTGCTTCAATGTTATGCCGTTAGGTCACATCTAAAATTCAATCCTATTCTCCCCTCCAATAAGTGCATTGTAACAACTTTGCCGTTACTTTACAAAACCAATGCAAATAATGATCCCCCTTCCAAAAATTTAATGTGTACCTCAACTCTAAGAAATAAACTTACATCTAAGTTTACATACGAACTCATAAACAAATTACTGTTATGTACGCACAAATTTCGCTTTACCCAGCTACTTCTTAGACCATCTGCAATTGTCTTCTCAGCTTCTTATCGTCACCACGGCAATATTATGGGAATGCAAATTCAAATGCTGTTGTTGTTGCTAGCGCACACTCGATTTCACTGTAGTTGTTTTGCGCACACTCAGCTTCTTTGGCATCTCGATGGACGGCACTCTTCTAAATTGCTGCGCACAAGCTGTTGTTGTTGTAGTTTTATGATGTGTGTCAATCATTCACAAAAGGCACCCTCGTTGTCAAATATGAACTTTTGTTGTTGTACACGCACTCAGGTCTGCACTCTCGTTGATGCAATGTCTACGAACACTCAGTTTTGTTGTGTTACTATGGTTTGATGACCATTAAGCAAACTTAGCAACTTATTGTTCATAATTAAATTCAAAAAAAATTCTAATGCACTCAGCCTCGTCACTTTGCTTCAAAATTTCTTTGTCATCAATAATGTTTGTTTACCCACTCTTCGACATTGTTAGTGTTTTTCAAATATGCGTTTTTCCCACTTTTTAATAACGTCTCTTCGTTAATTAACAACTCTCAGATTTTAACTTCGATTGCAGTTTTTCCAAAATTACACTCCTATCTCTTAATGTTCTTAAACGTCGATTTGAGTTCACATTTATTCGCATAATGTTCTTTTCACTTTATAGACAAACTTCTCTCCGTCAATGTCCTCAGTACCTTCTTCCACAATATGTTCACTTTATTTAATTGGAACCGGGCGAGCCCCCAAAATTGTAGGTTTGGTTACCCTTTTGTTCCAATGAAAACACTTTGATTAATGTGTTGGTAACAAAGTTAATTTTATTAATATTAAAGGTGGGTTCGTTAATTAAATAAAGTGTAAGATAAAATATTTACAAAGTTCAGAAACACAAATTAAACATGAATTCACTTCAATAATAATAATTTACTTCTAGTCTCTCTTCTTGTAAAACTTCTATTAAACTTCAAATATCACTTCTTTTCTCAACGACTTCTACTCAGCGACTGTGTATGATCGTCTTGTGTTCGTTGTTAAGTGTAAGGTCGCCAAATCAATGCTTTCGTCTAGTTTGTGTGTGTGTCGTCTTCGTCTATGCACGTCTTGTGTAATGCAACCGCACACACATAAGCGGCTGCGTAACCCCGTTCCTACACACATTGTACAGTTTTACGTCAATTTGGAGGGTATAACATGTTCGGCACAGCCAAACTTAACGCCGTTTTTATACCCTCAGCATTTATGCTAACGAGGGTATATACACATTCATACGGGCAAAATGTGTCTCATCGAAATAATGGATTTAGACCCCAAGTATGTTTGGACGAAAAGTGTTTCAGACAATTTGGGTTTGATTTAGCAATGTCCGTCCGTCTGTCTGTCTGGATGGCTGGAGCGCACGATAACTCTCGAACGGGTAAACCAATTCGGTCCAAAATTTGGCTTTCGTAATATTTTGTCCAAACTTTGTTTAAGTTCGAAGATGGGTTATATCGATCCACTCCTTCTCGTACCTCCCCACAAAAGTTCGAGAATGTTCGGAAAATTTGTGCGGACGATAACTCATGAAGGGAGTAACCGATTAGGACCATACTTTGCGCATCGTGAAACTTCTACCAGACTTAGATGACTCAATTGGTCCACTCCTTCGAGTACCTTCCACACAAAATTTCGGAAAAGTTCAGTTTAGTACCTGCTCTCGAATCGCTTTGATTTTTGTTGTAACAACTTTTATTCACTGTCCCCCATACGACGGTGCCAGTTTCATCAGGGGCAAGTCCATACTTCCTAAGAAAATAGCCTGAAAGGCGCAAAAAACCCTATAGCACCGTGTGTAGTGGTTGAAGCGCAAGATAATTCCCGATTCGGTCCAAACTGTGGCCTTCGTAATATTTTGTGCAAACTTAGTTTAAGTTCGATGATAAGCCAAATCGGTCCACTCCTTCAGGTACCCCCCCCCCCACAAAAGTTCAAAAATGTTCGGAAAAATGGTGTGCGCGATAACTCTTGATGGGAGTGACCGATTTGGTCCATACTTTACACATCCTATTATGTCTACCAAATATAGATCAGGTTCGAATATGGACTATATTTGTCCGCTCCTTCGGGTACCTCCCACACAAAATGTTGGATGAATTTACTTTAAGACCTGGACCCTTATTGTATTCACTTCCCCCCATACGACGGTACAAGTTTCATCAGGGGCAAGTCCATACTTCCTGAGAAAATGACCGGAAAGGTGCAAAAGCCCCTATGACACTTTGTGGAGCGCAAGATAACTCTCGAACGGATCTGTCGATTCGGTCCAAAATTTGGCCTTGGTAATATTTTATCAAAACATAATTGAAATTCGAAGATGGTCTATATCGGTCCACTCCTTCAGGTACCTCCCCCACAAAACTTCAAAAATGTTCGGAACAATTTTGCGCACGATAACTCTTGAAGGGAGTGACCGATGTAATCCATACTTTACACATCCTAATATATCTACCAGATATAGATCAGGTTCGAATATGGACTATATTTGTCTACTCCTACTCTCACACAAAATTTCGGATAAGTTCACTTTAAGACCTGCTCTCGAATCACTTTGATTTTTGTTGAAGCGATTTGCATTCGCTACCTCCATTACGACGGTAAAAGTTTTTTCAGGGGCAAGTCCATATTTCTTGGGAAAACCGCCCGAAAGGTGTAAAAAACCCCTATGTCACCATATGTGGCTGTCTGAGAGCACGATAACTCTCAAACTGTTCAACCGATTTGGTCCAACATTTGGTTTTCGTCATATTTTATCCAATCTTAGTTTCATATGTAATACCGTTCCACAACTTTCGGTACTTCTCCCCAATGTTTAAAAAATATCACTAAAATGCTAGGACGATATCAGTTGAATGGGGCAACCAATTTGGTTCAAACTTTGGCTCTAATAATATTTTATAAATTTAGTTTAATTTCTAAAATGGCCAATATCGGTCCTCCCTAAAGGTACCTGCCCTACAAAAGTTCAACATTTGTGTATTTGTGTAGTTAATTCCTAATCCACGTTTTTGTCGGCAAGTTCAAATGTCTAAAAAGGGCCACAAAATTCTGAAGAGACCTTAAATGCATTCGATCTGTCCGGAGGTGAAAGTTTCGCTTCACATTGGCTGAGGGTATATACAAGGTGGCGCAAAAGTCATCCTCCTATCAGAAAATGCTATAATTTTTGCGATTGGCCCCTAATGTCAGTTCTGTTTTGACATTTGTGTAGTAAACTCATGCGAAATACACGTTAAAAAACAATGTTACGATACACTGCTCCAGAACGCGGAATATTGGTGACTATTTATTTGACCAATAATCGGTCGGTGACTTTGGCACAAGCTGAATTTCGTCGGAGACGTTAACCACTCGCCTCGAAGAGACTGGCACAACACGAGATGCTGTCAGGCATGGCAGACCCCGGAGTATTCGTTCTGCGGAGAATATTGCTGCTTTAGCCGAGGATGTCATGGAAGCGCCGCACAATGTCGCGAGTTCATATTAACTGTGACCAAAAATAGAAGGAGTTGTCGTAGGTGCATCAATTTTGGTACACGTACCTATTATTGACTTACAATCTTCAGGACAAAAAATTGGGTTGGTCGGTCCACGTTTTGATATAGCTCACATAGAACCGTACCTCACGATTTTCGGTATTTTGACTGTTTTAGACACAATGACCAACCGAAAGTATTCAAATTTTGTGGTTAGTCTTCGGCAGAAGTATCAAATATTACAACAGAGAATTGTGGGCTTAGGTCCACGTTTTGATATAGCCCCCATACAACGGTACCTCCCGATTATCGGTATTTTGAAGATTTTAGCCTCATTATTACACCGAAATTGCTCAAATTTGGTATTTAGTCTTCGTAGGGGGCATTATACCTTCACCTTGAAATTTGTCTGCATAGGTCCACGCCTTCATATAGCCCCCATAGGACGGTACCTCCCGATTTTCGGTATTTTGGAGGTTTTAGCCTGATTATCACACCGAAATGGCTGAAAATTGGTATTAAGTCTCCGTTGGGGGACTTATAACCTTCCACCAGCAATATGTCGGTATAGGTCCTCGTCTTCCTATAGCCCCCATAGAACCGTACCTCCTCATTTTCGGTATTTTAAGTGTTGTGGCCTCAATATCCACCCGATATGACTGAAACTTGGTGTTTAGTCTTCTTATTCATTGTGAGCATATTGAATATATCAAACTCTTGTCTTTATATATGAGAAATTTCCTTTAAAATTTTTTTTGATCGATTAGTGGTCAGAAAACGGTCAATTTTTTGTAAAAAATCGAATTTTGATTTTCGCTGTTTACAATTTTTTTAAAAAATTCTCTCGTTCTAAAGCAAGATTATTAGATACTTTATAAGCCCACAAAAATATATGATGATCGGTTCATTCGTTTTCGCGCTATAGCCAACACAGCAAAACGATTTGTTTAAAAAGGGGGTATCCTCTCAGTGAGGTGGTCGCTGAAAAAGAGAAATGACACATTCGTCTAAAAAACCTCTGCAGCTGGAACCTTTATATATTTGAAGTACTCACTTGTTACTTCTCATACAGCAGAAAATATCGATATACACTTTTATACCATTTTTCCCCACTCCACTAAATTTAAAATTTGCTTCAAAAAATTAATAAACTTAGTAATATATGTTTGGGTAAATGTAAACACCATATGATTAATATTAACATGCAAACAAAAGTGTAGCCAAGTTTATTACATCCCAAGAAAACTTAGGAAAAATCTTTGCAGCGACCGTTACTTTTAAATTTTAAATTTTAACGCATAATATAATTTATTAATTTTAGAAAAAAAAAAAACACAAAAATACGTATTAACTAAAATTGTCGGATTTAAGTCCTCATATAGCAAAAACTACTTCACATATCAGTGCCAAAATTCAGATTCTTCTTAATTAATATGTTTTCAATCACTCCCCATCAATAAATTTGTTCAGCGAAGTATTTAGTTGTCACCGGTCGTGACACTGTGCGCCGTCGACATAGACCAGACGACGTGCCACGCAAATGGGTATCAGTTGACGGTCTTTACAGCGAAGTTTGGTACAAGATTTGAAGATGTTTCCGTATAAAGTCCAGACGGTGCATCAGCGGCGATTTATCTGATATAATATTCTCGACTTGATGTAAAAAAACTAAAAGACCAAATAAAAATAATCCACAAGGAGAATCAAAGTTTTTCATTTTTTTTTAATTACAACAAAAAAACATCGGAAGATTACTTTTGCGCCACCTTGTATCTGCCGGTAAAGCCGACTGACACTTTTTTACTTGTTTTTAAACGAATTTCCTAGAAAAATTTGCTCAGAAATTTTAGGTATGGTCCTCAAATAAACAAATAAAGTAGATGCAACACAAATTCCTAAAGCATTGTAGGGTGGCAAGCACAAATTCATTACTCCATAACTCAGAAACTCGACATATGGTCAAGTTTTCCTTTTGGTTTCTTAATATCTAACCTTCCCGTTTTCTTCAAAAGTTTACTTTTTATCTGTACATTTATTCGTGAAATAATGTTCAATTTATTAATTAAAATAGACAGCTTATCACTTATCATTAGCATCCATTGATGCCTCATTTATAAATCAATTAGTTAAAGTACCATCTAGTCGAAAACTGATGAATAAGCTCTACGCATAGTTACACGTCAAAGTTAAATGACAGTCATCATTGATACATTACTCCTTCTAATTGATTAAATGCAATTTCGAATAGGTGTTAATGAAGATTACAATCAACTTCTGTTTAATGAAATTGAAAATATGTATACATACACTCAAATGGATAGACTTACAATGGATGATTACAGGTGGAAGGATATGTTTTGTGAGTATCAAATGAGAACATTAAGGTGTTACGTTGTAAATATGAAAATACATTTATTCACAAGCATTGACTTGTCTTGAGTTTTTCATAGAATTTCTGGTTTTATGTGAAAAGTAAAAAGTTTCGTTGTCCAACAACTCTGACCGATCGATCGTTCGTGAATTTTTCACTTTAAGGCCAGATTTTTCCTTTGACCATATACATATGTGTTTTAATTTAAATGAGTTACTTATATATTTTTTATATAACATTTCTTAAAACATCATTGAGCCAACCTGGATGAATGTTGAATTACGGCCTCTTAAGAATCACGAACAAATGCTGAATTTGAAAGTCAAGACTATGACAGAAACACCAAGTGCAGGATGATATCTGAAAATATGGAATTCCGCACGGATGAATCAATAGCGCTGGCTATCAATTTAGCATCTTTTGGGATCCACGCTCATATAAAATTCATCGATGAAAATGCTAAAAAGATGACATGCCAGATCACTTGCACCCATGATTGAATGGCATCTTTGGCATCGAACATTTTGCTGGGGTTATACATATCTATTTATTCACTGACCGCAACATATGAGAAAACTTTTTAAATTAGTCCCCTTAAAAAACCCCCACCCAATAAACAGTTTCTTAATAACACTCCAAGTAATTACTCCACTATACCATTCAATACAATGCATACCAAACGTGCCCACCTGCTACAACTTCCATTAGGGATACAAGTTTAATTAAACGAACGAAGCTCTCTTAAACTGATATTAAGATACGATTTTTCATTTTTGGAAAATTGCCTGAGTCACTTTTAACATTGGCTCTGCCCATCCAATGATTACCAAAGTTGGAATGTTTACAAAATATTTTACAGCAATCTTTAGTCTTGTTGGTCATTCTTTGGATTATTTCCAAACCAATCAGGATATGGTCAGGTGGGTTTATCAATGCAATATTCACCACCACATTTACACTTACTTTTCTTTTTCGAAGGACTCCATCTGTTTGTGGATGTCGAAGACCAAAGAATGGGAAACCTCACTTTTGTGGTTGCATTATCTTGCGAAACATTAGTTGGCAATCCTAAAACCGTTATGTTTGTATTGAGGGGGATTGGTCACTTTCAGCACAAGGTGTTAAATATATTTTTGTGTGAAAGTTTTTTTTGTGGGAAATAAAAACGTTTTGCTTTATCATCGTCAGTTTAAATAATTGCTTTGGCTTTGCTTTAGCTTACGTTGGTTTTCGTCAAATGCTGATCCCATTGATAAATTGCAGGTGTGCTTTTGAACATTTTTGCAGAGATTTTAAGTTTTCTTTTTGCTTCTTTCTGGCCAAATCATTGTGACTTGCCAAAAAAACTTGAAAATATCAACGTTAAAAAGTCGAAGTAAGTGCTAACCGAAACAAACAAAAATAAGCCATGTAATCATTTGATTTTCCGCTTGATTTATCAGTGTTGCACAGTGGTGGAACATGTGTTCCCAAGAGGTTAATAAGAATGGAAACAATGTACAATTAAATGAATAATTCGGAAATGTCCCATCATATATTGTTGAAAATTCTACATCATATCGCTCAGTTACTCAAAGAGTGACACATCTCAAAAAACTCAGTTTCGAGAAAAACGTGTTTTAAGTTGGCGATTGAAATTTGACATTTCCACATAAAAAGATAGTAACATAAGTAACATAATTACATGGACCCTATTTTGCAAACAGCTAGCCAGATATCAATGCTAAATTTCTGTGCAAAATCAAGCAAGATCTGAAGGGTTTTAGTGCTTCATAAACTCAAAAAACTTTTTTGTTGAATTATGCCAAAATCCTAGAAAATAATCTGTAACTCGTTGAGTTTTAGAGATACGAATATAAACATTTGATACCAGATAAAGTAGAAGTCGTAGAAACAAATTTTAATTTTTTGAGTTATGTCACTCTTTGAGTAAATTAGCGATATGTTGGTGATTCAGAATATTATTTTATCCCAAAAGTTTGTCACTTTGTTCCCGATAGTACAAGGAGCACTAAAACACCTTCTGGCCTAAGCAACACGCAGTGTCGCCAGGCGTCATTTGACTTTTTTTTTGGAAAATTTTACAGTTTTTAGCCTAAGCGTACTGAGGACAGTTTGGCATAAGGCCATGTGTTGGGTTGTTTACAGTGGCTTGATTGCGGGAATCAGATGAAGTCAATGGATCCCCAGTCAGGGCTGTATGGCGCATGACCAATAAATTCCACGTTTAGTCCGGACAAACAGGCGCTGGTTTGAATCGATTTGTGAGAGCTCGCATTGTCATGATGCAGAACGAGTCGTCTTCTCTTGTTCCTTTTCGAATTCCTCAGGTGACTTCAGGCAAACAAATTGTAGTGTAACACTCAGAATTAACCGTTCTACATTTCCCAAGCCGTATAGTCGCCACACGGCACAGTGTCCGATTTTCCAAAAAAACCTGCCCAAAAATCGAAAAAAAAAATTATCAATTTACACTAAAAAGGGTCAGATGTTGTTTATAGGATCCCAGTGCGTGTAGTTATGAAAAAATATATACATTTCTTGTTTAATAAGTGGGTATAAATGCAGATCGAAGTGACCCTATTTGGAATTTTTTATACCCTACACCACTATGTGGGGAGGGTATTATAAGTTGGTTTTGGCCAAAAAGTTTGTAACGCATCGAAATAATGGTCGTAGACCCATACTTATATATATCAAAATGAATGTCTCGGCGAGCTGAGTCGATCTGGCTATGTGTGTCCGTCCGTCAGTCCGTCCGTCCGTCCGTCTGTCCGTCTGTCCGTCTGTCCATCTAAACCTTGTAATCACGCTACAGGTCGCAATTTTGATCGGATCGTCACGAAATTTTGGGTTTTGATGGGGGTCCCAGAGGGGAAGAAGCCTATTGATTTTGGTGATGGTCGGATAATATTTAGGGGTCGGAATGGGCAAAAAACTTATGCGGATAAAAAGACAACGTTTTTTTCCAAAGCGAATATCTCAGCTTCTATAAGGGGTATACCAGAAGCAAAACCTGACAATGAAAGTAGAAAATATCACCTTTCTAACGATGTAAAGTAGGTTCTCGTGGGTGATCAAACAACGAAGATATCACAATAGTCGCAAATAAACCCCAAATTTTCATGTTTGCGATTTTAGTTATAATAACGAATATCACAGCTTTGGCTGGGGACTCTCCAAAAGCAAAGCCTGACTATGAAAGTAGAAGATTCCACCTTTACAATGATGCAAACTAGGTCGGCGTAGGTGACCAAATAGCGGAGATATCACAATAGTGGTTAATTCATCCCATTTTTCAATTTTTTTGGAATTCACGCTACAGGCCGCAATTTTGATCGGATCGTCACGAAATTTTGAGAGTTAATGGAGATCTCAAAGAGAAAGAAGCCTATTGTTTTTGGTGAGTGTCGAATAATATTTAGGGGTCGGAATGGGCAAAAAACTTATTTGGATAAAAAGACAACGTTTTTTCCCAAAGCTAATATCTCAGCTTCTATAAGGGGTATACCAGAAGCAAAACCTGACAATGAAAGTAGAAAATATCACCTTTCTAACGATGTAAAGTAGGTTCTCGTGGGTGATCAAACAACGAAGATATCACAATAGTCGCAAATTAAACCCAAATTTTCATTTTTGCGATTTTAGTTATAATGACGAATATCACAGCTTTGGTTGGATACTTTCCAAAAGCAAAGCCTTACTATGAAAGTAGAACATCCCATCTTTACAATGATGCAAACTAGGTCGGCGTAGGTGACTAAATAACGGAGATGTCGCAATATTCGATAATACATCCCATTTTTCCATTTTTTTTGGAAATCACGGGGCGCAATTTTGATTGGATCGTCACGAAATTTCGAGGGTTAATGAAGGTCTCACAGACGAAGGAGCCTATTGATTTTGATGATGGTCGGTTAATATTTAGGGGTCGGAATGAGCAAAAACTTTATTTGGAGAAAAAGTCAATATATATAATATATCACCTTCACATTGATGTAACGTAGGTTATCGTAGGTGGTCAAACAACGAAGATATCGCATTAGTCGCTAATAGAACCCAACTTTTCATTTTTGCGATTTTAATAATAATGACTGATATCACACCTTTGGTTGGGGACATTCTAAAAGCAAAGCCTGACTAAAAAAGTAGAATATCGCATATTTAAAATTATGCAAAGTAGGTTGGCGTAGGTGGTCAAATAATAGAGATATCGCAATAGTCGGCAATGCATCTCTGTTTTCCACTTTTTCTGCAATCACACTACAGGTCGGAATTTCCATCGGATCATCAAGAAATTTTCTCACAGAGATAGAAGCCTATTGATGTTGGTAATGTCGATAGTAGTCAAATATAAAATTAAATATTAATTATTTTGGTTCAGTTCGCCTTAAGTCATTTGGTATAAAAGCTAGATAGGTGAAAACCTTCGTATCTCCATAAAAGAAATGTTTTCGAGTGAAAGGATTATTCACAGAGGTAGTGGTGTAGGGTATCACATAGTCGGCCCCGTACCGACTATAGCCTTTTCTCACTTGTTTTAATATTTAAGTTGTTTATAAATCTATGATAATATGCAAAATAAACAACGGTTGTTAAATATTTTCTTTTAGTAATTGTAATGAAAGGTATGTGAAACGTATTTAAGATGTTCAGTGTCGCCAATGAATTGTGCGTTCTTTAATAATTGATGTCCGTACTTGTTAATTTTTTTCATGATCAATTTTCACATTAAATTATAAAAATAGTTGTGAGTAAGATCGAGTTGGGCCGTGTAATTTATCATTTCATAAAAAAGGAAGGGTTTTTTACCAATTTTCATCGAAACATTCTGCACATATTTGCACTTTTTGTTTTTATGTGATATTTTGTCTTGCAGGTATGTACAGATTTTCGTTCATTCAGAATGTCAGAATATAGTATAGGGTCACTTTCTGGCGTTTGGGTATAATTTGGCATTTTGGTATATTCTAAGACCTATAGTAAAATTTTATGGCGAACAAATTTCTAGAATATTTTGGTCTGATCCGGTCACATTTTATAGGAGATTTTAAAGATTTGTGGAAAAAGGGACCAAAAGGACCCCTTTTATGACTCGCACGAGGGTTAATTTTTTTAAGAAAAATATTCCTCGCATTCTTGTCAGTATAGTCACCAAAGACATTAGGTGTATAATGGTGCAAGGATTCCAAGTGATCTTAACTCAAATATTTCCAAAACTGTAGAAATGGTAGAAGCTTGCAACCCTATTTTAGTTTCTTGGTTTTTTGGCAAAATTGATACCGATATTTTATTGGTATGTAATGTAAATAGAGATTTCCTTTCTTTGGTAACTTATAGTGAAATTTAGCAGAGAACACTTTTGTCTTTGACAGCATTCTTCTAAAATGATGCTTTGTATGACAATTTTGCCAAAACTCACATGAAGTACGTCCTTAACCCCAAAATGTGTTTATAATTTTGCATATTTCTGGAGTTTAGGTAAGGTATAGAGTTGTGGTGTATTCTAGAACCCATAGTAGAAATTGATGGCGAACAAATTTGTAGAATATTTTGATCCGATAAGATCACATTTTATAGGAGGGGGGACCAAAAAGACCCCTTACATGACCGCCTGAGGGTTAAATAATATCAAAAATGTAATCAGCGGCCCGAAAAACATAAGAACCAAATGTTAGGTCAAAATCCATTCATTTTTAGAGTTGTGGCCAGGTTTTTTGGAAAATCGGACACTGTGCACGGTCAGTTTTGCCGAAGAAACAGGCAACCATATTTTTCAAAGGTCTTCTTTCATGAACAGTTTTCGCTACATTTAGCTCGCTTTCAAAGACCAAAACGGTCGATTCCTGTGTTGTTTCGAGCTCGTAGGCATATATCCCAAATTCGTCGTCTTTGACGATCTTATAAACGTCGTTTGAAGCACCGCGATTGTTTTTATTCACAATTTCTTTGCACCAATCCACAAGAGCCTTTTTTGAGCGATTGACCAATTTTGCTGGATTTAGCGAGAAAGTTCCATTTTTAGGGACTGGTGTTCAAGCAATACCAAATGTTAGTTGGTAGAAGAAATGCCTAAGGATGCCTCTATCTCACGGTATATTACACGGCGATCCTGCAGTATCCGTTCACGAACAGCTTTATTGTTTTCTGGCACAACGGTCGATTTTGGGCTATCCTCACGACGATTGTTTTTTGCGCGTGTCGGCCACGATTGAATGCATTAAACCAGTTTTTCATAGTGATATAAGATGTCCCTTAATCGACATACAAAGATTCAATTTTTTCGGTGCACTCTTGCCGTGATTATTTACGTCGAAATTTATAAAGAAAATATGGGTCGAAAATGTTCACAAGTAAATTATTTTTTTTTTTTTGCAAAGTTATATTTTCAAGCCACTGTAAACAACCCAACACATGGTCTTATGTCAAACTGTCCTGAGTACGCTTAGGTTAAAAACTGTCAAACTATAAAAAAAATATCAAATGACGCCTGGCGACACTGCGTGTTGCCTAGGCCAATGCCCCTCGTACATTGGTATGTTTTTATATATACCCAGCAAACCAATCGTACAAAATTTTTTCCAAATTCTGTTTCCAAATTTTCCACAAACTTAATATGGATGTTTTGTGCATACTTGCTGATTGGATGCATATTCGCTTTTCCAAAAAATGAGTCGTTCGAGAATCTCTGTGTTTGGCTGGGTTGGAAACTGTTGGCCGAAACGCTTTTGCTTTCAGATCAATCCGGCACGAAAGAACCCGCTGCCGATGGATTGCTTAAACCTTTGCTGCAACTGTACTTCAAAATACACATCAAAGATCAGCATTTTTCGCGTAAATGGTGAGCACCCCAAACGCTTGAAGGACGTCACCGATTTGGTCCTATCTTTGCAAATCGTAATTTTTCTTCCAGACATAGACCTGGTTCGAATATGGAATACATTAGCCCACTCATCCTCATACACAAAATTTCAAAATTTTTCGATTAAGTGCAGGTGAAGTCCATACATCCTGAGATAATGCACAATAATCTCTAAGAGCACCGAAACTTTGCAAATAGTGAAATTTCTTCGAAATGTACATCAAGTTCCATGAAGGCCTCACAAAACTTAAATTTTGTCTTATATGTAGTTACAAAAGCTACTACTTGTGGTCCTATTTACAGCGATAATGTGTTTTTCGTGGGCAAGTCCCCGTTTATATACTCTCGTATAACCAAAAACCTATAAAAAATCCGGTAGTCACTAGAGTTGGGTAGTACCGGAACTACATAGTTCCTCCACCAAACACAAGAGAACGGTGAATTGAAAGATGTTTAGAGGGACAGAAAAACGAACATTGTGTCATTGTCGGAACTATTTAGAACTAGATTGATTTGTCCAACTCCAGTAGTCACCTTAACCTGGGAATAAATCTGACTATTTTGAAAAACAAAATAGAAGTCATCATCCCAAATAAAAAACGCCAGTCCCCCTAATTGTGAGACCAGTAGTGCGATTCTCTAACACAATTTTTGGAGTTACCGACAAAAATCGGTAAAATTAAAATGATTATAGTTTCGGTAATTAACGATATTATTCGGAAAGTTACCGACCAATAAAAAGTAGTCGTAAAGTTCTACCGCTAGCAAGAGTGTTGTCAATTTTTAGTTGAACTTTTCATTCATAATTTTGCGTTTTGTCGGTAACTCAAAAAATGAGTTAGAGAATCGCACTACAGGCACCGTCGAAAGTTTGGTTTATTGCTGTTGTTAGCAATACCAACAAACTACTTATGTATGTGTTTTTTTCGTTGAGACTCAACAAACGCATAGCAGTGGGAAAGACTTGGTTTTGTTTACAAGTGCAGTTGTTCGAGTTTAAGTCGTGCCAAAGAAATTCTCGATCAGAGTGTTTCTTTGGATACCTATCTGTTTGAGCGAGCAATTGACACATGGGTATAAAAAGTTTCTTGTTGAAAAACAAGAAACAAGGGAACTAATGAAGATATGTGGCGAGGTCTGAAACTATAGTCTTCCCTGCCTTATCCCTTGGTAAACATCGCCAATTTTTTCCCACTAATAAATTAAAGTTGTTTTAATAAAATATTAAAACAACGACTATGAGATTAAGCATGAATATTTTGAAAAACAAAATAGAAGTCATCATCCCAAATAAAAAACGCCAACCCTCCTATTTGCACAAACTTAACACCCCCTAATAATTTGTCTAAGCTTAGATTAAGTTCGAAGATGGACAAATTGTGCGGCAGGTTCGAATATGAATTATATCGGTTCACTCCTTCGGCTACCTATCACACGAAACGTCTCTTATGTCAATCGGGCCTACTTTTTAAGCTCTGTATAAGCGATATAATGTCTTTTGTTGTTCTTACATAATGGTCCAAATAACATAAGTCTATTTGTGTTTTTTCTTAGAAAACCACACATATTCTTTCCTCATCAGGAGTTTTATTGACCAAAACTATTTTTGAAGTTTAAAAATTTCAATTTGTTTTGGCGCAGAATATTAAAAAAAAAACCATAAAAACCACATCGTGCATATGTTGACATATTTTTACATATTTGCATAAAATAAGCATATGCAAAAATTTATACAAGGAATTGTGGTATAAAAATCTCACAGATTCAATTTTATCGGAATATATCGTATAATAGGAATTCCATACAACATAACCATATTCAAGTATAGGTCTGACAAGTGAGACAAATAATTGCTTGGCTAAGTCTTCGTTAGGAGTATGAAACTTTACATCTGAAATTTGTCCGCATGGATCCACGTCTTCATATAGCCCCCATAGAACGGTACCTCCCGATTTCCGATATTTTGAAGGTTGTGGCCTCAACATCACATTTAAATGGCTGACATTTTGTATAAAGTCTTCGTGGGGACGACTGATATTTGTCAGTATAGGTCCACGTCTTCATATAGCCCCCATAGAACGGTACCTCCCGATTTTCGGTATTTTGAAAGTTGTAGCCTCAATATCCCCCCGAAATGACTGAAAGTTCGTATTTAGTCTTTCCACCTAAAAGTTGTCGGTTTATGTTCAGGCCTTCATATAGCCCCCTATAGAACGATACCTTCCGATTTTCGGTATTTTGAAGGTTGAGGCTGTGGTTATACATTTCTCTATTTTATTGACTTGTCTGAAAAGAATTTTAAACAGAAAAATTTTACATATAAACATTTTTTTTACATATTATTGAAATATTTGTTGCATAAGAAAATATGCAAAATGCATAAATTACGATCATGCCAAAATTACCAAAATTCTATCGGAATCAATGGTAAAACTACTGAAAAAGATAGGAAACCAATTATTCCACCATTCTGATTACTAAAATGGCATAAAAAACGAAAAATTTAGAAATTGTTAATCGATATTGTGTATTAATGCTCAATTTAAAAATGCCCATTTTTTTATTTCCGGTAAAATTTTAGTATAACGATACTGTAGACGGAATATTTTTGCACTTTTCAGCCTTCAAAATTGTTTTTAGAATTTTTAAAAAAAATCAACTCGTTTCCAAGTTTTCAACGTTTACATTTTTTATTTAAGGTTGCATCATTTTCAATGACAGTTACTGTAGTTCGGTTAAAAATTGGAGCTAAAATCCTCTAAATAGCGCAAATCGGGAGGTATCGTCATATGGGGGTTATACCATCACATGGACCTATGTTGACGGTTTTTGGTGGATATGGTTTGTTACCGTGTGAACCTTTAATATTAAATTACATTTTAAATTATTTGGTCAAAAAATATAACCAATATCCTCAAAATACCGAAAATCGGGAGTTACCGTTATATGAGAGATATTCCAAAACCTGCATCTATCTTTAAAAATGTTTGTGAAGTAGTTTTTTGACCACTGGGAACTACAAACGTCAAATTACAGGTAGTTCGGCAAAAAAAAATATAGCTAAACTCCCCAAAATACCGAAAATCGGGAGGAACCGTCTTCGAACTTTACCCTGATAACAACAGACGGACATGGCAATATCAACTCAGAATTTTATCCTGATCAAGAATATATACTTTATAGGGTCGGAAATGTATATTTCAGTGCGTTACAAACAGAAAAACAAACTTAATATACCCTCCATACTATGGTGGAGTGCATAAAAAATGTCCAAATATGTGCACCTCCAAATCGAATTTGGAAGCTAGCAAGGGCGACTGTACTAATTTCGGAGCGTAGAAACTTGTTTTTGACAATTTTTTTCTATCATCTTTTAAAAATAGGTCCACCTTTTGTCATAGCGCCCACATAACGCTACCACCTGATTTAAGATATATTGGGGGGTTTCGTGACACTTTATAGCCGATTCGTCTGAAATTTTGTATTTCGACCCCTTAGAAGGCCAAATCTTTCGTACCAAAAGTTATTAACATATGTATGTCAATGTTTTGGGAGACCACCCTGTTCAATGACTTTTGGAAGTTTTTGGTAATTCACATTTACACAGAAGAAAATAATTACTGCATTTCAGGAATATTGTTCATAAAGTGTTGACTAGGTTCAAATTCCAGCATTTCATGAACGCCTTTCATAAAGCAAAAAAAATACTATATTTTTCTGAGAGATTGAAAAAATAACAATTTTGGCGAGTTGTTTTTGTTTTTATTGACTAACAACCACACCACCCACACCACCAATCAAAGCAGAGACAAATTTTGCTGCTTTTATTAATTACAACACAAAAAATAATTACACGATAATTCCGCCAGATTATGAAAAAGGACCGAAAAGAAGAGCACACGTGTATCGGCGTTTTGAAAGTTTACGTCGCGAAGAAAGCGAAATAGGCGTGGCAAGTTCCACTACAGGATTTGAAATATTGGGCATCAGATTCCTTGGAATCCTTGCATTTTAGGTTTAAAGTGTCTTTGGCAATATTGCTGACAACAATGCGGGGTATCTTTTAAGAAAAAATAATAACCCTCATGCGAGTCACTAAACGGGTCTTTTTAGTCCCTTTTTTCAAAAACGTTTAAAAACTCCTTTTAAAAGTGATCGTATCAGACCAAAATATTCTACAAAATTATTTGTCGCAAAATTTTACTATAGGTCCCAGAATACACCAAAACTCTAAATCGTACCTAAAACCCAGGAATCTGCCAAAAGAAAATCTCTTTTTAGGGTTAATGTTGTACTTTATCTGAGTTTATTAAGTTTTGTCCCACAAAACTTCATTCTAGATAGAAGACGTCAAAGACAAAAATATTCTACATAAAATTTCAGTATAAGTCGCCGAATATATGAAATATGTATTCACAATATATATCAAGAAAATATATACATCAAGTTTGCCAACAAAACACCCAAAAATTTTTTGAATAAATTTGTTTTGTTCTTTTTTCGAGTTGATGTATGAAAGTAACATGAAGTTTAGTTTTGCACGAAAGTTGTTAAAAGAAGATATATTTAATATAATAATAAATTCACATTTATTATAAATAATTATCAATTCCAATACAAAATTGACTTTGACATAGTTTTGGCCAGAAAATTTAGATTTAAGACCATTATGCCCTGGTACAATCTCAATAATCGGCCATTACGAGTCTCTCTAGATCAAAGTCGAACGAGAAGACGGTAGATCAAAAGGCAGATATAGATGGGCCAAGAGTAAGCCTGGACTTAACCATGTTAAGACTACTAAAGACCGAATCCATTCCAAAATCACTTTTCTAAATTTTTATGCACTGAAATATTTCTCCCAATGTGTAGGACGGACACATATTGTGGCAGTAAATCTACATTATTATCTCCTTCTCTCTCTTCTCCATACCTGTTTGTGTAGTAAGAAAACGAATTACCTTTGAATATGACCAAAAATTGAAGTGAAAATAAAATTGCAAGAGGGAGTGAAAAGAGAAAACCATAAAACAGATTTGTGCTGATTGAATTTGAATTATTGACATGCCCAATGACCATCTCCACACATACACATTCTAGAATGGTAAATATTTTCACACATATGCCAACAAATATTGTAAATGACTTTTGACTTTTATACGCTTTCTGTGTGCAATAACCTAAGGTGTTTGCTAAAATCGCTGCAATCTGCTGGTCTCTTGATAACACAGGCTTTTTGATAAAACGTTTTATTTTTCATTATCGCTTATATGGTTTGCAAACATATTGAAAATATTTATGTAAAATCATCTTAATTAGTTTTGCGTGTAATGTGTGTGTAATTTATTAAATGCAACCTAATGCTTAAAACTGGAGCTTAATTTGTTAATTGTGTATACAAAATTAACTAACTTACATCAAAAAATACTTATTTTTTAATAATTCAATGAACCTACCCACACTACTAGGCATTGGCTCATTCAACGAGTGAGTCATTAGCTTTTGGCCATATAGATTTGAACACCAGCTATTAAGGGAACCATAACCTCAAAGGAACACACCAACAAAACAGCACCACATCCCTATAGCCCCACACAACTTCAAACACACACAGACAACAACAACATCAAGGCACCTACACCTGCACCTGTACACGAGCAAAACAAACACATGCATACCAGCATGGGATATGAATGTCAAAACCAGCCACAGACAACAACACAAAGTCAACAGAGCATCGTTTTCCCCAAATTTATCTGGTAAATCATTTTAGCCAAAAAAAATCTAACAGGCAAACAAACGAAACCCTACAAATGCAAGCAAGTTAAAAACGAATTAGCAAAGGATTTTCATTTGCTTTGCCTATCATCAGATTTATATGTATAGCAACCATTTTTTGTTTCAAATAACCCTTTTGAAAGGTAAAATGGCAGAGGGTAAAATATAAGCTACCAATTTCAGGTTTTTTTCTCTTATCTGCAGGCTTTGTTATATACTAAAAGCAAAAAAAAAAACGATGAAGCCGTAAATACACAAAGTCACGAACATTATTCCGTAGGCCTTTTATAGATTTCCGTATTAATAGGGAGGTGATTCACGCTTATCCCGAGAAAAAACTGTTTTTACCTTACAAAAGAAAATAATGCGGAAGCTTTGAAGCCTTTGACTTTTTCATTTAATATTCTATTTGCTTCAACATACCCAACATTATGAACTGCAAATGAATTTTCTAATGACCTGTCAAGGCACGAATGCTGCCCTTTTAATAAATATATTTTTAGAAGGACTGCCAGTGTAAACCATACACGTCGATTTTTTAATTTTATTATTAATTTTTTTAAAACATTTTAATTATTACACTGTTCAACATTTTTAAGGTAATCTTGTGCAAACAACTTGAGCTGAGGATTTTTTGAAAGTACAGACCCAAACGACAAAAACCCTAGTTGGGTTTTGTTTTGTCAGATCCAGCTTGGATTTTATGGCCCTATCTAAACATGGTTAAATATTGACTTTTTAAAGCAATTCTGGGTTATATCTCTGAAACCTATGTGCATTTTCATCTGACCTCTCAAGCAAATTTGTAGATAAGGGCAAGAATAAAATATTTGAAGAAATAAAGAACTCGAAAAACTATATTTATTGCCCCAATTTTTTTAAAATGTCGAAAATTTCCATAATTTGTATACATTTCGCACCATATCTCCAAACCCGTGAAATCCGAAATACGAGAATAAACTGTTGGTGTGAACTGTGTTTGAAATACGTGTTGTAAAGGATATGATACAAAACACCGCTGAAACAACATGAAGTAAGAATTTTAGAGTTTGAGATAGTTCTAAAGAATTGCTGAGAACTTTATTTGGAATATTTCTGCAAAAGGTTACTTGGTTCAACTCCCTATCGTTTAGCTGATACTGACCAGAATTTCAGCAATTATGAAAAATTGTCTATGTTTTTTTTTCGATTTTGATGCTCTAGATGGAGTTTCTGTTCAAAAGATAAGTTCTACTAATTTAGGGCTACAATACTGCCAAAGACAGCAAGTCTAAATTTCTAATCGTTTCTGAGATAAAGGTCCGATAAATGCAAAAAACTATAGTTTTAGCCCGGTTTAGATAAGGCTATAAAATCCGAACTGGATCAATATGTACTTTCAAAAAATCCATACTAGAAAATGTTTGCATTTTCAGTGTTGCACAGTGTTATTAAATGTTGTTAATATTTAATAATGCAGTGTGTCCTTTTTTCAGTCATGGAAAAGTAAACATCGTGGTATAATAATTACAGCTGATTACAATTTTTTTCTTATTATGGCATATTCTGTCAAAAGCAGGTTGACATTTTTTTGTTGTTGTTGACATTATGCAATAATAAAGGTCTTCTGCCGCAACGCTATATCTTAAAATTAAAAACAGGTTCAAACAATTTTTATTCGCGTGGCTAAATTAAATTGTTTATTTTTAATAGCAATAAATGCTAAAGAACGATTAATCAAATATTGAAATTAATTGAAATTTGTTCCAAAAGTACGGGAACGGAAAAATTACAAATATTGTAAAATTCTAGCTGAAATGTATCTGCAAATCGGATGCCAGCATTCATGATCTTACCCAGCAAAAAAAGTCCTCCCAAAATCATGGGTTTTGTAAGGGATTTTTGGCAGCCGTAACTACTCGCAAACCCCCTTTCTTCCCCATTATTTTTACAAGGGCATGTCGCACTCAGTTTGTAGTTATTTTATGACCACTTGAATAACTAGTTATTCTGTGGCCACTAGAAGTTGAAAAGTAAGATGAAAAAAATTCTATTTTTAGAACAGTTGATGTAGAGATTTTTTTTTTTAATTTCATCACACTTCTTTACTTTTATTTTATTTCGCTTGCTGTGCGAGTTGAACACACGAACCCTCTGATTTCTAGCCAAAGACACTACATACTATGCCACGCACACGAACATTAAGGGTTGCTTAAGAACTTAAATGTGCAGTACACATGTGCACCACGAACTGTTATTTTTTAATTAAAACAAGTGAGCAAAGGCTATAGTCGGGATGGGGCCGACCATGTGATACCCTACACCACTACCCCTGTACATAAGCTTTTCACTGCTAAACATTTCTTTTAGGGAATATAATCCGACTACCACCAAAAATAATATGCCTCTTTCTCTCTGGGACCCCCATAAGCAACCAAAATTTCGTGACCATCCGATCAAAATTACGACCTGTAGCTTGATTACAAAAAATGGAAGAATTCGATGCATTCGATGACTATTGTGGTATCTCCCTTGTTTGACCACCTTCGCCAACCTGCTTTACACCAATGTAAAGGTAATATTTTCTTCTTCCATTTACAGGCTTTGCCGTTGGAATACCACTACTAGAAGCCGATATATTCACAAAGAATAGAACTTTGAATTTGTCTCCAAATGAGTTTCTCCCCATTCCGACCCCTAAATATTATCCGACTATCACCAAAATCAAAAGGCTCCTTCCTGTGTGGAGCCCCTATCTACCCACAAAATTTCGTCACCATCCGATCAAAATTCCAACTTGTAGCGTGATTACAAAAAATGGAAAAATTGGGTTTATTACTGAATTTTGTAATATCTCGGTTTGCTCACTTACGCCAACATACTTTGCATCAATATAAACGAGATCTTTTCTTCTTCAATTGACGGGTATTCCTTTTGGAATACTCCAACCAGAAGCGGAGATATTCGCATAAGAAAAAAAAAACGTTGACTTTCCTCCACATAAGCTTTTCGCTTATTCCGACTCCTGAATATTATCCGACCATCACCAAACTAAATAGGCTTCTTCCTCTGTGGGACCCGCATCCGCTCCCAAAAAATTCGTGACGATCCGATCAAAATTGCGATATATCTGTTGTTTGAACAGCTACGACAACCTACTTTACATCGTTGTAAAGGTGATATTTTCTACTTTCCTTGCCAGGTTTTGCTTTAGATATACCTCTAAAAGAAACAGAGATATTGGCTTTGAAATAAAACGTTGACCTTTCTCCAAATAAGTGTTTGCCCATTCCGACCCCTGAATATTATCCGACCATCATCAAAATCAATAGGCTTCTTTCTCTTTGGGACCCCCATTAACCCCCAAAATTTCGTGACAATCCGATCAAAATTGCGACCTGTGGCGTGATTTCCAAAAAAATAGAAAAATGGGATGTATTACCGACTATTGCGATATCTCCGTCATTTGGTTACCTACGCCGACCTAGTTTGCATCATTGTTAAGACGGGATCTTCTACTTTCATAGTCAGGCTTTGCTTTTGGAAAGTTTACAACTAAAGCTGTGATATTCGTCAATATAATTAAAATCGCAAAAATGAAAATTGGGGTTTTATTTGCTACTATTGTGATATCTTAGTTGTTTGATCACCTACGAGCACCTACTTTACATCACTAGAAAGGTGATATTTTCTACTTTAATTGTCAGGTTTTGCTTTTGGTATACCTCATATAGAAGCTGAGATATTCACTTTGGAAAAAAACGTTGTCTTTTTATCCACCTAAGTTTTTTGCCCTTTCCGACCCCTAGATATTATCCGACCATCACCAAAATCAATAGGCTTCTTCCCCTCAGGGACCCCCATCAACATGCAAAATTTCGTGACGATCCGATCAAAATTGCGACCTGTAGCGTGATTACAAGGTTTAGATGGACAGACGGACAGACGGACAGACGGACGGACGGACGGACTGACGGACGGACACACATAGCCAGATCGACTCAGCTCGTCAAGACATTTATTCTGGTATATATAAGTATGGGTCTACGACCACTATTTCGATGCGTTACAAACTGTTTGTCCAAAACCAACTTATAATACCCTCCCCACATAGTGGTGTAGGGTATAAAAACTCGCGTGCCGACAGTGAGCGTTGGACACACAACCCTAGGATTTATAGTCAGACACACACTCACTGTGCCACCGTCCTCATTACTTAGTGAGGAGCAAAGTAAGTAGGTTTGCCTTGTAATTTTTTTAAGAAGTATCCCATTACTTTTCAGATTACTTGTAATGGGAAAAGAAGCTTGTTTACATTACTTTGTAATGGGTTACGTAATGACTACTGGATCCGAATTTTTGCTGGGATATATCAGCCAAATTGTCAAAAAGAAAATAATAGAATGAAATTTTTTCACTGTCATAAGTTGGGTACAACTTTTTCTATTTTTGGAAAACTTTTCCAGCAACAATATTCTGGAGCCTAGCTAAAGTAATTTGTATAACCTCAGCGTGCTGACGATGGTATATACACTTTCATACGGGCAAAATGTGCCTCATCGAAATAATGGTTTTAGACCCCAAGTATGTTTGGACGAAATGTAAATGTATTTCAAACAATTTGGAGTCAATTGAGCAATGTCCGTCCGTCTGTCTGTCTGGCTGGATCACACAATAACTCTCGAAGGGATGAACCAATTCGGTTCAAATAATGGCTTGTGTAATATTTTGCCTAAACATAGTTTAAGTTCGAAGATAAGCCATATCGGTCCACTCCTTCAGGAACCTTCCCCACAAAAGTTCAAAAATGTTCGGAAAGATTGTTCGCACGGTAACTCTTGAAGGGAGTGGCCGAATTGGTACATACTTTACACATCATAATATATCTACCAGATATAGATCAGTGGGCCTATTCTGTAACTTTTTAACGAAGTCGATATTGTTATTTTTTTCAAAAAACTCATTTAAACAACATTATTAACAACCTTGGTATTCTGTAAATAAATTTTAACAACTTATGTTAAAAATGTCGTTATGAAAACAACACAAAGATAGTCGTTTTTAAAAAATGGACAAACATTTTCTTTGATTTACCTTTGGTTTGTGTGTATGTTTTGTTTATGAATACATTCAAAATTGAAAGCTTTTGAAAGTTTATAGACAATTTGGCTAAATTTTTGCAGAATAGCACAATCGTTACTGCAAACGATTTTTTAGTGTCGACAACGTTGTCGATTGTCGGATCGTTAAAAAGTTACAGGATAGCACTACAGGTTCAAATACGAACTATATTTGTCCAATCCATACGGTACCTCCCACACAAAATTTCGGATAAGTTCACTTTAAGACCTGATATCAAATCAATTTGAAGCAACTTGGCTCAACTACGATGTTAAAATTTTTTTTTGGGATGTAAAAACCCCTATGGCACCATATGTTATGGCTGAAGATCCACTTCCATAATGGTCAATGTCGATCCATTCCTTTTAGTATCTCCTCCGCAAAAATTTTGATCTTTAATCCTAATCAACATTTTTGTCGGTTCAAACGCCCAAAATTGTTAAACCCCTAAATATATACGTTTTTTGGGAAAATATTGTTTCAATATACACAGGCTGAGGGTATATCTCTGTCGGCAAAGCCGACTGATACTTTTTACTTGTTATTTGTTACTCTATTTCTTACTTTTCTCATATAAGCAATGAAGTTCTAAATTCCATATGTTTTTGCAAACTATGCAGATAGTTTATTATTGTACCATGTCATTTGACGTTTTAAGCCATGACTGTAGGGTTGTAGTTTTCAGCGATTTTCATACCTGGCCTATCTATACTTTATTGTACCATGGTAAACATATTCTGAAACGCATAGCAATGTTTACTTAGTTGACCCTCTACAGAACATTTGCCCTATAAGCCGAAGTATATATATATATTAGCATATTAGCTCAATGATATAGGACCTACTGTTTACCGCCGAGTTCGAACTGGATGTCTTAAGACACCACTTGTAGCGAATGTTTTACATGGCTGAAGTACTCAGGAAATGTCACCAACATTACTGAGGGGTATTTTGCCACTGTTTAAATATTAATGTTGCCAACCCGGGGAATCGAACCCACGACATTTTGCTTGCAAGGCTGGTGTAGATACCATTGCACCACGGTGGCGCCCAATTCCCATTCCTCTATATTTGTTGCTTATATTTTCCTATTTTTTGTATGCCCGCGTTCGATCACCACGCCAGGCAAACCATAGTACTTTCCAACGGTGGCAAAATGCCTTTCAGCGTAATATAGCTAGACAGTTCCTGTGTATTCCTGCCATGTAAAAACTTCTCCATAAGTGTGTCATAAGACATAAGACACGCCGTTATGCGATAAAACGTAGATCCAATATCATTGAGATAATATGAATAGGCGTGCACTCATTGATATGAAAGAAGTCTCCAGTGTCCCTTCGGGCATGCGTATGAGAACATATCGTCGGTGTCATGCTTAAGTGTTCCATACGCCATTTTTGAAATTTTGAGATAAAGGTACCTTACTAGATTTTAAACCATGCTCTTTCAGAGTTTTTAATCGGTTTTCTTCTATCTTCTATAGTTTTTGAGATATTCAGATGTCAGTAAGTTCCATATCCGCTTTGTGACGCAAAAAATTCTGTCTTTTCTGTCATAAAGCCTGGCGAATGGAACAAAACAACTTTGAACTTTTTTGTTCCATATCCATGCCGAGTGACGTATGGAACAAAAAGAGAAAAAAAAAACGAATTGTTCCGCCCCAAAAATCATGGCATTTGGAACAAAAAATTGCACGAATAATGTGGCGTATGGAACAAATTATTTTAAAGGACTGGGCTTAAAAACTGAAGAATAATAGTTTTTAAATCTAAATATTTTTGAATATTTGATTGCTTGAGTATTTTTGAATAATGTAATTTTATATGAAAACCACAATTTCTTTTCGCTTAAGGTAACGCATTTTATAAAAAAATTCCCTCGTTTTAAGACAAGATTTTGATTTAAGCCAACAAAAATACACGCAGATACGTTCATTCGTCTTGAAGTTAGCGTAGACACCGACTACAAAAATGGTATTTTAAGAAAAAATCGTTGAAAGTTTTTATGTTACATTAGAAATGCAAAAATCAGTTCCGATCGAAATGTTTACCTCATATTCTACGCTACTTCTATATATTTCAAATAAATAAATGTTAAGGAGACCCATAATAGTCCTTAAAGTATTTATTTTCTCATATAAATGTTTCATTTGAAGACGTGAATTTTCAACCTCACAGTAGCACTTCAAATAAGGGAGGTAGAACACAATTGATAAAAAGTGGTTCTGTTAAAATGTGACAAAATGTGTTCCATTTGACACAAACAGCCAAACACACGAAAAAAGAACCCATGGAACAATTCAGCAACCTTTTGCAATTATAAAAATCGGCCATAACTTCTAGACTATCGGAGATATCTGACTAAAATAAAATACTGATATATTCTTTGAGTTTAGTTAAGTAGAACTGAGCTCTTAAAGTATTGGATTTTTGTACCTCTTTTAATCCGTATGGGCTCAAACGTTAACTTGAACTTTTCTCGAATCAGACAAATGGCGTATGGAACACTTAAGCATGACACCGACGATATGTATGCATGTACAGCGTAATGTGTTTCTACATAAGATTTCATAAAAAAATATTTGTAAGTTGATTCGGTAAAAAAACCTCACGCACAAAATGATTTTAAAATTTAAATTTGTCAGAATTATGGGCAATTTTTAGACAGATATATAATTTGTTGGCAGATATATAATTGAAAATAGACTTTAGAGCCACATGAGATACACAAACATTTGTTTCTCACTAATTTTCTGTATATCTGAGTATTATAAAAATGTCGTAAACGCTTTTTGAAGGTTATAATTAAAAAAAATCAAAATTTTTTGAAAGTGGTTTGTGCATGGTATTTTTCAATATTTGAATGGAATAAACATTATTTTAGGGAATAATTTTTGAGACAATTTTTTTTTATTCATAAATTTTTTCAAACAAATATTTGTATACCCTACACCACAATGTGGACAGGGTATTATAAGTTCTTTTTTCCGAAAACTCATGTAACACCCCCATGTGGTGTATTAAAATAAATATCTCGACGAGATAAGGTGATTTTGAGATGTTTGTCCGTTCGTCCGTCCATTAAACATTTTAATCAAACTCCAGGTCGATATTATGGACAAATCGTCACTATATTTTCAATGGAGATTGGTATTTGTGATGATCGTGAAGTATTTAGGAGGTGAAATAGACCAAAAACTAAGTTTTTCAACAATTATGTAGCTGCTCTAGAGGCAGCAATAATGGTCCGACCAGAGTGAAATTTTTAGTAAGGATTGAGGTTATGACAGAGAAGAAGCATTATCATGATGATCAGATAATATTTAGCTGGTTAAACGGACCAAAACTTTTGTGTGAAAATTGGTAGAATTTTTAGTATAACGAATATATCTCTATAGCTGGAAGATATGCTCCACGCACGTAATTTACAGTTAGAAGAAGAACTCTTGACTTTCCATTGATGCCAAATATGTTGATGAACGTGGTAAAATAGCAAAATTACAGGCTAATATGTGCTTTAGGGCTATAAACAAAAATACCACCCCGGTACCATGTGGGGAAAATTGTGCTGATAACGAAAACGCGTTTTCTAAGTAGATTCTGTGAAAAAAAGTTCCGCATCGACTGCGATTTTCTTTTTTGTTTTGATATTTTTCTATTTAAAAATTTAAAACTGCTTTGTTTGAATAAATATTTATAGAAAACAAGTAAAAAAGTATCAGACGGCTTTGCCGACAGAGATATACCCTTATCCTATGTAAATTGAAACATTAATTACGGACAGATCGAACGTATTTAGGGTCTCTTACAAATTTTGTGGCCCTTTTTGGTCATTTGAACTTGCCAAGTTCAAAAGTGTTGCGAAGGAGGTTCTTATAGGAATGGACTGAAATTGTCCATAATGGAAGTGGATCTAATGTTGGAAGTCATATCTTTTTGATAGCATCGCGCTCACTAGTCACTTTAGTGCGTCATCGGAAAAACTTTTGGAACAGTATGCCGGGAGCATGGACTTGCCCACGGTGAACATAATATCGCTGTAAACACGACCACAAGGAACAGCATCGTTATACATTTCTAAAGGATCTTCGAACCGACCCCAAAATTGCAGTTAGACACAAATATTGAACTTTTGTGGGGGAGGTACCCTAAGAAGAAGACCGATATGGGAAATTTTAGAAGTTAAACTAAATTTGGACAATATTTTATGAGATCCACAGTTTGGACCGAATTGGTTGCTTCGTTCAAGAGATATCGTATATACCATTCTTGTGACAGTTTTTAAATGTTGGGGGGAAGCACCGGAAATTGTGGACCGGTATTGCCCATCTTCGAACTGAAATTAAATTTGGGCAAAATATGACGAAGGCGATAAAAAGTAGGTCCATATCATCTAGCCAATATGAATTGGTGTATACCCATTGATATGAGAGAAGTCTCCCTTGTCCCTTAAGGGATGTTGTGGGAACATATGTATTTATGCAATGCTTCAAATATTGACCCATTTTTCATTGACCGATACGGTATCGATGCTACTTCTAAATATTTTTAGTATTTTGTTAATTCAAATTTTAATTTTTAATTTAATTTTCATCGATTCAAAACAGCGCATTTTGGACCGAACAAAATGTGGAATTGTTGGGTCATCCGCCGTACAAGCGTGACTTGGCACATAATGACTTAATTTGATCCCCACACATCTAGAAAAAAAGGCATAGTCAACGATTTTCGTCGCCAGAAGATGTTGTTGAACCGTTAAAAAACCATGCTATGGAGGTGTCTCAATCTGGTCACTGTTAACAACACAACACATGATCTATGCCAAACTGAATGAAATGGTCAATTTGATTACGGGCTTGGCTATTTGGGGATGTCCAAGTGTATTTGGATGCCCTGTCCCTACTATAGCCTTTGCTAACTTGTTTAAAGTTGCTTCCGAATCTTGAAGTGATTAGGCCATCTGATATGACAAGCCAGGAGATGATGTTCGATTTTGTTTTTATATTACTAAGTAGACCCCGCTTTTGCTTCTAGCCTCCTTACCGTAGCAAATAACCAGATCTCCATTTTTTCAATTATGAGTTCTGTAACATCCATTTTGAACTTAGCAATTTGTGTTTCTAATTTAGTTAGCCTTGATGTATCCGGAGCGTCCTTACATTCCATTGAGCGATTCTTATCCGTGTGCTTAGGGTCGTCATCCATATTTTAGTATCGTAGTCTTTGACCAGCTCAAAATTATAGACAACAACTTCCACTGCTGGTCCGAGATCTATTGAACTGTCAGATCCACTTTAGCAGATTCTCTTTTGACTTTTTTAAAGGTATCAATTAATTTTTAAACTGATCTACCCATGATGTTCATGTCATCAGCATAAGCAAGTAAAATGTGCTTATTGTTGATATTATAGCATTTATTTTAACGTTTGCATATCGAAAGTCTTTTTCCTTGTCTGAATCTTCTGTTGGTACTAAATAGTTCGGAGAGATTCTTTCCTATTTAACTGAAAACTGAGTATCAGTTAGTGTGTTCACAAAACCAAATGAGAACTGCAGGAATACCAATTCATACAGGGCTGGAACTTTGAGTGCTTGGGAGCTGTCGAATGCTGATCAATAATCGACAAAAATATGGTTAGTGTCGAACTACATCTCATGGGTCTTTTCCAGGATTTACCGCAAGGTAAATATCGCATTGGTATGACCCAATTATTTCGTTCAACATTGGATTTAGTCGTTCACATAATACACACAGTCTTATCTTCTTTTTTGCTGACGGAGCACAGAATACTCAGGATACAATTGTCGGATACCCGTTATTCTTGCCAGGTGGTGATGTATACACCTTATATGCGTGCCGGCTCCGGTTGTGAACAACTTGGCTGGTAAGCCATCGGCTCCTGCTGCCTGCTTTGCTTACTGGTCTCTACAGAAGCCAAACATCTCTACCATAGCCAACTGTCTGATGCTTCACTCTTCGTTAGAATTTTCGGACTTCATCCTGGCTCTTGTACATCTCAATTTTGTTCACGCACCTGTTTTTCAGTATCTTTTTGTTAACTGCGTTAAAGTCGTTCCTCTCTCCCTATGCTAATCTCGTGCGCTACGCATTGCTTCGGTAACAGGACGACACTTTCGATCATACCATAGGTTCCAGGATGCAGGTCTCTAGTACCCAGGTGTGGATTTTGAGGCTGTTTGCATGGAGTGGGCAATATTTTGCCACTGTGCTGGCAAGTTATCGGAACGAGGAGTGCCTTCATTAAGCAATTGTGCTAACTTTAGTGTTGTATATTTTCGTACTTTATTTGATGCGATTGCTGATCCGAGTCTATGCTTGCTTTTAGAAACGATCGTACATTTAACACACTCGATGAATATCTTCTATCTACCACAACATGATCAACATGATTTCTCATTCTTGATCAGGTGACAGCCAGGTGTCCTTACGAAGGTCAAGATGCTTAAATCTGGTACTGCGAACTACCATGTTTTTTTGCTGTCGCGAAGTCTACCACCCTCATTTCATTGTCAGAATATTCACTGTGGAGGCTGAAACATATACTACTTTCCAATATTCGCATTAAAATCGCCTAGAATAATTTTAATGTCATGGAAGGACAATGGACATATTTTTCTTTTAAGCGCTAGTAAAATATATATATTTGGCCTGCTCGTTCAGAGAGAGCATGAGGGCAAATAAATTGATGTTGAAAACAATTGCTTTTATCAGAATTGTACCAAGTGTAAGGATGGAGAAAATATGTTTTAACCTCCGACTAACTACAAATCCTCAACCAACGCATGCTTAATATCATGACCGCCATAATACAGTCCATCACCTTTAGGTGCTGTTGTGACGTCTTCCCAATCCATCGTATTTCATGTATGGAAGTAATATCGGCCTTATACTTTGCAAGTACATCTATCCGTCAGTGTGTAAACTGCACCTTCTCTATAAATAGTCAAAACATTCCAGGTGCCGATCATGATCCCTAATACTTTTGCGGATATCGTCAACTTTAGAGGGATTTGTTTTTCTCATTGCTTGCTTTTTCATAATGCGATGTGGGTTACAACTTTTTAAAGTTTTTAACACAACGGGGAGACGAAAGAGGCACCAAGATAAGTCATAATGCAATAATATAGCTGGAACGCTAAAATTCTGCATCTGAGTGTCTTTTTTTCATAGGCAGGTCAAGTTCGAAGATGGGCTATATCGGCCCATGGTTCCTCCCGATGTTCGTATGTTGAGGCTTCTTGCTACACTTTTCTGCAGTTACAAAACACCTCCACTAAAAATTTGCCTCATATAACCGTACCTCCCGATTTTCTGTATTTTGAAAATGTTAGCTAAATTTTTTACGAAACTACCTGTTAGCTGGCATTTGAGGTTCTTAGTGGTCACAAAAATTCTATATCAAAAATTGTAAACATGTTCTGCTATAAACCTCATATAAAGGTACCTCCCGATTTTCGGTATTTTAAAAATTTTAGCTAAATTTTTTACGGAAATACCTGTTAGTTGTTCGCAGTGGTCATAAAAATTCTATATCATTCTAAAATTCAATAATTCTAAATTTTAAACATACATATGTCCGTGTTTGGGTTTTGCCCGCACATAAAGGTACCTTGCGATTTTAGGTGTTTTTAAAAGTTTAGCTACTTTTGTTGACCGAACTATCTGTAATTTGACAATTAAGATTCCCGGTGGTCACAAAACTTCTCCACTCAAAATTGTCAAAATAGGTCCAAGTTTTCATATAACCCCATAGAATGGTTACATCCCGTTTCAGGTATTTCGTATTCGTTGGGGGTATAAAACTGTTCACCTGAAATTTGTCATTATCACACCGAAATGGTTTAATTTACTTATTTAGTCTTCGAGTACCTAGTTTTTATATGACCACAAAAGAACAGTGCCTCCCGCTTTTCGGTATTTTCAAGGTTTTAGCTTCTTTATCACCTCGAAATTTGTGAAGTTTTGTATTTAGTCTTCGTTGGTAGCATTAAACTCTCTCCCTGAAGTTTGTTGGTATAGGTCTACCTTTTGATACAGACCACATAGAACGTCACCTCCCTATTCTCGGTATTTTCAAGGTTTTAGCCTCATTATCACACCGAAATAGGTTAAATTTCGTATTTAGTCTTCGTTGGAAGCCTTAATAATATAGCCCCCATTGAACGGTACTTCCCGATTTTCCATATGTTCCAGGTTTTAGCAACATTATCACACCAAAACGGCTGAAAGGTGGTATTTAGTCTTCGCTAGGGGTATAAAACATTCCTACAGAGAATTAGCGGTATAGATCCTCGATTTAATAATGCCCTCCTGTAACGGTACCGCACACTTTTTTGTATATCGCGGACTCGTTGTCACAACTTTGGATCGAAATGTGGGTAGTTATGGTTATACCCTAAGCATTTATGCTAACGAGGGTATATACACTTTCATTGAAATAATGGTTGATTTAGCCATGTCCGTCCGTCTGTCTGTCTGGAGCGCACGATAACTCTCGAACGGATCAACCTATTCGGCATAAAATTTGGCTTTCGTAATATTTTGTCGTTTAAGTTCGAAGATGGGTTATATCGGTCCACTCCTTCCGGTACCTCCCGCACAAAAGTTCGAAAATGTTCGGAAATTTGTGGGCACGATAACTCATGAAAGGAGTAACCCTTGTGGTCCATTCTTTGCGCATTATGGAATTCCTTCCAGACTTAGATGGGGTTAAAATATGGACTCAATCGGTTCACTCCTTCGGGTACCTCCCACACAAAATTTCGGACAAGGTCATTTTAAGGCCTGCTCTCGAATCGCTTGGATTTTTGTTGTAACAGCTTGTATTCTCCGCCCCCCATACGACGGTACAACTTTTATCTGGAGCAAGTTCACACTTCCAGAGGAAATAGATAGCCTGAGAGTTTCAAAAAACCCTATTGCAACGTGTGAAGTGGCTCTCGAACGGATCTGCCGAGTTAGTCCAAAATTTTGCTTCGTAATATTTTGTTCAAACTTAATTAAATTTCGAAGATAGGCAATATCGGCCCACTCCTTCAGGTACCTCCCCCACAAATGTTCAAAAATGTTCGGAAAACTTGTGCGCACGATAACTCTTGAACGGAGTGACCGATTTTGTCCATACTTTACACATCCTTATATATCTACCAGATGTATATCAGTTTTGAATATAGACTATATTTGTCCACTCCTTCGGGTACCTCCCACACACAATTTTGGAAGAATTCATTTTAAGACCTGCTATCGAAGTTGTACAATTGTAAAAACCCCTATGGCACCATATGTAGTCGCTGGAGAGCACTTAACTCTCGAACTGATCAACCGATTTGGTAAAATATTTGGACTTGGTCATATTTTGTCCAAACTTAGTTTCAGTTCAAAGATGGACAACAACTTTCGGTACTACCCCCCAATATTTAAAAAATTTCACTAAAATGGCATGCACGATATCTATTCAACGGGGCAACCAATTTGTTCCAAACTTTGGATCTCCTAATATGTTGTCCAATTTAGTTTAACTTTTAAAATGGCCGATATCGATCTTCTCCTTAGGGTAACTCCCCCACAAAAGTTCAATCTTTTGAAAGTGTATACCGATGCTGTTCGTTATGGTCCTGTTTACAGCCATATTATGTTTTCCGTGGACCAGACCATGCTTCCTGGCACACTGGTCCAAAAGTTATACTTTGACCCACTGAAATGACTAGTGGCCGCTATATATATATCAAAAAGATATGACTCTAAAATAAGATCCACTCCCATAATGGACTATGTCGGTCCATTCCTTTAAGTACCTCCTACGCAACACTTTTTATACCCTACACCACTATGTGGTATTATAAGTTTGTTTTGGGAAAAATTGATGTAACACCGCGAAATATTCATCGTAGACCCCCAATGTGGTATACCAATCTTCATATCTCGACGATCAGATATGCCGGCAAAGTAGCCTACATAGAGAAAAAGAACTACTGACCTTTCCTCTGATGCAAATTGCAAATAACGTGTCTGCTACATAACGGACCTAGTGCCTTTTATATAATGGGTTTTGTGTAGATAACCATATTTTCCTCCGATGCTACAAACTTGCAATGATAGTCTGATCGACGCGAAATTTTATGTGAGGTTTTGGTTTACGATGAAGAAGAAGCTTGGAATTTAACATGATAATCAGCAAATATTTAGCGGGTTAAATGGACCAAACCTGTTGTGTAAAATGGGTATTATATCCTGAACGACAACGTGAGTTATATTTAAAAGACCGTCTTCTGCCCTTTCCATTGATTTCAATTATGTTGACCACGTAAGATAACAGAGTTATATGTGAGCAGTGTAATTACATTCACGCTAAAGTTCGCAGATATAGTTCAATACTGAAAAATTTATGCACGAGGTCAGAGATTTGGTCAAGGACAATGCCAATAATTTTGGATAATGATCGGATAATATTTAGCGGGTAAAACTAACCAAAACTTTTGTGGGAAAAATATAAAAAATTAATTTTGGCTCCACATTTAAATTTCTGGTGGACATATTCTGACAAATTACGAAAACGAAACTCGTGACCTCTCTTTTGATGCAAATTATATCAATGTAGCGGTTAGATAACGGAAGCACTGTATAACATGTAAATGTGTTTCTCTATTTTTTTTTTAATTTGCTTGTAAAGAACTACATTTAGTTGCTATGCTACAAAATCTCGAGCGAAATTCTCACAATTTAAATTGATGCAAATTGCAATGATATACTAGTCTTGAAATTTTTGTGCTACCTTTGGTCAAAAGTAATGTAATACCCACAAATTGTAATACCATAAAAACTGGTCCTTTTTTCATTGGATGATTGGGTAAAAATCAGCGAAAACTACTTCTAAATGTTTTTTCATATTTCGTTCTTTATAAAATTAAATTTAAAAAAACATGTATATATGTACATTGTACATATAGCCAAAACGGTGTATGTGCCCATTATTAAAAAAAAGAAAATAACACCTAACGTTTCCAGTAATGACGGCGTATGTATGTGCTATATCTCTGGTATGTTATCTTGTATATCAACTTATGTATGTATGACCGGACGGCAAAAATTTGTCGCAATCATATCAACTGGATTCAGTGGAAAACTAGTGCCCAAGGAAAGTGGTGTAGGGTATTACATGGTCGGCTCCGTCCGACTATAGCCTACTCTGACTTGTTAAAATCCTCAGTTTTAGCGGCAAGTTGAAATGTCCAAAACGGCCCACAAAATTCTAAAAGGCGTTAAATACATTCGACCGTAGATTAAAGTTTCAATTCTGTCTGTTACTTTTTTACTTGTTTATTCGGAATATGGTGGAGCAGCTTATTTCTTTTATAAACAAAGCAAACTAATTATTCCACCTTTGTTTCAACACAGTACATGTTGGAGGGCGCAAAAGTTCGGCCCGACCGAACTTAACGAGTTTTTTAATATATATATGTTTAATATATGCATCCCATGGAGGCACCGAGACAAATATCATTCCTTCCAAATCAATGTAAAATACATTCCCTGGAGGAACCCTAAAACCTCCACATATAAGTCATTAGTTTCCATAGCTTACAACCACACGTGTTTTTATTGGAAATCAAATTATTATTAACAAATAATTAAATTATAACTAATTGATTATAATAATACGTTTATCTGTTAATCTAGTTATGGTAGGTCGGTTAGCATTATTTATATTTAATATTATTTTTCACTCACTTTTACATTAAGGGGTTCACATTCTGCAAGCTCAGCATTTATTAGAAATTACACAGCAATTAGCCACAAACGTTGGTTGGCAGCGAAGCAGTAATTACATTGAATGAACTAAGCATTGCCATGATTTCACATAGCAATAAAAATCCATATAAAAATTATATTAAAGCCAACAACAACCATAAAAAACTTTCTGGCAAAAAAAAGAAATGCTAATTGGTCAATAATAAATTAATTAATGTCTGTTTCGTTTCGTTGTTTTTTTTTAACAAAAGCTTTATTCATTTTATTTCATTGTTGTCATTTGTTAATTCGTCATCCGCCATTAGCTGGGGGAGAAAGAAGGTGGAGGAGGATTTACAGAAAAACAAGCTAACAGAAATGTATGTCCTGCCTTCCTTTATCAGACACAAAAAACTCTCTCAACAGACCCTGGGCACCATGTACTCGTTAAATTTATTCATAACCCATAAAAATCCGGACATTGTCAAACATTGGGCCGCCATAAAAAAGATATTTTAACTTTTTCAGTATTCATCCGTTTAAACACAAAAACAACAATAACAATAAAAAGGGAATTCAACTTTATGATTGTTTTATTTGTTGAATATGCCAAAAACGAAAATTATTAATAAATGTTTATTGCATTTGTTTGTCTCTTTTTTCTCTCTTTTATTATTTTTCTTGTTTAACAATTTCCTGTGGCCATAACTCATCATCATGGATGGACGTTTGGTATTTTTTTTTCTTCATACCAGTGTCATGTGGCTGCTGCAATGGTGGCTGCCTCCACATCCTTTGGCTATCAATCAGTGAACCAATTCAATGACAATCGAACGATGATGTGACGCCAGCTTAGCAGTTGCAGTTCCTGTAGCGGGAGCAGCAACTGCGGTAGAAACAGTGTTCTACACCACCATCATCATCATCACCACCACCATCCTTCACAGCAGCAGCAACAATCACCGCAACTGCAACAGCGTGAATCCAGAACCTGTACAAGGTGTCAAAGTTTTCATCGCCACAATCATCGTCAACGACGAAGATCATCGGGTGTACACTTTGGTGCAGCCACCACAATGTCAAATATCACCAAAGCCATTGTGACCATAACACCACCGGTGCCAACGGGTACAGCCAGTGCCAATGCCTTGACGCCTTCGTCCATGACAAGTTTGTCACTAAACTCTGGTCTCTCGCCACACCACACTGCGCTCAATTCACCCGGATCATTGAGTGCGGCCACAACACCCATGACTGCTGGGCCCTCGAGCAAACATTGTACATTTGCCCTGACGCCCATTACGATACCACCACCACCGAACAAGGTGTCTTTCTTGTCGACTGCTAAATTTCACAGTTCCTCAAATATTGCTCTGGCCACAACAACAGCAATGATGGCAGCAGCAGCTGCAACCGCATCAAAGAATCCACCAACCGCAGCAGGAACAACATCAACACCCACGGAAAGAGCGAATCGAACACCTACGGAAACGGGTAATGAAACAACGGCACCGGCATCAACATCGTCACCGTCTTCCTCGTCAATGCTGATGATGATGCACAAGTCGCACAGCCATCAAAAACTGGCAATGCGTCAAAGTTGTGCGAGTCAAATTACCACCGTTGAGGATGTCGATGAAATTTGCAAACTCTCATTGAATGATGAGGTTGAAAATGGCATCAGTGATGATGCTGACAATGATAACGATAATGACGGTGCCTTGGGGGAAGTGGAAAGTAATGTTCTCGGCAGTGGCAGTAGTTCACATCATTACTCCAGCAGTCATTCAAATTCGTCGTTATCTTCATCAGCGGCTGTTCTCACACGTGATAACATAATAATTCCTTAAGGTTAGTCAGAGCTTTGTTTGTAGTTTGTTATTTATTTTTCATTTTTTTTTTATAAAAAGTAATTTAATATTTGCATTTAGACACGTTTAGTTTATTTAATCAACACACATACTCACACATACACAAAAAACACATTTGTAGTCTTCCAAAATATATTTAATATTAAATTTAACAAAAAAAAAAAAAAAAACAAATCAAAATGTTTTGCAACACATATTTCATTATTATTTGTTTAGTATAATATTATTAATTCAGAAAAGTAATATCACAATTAAAATTCTTATTAAATTGCCATAAGGTGGGCGGGTGAGCAGGAGATAAATGTACATATAAGAATTAGACAGCGGAATGTTATCCAAACCCCTTTTTTGGTTCGATTCATGTCAAATTTTGGGACTGGGCATATTTTTGGCTTCTGATTTAATTGCAATCGAAACATATGACATATCCAAAATTATGCAAAATGCATAAATTTTGCATATGCAAAAAATAATATGTTCTTATGCAACAAATATTTCAATAATAGGTACAAAAATATTTGTGAGTACAATTTTTTACCCTCAGCATTTCATACGGGCAAAATGTGCACCATCGAAATAATGGTTTTAGACTCCAAGTATGTTTCGACGAAATCCGTTTCGGACAATTTGGGGTCAATTAAGCAATGTCCTTCCGTCTGTCTGACTGGCTGGTACGCACGATAACTATCGAACGGTTTAACCGATTCGAACCAAATAATATTTTGACTAAACTTAGTTTAAGTTCGAAGATGGGCCATATCGGTTCACTCCTTCGCGTACATCCCCCTTAAAAGTTCGAAAATGTTCGGAAAATTTGTGTGCACGATAACTCTTGAAGGGAGTAACCGATTTAATCCATGCTTTGCACATCCTGAAATTTCTACCAGAATTAGATGAGGTTCCAATATGGACTCAATCAGTCCACTCCTTCGGGTACCTCCCACATAAAATTTTGGAAAAGCTTAGTTAAGGACCAGCTCCGAATAGCTTTGATTGTTGTTGTAACAACTTATATTCACTGTTCCCCATGCAAGACTCATTAGGGACAAGCCATAATTCCTGACAAAATAACTTGAAAGTTGTAAAAAACCCCTAGGACACCGTGTGTAGTTGTTGGGTCACAATATAACTCAACAATTCGGTCCAACATTTGGCCTACCTTATATTTTGTCCAAACTTAGTGTAAGTTCGAGTATAAGCCATATCGGTCCATTCCTTCAGGTACAACCCCCACAAAAGTTCAAAAATGTTCGGAAAAATTGTGTGCAGGATAAGGGAGTGATCGATTGGGTCCATACTTTACACATCCTAATATATCTACCTGGTATAGATCAGGTTCGAATATGGACTATATTTACCCACTCCTTCGGGTACCTCTCATACAAAATTTCGGATAAGTTCACTTTAAGACCTGCTCTCGGATCACTTTGATTTTTGTTGAAGCAAATTGCATTCACTGACCCCCTTTACGATGGTACAAGTTTTTCAGGGGCAAGTAAATACTTCCTGAGAAAACAGCCCAAAAGCTGTAAAAAATCCCTATGGCACCGTATATAGTGGCTGGAGAGCACGTAAATCTCGAAATGGTCAACCGATTTGGTCGGAAATTTGGCCTTCGACATATTTGTCCAAACTTAGTTTCAGTTCGAAGATGGGCAATACCGGTCTACCACTTCCAATACTTCCCCCTAAAATTTAAAAATGTCACTAAAATGGTATGCACGATACACTTTCTTGAACGGGGTAACCAATTTGGTCGAAACTTTGGATCTCCTAATATTTTGTCAAAATTAAGTTCAACTCCTAAAATGGACAAATTGGTATTCTCCCCTCCTCTCCTCCCAAAAGTTCACCATTTGTGTCTAAGTGCAGTTTAGGGTCTGTTCGAAGATCCTTTGGAAATGTATACCGATGCTTTTCTTTGTGGTCCTTTTTACAGCGATATTATGTTTTCCGTGGACAAGGTCATGATTCCTGGCCTACTGGTCCAAATGTTATACGATGACCCACTGAAATGACTAGTGGGTGCGATATCTATCGAAAAGATAAGACTCCCAAAATAAGATCCACTTTCATAATGGAATATGTCGGCCCATTCCTTCAAGTATATCCACCGAAACACTTTTAAACTTTAATCCTAATCCACATCTTTGTCTGAAAGTTCAAATGTTCAAAAAGGGTCTCAAAATTCTGAAAAGATCCTAAATACATTCGATCTGGCCGTAGATGAAAGTTTCAATTCACATAGGCTGAGGGTATATCTCTGTCGGGAAAGCCGAATGATACTTTTCTACTTGTTCTGTTTAAAATTCTCATCAGACAAGTCAATAAAATAGAGAAATGTATAACCACAGCCACAACAATCAAAATACCGAAAATCGGGAGGTATCGTTCTATGGGGGCTATATGAAAGGCTGAACCTAAACCGAAAAATTTAAGGTGGAAAGTTTTTTACCCCCAAGGAAGACTTAATAATAAATTTCAGCCATTTCGGAGGGATATTGAGGCCACAAGCTTTAAAATACCAGAAATCTGGAGGTACCATTCTATGTGGGCTATATGAAGACGTGGATCTACACCGACAAATTCCAGGTGGAAAGTTTTACACCCCCAACAAAGACTAAATGCCAAATTTCAGTCATTTCAACCTTCAAAATACCGAAAATAGGGAGGTATCGTTCTATGGGGGCTATATGAAGACGTGGATCTATACCGTCATATTTCAAAAGGAAAGTTGTATACCCCCAACGAAAATTTAATACCAAATTTCAATTATTTCGGTGGGATATTCAGGCTACAACCTTCAAAAAACCAGAATTCGGGAGGTACCATTCTATGGGGGCTATATGAAGGCGTGGACCTATATCGTCATATTTCAGGTGGAATGTTTTATACCCCCAACGAAGACTTAATACAAAATGTCAGCCATTTCAGTGTGATGTTCACAACCTTCAAAAAATCGGGAGGACCCGTTCTATGGGGGCTATATGAAAACGAGGACCTATACGAAGACTTAATACCAAATTTCAGCCATTTCGGTGAGATATTTAGAATACAAATCCTTGTATATATTTTTATACCCTACACTACTATGTGGAAAGGGTACTATATGTTTGTTTAGGGAAAAATTCAGCGAAATATTCGTCGGAGACCCCCAATGTGGTATACCAATCTCATATCTCGACGAGATAAAACGATTTTGAGATGTGTGTCCGTCCGTCTGTCCATTATAAATTGTAATCAAACTCCAGGCCGCAATTATGGACCGATCGCCACGAAATTTTGTATGGAGGTCGGGTTCAGACCAGAATAGATCCCTATTTTCATTGGTGATGATCGTGAAATATTTAGTGGGTGTAATGGACCAAAAACATATTATTTATCCAATTTTGTAGCGGCTCTGTAGGTCGCAATTATAGTCCGATCAACGCGAAGAGTATATGACAAAGAAGATGCTTGCAATTTGAGATGGCGATCAGATAATATTTAGAGAGTTAAATGGACCACAACTTTTGTGTGAAAATTTTTAATATACAGCTTATATCTTTGTCCCTGAGGACACATTCCTCCCTCGTGAGTTATATTTGGACCATTCCATTGATGTCAATTATGTAGATGTAGGTGATCAGATAACAGAGTTACAGCCTAATATATCCAGTTTTTTGTTTGTAGTGTAATCATAAACTCGCTAGAGGTCGCAATTATAGCTCAATAGTCACGAAATTTTGCATGAGGTACGAGTTTAGGTTGCATGAAGTTTAGGTTAATTTTGCATGATGATCTGATATTATTTAGCTGGTGACATATACCATTTTCCTAGAGAGCATATACCGGCAACGTAGCCTACATATGGGAAAATAACTACTGGCCTTTCCCCTGATGCAAATTGCAATAATGTGTCTGCTACATAACGGGCCTACTGCCTAATATATAATGGGTTTTGTGTAGAGAACCACAATTTCCTCCCATGCTACAAATTGTCTCTATCATGACAGAGAAATGTTCAGTTCAGTTGTCCAATTGAATGTTTTATACAAATATTGCAGCATGGGGTCCCCTCGCCACCTATTTTATACCTCAGGATTTACTGTAAAGGGGATACATACAAAATACGACCAAAGATGTGTCTCATCGAAGTAATGGTTTTAGACCACAAGTTTAAAGTTTTTACGAAAAATTGTGTGAACGATAACAGGCGATGTGAGCAATCAATCGATAGATCGGGTAAAACTATATCGGTCCACACCTTCGGGTACGTCCCACACAAAATTCGGAAAAGTGAAATATAAAAGTCCTCTCGAATCGTTTAGAATTTCTTTCAGCAGATTGTCCTTACCGTCCCCTTTACGATGGTACAATTGCAATAGCAAGTCCATACTTCCTGAGATTATGGCGGAAAAGCTCCAAGAAACCCTAAAAAACAAACAAGAAACCTAAATAAAATGGCAAATCCGCAAGATAACTCCCAAGGGGACTTTCTGATTGGTCCAAACTTTGCACATCGCATTATGTCATCTAGTCATGTATCAGGTTGGAATATGGACTATATCGGTCCCGTGCTTCGAGTACCTCCCACACAAAATTTGGGATATGTGCTGTTTAAGGACTCGTATCGGATCTATTTGAATTTTTTGAAGGAGGTTCTTTTCGCGGTCCCTATAACAACGGTAAAATTTTTCCGGGGTGAGTCCATTCTTCCTGAAATAATGGTCCAGGGGAGGGACAAGGGAGGATTTTCTTATATCAATGGATTCATATTAAGTTATTGATATGTGTCCTAGTTTTTATCGCCGAGTCCGAACGGCGTGTCCTAAGTTGCCACTTGTAGAGACGTTTTTCATGGCTCTATTCTCAGGAAATATCGCCAACATTACTAAGGGGTATTTTGCCACCGTTGAAAATGTGATGTGGCCAGGGCTGGGAATCGAACCTGGACATTCAGCGTCCAAGGCGGTTGAACGTAGCCAATTCCTAGAGGTTGTGGTGTAGGTCCGACTATAGCCTTTGCATACTTGTTTTGCATATGATTTTGCATATGCTAATTTTATGCAAATATGTAAAGATATGCGTCAACCTCCATGCGGCCCGTATTTATACGCCTTTTCAGCGGGTTCATCATCAATCATTCTTATGACAAGGCCTAGCCATCGCAATCGTTGTATCTCTATTCGTTCAACTATATTGATTATGTTGTATAGTTGATACAGCTCGTTGTTTAGAAGACGTCGATATTCGCCGTCAACCCAGATTGGTCAGTAGATATTTTGAATAAAATTTCTCTCGAACACACCAAGCACTCTCTTATCTGCTTGCACAAGTGCTCATGCTTCGGAACCATACATTAGCACGGACAGTATCAATGTTTTCAACAGTGTTACTTTTGTTTGACGATATGTGACTTTATTCTTAAACTGCTTACTTAGCCCAAAGTAGCATCTGTTGGCCAACACTATTCTTCTTCACAACTGATGTTGTTTGTTGTGTTTATGGCGGTGCCGAGTTAGATGAAGTCCTTTACTACCTAAAAATTGTAAGTATGTACCAATATTTTCAGATGATGCGAGATCTGTGGACTTATTACGCGTCGACACCATGAACTTGGTTTTATCACCGTTTACTGCCAGACCGACTTTAGCAAATTTTCTTTCGACTTTTCCCAGCAAAAAAAGTCCTCCCAAAATCATAGGTTTCGTAAGGGATTTTTGGCAGCCGTAACTACTCTCAAACCCCCTTTCTTCCCCATTATTTTTACAAGGGCATGTCGCACTCAGTTTGTAGTTATTTTATGACCACTGGAATAACTAGTTATTCTGTGGCCACTAGAAGTTGAAAAGTAAGGTGAAAAAAATTCTATTTTTAGAAAAGTTGATGTAGAGAATTTGTTTTTAATTTCATCACACATCTTACTTTTATTTTACTTTATTTTATTTCGCTGTCTGCCCGAATTGAACCCACTAACCCTCTGATTTCTAGCCAAAGACACTACACACTATGCCACGCACACGAATATTAAGGGATGCTTAAGAACTTTAATGTGCAGTGCACATGTGCACCACGAACTGTTATTTTTTAATTAAAAAAAAAACTCGCGTGCCGACGGTGAGCGTTGAACACACAACCCTAGAATTTATAGTCGGACACACACTCACTGTGCCACCGTCGTCATTACTTAGTGAGGAGTAAAGTAAGTAGGTTTACCTTGTTAATTTTTTAAGAAGTAACCCATTACTTTTCAGATTACCTGTAATGCGAAAAGAAGCTTGTTTACATTACTTTGTAAGGGGTTACGTAATGACTACCGGATCCAAATTTTTGCTGGGTTGCAAAGGTATCAGTTACTTCCTTTACCGATCGACCCATGATGTCAATGTCGTCGGCATAAGGAAGTAACATATGGCTGTTTGTGTATATTGTTCCACTTCTTTTGACCTTCGCATCTCGTATGACATTTTCCAACAGGATGTTGAAGAGATCACACGACAGGCCGTATCCTTGTCTGAAACCACTTTTGGTATTAAACTCTTTGGAGAGGTTCTTCCTTTTTTTTAACTGAGAACCAAGTATCAGTTAATGCCATCTTACAAAGCCGAATGCGCTTTGCGGGAATACCAAAATCAGACATGACTTGGAACAACCTGTCGAAGGCTGCTTTATAATCGACAAAAAGATGGAAGGCGTCGATATGCATTTTGTTGGTAATTTCCAGGATTTGTTTAAAGGTAAATGAAAGCCGCACTGATAGGGTCGAATTATTTCATTGACCATTGGCTTTACTCGCTCACACAATATGCCAGATACTATCTCATATGCAATAGGGAGCAGACTCATGCTCCTTTAATTGAGCACACAGTCTTTTCTCTTTTCTTGTGGACTGGACATAGGATGCTCACGTTACAAGCGTCGGTTACGCGTTCTTCCTGCCAGATGGTTCTAACTAGCTGATACATACACCTTATCAGCGGATTTGAACAGTTCGGCTGGTAGGTCATCGGTTTCAGTTGCCTTATTATTGTTCTGCAGGATTATTGCTGTATTTACCTCATCTTGGCCGGGCGGTATACATTCAATACCATCTTCTGGGATTGGATCTGTGTTATCTTCGTCGTCTTCGCTACTATTGGACACCAACAGTTTGGAAAAATGTTCTTTCCCTATCGCGAGCATCATTTAACAAATTACCTTGCTTGTCCTTACAGGAGGATGTGTCTCTGTCAAAGTCATCACTTTGATGCTTCAGTCTTTGGCAGAATTTTCGGACTTCATTCTGACTCCTGTACATCTCGATTTTTTACACTCCCGCTTTTCCATTTCTCTCTTTTTCTTGCGGAAAAGACGTTTCTCTTCTTTCTTTTTCTCCCTATTCCTCCCTCGTGCGATACGCGTTGCTACAGTTTGTAGAGTAGCCTTATGCCGCATTTTTCTGTTCGGTAGCAGCACGACCCTCCTGGTCATACCATGGATTCTTTGGTGGACGTCTCTGGTATCCAAGTATGGGTTTTGCGGCTGTTTGCATGGAGTGTTCGTATGTGTTCGGCCACTCGGTGATTCGTGTAAGAGATGTGCGGCCACTCGGTATGGTTGCTCGGGCCCTCGACTCTCGTGTTGTAGGGATTCGGCCATTCGGTGATTCAGCACTCGGTTCGGTTGTTCGTGTCGCGGTTAGTTATTGTTAGTTCTAAGTTAACCTCTACAGTAGTACTGACTAGTGGAACAACACCCGGAGGTGGAGTGGAACAACACCCGAAGGTGGAGTGGAACAACACCCGGAGGTGGAGTGGAACAACACCCGGAGGTGGAGTGGAACAAGGTGAAGTGAATGTATTAGCCACAGCACAAAGGAGGTAGATCTCAAAAATACTTCCCAACACTCTGAACACTCTCATGCAAGTTGGCGGACTACGAATACTTAGTTCTACTCAAGCCCGTGTGACTAACTCCCTGCAGTAGCAAGCCTGACCTTTCCCCCAACAAACTGAAATATATGTGCAACTGCACACACATGTGTTTCAGTTTGTTTGAGAAAGGTCAGGCGAAGCGATTGAGAATTACACCACAGACGTAATCCTATCGATCACCCCCAATCGCACTGTAACACACACCTCACAAAGTAATAGCTGTGTTCCCTTACTTACCTGAGGTTACCATTTTAACCATTTGTTACCATTTTTAACCTGCAAAGCATTCCTTAACCCCGAAAAGTGGCAAAACTGGAAGCAACTTTTAAGAGAGTGAGAGGGGAGAGAGAGCGAAAATGGCTATCTCTTCTACCACAGGCTACCAGCAAAATTTCTGCAGGTAGAAAATGGCAGAACTGATTTTTCGACTTTTGTTTGACGATTATTTCACAAAATGGACGAAAAACCGAAGAAAAAGTCGAACACTGACAACACTAAATTAAAAACTTTGAAATAAAAGACGAAAATTGATGCTTTTATGTTTTTTTCTGACATTGCTGCCGGCTCTACCATTTTTCCGTTCCTTTACTTTTCTGGTAAAAATGTTCATGAGAGAGCAATTTTGAACAATTTTGACACTTTTCGCTTTTACCACTCTTACCATTAAAAAGTAAAGGAACAAAGCTAATGTATGTACACTCAACAGTGTGCATCGGTTGACTGGCTGTGACGCTGTTTGGTAGTGGGGGGCCTTGTTGTTGGTTGGCTAGTTTTGATGCTGTTGGGTAGTGGGACGTTGCTGTTGTTGGTATTATGTACGTGATGATCTTGTCACGTTACATTTTATCGAAGGATATTAAGAAACAAAAAAATAAAATTAAGTTAATGAGGTAAGGGAGCTGAACATCATTGTATAACAACAAATAATCATAAATATAAATTTAATATCAAATATGTATGTATCATTGAAATATTATTGTACGAACGCCTAATAACGGATGAGTAAATAAAGAAGAACTTCTTTTTAAATTTATTGTCTTCTCCGGTTAGCACCATGACTAAAGATATTATTTCCAGACTAATATGTGCCCAAATCTAAATCGCTTTGCTTTATCTGCTCCAATTAAGCTTTCATGCAAACTAAATATACATATATGGAGCAGAACTATATTTTATGTATGCACTTTGTTCTGGCCACTTATTGCGTAATTATAACATGAGACTAGCAAATTTTGCAAAATTAGAATGTGACACCATTGTTTCGGTTTTTCTTTTAAAGTTTCTTTTTGTATTACTGCTTAGGGGATGGGGAACTGAAATCTAATTCACATAATTGAAAAAATGTTATACAAACACCCATTCCTTTGTATATTATATTTTAAAAGCCAATTTTAATTGTGATATTTACAACCCTTGATGATTCACTTCTAATAATTAATTTACCACATTTAAAAATAACATTTGTCCACAATTTTGTTTGTCGAGAGTTTATTTGCTTGTGGTTACAGCATACATATGTACAACAAATGCAATTTCAGTTATTTATGGTAATTTCTTATTTATTTAATAAAAAAAAACTCTCTAATCTGGTACCTGCAAACTAATAATTCAATAACTACAACAAACAATTACACAAAAGTACACAACAAAAACAAAATAAACAAAACCACAATTAATAATTGAAGAATAATAAATTTATAAATATTTATAATAGTAATAAAAGAGATTTGCAACAAACACAATAAGTCAAACAAACCCATGCATTTACATACATTTACACAGACAAAGTATGGTTTACATACGAATGACTCTTAGGAGAACCACATTGATAATATCTGATAAACTATTTCCCTATTTATGTTTCCATATATAGCTATGAATATTTCGCAAATTCTATATTTTTAGCTTGACAATTTTCGCCAGTTGGAGCTCCTATTTATACATCCAAGATTGCATATTTGCATTTGTGAATTTCAAATTGAAGCTTTTTATTTCCAAAGACGACTTAGTTGTCCCCCTTCTATTCTAGAAATCAATTTTTAAATATTACATCATATTACAGTTAATAGATTTTTTTCAACATACTTTAGTATGTCTTTCACATCGAAAGATTTTAAGTGGATGGTGGTTCAGAACGCTAAGACGTCAGCAACATTGTCTGTTAGTTGGCGATGACCCAGGTTCAAATCCCAACCCAGTTCAGCTGAATTTTTTATTTTTTTACATTTTCTTTAAACACTTTTACATTTACATTCCAATTACCTTCATTACGCCCTAATAATCTTTAAGTAATAAGACAATACACCCATTAAAAGTTCTAACACAAGCCGTAATCGTACACATTTAAAACCAACAACAAACAAGTAAGAACAGACTATAGTCGGACGGGGCCGACCATGTGATACCCTATACCACTATCCCTGTGCACTAGCTTTCCGGGCTAGCTGTTATAAGATGTGCATTAGAAATTTTACCAATTTTCACACAAAAGTTTTGATCAATTTAACCCGCTAAATATTATCCGATCATACCGTTGACTTGCACGCTACTTCTTCATCTCAAACCAAAACTACGTTTAAAATTTCGCGCCGATCGGACTATTATTGCGACCTACAGAGCGGCTACAAAATCGAGCAAAAATTTTGTTTTTGGTCCATTTCATCCCTTTAACATTTCACGATCATCGCCAAAAACTAATCAGTTCTATTCTGGTCCAAACCCGACCTCCATACTAAATTTCGTGACAATCGGTCCATAATTGCGGCCTCTAGCTTGATTACAATTTTTAATGGACGGACAGACGGACGGACGGACGGACGGACACACATCGCTAAATCGCTTTATCTCGTCGAGATATGAAGTTTGGTATACCACATGAGGGGTCTACGACGAATATTTCGCGGCGTTACATGAATTTTTGGGAAAACAAACTTATTATACCCTTTTCCACATTGTGGTATAGGGTATAAAAACCCCAAACAATTATCACAAAGTGTGAATAGTCTTTGTATATTAGGCAAACTCTGCAAACAAATGAGAGTTCGTCTTGTTATTCTTCTTTTACATGTGTGTTGCGTGATTATGTCAAGTCTTTTAGGAGTCAAAATGTCATAACCAGATAAAAATAACAAGTATGTCTGTTGTGGTGTGTTTACGTGCGTGCTTGTCTATTTAAATTATAACTTATACAACTAATAATTGCGGTAAACAGCAGGTGTCAATTAAATAGCAGCACTTACATGAAATAGGTTTCGGTAAAAGATTTAAGAGTGCCCTCATCAAAAAGAAAAAAACACAAAATTACTTACACTAAATGTTCATTCTATGTGGGACCCGTTGGACCACATGAGGTGAAAAATTCAAAACACGACAAAACACAGTGTTTGATTAGTGGATGTCAGGTTTATTAGAGTTCTATGGTTTATGGACTTCATCAAGAAAGACCATTGTGACGGCCTAATAAACTGCCAATATATCGGTCAATATGATGATCAAAATATTCTATAATACAATAGTGCATCACAGAGCTCTGATTTGCTCGTTTTTACTCGCTAGTGAAAAATACCTGCGAGTGTGAGTACTCGAAGAGTACGAGTTTTACAATAAGTTTACTCTCCACTCTTTTGTTTTATTTAGGAGCACTCGCGAGTACTCTTGGTTTAAAAATAAGAGTGCGAGCGAAATACTCGAAATAGAGTACGAGTTTACTCGAAGAGTAAAATCGAGTGAAAAAAAAACATTTTTTGCCGTTTGTTTGTTGTTGCGTGTGTAGTAGCGAACAGGTTTTGATGTTCCTGTGGACTGAATATGGAAAGAACAAGTTGTTCGGAGGTTCAGAGGAGGTTGTTCCGAAGTTCGGAGGTGGGTGGTCGGAGGTCCAAACGTTGTTCCGAAGTTCGGAAGAGGGTGGTCGGAGGTCCAGAGGAGGTTGTTCCTTCGCAGGGGGTGGTTGGAGGTCCAGAGGAGGTTGTTCCGAAGTTCGGAGGTGGGTGGTCGAAGGTCCAGAGGAGGTTGTTCGGAAGTTCGGAGGAGGGTGGTCGGAGGTCCAGAGGAGGTTGTTCGGAAGTTCGGAGGAGGGTGGTCGGAGATCCAGAGGAGGTTGTTCCGAAGTTCGGAGGAGGGTGGTCGGAGGAGGTTGTTCCGAAGTTCAGAGGAGAGTGGTCGGAGGTTCAGAGGAAGCAGTTCGGAGTTCCGAACAACCTCCGACCACCCACTTACGAACTTCGGGAAAAACCTCCTCTGGACCTCCGACCACCCTCCTCCGATTTACGGAACAACCTCCTCTGGACCTCTGACCATCCACCTTCGAACTTCAGAACAACCTCCACTGAACCTCCGAACAACTTGCTCTTTCCATATTCAGTCCACAGGAACATCACAACCTGCTCGCTACTACACACGCAACAACACACAGACGGCAAAAAATATTTTTTATACCCTCAGCATTTATGCTAACGAGGGTATATACACTTTCATACTGGCAAAATGTGCCTCAGCGAAATAAAGGTTTTAGACCCCAAGTATGTTTGGACGAAATGTGTTTCAGACAATTTGGAATCGATTGCGCAATGTCCGTCCGTCCGTCTGTCTGTCTCGCTGGAGCGCACGATAACTCTCGAACGGATTAACCGATTCGGCTTTCGCAATATTTCGTCCAAACTTAGTTTAAGTTCGAAGATGGGTTATATCGGTCCACTCCTTTCGGTACATCCCCCACAAAAGTTCAAAAATTTTCGGAAAATTTGTGCGCCCGATTTCTCATGAAGGTAGTAACCGATTTGGTCCATTCTTTGCACATCGTTAAATTTCTACTAGACTTAGATGAGGTTTAAAAATGGACTCAATCAGTTCACTTCTGTGGGTACCTCCCACACAAAATTTCGGAGAAGTTCAGTTTAGGACCTGTTCTTTAATCGCTTCGTTTTTTGCTATAGTAACTTGCATTCACTGCCCCGCATTCGGCGGTACAAGTTTCATCAGGGGCAAGTCCATACTTCCCGAGAAAATAGCCTGAAAGGTACAAAAAAACCCCTGTGACGCCCTGTGTAGTTGTTTGAGGTCAAGATAACTCTCGAGACGATCTGCCGATTCGGTCCATAATTTGGCCTTCGTAGTATTTTGTGAAAATATAGTTTAAGTTCGAAGATAAGCCATATAGGTCCACTCCTTCAGGTACCTCCCCCACAAAATTTCAAAAATGTTCGGAAAAATTGTGCGTACAATAACTCTTGGAGGGAATAACCGATTTGGTCCATACTTTACACATCCAAATATATCTACCAGACATAGATCATGTCCGAATATGTCCACTCCTTCGGGTACCTCCCACACAAAATTTCGGATAAGTTCACTTTAATACCTGCTTTCGAATCACTTTGATTTTTGTTGAAGCAACTTGCATTCGCTGACTCCATTACGGCGGTAAAATCTTTTTCAGGGGCAAGTCCATACTTCTTGAGAAAACAGCCCGAAAACTGTAAAAAATTCCTATGGCACCATATTTAGTGGCTGTAGCGCATGGCAACTCTCGAAGCTTTGAGCTTTTGTCCTAGTCCATATTTTTGTCGCCCCTAAATACATGGGTTTTTTTTTGAGAAAGAGTATTTTAATTCGCACAGGCTCGTACTCTATTTCGAGCATTTTCACTTCACTCGTTTTTTCTTGCAAAACTCGTACACTTCAAGTACTCGTACTCGAAAACACTTTTCACTCGCGAGTAAAAAAGAGCAAGTGACGAGTAAAAATAGAGTATACTCGATTTATTTTTCCCCTCGCGCGAGTACTCCCGCTCGAACTCGCTTGAATTTCACTGGCGAGTAGAATTCGAGCGAGTATTTCGGAGCTCTGGTACATCAACATAAGAAGTTCTTGTGTCGTCCTACTCGTTCCTTTGCACTTCCCGGAATATGTGAATACTAGAATAGGCATTCAATGTACCTCCGCTAAGGTGTAAACATCATCTTGTCTATAAATGCCAATTCATGGTGCACATTCGTATACAGTGGTCCTCAAAATGTTATCTGGGCTTCCCAACATTAGGGGGGCTCATTCGTATTTTCTTTAAAATTGCTAGTGCGCATTCAGACATTTATTTCGTTACTCTCCCACTGGTGAATTTATCGTAATGGTTTATTAAATTATCAGCTAATCAATATATTTGATGTAATGACAATCACACCATTGCACACTGAATGACGAATTCGTTGGTAAAAATACCCCTTAGCTTGTTCTATGAAACATACCCTGATTATTTCGGCAATGTTAAAATTTCCGAGTACGAAACTCGGCTAAAAAAGTAGGTCCCATATCATTGAGCTAATATGAATCGAAATGAGCTCACTCATATGTGAGAAATATTTCCTTCTTAATCTGGCTCCCAGTCGATCTCCAGTCCTATGACAGATTGTATACAAAGATCTACTGAAGTTAGTTCAGTAGGCTTGAGTGGGCAACTGGAATCGAGCAGTGCGTAGTTCGGGCCTGGTTAGCATGTTCTGCAAATGTTTTCCACGGTGCCATCGATCCTTGCGCAATAGGAATTAAAACGGCTGCACCATCCTGATCGTATTTGAGGCAAAACTACTCTGGTTTGTCGTGGTAGCCGACGCACCTTAGTTGTAATAGATGGGGGATGTTCCCCGAGGACCGCATTCACACGATAGTTATTTAAGGAATCTGCGACTGCATCCATGTGAATGCTATTTAAACCTGCTTGATACGCTTATTGATTTAGGGGTTCTCTCTAATATGCCTGGATGGGGGTCATATCTTCCATACGGTGATTAGGACGGTAACACTCGAACAGATACTGCAACGAAAGCATGCCATTGTGTATCTGTACCGGTAGAATCTGTGTCTCCTCATGTAGATGGTCCACTGAAAACATGATTAGGCGGCACCCTGTTGCAGTTGTGAGGTCGGCATTTTGATAGGTTTGAATATTTTTCCATCGCGCTGCGCTTATATTCCCTGACCAAACTGGTGCGCATAGCTTATGACAGACCGACTTATCGCGCTATTTGTGGTCAACATTAGAGTGGGGCGATTTGAACACCATCACGGGCGCCTGGAGTTTCTGATTCTTGGGATTGTACTGAGCAAAAAAGCACCATAGACGAATAACGAATATACATAAAAACAAAACATAGTTTTCTGAACAAAAACCGGTTAAATGTCAAAAAGGACCATGAAAACGGGGAAATATCGATTGGTCATCAATGAGAACCGTACCTAAAATCTTCTGAACAACATTTTTGTAGGATATTTGGATGCTGTAAAATCTCGCCTTGTGGTACTTTTACTACGCTTCAAAAAATAAAGGACGAAAAGGACATGAAAGGAATTGAGTTAGAGGGATGACATATTCTACAAAAAGATTCACCATTCGATTTGACTGAAGACATATAATGTCAAAATGAAGCTACAATAACGCTTTAGAGAGATATAAAGCTATTTGATCACAAATTAAGGGGCCAAAATTAAACCATTAATCACGCAATATCTCGGAAACTTGACCTATGGTGAAAATTTCCTTTTGGGTTCTCAGTACACTCACCAAGGGCTTTCATCTCCAAAAGAAAGTTTCCACCCACTGACTTTGAGTTCCATTTTGTAGCACAGTATCGTTTATCGATATTTTCCGAAAAATGTGCACCTTCTCGAGGCCATAACTACCTGAAGGAGCGTTCCAATGCTTTTACGATGTACTAGAGAGTTCTTTATTATTGTCTTGGCTACAATTGTTGTCTTTGTGTTGGATCGAAAATCTCAGCGGTTTGGTTGTTATATGCCAAAATATCCAAAAATCCTTGAAAAAAAACTTCAAGTCAAAATCCGGGGGCTCGATTTTCACCGTAGACATATGGTCTAGTTTACTTTTTTGCTCAGTACAATCCCAAAAATCAGAATCTCCAGGCGCCCGATAACACTTTTTTCCTTCCATACAAATCGCCCCGGCCTAGTCAACATGGTTTCTGTATCTGCACCCAAAGTGCTGCCGGATAGGGACTTGAGGACCTTGTTCCTAAATCTCAGCTTGTCGCAGATAACTGTGACATGCGCGGACGACGTCGAACGTGACTCCTAGAATTTTGGAACACTTTGTGGTAGGAATTCTGCTACCATCGACCATGATTCCGATCTCATCTCTGCTGTCCATCTGTTCACCGTAGATTTAGTGGCGGATTTTTGCATACTGCTCGCGTATATAATTGTGGTAAGATCAATCAAATAGGAGTTCAGCCTTCCAAAAATAACATCATGGGAGGTAACTGACACCAAGGTAGCACAATCATGTGGGGGTGCAGTTGACGACGAAATACAGGAGTGATAGAGGTTAAACAATTCCGGAGAAATCACCCTACCTTTAGGAACTCCCTGTTTCACTCTACGGTGCTTGGACTTCCAACGTTTCAAACTTGGCCGGAGGATTGTCTGTCTTCTCGTTATCCTCAAGGCTTTAGAAAAGTCAAGCACCCCCAATCACTGTTCTGCCACCCGGCATTCTTTGGTTGATGCCTTGATTACTATATGTGGAGATGGCAGCGCTTTGGTCGTACTGTGCGACTTACTGAATCCATGCTGATGTTCAGCATGCTTTTTTACGGCCGACAAAAGCGAAATTGGCATGTTTGATTCCCCTTTGCTGGAATCCTTGTTTGACTTCAGTAGCAGGACCACCCTGCCATTTTCCTGACTTTGGGAAGGTAGTGGGTTGCTAGTGACAGGTTGAGAAGTTTAGTGAGATGGAGATTCCATCAGGGCCCAATGCTTTGCATGATTTAGCGTTCCTGATGACATTCGCAGCATCAACCATTTTAAATTGTGGTGGTTCATGCTCGGCAGGAGGAGATCTAATGCGACGTAGTAGTCATATCTTTGACCTGTCACTCCAGGGGTACACCACAAACTATCGATTGAAAGAAATTGCGCACCTCTTCGGATCAGCCTGCGTAACGTCGCCAAACGTGACTGATGATTTCACCACTTGTTCTGCTTATGCTCTGCGCCAACCAACCTGGTAACTTCCAGTGTCAGCTCCCTGGTTCTGGGATCACTGGTGTTGGCATGTCGAAGCTCATCACGTTAATTTGCTAAACCCGTCGCCTCTGCCGGGAAGTTTGGTCTCACTTCGGTTATTCGACCAGCAGATATATGGCGGGTGGCTGCAGCAGTGATGATGTCTCGGATCGTCCTTTCTGCTACCCTAGCATCAGAAGGTTGGGTTGAAGCGGTAATTAGTGAACTCTCTGAAACTAGGCCAATTAGATTGCATTAATTGATGAAAGTACGAAATTCCGAGGTGATGAAATCGGACTCCTCCAATAGTTCTAAAAATGCTATAGTGACAAAAAATGCTATAGCCGACAGAGATATACCCTCAGCCTATGTAAATTGAAACTTTCATCTACGGACAGATTGAATGTTTTTAGGGTCTGTTCAGAACTTTTTGGCCCTTTTTGGACATTTGAATTTGCCGTCAAAAATGTGGATTAGGATTAAAGTTCAAAAGTGTTGCCGATGAGGTACTTGAAGGAATGGACTGACATAGTCCATTATGGAAGTGGATCTTATTTTCCGAGCCATACCTTTCGATAGATATCGCGCCCACTAGTCATTTCAGTGGTTCATCGTATAACTTTTGGATCAGTATGCCAGGAATCATGGACTTGTCCATGGAAAGCATAATATTGCTGTATATATTTCCAAAGGGTATTCGAACAGGCCCTAATCTAAACATAGACACAAATGTTGAACTTTTGTGGAGGAGGTGCCCTAAGGAGAAGACCGATATGGGCAATTTTAGATGTTAAACTAAATTTGGACAACATTTTAGAAGATCCAAAGTTTGGACCAAATTAGTTGCCCCGTTCAAGTGATATCGTGCATACCATTTTAGTGATTTTTTTTAAATATTGGGGGGAAGTACCGGAAATTGTGGACCGGTATTGCCCATCTTCGAACTGAATCTAAGTTTGGATAAAACATGACAAAGGCCAAATTTTGGACCAAATCGGTTGATCAGTTCGAGGGTTATCGTGCTCTCCAGCCACTACATATGGTTACATAGAGGTAGTTTTACACCTTTCGGGCTTTTTTCTCAAAAAGTATGGACTTGCCCTTAAAAAACTTTTACCGTCGTAATTGAGCAGCGAATACAAGTTGCTTCAACAAAAACCAAAGTGATTCGAGAGGAGGTCTTAAAGTGAACTTATAGTCCATATTCGAACCTGCTCTATATCTGGCAGATATATTAGGATGTGTAAAGTGTGGACCAACTCTGTAACTCCCTTCAAGATGCATCGTGCTCACAATTTTACAGAACATTTTTGAACTTTTGGGGGGTAGGTATCTGAAGGAGTGGACCGATATGGCTTATCTTCGAACATATAATAATTTTCTATAGAAAAATTTAATTATAGATAATTTCTCTACAGAAAAATTTATCTATCGATACATTTTCTATAGAAAACTTAAATATCGATTAATTTTCTATAGAAAAATTTAACTACTGATACATTTTCTATAGAAATTTAAATAATAATTTAACAATCGATAAGTTTTCTACGGAAAAATATAACTTTCGATACATTTTCTATAAAAAAATCAACTATAGATACATTTTCTGTAGCAAAATATAATTATCGATCATTTAAATAGATAAATTTTCTAGAAAAATTTAACTATTGAAAATTTTTCTATAGACAAATATAACTATTGATAAATGTTTAATAAGGTAAATTTAATACGATAAATTAAAAGAAAATGTAACTATCGATAAATTTTCTATAGATAAAATTTAATTTATCGATAAATTTTCTATTCAAAAAGTTTAATACCCATTAATTTTCAATAGACATATTTTACTATCGATAATTGATACATTTTCTATAAACAAAACATTGTTCCACAACATCCCATACGGGACAAGGGAGACTTCTCTCATATCAATGAGTGCACCCCGATTCATATTAGCTCAATGATATGGGACCTACTGTTTATCGCCGAGTCGGAACGGCGTGCCTTAAGACACCACTTGTAGAGAAGTTTTTCAAGGCTGATATACTCAGGAAATGTCGCCAACATTACTGAGGGGTATTTTGCCACCGTTGAAAAATGTTTGATGTTGCCTGGCCGGGGAATCGAACCACTGACCTTCTGCGTGCAAGGCGGGTGTGCATACCATTGCACCACGGTGGCATTTTCTATAGAAAACTTTAATTTTCGATAAATTTTCTATAGACAAATAAAAAGTCATCGATAAATGTTTTATAGAGTAATGTACATTTATCGATAAATATTGTAATCAAAAATCGATAAATTTTCTATTTGAGATACTATCTATCAGCACATTTTCTATTCTAAAAATTTAATTATCCATCTTCAATAGACATATTTTAGTATCGATAATTTTTCGACAGACAAATTTAACCATAAACGAATTTTCTATAAACAATTTATTATTATTATTAATATCCAGGTTCCTAGGTGGAACATAGGGCCACAACAAAATTTTTCCAATTATTTCTATTTAAAGCTAAAATTTTAATTTCATTCCATGATTTATTCGCCTTCCTCAGTTCTTCTAAAACTTGCCGTCTCCACGTTAGCAAAGGTCTACCTCTACGGCGGCTACCTTGCGGGTTCCACTCAAGGGCTTCTTTGGCAATATTTCCTTCTTGTTTCCGCAGTGTATGACCGATCCATCTCCATTTTCTTAGTCTGATTTCCTTGACTATTGGATTTTGGTTGCACCTTTCATAAAGAGATTGGTTTGTAATCACATTAGGCCAATGTATTCTCAAAATTCTTCTTAAGCATCTATTGACGAATGCCTGGAGTGAGTTCGCTATTCTTGAGGACATGTTCCATGTTTCGCATCCGTACAATAGAACAGATTTTACATTTGAGTTGAACAGTCGTATTTTTGTACTCCGTCTGATTTGCGATGATCTCCATATATTGTTGAGTGCTCCGAATGCTTGTTTTGCCTTTCGCATGCGGCTATTTATATCTACTTCAGAGCCTCCTGTCGACGTTAACATACTGCCGAGATAGATAAATTCTTCTACTTCTTCCAAAGGGGTGTTGTCCAAGGTTAATGGTGTTTCGTTTCCAGCATTGATGCGCATGCATTTAGTCTTGGATACATTTATATGAAGGCCAGCTCTCTGCGCATACTCCTGAACTTGGTTGATTTGATGTTGCATGTTTGAGTTCTGATGCGACAAAAGGCAAATATCATCAGCGTAATCTAAATCAGTCAATAAACAATTTAATTGACGGTAAACTTTCTATAGAGAAATGTAACTAACGATACATTTTCTATGGAAAAAACTAATTACCGTTAAATTTTCTAAGGAAAAATAAATTGTCGATAGCTTTTCTATAGACAAATTTTATTGTCGATAATTTGTTTTTATAAAAAAATTTATTCATCTATAGATTTTCTATAGAAACAGTCAATTATCCATAAATTGTCTGTAGAAAAATTCAATTATCGATACTTTTTCTATAGAAAAATTTTATTATCGATGAATTAAAAAAAATAATTATCGTTAAATTATATAGAAAATATAGAATATGGAAAACTACTATCGTCAATAGTGCTATAGAAAAATACAATTTTCGATGAATTTTCTATAGAAAAATTTAACTATCGATATTAGCTATCGAAACATTTTCTTGAAAAAAAAATGATTACCTATAAATATTTTATAGAACAATATAATTATCAAATAATTAAATTAGTTATCAAAATTTAATTATCAAAAAATTAAATTATCGTTAAATTATATAGAAAATATAGAATATAGGAAACTACTATCGATAATAGTGCTAAAGAAAAACACAATTATCGATACAATACAACTGTCGATATATTTTCTATATCGATGTGAGTATCGATCAATTTTGGACCGAAGCGACAGAGACTTATCTTGGTCTCCAAACCCTAAACGGTGCCATAGGGGTTTTTTGCACCTTTCGGGTTATTTTCTCAGAAAGTATGGACTTGCCCGAGATGAAATCTGTACTATCGTATAGGTGACAGCGAATACAAGTTGTTACAATAAAAATCAAAGTAATTCGGGAGCAGGCCCTAAACTGATATTTTCCGAAATTTTGTGTGGGAGGAATTAGAAGTATTGGACCGATTGAGTCCATATTGAAACCTCATCTAAGTCTGTTAGAAATTTCACGATGTGGAAAGTATGGGACAAATCTGTTACCCCCTTCAAGAGTTATGGTGCGCGCAAATTTTCCGAACATTTTCGAACTTTTGTGGGAGAGGTACCGGAAAGTGTGGACCAATATAACTCGTCTTCGAACTTAAACTAAGTTTGGATAAAATATTACGAAAGCCAAGTTTTGGACGGAATCCGTTCGAGACAGCCAGACAGACAGATATACATACAGACTGGCTAAATCGAATCAAAATTGACTGAAACGGATTTAGTCTAAACATACTTGGGGTCTAAAACCATTATTTCGCTGAGGCACATTTTGTCCGTATGAAAGTGTATATACCATCTTTAGCATTAATGCTGAAGGTATAACCATAGAAAAAGATCTATCAAACAGAAAAAATATACTTTTATAATCAAAGGGCCAATTTAGAGAATCGATAATTGTCTAATTACCTTGAAATGCACTAAGTCGAATAAATGCATATATTTTCCACTTCTATTCAATCTTTGAAATTTTTACGTCGGGCTCTTTGAATGTATTTCCCATATTTTCAAAAGTTTCAAATTTTCAGCTCTTACTAGAGTGCACAAATTATTCATTTCGTGGTGAAGATATATTCAAAAGGTGTAAGGTGTTTATATTTTAATGAACACAGCTGTTATTTTTACTAAGAGTCATACAATACATTATTTTGTCTCAGCATTCTTCACACACACATATACACACACCCACTCCTTCCAATTTTGTATAGGCTGCAGAGAAATAAATTGTGAAAATATTATCAAAGAGAACAAAAATGTTGGCTTAGATTGTGTAAATGTTTAGCAATATCAGACATATTTAGAATTTACATAAGAATTAATTTACATTTAAGGACGAGAACATAAGCCTTAGTCATACATACCGAACAAAGAAGCAAACAAACAGACAGACATACAGACCAACTGATATGTATTGCTATCATGACACATCATTTGGCCACAAACACACACACAATTAACCGAAAAGACACAAACAATTATAATTGTAATTAACCGCAAACCCACACACACACATACATACATACATAAATATTTGTAAAATACCATCGTATGCAAATAAACATCCATAAATATGTCAATGTGTAAAGAAACAAATAAATTTACATTTAACACTTAATGCAATCTTAACTAAATGCCTAATCAGAGAGATGACTGTGAAAGGATCTCAACAATTTTATAATATTCATACAGACAAACACATAAACACACATTCAATTGTACATATTTAGAAAATAATAACTTGTAATAATTGTAAGTAATTAAGTAATTTTTTTTGTTAAATTATTTAAGACATATGTAACTAATAATTTATAAATTTAATTAAAAAGTGAGATAAAATTAAACATTTACATGGGGATGTTTATTTATTTTATTTGTTATCCTACAAAAGGATTTATAAAACGTAAAGAAAAACTAAAACAGAATTTTGTAATTTATAAGTCGGTAATTGTAATCCTGTGTATGTATGTATAAATGTGCAATAATGTTAATTAGTTAACTAAGGTAACAGATAAAAAGAATAACAAAATAGAAACTTAAACAAAACAGTACCAAACCAAAAAACCAACCAACCAAAGAAGCCGTTAAGCAAACAAAGTGCAATGGGGCGTATGTGCAAACCAATGCTTATTTAACATGTAAAGTATACGCATTGTATATTCATATTAAATTTAATTTTTAATGTATTATTTTAATAATTTATGTTTGTAATTATTGCTTACTATTCCTCTTCTTGTTTTTACAAAGTTTATTTCATTTATTAATTCACAAATCTCCAAAACCCAAACACACCTCCTTAAGACACTCAACCAGAAAACCAAAGCGCTTTTCTAGAGGCTCATTAGAAAATCGCTTTCGCTTTTCACAGTACTCCTGCTCTCTTTCTTCTACCATCTCCCCCACACATCTTCACTAAAGACTAATTCAAATGAATGCCATAATTGAAAACAATGTTTCATTTGAATTACCACTTTAGGAAATTCAATTTAAGCAACTTGAAAACACTTCAAACTTCTTATTTCTGACTTAAGATCTGTTTTGATTTTTGTTTCGTTTCATAGGAAACTTTAATTTGTTGTTTCATTTCGTTTCGAAACTTTAATTTGTTGTAACACTTTTGATTTCTTAATTAAATAAGCCAAAATACCAATGATTAAATTAATTCACTTTGCTACCTCATTTATTTGTTTTGTTTTATTTTGTAACCAAAGTATTGTTTGTACTATAGCAACAGAAACAGCAACAACAATAATGGAATTGTTTGCAATTCAATAAACAGCTAACTAAACTATTAAACAAACAAAAAAGTATTTATATTTGTAAAAAAAAACAACAAAACAAAATAAGAAAACAAACAACCAAATCAACAACAATAAAATAAATAACTAAAGAAAAGAAACAGAAAGCTAAGTTTTTTTCTTATTTTTATGGTCAGACTACGACAAAGAATTTGGGTAAGTATTTATATTAAAACAAGAAAAAAGCTGAACTTTTTTTATTTGATAATTCCACTTCTGCAAAAAAATGTCCACCTTACTCTATTATTACAGACTTGGTCTGAAGAGGAAGCAAACATTGTAAGCCCAGTTGTGATGTGAGTTCAACAGTTGTAAGCATATGTTGCAAATCCTATCTTATAATATAGGTCGCCGTGCGAAGTTGTTTTTATACCCGCAGCATTTATGCTAACGGGCAAAATGTGCCTCATCGAAATAATGGTTTTAGACCCTAAGTATGTTTGGACGAAATGTGTTTCAGACAATTTGGAGTTGATTTAGCCATGTCCGTCCGTCTGTCTGTCTGGCTGTAGCGCACGAAAACTCTCGAACGGATCAACCGATTCGGTCCAAAATTTGGCTTTCGGTCCACTCCTTCCGGTACCTCCCCCACAAAAGTTCGCACGATAACTCTTAAAGGAAGTAAAGGATCGTGAAATTTCTACCAGACTTATATGAGGTTCCAATATGGACTCAATCGGTTTACTCCTTCGGGTACCTCCCACACAAAATTTCGGAAAGGTTTAGTTTAGGAACTGCTCTCGAATCGCTTTGATGTTTGTTGTAGCAACTTGTATTCACTGCCCCCCATATGATGCTATAAGTTGCATCATGGGCAAGTCCATACTTCCTGAGAAAATAGCCTGAAAAGTACAAAAAACCCCTATAACACCGTGTGTAGTGGTTGAAGCGCAAGATAAATTTCGAACGGATTCGGTCCAAAATGTGGCCTTCGTAATATTTTGTGCAAACTTAGTTTAAGTCGGAAGATAAGCCATATTGATTCACTCCTTCAGGTACCTCCCCCACAAAAGCTCAAAAATGTTCGGAAAAATAGTGCCCGCGATAAGTCTTGATGGGATTGACCGATTTGGTCCATACTTTATACATCCTAGTATATATACCAGATATAGATCAGGTTCGAATATGGAATATATATTTGTCGACTCCTTCGGGTACCCCCCCCCCCCCCACACAAAATTTTGTATAAATTCACTTTAAGACCTGCTCTCGAATCACTTTGATTTTTGTTTAAAGCTACTTTCATTCTCTCCCTCAATTACTACAGTAAAAGTTTTTTCAGGGGCACCTCCATACTTCTTGAGAAAACAGCCCGAAAGTTGTAAAAAAAACCCCTATGGCACTCTATGTAGTGGCTGGATAGCTCGAACCGAATACTGCGTTCGTCCAACCTTTGGATATTGTAATACTTCTTCGAATATTAGATGAAATTCGAAGGTGTTCCTTATAGGTCCACTCCTTCCCGTACCTCCCCCACAAAAGTTCGAAAATATTCGCTAAAATGGTACGCGCGATTTCTCATAGACGTAGTAACCGATTTGGTCCAAACTTTGGATCTCTGAATATTGTCAAAACTTAGTTTATGTTAAAATTTGGGCCCTACCAGTCCAATCCTAGTGGTACCACCCACACAAATGTTCAACATTTTTGTGTGGTTAAGGGTCTGTTTGAGGATCCTTTGGACATTTTTACCGAAGGTTTTCCTAGAGGCCCTGTTTACAGCGATATTATGTTTTTCGTAGGCTAGTGTGATAAAAAAGCCCTATCTATCATTATCCCCGCAAATATTTGAGCTTTAAACCTATCCATACTTTTGTCGTTTCATACGCGCAAAATTTTGAAAACCCCCCTAAATACATAGGTTTTTTTGGAAAAAAGAAAAAAGTTTAATCCACACAGGCTGAGGGTATATCTCTACTATTTTACTTGTTTTCTTTATTAATTCCAATTGAGAACTTGGGGCTACCATCATAGATATCGTATGCCACGCAAGCCAACCTTGTAAGTCCAATTGTAGATGTCAACATATGCCGTAAATCCATTACACCGTAATAGTACTATGAACATATCTCAAGAACAGGGTATCGGAGTCGGAGTCTAGCAAATTTTCGTGGAGTCGGAGTCATGAAAAAACTCGACTCCTAGCAAAATTCTTTTTTTCTCCAGTTATCAAAAGAATTTTTATTTTATTTTTATATGGTAGAGACATTAACATTAACACGTTTTGGGGATCGTTTATTCGTTTTATAAAAAAAAAAAAAAACTATGAAAAAGCATGTAAGCAAAGGCTTTATTATAATTATTTTTTGGACCAATTACTTTATTTTTGCAAAAAATATAAAGTTCAATGAAAATATAATTATAATTGTACCTTTAGAGTGAGTGTGCAGACTGGATCGATTTCTTAACATACCATCACGTTTATGGCAAAACTTTTACACATTTGGAACACTGGTTTAACACCATACACTATAATGTGGAAAGTGTATTACAAAAATGTTTTGAGCAAAATTCTTGTAATACTGCAAAATAGTCCTTCTAGACCGCCGTTTGGTAAACCAATCTTTACATATCGACAAAAAGAAACCAAACTCCCGGCAAAATTAAAGATCTATCGTCACGAAATTCTGTAACGAAACCTCAAGTTTGTGATTATTGAATATTACCTACGACGACTTTTGTTTGGAAAACTTGAGTATTATTCATATTGTAAGAAGAAAACACTATCAGCCTAATTTTTGGATCTCTACTAAAGTAAAGATACGTGGTGAAATGGTATGCACAAACGCCTTGCACGCTAAAGTTTGTGCGTTCGATTCGCCGGCCAGACAACATCAAAATTTTCAACGGTGGCAAAATACCCTTCAGTAATGTTGGCAACATCTCCTGAGTATTTCGGCCATGTAAAATTTCTCTAAAGTGGTGTCTTATGACGCGCCGTTCGGACTCGGCAATAAACAGTATGTCCCATATCATTTAGCTAATATGAATCGGGGTGCACTCATTGATATGAGAGAAGTCTCTATTGTGCCGTATGGGATGTTTGTGGAACAAGAATTATTAGGTGCTTGAAAATTGTACATAATATTTAAGTCAAATGACTGAGAAATCCTGATAGATAAAGTGCCTCATCGAAATAATGGTTTTAGACCCCAAGTATTTTTGGATGAAATCCGTTTCAGACAATTTGGAGTCGATTTAGTAATATCCGTCCGTCTATCTGTCTGTCTGGCTGGTGCGCACGATAACTCTGGAACGGATCAACCGATTCAACCCAAATTTTGGGTATCGTAATATTTTACTTAAGTTCGACGATGGGCCATATCGTTCCGCTCCTTCGGGTATCTCCCCCACAAAAGTTCGAAAATGTTCGGAAAATTTGTGCGCACGATAACTCTTGAACGAAGTAACCGATTTAGTTTAGAGGTGAGGTTCCAATATGGAATCAATCGGTGCACTCCTGCGGGTATGTCCCACACAAAATTTCGGAAAGGTTCAGTTTAGGACCAGCTCTCGAATATCTTTGATTTTTGTTGTAACAACTTGTATTCACTGCCTTTCATATAACGGTTCAAGTTTCATCAGGGGCAAGCCCATACTTAATGACAAAATATCCTGAAAGTTGTAAAAAACAACCCTATGACACCGTGTTTAGTTGTTGGAGCATAAGATAACTGTCGAACGGATCTGCCGATTCGGGCCAACATTTGGCCTTCGTAATATTTTGTCCAAATTTAGTTTAAGTTCCCCCCACAAAAGTTCAAAAATGTTCGAAAAAATTATGCGCACGATAACTCTTGATGGAATTGACCGATTTAGTCCATACTTTATACATCTAAATATATGGCAAAAACCAAAAATCCTTTGCAATTTCCATTTGAAAAAAATTAAAAAAAAAATGTTTGCGAGCACATCTATAGTTTTTGGCACAGAGAAAAAAATTCTGGTTTCAAATCCTTTCGCGTTCGCAAAATTGGACTATGCGCGCAAAAGTTATAGCGGTTTTTATTCTCATATAAAGAAAAAATATTTAAAAATATCTTATTTGTTGTTATGAGAAAATGTATGCATAAATCGTTAACAGCATCACATATCTATTCGTAGATGTTTAAATAGTTATTAAATTTATTATTATTTTCGCGGAAAATCAACAAATTATAAAAAAATTTTGAAGTAAATCCAAATTATCCTGTCCCATAGTCCGTACAAACCCTCAAAAAATAAATTAAAAAATATATTCGGAATCTAAACAATGCGTAGAAAAATATTATACCAAATTTATAGAGATTGGGTACATAAATTGCATGTTATAGCAACAACAAAAGAGAAAAACTTATTGTTGCAAATATATTATTTGGTTTGATTAGAAAAATTAGAAAAAAATATTTGGGAGTTCTCCAACTATTTCGCTAAAATCCCATACAATAATTAATGTGTACTGCTAAAACTTTATCAAGAAATACGGTATACCATCGTGAAAGCTTATTTGCTTACTTCATAACTTATAACGATAGGAAATTAAGAGTAATATTGAAATTACAATCATTAAAAAAATGTGGTAATTAAAAATCCTATTATTCCCGAATTAGTTAAAATCAGTTGATGCGCATCCGGTTTTGGATACAACTAATCAATCTCTCTCAATATTTATGCATATTTCGATGTTTCACTCAGCGGCCAAAGTGTGCCGCCAGTTGCATCACACAATGCAAAAAACCTTAAAGTGGGTAAAAATAGCGCAATTTGCATACGATTTTGATGCGCATCCGGTTTCGGTAGCACCCATCAAAATTTTTCAAATAGATTCTTCAAGAACCGCGGATGTGCCTCCACATTCTAGTTTTGGTAAAAAAAAAACCATATTAGTCGCGAATCTCTGTAATTTATGAAAAATGAGACACTAGTATCATATTGCCCATGAAGTATTCCTTGAGTCTTTTTTTGGGCATATGTCTATAAAATGTAAGGTTAAGAAATCGGAAGGGAGCACAAAAAACTTGTTGGCTTCAACCCATTTTTACCTATTTTTCTACATTGATGCAAACACAGCTTCCACGTAAATTAATTTTAATGGTCGACCTTATGGGATTCCTCCTAAAACACTTCATTTTAAAGATATTCAATCATACTATATAGAATATGTTAACAGTTCGCGAATTCTGAATGGGTGAAACTCGGATTCATCGATTGTAAAACATTTTTGGTTTTCGCCATATCTATCAGGTATAGATGAGGTTCGAATATGGACTATATTTGTCCACTCCTTCGGGTACCTCCCACCCACAATTTCGGATAAGTTCACTTTAAGACCATCTCCCGAATCACTTTGATTTTTATACCCTCAGCATTTATGTTAACGAGGGAATATACACTTTCACACGGGCAAAATGTGCCTCATCGAAATAATGGTTTTAGACCCCAAGTATGTTTGGACGAAATGTGTTTCAGACAATTTGGGGTCGATTGAGCAATGTTCGTCCGTCTGTCTGTCGGTCTGGGTGGCTGGAGCGCACGATAACTCTCGAACAGATAAACCGATTCGGTTCAAATTTTGGCTTTCGTAATGTTTTACCCAAACTTAGTTTAAGTTCGAAGATGGGCTATATCAGTCCACTCCTTCCGGTACCTCCCCACAAAAGTTCGAAAATGTTCGGAAAATTTGTGCACACGATAACTCTTGAAGGGAGTAAACGATTTGGTCCATACTTTGCCCATCGTGAAATGTGCACCAGGCTTAGATAAGGTTTCAATATGGACTCAATCGGTCCACTCCTTCGGGTACTTCCCACACAAAATTGCGGAAAACTTGTAACTTAGCAACTTGTATTTACTGCCCTCCATACGACGGTAAAGTTTCATCAGGGGCAAGTCCATACTTCCTGAGAAAATAGCCTGAAAGTTGCAAAAAAACCCCAATGACACCATGTGAGGTAGTTGGAGCGCAAGATAACTCTCGAACGGATCTGCCGATTCGGTCCAAAATTTGGCCTTAGTAATATTTTGTCCAAACATAGTTTAAATTTGAAGATAAGCCATATCGGTCCACTCCTTCAGGTACATCCCCCACAAAAGTTCAACAATTTTCGGAAAATTTTTCGTACGGTAACTCTTGAAGGGAGTGACCGAATTGGTCCATACTTAACACATCCTAATATATCTACCAGATAAAGATCAGGTTCAAATATGGACTATATTTGTCCACTCGATACGGTACCTCCCTCAGTTCATGCTTCCTGACATACTGGTCCAAACGTTATATTATGACCCACTGAAACGACTATTGGGTGCGATATCTATCGAAAAGATATGACTCCCAAAATAAGATCCACTTTCATAATGGACTATTTCGGTCCATTCCTTCAAGTACAATTTTAATTCTAATCCGCATTTTTGTCTGTAAGTTCAAATGTTCAAAAAGGGCCACAAAATTTTGAAAAGACCTAAATACATTTGATCAGTCCGTAGATGAAAGTTTCAATTCACATAGGCTAAGGGTATATCTATGTCGGCGAAGCCGACTGATACTTTTTTACTTGTTTTATGGCAAGTTTGAAAGTTTTTAGCCTAAGATCACTCAGGACAACTTGTTGGGTTGTGATTGATTGTGACACCTCCAAAACATTGTTATACCCTCAGCCTTTAGGCTAAAGAGGGTATTTACACTTTGATACGACCAAAAATGTGCCTCATCGAAATAATGGTTTTAGACCCCAAGTATGTTTGTACCATATCCGTTTCAGACAATTTTGAGTAGATCTAGCAATGTCCGTCCGTCTGTCTGTCTGTCTGGCTGGCTGGTGCGCACGATAACTCTCGAACGGATCAATCGATTCGGTTCAAATTTTGGACATCGAAATATTTTGTCCAGATTCGATTTAAGTTCGAAGATGGGCCATATAGGTCCACTCCTTCAGGTACCTCCCCCACAAATGTTCAAAAATTGTCGCAAAACTTGTGCGCACGATAACTCTCGAAGGGAATAACCGATTTGGTCCATACTTTGCACATCGTGTAATTTCAACCAAACTTAGATGATGTTCCAATATGGACTCAATCGGTCCACTCCTTCGGGTACCTCCCACACAAAATTTCGGAAAAGTTCAGTTTAGGACCTGGTCTCGAATCGCTTTGATTTTTGTTTACGCAAGTTGTATTCGCTGTCCTCTATACGACGCTGTAAGTTTTATTAGGGGCAAGTCCATACTTCCTGAGAAAATAGCCTGAAAGTTACAAAAAACCCTATGACACCGTGTGTAGTGGTTGGAGCGTAAGATAACTCTCGAACGATTCGGTCCAAAATTTGGCTTTCGTAATATTTTGTCCAAACTCAGTTCAAGTTCAAAGATGGATTATATCGGTCCACTCCTTCCGGTACCTCCCCCACAAAAGTTCGAAAATGTTCGGAATATTTGTGCGTACGATAACTCTTGAAGGGAGTAACCGATTTGGTCCATACTTTGCACATTATGAAATTTCTACCAGACTTAGATGAGGTTCCAATATGGACTCAATCGGAAAACTCCTTCGAGTACCTACCACACAAAATTTCGGAAAAAATCAGTTTAGGACCTGCTCTCGAATCACCTTGGTTTTTGTTGTAACATCGTGTATACACTTTTCCCTATACGAAGGTACAAGTTTCTTCAGGGGCAACTCCATACTTCCTGAGAAAATACCCTGAAAGTTGCAAAAACCCCCAATGACACCGTTTAAGGTGGTTGGAGTGCAAGATAACCCTCGAACGGGTCTGGTCCAAAATTTGGCCTTAGTAATATTTTGTCCAAACATAGTTTAAGTTCTAAGATAAGCCATATCGGTCCACTCCTTCAGGTGCCTCCCCCACAAAAGTTCAAAAATGTTAAAAGTTTCAGGGGTAAGTCAATACTTCTTGAGCAAACAGCCCGAAGGGTGGAAAACCCCCTATTGCACCATAAGTAGTGGTTGGAGATCCCCTTCCATAATGGTCAATGTAGATCCATTTCTTTTAGTTTCTCCTCCGCAAAACTTTTGAGCTTTAATCCTAAACAACATTTTTGTCGGTTCAAACGCCCAACTTTTTTAAAAACCCCTAAACACATACGTTTTTTGGGAAATTGTTTCAATATACACATGCTGAGGGTATATCTCTGTCGGCAAAGCCGACTGATACTTTCTCACTTGTTTTTGAACGTTTTTACAGCATCAGCTTGTGTGAATTCAAACACTTTTTTCCAAAAATGTATGTATTAAGAAATTTTTCACAATTTTGGGTGTATTAACTTGACGACAAAAATATGGATTTGGATTAAAGTTCAGAAGTTTTGCAGGGAAAATACCTAAAGGAATAGACCGACATAGTCCACTTTGGAAGTGGGTTTTATTTTGGGAGTCATTCCTCTTGATCGCGATGGTCACCACATAATTAAGAACTTTTGGAGCATTATATCAAGAAACATGGACTTGAAATGAAAAACATAATATCGCTGTAAATAGGGTCAAATGTGCAAATGTCCCTCGAACAGACTTTTAACAAAACAAAAATATTGAATATTTGTGTGGATTTTTCCCCAAGCATTGGACCAATAGGGCCCACTTTTGAACATAAACTAAGTTTGGACAAAAAAAATCGAGATCCCAAGTTTGGACCAAATCGGTTGCTTCGTTTATGAGATATCGCGCATACTATTTTAGCGAATATTTTCGAAATATTGTGGGGAAGGTATCGGAAGGAGTGGAACTATATATTATTTGAAGAAATATTACGATATGCAAATTGTAGTGCTGGCTAGCGGTGGTGCTTGCTGGCCGAGGGGATTGTTTATAGATTTCAGGTCATTTTCTCAAGAAAAATCAAATCGACTCGGGAGGAGGTCCTAAAATGTAACTTTCGAAATTTTGTGTGGGAGGTACCCGAAGAAGTTGACATGTATAGCCTATATTCTAACTGGATCTATGTCTCGTAGAAAAATTACGATGTGCAAAGTATGGAGCAATTCGGTTACTGCCTTCGTGAGTTATCATGCGCAAACTTTTCGTTAAAGTTTTGAACTTTTGTGGGGAAGGTGCCAAAGGAGTGGTCCGTTAAAGCCCATATTAGAACGTGGTTTAAGCTTGTGCAAAGTATTCAATTCTCAGATGCTGCGGTTTTCAGTCTAAATCATGAAAACCTAAAAGACCCTACAAATGTGAACTTTGACCGCGATTTATTTAATAAACACTTCGTTGATTTTTTTCTTTTTTTTTGGATTTTTCTCATCTATGAACATTGCTGTTTCAGAATCCCTAAAAACTTCCCAGATGTAAGTGGTTTTCAGTTAAAGTTAGTTAAGGCGCACCGTACGTGACACTGTTTTATAAGGAGGCGATACAGTCAGTACATTGTCCCAATTTGAACTTCTATGTCTCAAAAATGCTAAAACCTACGAAAATGTCATAAAGGTCAACCTTGTACAGAATTTTCACTGCTATAACATTTTTTAACCTCATTCCGACGAGACTTCCAATTTCCAAGCAAAATCGTGAAAACCTAAAAAAATCATCTATGATCATTGTAGTCTCAGTATCCGCTAAAACTTCCCAGGTGTAAGCTCCTTTCATTTAAATTTAGTTAAGGCGCACCGTCTCCGATATATTTCATATTCGAACTTGATCTATGTCTCGTAGAAATATTACGATGTGTAAAGTAATGAGCAAATCGGTTGGTCCCTTCGAGAGTTATCGCGCGCATAATTTTTCCGAAAAAAATTGAACTTTTGTGAGGGAGTTACCCGAGGGAGTGGACCGATATGGCCCATCTTCGAACATAAACTAAGCTTGGACAAAATATTACGAAAGCCAAATTTTGGACCAAATAGGTTAATCCGTTCGAGAGTTATCGTGCGCTCCAGCCTGGCAGACAGACAGACGGACGAACATGGCTAAATTAGTTCTATGAGACACATTTTGCTCGTATGAAAGTGTATACTACTATACCATCGTTAGCATAAATGGTATAAAAATAACTTACAAAGCTAGGACATTAAAAATTCGGGAAGTGTTGCACTACATAAAGGATATTTGTTCAAACTTCGTTTAAACAACTTTACATTGTCTTAAAATTATAAGTAATCTTTATGAATTTGAAATATTATTTGTAACGTATTTTATGAAATAGCTAATGTAAATATGATTTAAGTTCTAATTGTCAATTATCTCGTCTCTTGGTTACTTTCGTCCAAAAGAAGTGTTCTCTTGACGAAAGTAACATCTAAAATGTAGGCTTAACCAGTACTTTTTTCTTTTTAATACCTCACTTCTCAAACGCACGCCGACTGTCCACTACTTTATACTCTTTGATGTTCCTGTTGGATATTTCTTTGGCTCGTCTCTACACAGCAAAACCCTACCAACAAAACATCAGATTTATTCAATATTAAAAAATGCAGGAAATTTTTATAGGATTTTTTAGCATTTCTTGTTTCAAGGATCGTGCGATGAGTACAAGTATTTAAAACATTTTTTGAAAATTGTTGTTGTTTGAAATTTAAAAGTTCTTTGAAAGGTCAACAGGATGAGAAAACAAAAAATCAAAAATACCCACTTACTCTATTTTGTCTATAGTTTCAGACGCATATAACCCGAAATTTTTTGAAAATTGTAAAACAAACCAAATTAACCTCTAAAACAATTAGTCAATTGTATCTTAAACCAGTTGTCCCCCGATTGCATTCCAAAAATCTCCCAATAATCTGAAAGGAATATAATATGTGTTTATATTGTATAGAAAATCTCATTGTTTTATAGTTTATTTTACTTTGTAAGGGAAACAATGTATTTCAATCCATTTCACTTCTTTACTTTCTTATCCAACAAACTTAACCAACCTGCTTGCAGTCTAGTAGACAATTACCAAAAACAGTGGACGTCATACAAAGTTACATTAGTTAATTGTTTTTTCCAAGAGAATAGTTCTTAATGAAATGATTAATTTCGTTCGAACACACAACTTTTGTTCTTTTTGACTTTTTCATTGTTTCCCACAAAAGATCATCGAAAAGAAAAAAAATCCATAAAACAGTAAGTTTGAACAATTAATTGATATTAGAAATTGAATTGATAAAGAAAAAATAAAGAAGAGAAAAGCAAGCATTAAGCAAAAGTCATGATGTTTTGATACCATCCACACACTCAGTAAAGCCAAAGGAACTTTATTGAAACAAAGAAAAACACGTTAAAATAATTAAAATGAATAGTTCTTAACAAACGCACTCACCCACACATCCAGGACAAATATTTACCTTCATACATATTGTATAGAATACAAATTCCATACAAATCCAAAACAACACGTTGCTGCTACATTGTTAAGCGCCAACACACGAGCCATAAATTTTACTTCCTTTAATGTCAGAAAAGTGGGGAGGAAAAATGGGCGACAAAGTAGCATTGGGGAATAATTACAAAACATTCAAATGGAAAACCAATGCTTCAGGGTAAAATTATGATTTTTATTGCATTTTTCCTTTCTCCCCATTTTTCTGCTTTACACAATTGCTAGATAGTCACAGCAAATAAGCATTGTGAACTATAACCAACCAAAAAAATGTTAACCCTCATGTTAATAAGAGAAGAAAAAACGAAAACTATTTCAAGTTTTTTTTCGATTACAGCACATGCCATTGCAAGTAATCCAGTTCGCACATAGTCAACCACCAACCGACACACACACATAGGGACAGTTGCACCAAATTCTATATAAATGCAGCCAGCAGCAGTATATCGCTGGGAATAAATTCCTTACCCTCTTTAGTTTTCTAGTGGTGCTACTACTCCTGCTGCTGTCAACAACAAAACTTGTTTAATTCAACAGCATTCAAACACACCCACTTGCCCATTCACACACACTCACACTAACGGACAAATGGAAATCTAATAATCCTTATTTTCCTCTTTCTTCATTATTTTGTTTTTTGTGCGCAATTGTCCTATTTCCAAAGATGACTTAGTTTTTTGTTAGCAAAGAAAAAATAATACAGTGAAACAAAACGGAATTATGGTACAGTAAGAAAAGCGACAAAAACCGACGGATCGATTATCACTTGTTTCAGGTGAATTGTATAACCCTTGGGCCACAAACTGTCTTAGGGAAATCCACCAAAACATTTATACCTTCAGACAGTGTAAATTAGGGATTGTTAGAATTTTTAACGTATCAATTTGCGGACAAGAATATGCATTTGAATTAAGCTCATAATTGTTGAGGAGGAGGTGGTACCTGAAGGAATGGACCGACATAGTCATTTTGGAAGTTGTTCTTATTTTGGGAGTCCTTTCTTTCGATAGATATCGCGCCCTCAATCATTTCAGTTGGTCACAGTATAATTTAGAGCTTTTGGACCATTAAATCAGGAGCAGGACTACAAGGAGTATCTTCGGTAATAATTTCCAAAGGATACTTACTTACTTAGCTGGCCCATTACAGAACATTTGTTCCATAGGCCGAACTAAAAAAAGATCTCTATTCCTCTCTATTTGTTGCTTCGCACTCTGGAATACCGCGCCTTTTTATCTCATCATCCACTTGTTTGCGCCATCTATTCCTTGGTCTGCCAATTCTGCGTGCACCGCCAAGCGGTGCGTATTTATACGCCTTTTTAGCGGGTTCATCATCGCTCATTCTTATGATATGGCCTAGCCAACGCAATCGCTGCATCTCGATACGTTTAACAATATTGATGGCGTTGTATAGCAGATACAGCTCGTGGGTCATGCGACGTCGATATTCATCGTCAACGCAGATTAGTCCGTAGATCTTTCGAAGAATTTTTCTCTCAAACACACCAAACACTGCCATGTCTGCTTGCGCAAGTACCGAGGCTTCTTAGCCATACATCAGCACGGGTAGTATCAGTGTTTTGTAGAGCGTTATTTTTGTTTGACGAGATGTGGCTTTGTTTTTAAACTGCTTACTTAAATCAAAGTAGCATATGTTGGCCAATACAATTCTTCTTTTTATTTCACAACTGATGTCGTTTGTTGTGTTTACGGAGGAGTCGAGGTAGACGAAGTCTTTTACTACCTCAATATTATAGGAACCAACTTCCATAGTCAGTCCGATCTCAATGGACGCATTGCGCGTCGATACCATCAACTTGGTCTTCTCACCGTTTACCGCCAAACCCACTTTAGCAGATTCTTCTTGACCTTCATAAAGGTATCAGTTACTTCTTTTACTGATCGGCCCATGATGTCTATATCATCAGCATAAGCAAGTAACATGTGACTATTGGTGTAGATTGTGCCACTTCTTTTGACGTTTGCCTCTCGTATAACCTTTTCCAGCAGGATGTTGAAGAGATCACACGAAAGGCTGTCTCCTTGTCTGAAACCTCTTTTGGTACCAAACTCTTCGGAGAGGTTCTTTCCTATTTTAACTGAGGACCTCGTGTCAGTTAAAGTCATTTTACTAAGCCGGATGAGCTTTGCGGGGATACCAAATTCAGACATGGCTTGAAATACCTTTGAACGCAGCGGGCTGTCGAAGGCTGCTTTATAATCGACAAAAAGGTGGTAGGTGTCGATCTGCATCTCTTGGATCTTCTCCAGGATTTGCCGTACGGTAAATATCTGGTCAATGGTGGACTTGCCAGGTCTAAAGCCGTATTGGTATGGTCCAATTATCTCGTTGACCATAGGCTTTAGTCGTTCGCACAATATCCCTGACACGATCTTGTAGGCAATTGGGAGTAGACTTATGCCCCTATAGTTAGAGCATACAGTCTTATCTCCCTTCTTGTGGACGGGGCACAGGATACTCAGGTTCCAATCGTCGGGTACTCGTTCTTCCTGCCAGATGGTGCTAACTAGCTGATGAATACACCTTATCAGCGTGTCGCCTCCGGTTTTGAATAGCTCGGCTGGTAAGCCATCGGCCCCTGCTGCCTTATTATTCTTCAGCCGATTTATTGCTGTCCTTACCTCATCTTGGCTGGGCAGTATACATACAATACCATCTTCTGGGATTGGGACTGTGGTATCTTCGTCGTCTTCGCTGCTATTGGATACCAACAGATTTGAAAAATGTTCTTTCCATATCCTGAGTACACTATCTGTATCAGTTACCAAATAACCTTGCTGGTCTCTACAGGAGGATGTGCCTGTACCAAAGCCATCAGTTTGATGGTCGTCAGGACCGTTGTTTGATATCTTCCATCCCCCTACGTCACCCATTTCCAAAGGATCTTAAACCAAAATATTAATTTTTTATGACTGAGGTACCCTAAGGAGTGTACCTATGCGGCCATTTTCTTTAAACTGCACTTTTCCGAAATTTTGTCTGAAAGGTACCCGAAGGAGTGGACTAATATACTCAAAATTCGAAATATTAAGGGCTAAGGGTATAAACGGTGTAGTCCGCCAAGACTTCGAAACTCTCCTTAGCACGCCTCAGCTGTCAGCAATCTTCTAGCTCCAATTAGGCTCCCTATGTCTAACATGCTTCAAGCTCTTAGACAGGTCCCAGCGTATAGCACGCTACAATTCATATTAAGTTCCCTGCGCTTAGAAAGCTCTTAGCAAGCATCAATTCCTTTATAGGCTCCCTGCGCTTAGAAAGCTCCCAGCGCTTAGCATGATTCATCTCCTTGCAAGCTCCCTGCGCATAGTACATTCAAAGATCCCGGCACATAGTAAGCTTACTGCGATAACACGCTTCAAGCTCCTAGCGGTTTTCTCGCTCCTGCTCTTAGAAAGATCGCTGCGCTTAGTGCGCTCCAAGCTCTTGTCATGCAAACTTCATGATCTTTGTAAGCTCCCTACGCTTAGCACGCTCCTTTTAGCAACCTACAACTTCTTAGTAAGCACCATATGCTTATCTGGCTCCAGCTCTAAGCATGTTTCGTGTGCATACGAGGGGCACTAGAAAACCTTCTGGTCTAGGCAACACGCAGTTTGGCCAGGCGTCATTTGACAATTTTTTGAAAAGTTTGACAGTTTTTAACATAAACGTACTCAGGGCAGTTTGACATACGACCATGTGTTGTGTTGTTTACAGTGACTTAAAACAAGTAAAAATATATCAGTAGGCTTTGCCGACAGAGGTATACCCTCAGCCTGTGTAAATTGAAACAATTTTTCCCAAAAAAACTTTTGGACGAATTAACCGACAAAAATGTGGATTCATATTAAAGCTCAAAAGTTTTGGGGAAGGGGTACTTAAAGGAATGGACATATACCATTATGGAAGTGGATCTCAAGCCCTACATATGGTGCCATAGGGGGTTTTTACAACTTTGGGGCTATGTTCTCAAGAAGTATGGACTTGCCCCTGAAAAAAACTTTTACCGTGGTAATTGAGGCAGCGAACGCTAGTTGTTTCCATTAAAGTCAAAGTGACTCTATAGCCGGTCTTAAAGTGAACTTATCCCAAATTTTGTGTGGGATGTACCCAAAGGAGTGGACAAATATAGTCCATATTCAAACCTGATCTATTTCTGGCAGATAAATAAGGATATGTAAAGTATGGACCAAATCGTTTACTCCCTTCAAGAGTTATCGTGCGCAAAAATTTTCCGAACATTTTCGAACTTTTTTTGGGGGAGGTACCGGAAGGAGTGAACCGATATAACCTATCTTTGAACTTAAATTAAGTTTGGACAAAATATAACGAAAGCCAAATTTTGGTCCGAATCGATTGATTGGCTTGAGAGTTATCGTGCGCTCCAGGAGCCAGACAGACAGATGGACAGACATGGCTAAATCAACTCCAAATTGTGTAAAACGGATTTCGTCCAAACCATTATTTCGATGAGACACATTTTGTTTTGTCATTTTGTCCATGTGAACACTTTCGTCCCATAATTTTTCACAATTTTCGACATGGATAATTCCCGGCAAGAGTGCATCGATCGAATTAAATCTTTGTATGTCGATAAAGGGCCATCCTATATCACAATGAAAACTAGTTTAACAAATTCAATCTTGGCCGACACTCGCAAAACACGAAGGTCGTGAGGGTCAATCAAAATCGGCCGTTGTGCCGAAATATCGCCATGATATATACCGTGAGATGAGACACCCTTGGACATTTCTTCCATCAACTAAGATTTGATACTGCATAAACACCTGGCCACAAAAATGGATTTTTCTCGCTAGATCCAGCAAAATTGGTCAATCGCTTAAAAAAAGGTTCTTGTGGATTTGTGCAAAGAAATTGTGAACAAAAACAATCGCGGTACTTCAAACGACATTATATGATCGTCACACACGACGAATCTAGGATCTATACTTAGGAGCCTTCAACATTAGCAGGAATCGGCCGTTTGGGTCTTTGAAAGCGAGCCAAATCAAACGAAAGTTGTTCATGATCGCGGTGCACAGTGGTCCCACTTGTATGGAAAGGAGTGCCAAAAATAGTTATAATCGAGCTACCGCCTCGAAATTTTGAACATAGTTTTATATCGAGCCCAAAAGAGAGAAAAACAATTTTAATGAATGTAGATCCTCGTTTAGGTATAGCTCCCATATAAACGTACCTCACGATATTCGGTATTTTGACGATTTTAGCCCAATTTTCCAATCGATTTGGCTGTAATTTTGTATTTTGTGTTCTGAGGGAACAACATACCTCCTTGCAACAAATGTTCATTATAAGTCCAAGTTTAGATATAGGTCTCATATAAACCTACCTCCCGATATTCAGAATTTTGACGATTTTAGCCAAATTTTCTAAAAGAGTTGGCTGTAATTTTGTATTTTGACTTCGGAGGGAACACCATACCACCGTGCAAAAAATGTTCAATATAGGTCCACGTTTAGGTATAGCTCCCATATAAAGGTACCTCCCGTTATTCGGTATTTCGACGATTTTAGCCAAATTTTCCAACCGATTTAGCTGCAATTTTGAGTTCTGAGGGAACAACATAACTCCTTGCAAAAAATGTACAATATATAGGTTCACGTTTAGGTATAGCTCCCATACAAACGTAGCTCCCTATTTTCAAAATTTTGCGATTTTACAGACGTGGAATAAGAGGAATAACTTACAGGGTGGCAGCTGGGGGCAGCTGGATCTCGTTTTATCGTAAGCTAGAGACTTTCCCCTGAATTTAAAAAAAAATATGGACTTGCCCTTTCGGGGCCAACATTAGTAAAACTCAACATAAATTTGTAGTAATGATATTAAAAATAGTACAAAAAGTCATTTACAAAGAATTTATTTTTAAGGAAGTTAGAAAACGAATTTTCAATATGTTTTTTCGTAAAACCATAGTCAATGCCATCAACTATAAGTTTCATTTTGGAAATTGTACATTTACCTCTTCTATTTTTTTAATTTCACTCATAAACTACGAATGCTTTGCGGATCTATTTTTCGTTTTTAAGGCACCGCATACAAGTCTCAACTTTTTCGACTTAACTTGGCTTATTACCACTGTAAATAGGCAAAAATAATATTGGATATTAAAAATGTAATGTGTTTAGAGAATATTTCTTTCAATCGCAATCAAATTAGTTGCCATCAAATTTTCGATTTTTGTCCACGGGTGGAACCAGAGTGCGGTGCTTTAAACGACATTTATAAGATTGTCACAGATGACGAATCTTGGATCTATACTTAGGAGCCCGAACAAAACAGGAATCGACAATTTGGGTTTTCGAAGGCGAGCCCAATCCAACGAATGTTGTTCATGGAAGAAGACTTTCGACTATTTCTTCGGCAAAACTGACCGTATGGCGACTGTACCGTTTGAGAAATGTAGTACGGTTAATTCTGAGTATTACACTACAATTTGTTTGCCTGAATTCTCCTGAGGAATTCGAAAAACGAACAGGATAAGACTAATCGTTCTGCATCAGGACAATGGGAGCTCTCACACATCGATTCAAAGCAGCGCCTGTTTGACCGTACAAAACGTGGAATTGATGGGCCATGCGCCGTACAACCCCGACTGGGGATGCAATGACTTCATTTGATTGCAGCACATCAAGAAAAAAAGCGTGGTCAACGATTTTCGTCGCCAAAAGATGCGCTCAGAACCATGTTTCGGAGGTGTCTCAATCAAGCCACTGCTCCCACCGCTTTGCACGCTGCAACTCTTAGTAAGCTCACTGCTCTTACCATGCCTCAAACATTAAAAAAGCTCAGGCCACTAACAGAACTCTATTCCGAAAACACCCGAATACCTTGGAGCAACACATCCAATTACTTTAGAGCCGAATGACCCGAATACATGAGAGCTGATCCACACAACTGAGCCGAAAGTAAGAACTCTATTGACACCGAGCCAATATCCACAACCTGATTGTCAAAAGCCTATCACCGTCGAGCTGATTGTACCGACTCGATCACAATCGAGCAGAAATCAACAACTTTACCATAATCGAATCGGTTCCCGAGCTCTATCGAACCGACATCAACAATCCGCTCTCCGTCTTGTCGATTATAGCAAACCGATCACTATGGAGCCAACACATTCAATATCTAGCCCAACCAGTCTGAGTAATAGACCCGTTGATCTAGAGTTTTCCGTTTATAATTTTGAACATCTCTCTGTCTAGATAAGATATGAACACGATGAGAGCGTTTGTATGAAAATCTCTCCTGACTGTATTGAAGAACTCTCTATCCTATGTCTATCCACATGATTGTGGATTGGGATGATCATGTCTATAACATCCCAGCAGGAACTGCATCGACAACAGCTTCTTGTGCTAATGCATCACATTGCCTCCTCATGATGATACACTGGTGTCAGGAGCAGGCACACTGTCATGGGGGCGGCATTTGGGCAGGTTTGAATATGATACCACTGAGTAGCATTAACATTTGTATACCACACTGTCGCACAGTGCGAAATTTGGGAAGTTTAGTGGAACTTTAAGGGATTTTCAAAGTACATGAAATTAATTAACTTTTATTGAATTCGTTAGCTAAGTACTCCACTGCAAATGGTCCATACTCAGTTTGCCGGTTTACTCCAAGAAACGACTAAAAAATGCACTTAAGTTGCACTTTTGTTTAATAATTTTTTTTTGTAAGAAATGTATTTTTGATTCATTAAAAAAATGGAGTGGCGCGGACAAATGGTAAGTCAGTATGCCATGATTTGTTTTTCTTAATATTTTACAAAACTACTATGATATTTTACACCTTTAAAAAATGCAAAAAACCCCTATTGTTTTCGTGCAATTTTAGTCGGAAAGAATAGATTTTTTGAAGTTTTCAAAATTATAATTTTTATTTTCCGTGGACATTTCAAAAGTGAGTTCCGTACATTCACGTGTTAAGATATTTATAATCTGAAAGATTGGATTCTCCTCTGTTCGCGAAGCTATAAAACTGCTGCGGTATCGCGCGGTCTTTTGAGATATTCAGGATTTTCTAAAAAGACTTCGGGAATTTCATTCAGTTGCATTTTCCAAAAGTGGAAGTCAAACGCGACAATGAACGCTTTTGTTGACTGCGTTTTGAAGAAATGGACTCACTAATTCTAACAATGATAATTTCTGTAAAATTAAGAAACCTCTCATAGTTTTGACCTCTAAATGTTGGTGATTTACATATAGTGCAACATTTTTAGATGCTGCGGTGCAAATACCAAAATACGTTAAAAATTGTAATGCAGTGCAGACTTGAACTTGATCTGAAAGACATTATTAACAAAATTAATGATACAGACCTGCTGAATGGACCAATAAACATTATAGATACAAATGAAAACAAAAAATATTGACATTTTACTCCTTAATAGATGTGAAGGGTTGTGGGGCTTCACCCAGAAGTGGACCTATGTTGACAGCTTTTGTGTGAGGAGGTTTTTTATTCGCTAACATCTTAAAATTTACATTTGCATCAAAATCGGCTGCAATTTTTGTCTATAACCTTTAAAATACCCAATATGAGGGAACCCGGCATGTGGGGGATATTCCAAAACGCGAATCTAAATTGAAAATATTTTGTACATAAGTTTTCTATCCGCTGAAAACTCAATATACCAATTTGCATCAAAATCGATTGAAAAATTAATGTAAAACGTAAAAACGGCAGCCACCGTTACATGAGCGCTACAGGAAACCGCGGGGCTATGTGGCCCAATTTGAGCCCCACACTGTCCACTAACATAAGAAACATTTGTGCAAAATTTTAGGAATGTACACCTTTTCCTTTAAAAGTTATTGGTAAAGTTCCGCTAAAGTGCTCATATTTTGCACTGTGTGTCGCCGTAAAACTTACCACCGGTTTCTTTATCAGCACTCAAGTGTTGCAGGCCAGCAGCTGGAGGACCTTTTTCCTATTTCTGATCTTAGTGGAAGAAAACAATACACCATCGACCAATATTTTCAGGAGGAACCTCACTTCATATTAAGAGACATTTATCCTATCACATATACCAGAGAAGAGCGCAAGTAGCTGATTTTGACACTCATAAGCCACATGCTGAAAAACAAGCGTATGTGCGGCTTGCTACTCTAAAAAATAAATGCAAGTGTTGCTTGCCATTCTCAAAATATGTACGAGTGTGGCTAGCCACTCATAAAATAAGTTGTTTAAAAATAGATATTTTTTGACACTTGCGTATGCTTTGCCAAGTAGTTTTAAATACGCAATAACAATTTCTGTCTTACTTTTTTGCTCATTGCACATCAAGTATTGTTTTCAACCCTTGTAATTCAAACGATTGTCTCGTGCTCTCCGAGAGAATGAGAGCTAAGATCACTGATTTTCAAACGTTAAAAGAACATGCAAAAACACACATAACATTCCAAGGAAATAAAGAAAAGCATACACAAACGAAACAACAACAAATAAAATTACAATTGTTTATTTTTTGTAGTGTTGTGTGTGTGCTTCCACTTGATAAGTCACTTGGCAAACTATCTACGATTGCGAGTTTTGTAACAGTGCAAAATATGATGAATACTTGTTTTACTTATTACGCACAAGCAACGGTCTTGATGCGTCGCAAGTATTTTTGGTGGTGGTGGAAAAAATACCGAGTGCGAGAAAACACATGCGTTAAAATAGCAAAAGGCCCAAAAAACTTGTGCGTGCTCAATTGGCTTACGGGGGCAAGTAACTCATTGATGATCTCTGACATATACATCCATCGGCGATATGACCTCTCCGTGGTGTCACCTGGGGAACTGCCTTTAACACCCGGTGGGAGCTAACATGTGTCGCGTGTTCACCCATAAGCACGTTAAAAACTTGGGTTTGGAGTCGGTTTAGTAACCCTCTCTTAGAAAAAACAGCCTACTATGAAAAAACAAAAGAAAAGAAAAACAAACCCCTCTAAAGTTGACAAACCCCGCAAACATTTTAATGACCATGATCTGCGAATCTGCACCTGGAATGTTCGCACTCTTTATAAAGAAGGTGCAGTTTACACATTGGCAGATGTACTTGAAAAGTACAAGGCCGACATTACTGCCATACAGGAAATACGTTGGAACGGGAAAGGCGTCACAACAGCACCTAAGGTTACGCACTGTATTATAGCTGCCATGACACAAAGCATGAGTTTGGTTGCGGATTTGTAGTTGGTCAGAGGTTAAAACATCTGATCTCCAGCTTCACCCCAGTGAATGAAAGACTCGCTGCAATTCGATTAAAAGCAAAATTCTTCAGCATCATCTGTATTTGCGCTCATGCTCCCACTGAAGGCAAGGACGAACAGACCAAAGATATATTTTACGAGCGCTTAGAAGAAACTTATGACCGTTGCCCTGCCCATGACATTAAAATTATACTAGGCGATTTTAATGCCAAAATTGGAAAGGAGAATATCTTCGGCCCAACAGTCGGGAAATTCAGTCTCCACAGTGAAACATCTGACAATGGTGTGAGTCTGATAGACTTTGCAGCTGCAAGAAACATGGTAGATAGCAGTACCAGATTTAAGCATCTCGATATTCATGAAGGCACCTGGCTGTCGCCAGATCAAAGAACAAGAAATCAAATTGATCACGTTGTGATAAATGGAAAACATACATCAAGCGTGTTGGATGTACGATCGTTCCGAGGTGCAAACATAGACTCGGACCACAACCATGTTGCAGCAAAGGTACGTACCAGATTAAACGTAGCAAACAAAGTGCGAACAGATACAACATGGAAGTTGGACATCGGTAAGAGGTAGTTTACACTATCTATCAATGTCATATGACACGAAATAAAAACATTCCATATCTACCCACGCAGGCAATGTGGAGACGCAATTTTATTACATTTTTGCTGGTGTGGACGCGCAAAGTAAATGGCGTAAGAAAATCCCCAATATTGTACATATTAGCGACTATATAATGATGGAAAATTTCATGTCATTTGACATTTACTTATAGTGTAAACTACACCTAAGCTGCAATCACAACAGCTAGCCACAGCATATTCCACTCAACTGGCCCAACTACTTAATCAAATCACTCCTCGTCCCGATAACATATCAGGACAATGGCAAAACATTGCCTACTCCATGCAAACAGCCGCAAAATCAGTACTTGGATACCAGAGACCTCCACCAAGGAATCCATGGTATGACCAGGAGTGTCGTGCTGCTACCGAAGAGAAAAATGCGGCATATATAGGGCTACTTTACAATGAGTTGCAACGCGAAGCGCACGAGAGAGGTGTCGAGAGAAAAGGAGAGAGGAGAAACTTCTTTTCCGCAGGTAAAAGAGAGACATTTTACCAAAGAGTAAAACATCAAACTGAAGGCTTTGGAACTGGCACATCCTCCTGTAGAGACCAGCAAGGTAATCTGGTAACTGATGCATATAGTGTGCTAAGGATATGTCAAGAGCATTTTTCCAAACTGTTGGTATCCAATAGTAGCGAAGTCGACGAAGATACCACAGATCCAATCCCAGAAGATGGTATGGAATGTAAAACCACCCGGCCAAGATGAGATAAAGACAGCAATTAACCGACTGAAGAATAATAAGGCAGCAGGAGCTGTTTAAATTCGGAGGCGACACGCTGATAAGGTGTATGCATCAGCTAGTTACCTGCATCTGGCAGGAAGAACGCGTACCCGACGATTGGAACCTGAGCATCCTGTGTCCCGTCCATAAGAATGGAGATAAGACTTTATGCTCCAACTGTAGGGGGATATTGTGCGAACGACTAAAGCCCATGGTCAATGAAATAATTGGACCATACCAATGCGGCATTAGACCTGGCAAGTCCACCATTGACCAGATATTTACCCTGAGGCAAATCCTGGAGAAGACCCAAGAGATGCAGATCGACACCTACCACCTTTTTGTCGATTTTAAAACAGCCTTCGACAGCCCACTACGTTCAAAGGTATTCCAAGCCATGTCTGAATTTGGTATCCCCGCAAAGCTCATCCGGCTTTGTAAAATGACTCTAACTGACACGAGATCTTCAGTTAAAATAGGAAAGAACCTCTCCGAAGAGTTTTGTACCAAAAGCGGTTTCAGGTAAGGAGACAGCCTTTCGTGTGATCTTTTCAACATCCTGCTTGAGCCAAACGTCAAAAGAAGTGGCACAATCTACACCAATAGCCACATGTAACTTGATTATGCTGATGATATAGACATCATGGAACGATCAGTAAAAGAAGTAACTGATACTTTTATGAAGGTCGAAGGAGAATCTGCTAAAGTGGGTCTGGCGGTAAACGGTGAGAAGACCAAGTTGATGGTGTCGACGCGCAATCCGTCCATTGACCTCGGACCAACTGTGGAAGTTGGTTCCTATAATTTTGAGGTAGTAAAAGACTTCGTCTACCTTGGCACCTCCGTAAACACAACAAACGACATCAGTTGTGAAATAAAAAGAAGAATTGTATTGGCTAACAGATGCTACTTTGGCTTAAGTAAGCACTTCAAAAACAAAAACCACAACTCTTCAAACAAAAATAACCCTTTACAAAACACTGATACTATGGTTATATGGTTCCGAAGCCTGGGTACTTACGCAAGCAGATAAGGCAGTGCTTGGCGTGTTTGAGAGAAAAAATCTTCGAAAGATCTACGGACCAATCTGCGTTGACGGTGAATATCGACGTCGTATGAACCACGATATGCTATACAACGACATCAATATAGTTAAACGTATCGAGATGGAGCGATTGCGTTGGCTAGGCCATATAATAGGAATGAGCGATGATGAACCCGCTAAAAAGGCGTATAAATTCGAGCCACACGGCGGTGCACGCAGAATTGGCGCGTCAAAGAACAGATGGCGCAAACAAGTGGATGAAGAGATGACAAGGCGCGGTATTCCAGAAAGCGAAGCGGTATTTAAGTTCGGTCTATGGAACAAATGTTCTGTAATGGGCCAGCTAAGTAAGTAAGTAAGTAAGATATGACCCGAAGCCAAGATCGTGCAGTTATCTGCACACATTACGATATATATGTCGTCCAGAGGATGCGGAGGTTTATATTGGTAGATGTTAAAAATTCCGGAGATTGTTAGATAACTTGGGAAACACCAACTTTTATTCCAGAATTTCACACACGACTGGCGTCAACACATATATTTGACGTTTCAAACACGACAACATCGAATAGCTCGGAATGTTTTCGACAGATCAACGCCCATATGGCCTATAAGACTGTCATCAGCATGGCTACACCTCAACTTTCCTCACTTTTAACCCATTCACAAGATTCTTAAACACTGTGCCGTCACTGCATTCCTTATCCGTTGCTAATGCCCTTGAGTTAGAAAAACAAAAAACTATGAAAGAAGAAGAAACAAACAAAAAAACTATAAAAAATATATCTGTTATGCCATGAAACGTTAGGGAACCAGAGTTCATCACACAACTGTTTTATCGGTTAATGAACCAATGTCATTGGAGAGAGAGCAACTGCATCTCGAGTTCAAACTAACGACAGCTGCTAGCGGCATGACAACAAAACGAGCAATGAGCATTGAGACCATCCACAACCCACCACCAAACCGGTGGCGATGTTGGGCAAATAGTTACCAAGAATGTTATTGAATTCCTCATTTGTAACATTTTGAAGTCATTCAGCATAGAAAATGTTCATTAGAGACAAAAAAAAACACAAGTCTAAAGTACGGAGCAGCGCAAACGTCTGTCACATAAATTTCACCATCACGAGAATGAGAAGAAGCAGAAGATGATGAGAAATATCATTAAAAATGTTTGTTTAACTTATTTTCGATGGATTTTCTAGTGAAGTGCAACAGCACTGCAACGTTCGTTGTAGCAATGCGCAATGCAACTGAATGGCAATTGAATACAGGATAATGAGATTCGTGGAATGGGGAAATATTTACAAAACTGAGGACAACAAATAGAGAGTCGTCATCATTCCTATAATCTGGGTAATTAAGCAGTCCTTGTTGCCATATGGATTGCAAATATTTATAAAAGTTAAGTCAATGATACTGACTAAGGATTTCGTGAAAAAATGGTGGGTTGTAAAATAAAAACTTATTTCAATTTATAAGGACAACACTTCAATAATCTTAGACATACGCTTCCAGCAAAAGGACAAAATAGAAATATTTTCAATTGATCTTTTCAATACGTAAACATATAGTTTACAAGCTCTACATAGGGTCAACATGATGTTAAACCACCTTCAGCAAGCCAAGACAAATCTACGAAAGGATTGAGCACAGTGCCATTAATAAAGTGGTAAAAGGTGGTTAAGTTCGGCCGGGCCTAACTTTTTATACCAGCCACCATAAAACAGTCTCAATTAAAATGGAATAATTAGTTTCCTTTCACAGTTTTAGGTAGCAAAATTTTCGGACAACGGATACTCCAAATGCCAATATTAGCTAATCTAATCTAAGGAATATTTTCAGCCAGGTGAAAGGTATCACATACGCGGCGATATCAAAGTGTGGACCAATCTTTACAATTTTTAGTGGAAAAGTTTTATAACTGCAGGTCAAATTACGGGTAGTTTCGTCAAACAATGTAGGTAAATCCCAAAAATCGGAAGGTACCGTTATGCGGGAGCTATACCAAAACATGGACCTATCTTGACGATTTTTAATGAAGTGGCGTTGTGACCACTGAAAACTTTAAATGCCAAATTACAGCTAGTTAAATTTTTGGTGGAGAAGTTTCGTGACCACAGAGAACCTCAAATGTCAAATTACACCTACTTCGGTTAAAAATTCTAGGTAAAACCCTCAAAATACCGAAAATCGAGAGGTACCGTTATATGGGAGCTTTACCAAAACATGGACATATATTGACGATTTTTACTGAAGAATTTTCGTGACGACAGAAAGCTTCAAATGTCAAATGACAGCTAGTTCCGTTAAAAATTGTAGGTAAAATCCTCAAAATACCGAAAATCGAAAGTTACCGTTATATCGGTGCTATACCAAAACATGGACCTATGTGGACGATCTTTGGTGGATAAGTTTCGTGACCACTGAGAACCTCAAATGTCAAATTACAGTTAGTTTGTTTAACATTTTTGGCTAAAATCCTGAAAAAACCGAAAATCGGGAGTTACCGTTATATGGGGTCTATACCAAAACATGGACCTATGTTGACGATTTTTGGTGGAGAAGTTTCGTGACCGCTGAGAACCTCAAGCGTCAAATTACAGCTGTTTCGGTTAAAAATTGTAGCTAAACTCCTGAAAATACCGAAAATCGGAAGGTACCGTTCTATCGGTGCTATACCAAAACATGGACCTATGTCAACGATCTTTGGTGATCACTGAGAACCTCAAATGTCAAATTACAGTTAGTTTGGTTAACATTTTTGGCTAAAATCCTGAAAAAAACCAAAAATCGGGAGTTACCGTTATATGGGGTATATACCAAACCATGGACCTATGTTGACGATTTTTGGTGGAGAAGTTTTGTAACCGCTGAGAACCTAAAATGTCAAATTACAGCTGTTTCGGTTAAAAATTGTAGCTAAATTCCTCAAAATATCGAAAATTGGGAGGTACCGCGATATGGGGTCTATACCAACCCATGGACCTATGTTGACGATTTTTGATGGAGAAAGTTCGTGACCTCTTAGAACCTCAAATGTCAAATTACAGCTATTTCGGTTAAAAATTTTAGCTAAAATATTCAAAATACCTAAAATCGGGAGGTACCGTTATATTGGGGCTATACCAAAACATGAACCTATGTTGACCATTTTTAGTGAACAATTTTCGTGACCACTGTGAACCTCAAGCGTCAAATTACAGCTAGTTCTATTAAAAATTGTAGCTAAAATCCTGAAAATACCGAAAATCGGGAGGTACCGCGATATGGGGTCTATACCAACCCGTGGACCTATGCTGACGATTTTTGATGAAGAAGTTTCGTGACCACTGAGAACCTCAAGCGTCAAATGTCAGCTAGTTCGGTTAAAAATTGTAGCTAAAATTCTGAAAATACCGAAAATAGGGAGGTGCCTTTATATGGGATCTATACCAAAATATGGACCTATGTTGACGATTTTTGGTGGAGAAGTTTCGTGACCGCTGAGAACCACAAATGTCAAGTTACAGCTATTTCGGTTAAAAATTGTAGCTTAATCCTCAAAATACCGAAAATCGAGAGGTACCGTTATATGGGGACCATACCAAAACATGGACCTATGGCCATAATTTTGTGGATTGTTGATCACTAGGAACCTTAAATGTCAAATTATAGCTAATTTGATTTAAACATGTTTTTTAGCCACAAAATTGGTAGATAGCGTTATATCGAACTTGACCTGCCTGCAAACAAAAGACGCATCTTCCCGAAATTTCAGCGTCCTATCTCCATTTTTGTGGATGTTGGAGTGATTACCGCAGACGGACGGACATGCATAGATCGACTCAGAGTTTTACCCAGATCAACAATAAATGTACTTTATAAGGTCGCAAATGATTATTTCAATGAGTTACAAACGGAAAATATACCCTCCATACTATAGTGGAGGCTATAAAAACTATATTTGCAGATATACATATGGTAAAAATCGACAAGAGCCATATTGTAGAGGCGTTTAACCTTCCTTGAATAATAACAAAGATGATTTTGTCAAAAAATCCAATCCACACTTTTCTGTTCTCAATCTACTTTGGTGACACCCACATTATCACATAAATCGTTGAAAATTTCTAACTGCAAATCAATTAAATTCAACAACAAAATATATTAAACCAACTTTCCTAATATAAAACAGTTAGTTAAAGCACACACAACAAAACTGTCCATTTGAAAACTATAACAATAAATTTAAACCCTGATTTTAATAAATAAACAGTTAGACGTACAAAACAACCGTTGCCAATTCAAATATTAGAGTAGAGTTTTTCTGTAATGGTGGCCAGAGTGGACGACCATTCCAGATTTGTTTGCCAAAGCATCAACAAAATTTGTCACTTTTCTCCATTACATCCCCCGCCAAGCACCAACAAAATTGGTCAAATCCCTCCATTACCACCTCCCTCAACCTCCCTTATCTACTTCGGCAGTAAAGTGCATTTGATAATGGCGCCGCTAGCATTTAAGTGTGGAAATAATAATAGAGTTTGACCAACACACAAAAAATAATGCAAAGGAAGCAAAAACAAAACATTTAGTAATATTCGTTCATAAGCAATTGAAAAGTTTGTCCTTTGTCCTTTGCGAGAGGAAGTTTAATAAGTGGAGTACAAAACAGTTAACCGCGAACATCACAGGTGAGGCAAGGGGATAATTTTCTTCATACACTATGCAACACTGAAAATGCAAACAACTTCTAGTATGCATTTTTTTAAAGTACATATTTAGACTACAAAAACCCGAGTAGGGTTTTGTCCTGTCAGATCCAGTTCGGATTTTATGGTCTCATCTCAACCGGGCTCAAACTACACTTTTTTGCATTTATCTCAGAAACGAATAGGAATTTGTCTTTGCTGTCTTTAGCAATATTGTAGCACTAAACTAGTAGAATTTATCTTTTGAACAGACCACATAAGAAAAATTCCATCTAGGGCATCAAAATCTATAAAATATAGATAATTTTACATAATTGCTGAAATTCTGGTCAGTATCGGCTAAAATACTGGGAGTTGAACCAAAAAATCTTCCAAATAAAGTTCGCAAAAAGTCTTCAGAACACTCGGAAACTCTAAAATGCTTACTTCGCGTTGTTTCAGTGGTATTTTGCGTCATATCTTTTACAACACGTATTTCAAACACAGCTCACACCAACAGTTTATCCTCGCATTTCGGATTTCACTACATTATTGACATTTTTATTAAATCGTCGTTAAAAATGTACTGAAAATAACGGGATAGAGGCATTTTACAACAATTACATGTTCTGAAGAGTTGTGTATTACATTTCAGGTAATATTTTTCCAAAAGAAAATATTCAGAAAAAATTAACGGTTTTAGAGATACGTATAAAAATTTGTGCATATATTTTGAAATTTGAGGCAATAAATGTAGTTTTTCGACTTCATTATTTCTCCAAATATTTTATCCTTGTCTTTCTCTACAAATTTGCTTCAGAGGTCAGAAGAAGATTCGCATTGGTTTCAGAGATATAGCCCCGAATTTCTTTAAAAACTCAATATTTAACCATGTTTAGATGGGGCCATAAAATCCGAGATGGATCTGACACAACAAAACCCAACTAGAGTTTCTTGTCGTCTGGGTCTGTACTTTCCAAAAATCCTGAGTTCGAATTGTTTGCACAAGATTACCTTAAAAATGTTGCACAGTTATATTAAAGAGTGGTGCTCCACTCTTTTTAAGCTATTCAACGACACCACTTGTAGAAAAGTTGTACATGACTGACGTTATATGGGAGCTATATAAATAAAATACGTCGGTAACACTAACCAAAAATACTTGTACGGCAGACATCAACATGAAACTTGTTCGCAGCATTATGATGGGTTAATAATTCTATACGGAAATGTACAATGAACCTCCCCAGTTTGTCATATTTTGGTGTTTTCTTACATTACTCGATGGTCTATCCTGTATTTTTATACCCTCAGCATTTATGGTAACGAGGGTATATACACTTTCATACGGGCAAAATGTGCCTCGTCGAAATAATGGTTTGAGACCCCAAGTGTGTTTGGACGAAATGTGTTTCAGACAATTTGGAGTTGATTTAGCAATGTCCGTCCGTCTGTCTGTCTGGTCCAAAATTTGGTTTTCGCAATATTTTGTCCAAACTTAGTTCAAAAATATTCGGAAAATTATGCGCACGATAACTCTTGATGGGAGTGACCGATTTGGTCCATACTTTGCACATCGTAATATATCTACCAGATATAGATCAGGTTCGAATATGGACTATATTTGTCTACTCCTTCTGGTACCTCTCACACAAAATTTCGGATAAGTTCACTTTAAGACATGCTCTCGTATCACTTTGATTTTTGTTGAAGCAAAGTTTTTTCAGGGGCAAGCCCATACTTCTTGAGAAAAAAGCCCGAAACTCCTTTCGGTACCTCCTCCACAAAAGCTCGAAAATATTCGCTAAAATGGTACGCGCGATTTCTCATAGACGTAGCAACCGATTTGGTCCCAACTTTGGATCTCTAAATATTGTCGAAACTTAGTTTATATTCAAATTTGGGCCCAATCTGTCCAATCCTTGTGGCTAAGGGTCTGTTCGAGGATCCTTTGGATATTTTTCCGAATGTTTTCCCAGTGGCCCTGTTTATTTTATGGGTAGTGTGATAAAAAAGCTCTATCTATCGATATCCCCGCAATTTTTGAGCTTTAATACTATCCATACTTTTATCGGTTCATGCGCCCAAAATTTTGAAATCCCCCTAAATCAAGCATGGTCACATTTGGCACGGCGGTGCCGATGATTTTCGGCAATTTACACGTACACGACCCGAATGCACAGAAAGAGCGTACAAAAGAGGACAAATGTTTTGATTTCTTATTGTTTTATAGCTTGCTTGGATACAAACTTACTAACACACTGTTATAAGTTGCCAATATTTTGAATACATTCATACGTTTTTTTTTTTTTTTTTGGGAAACAAAGTATTTCAACCCACACAGGCTGAGGGTTAGGCCGGGCCCTTCGCGTTTCTGATTCCTGGGATTGAACTGAGCAAAAAAGTCCGCTGGACCATATATCTACCGTGAAAATCGAGCCTCCCGATTTTGACTTTAAGTTTTTATTGACGTTTTTTACATATTTTGGCATATAACAGCCAAACCATTGAGATTTTCGATCCAACACGAAGACAAAAATTGTAGCCAAGACAGTAATTGAAAACTCTCTAATACATCGAATTTCTCATAATTTTCAAAAATATAATGTGTTTTTGTTTTGTTCAATATTTATTTTGAAAATTGTGAGAAATTCAGTTATAGTTTTTTTGTGGGGCTTTCAGACTTAAACCACTATAACTTAGCCATTTGTTAACCGATTTAAAAAAATAATAACTTGTTCGAAAGATGTTATTCACCCCTTTAAAGGGAAGAAGGATCAATAGAAATCCGTTGTGAGAAAAAGAAGATATGTCTGTTTAATTTTGAAAATGTAAGAAACCCAGATGTTCACTACTTTTAGTGTTATAAAAATATGAAACGGAGTTACCCAATCGAAATAAAGGCATTTTCGTTGTCCATGGATCCCAACACGATAGAATTTTGCATCCGAACGCTTAAATATTTTTCTGATCAAATTTTGTAGCACAATTTCATTTATCGACACTTTCCGAAAAGTTTGCACATTCTTAAGGCCAAAACTGCCTGAAGAAGCTTTCCAATGCTTTTGCGATGTATTAGATAGTTTTCAATTACTGTCTTGGCTACAATTTTTGTCTTCGTGTTGGATCGAAAATCTCAACGGTTTGGCTGTTATATGCCAAAATATGTAAAAACGTCAATAAAAAACTTAAAGTCAAAATCGGGAGGCTCGATTTTCACGGTAGATATATGGTCCAGTGGACTTTTTTGCTCAGTTCAATCCCCAGGAATGAGAAACGCAAAGGGCTCATTAAGGTTTTTTTCCTTCCACACAAAACGCCCCACCCTACTGAGGGTATATCTATGTCGGCAAAGCCGACTGATACTTTTATACTTGTTCTTTCCATAAAAACATAAGTTGGGCTATGACGAACATTTATAAAAAATTATCCAAATCGTTCCCACCGTTCTCAAATGATGCAACAATTACCAAAGAACGACATTTGGTTTTTGTTTATAAAGATTTGAAAATTGGTCGTGTTCGCGTCTTTAGGCCCCAAATAAATACGTAAGTAGGAGACACAACCACAATTGTCTAACAAATTAATTTTCGTAATTATATTAAAGAAATTCAACAAAATATGTAGCCTATTTTCACCGGGGCCACGCTGACAATTTCAGGAAAATCAGTTCAGTAGTTTTTGTAGAAAAGATTAAAATTGAAAAGAGTGGGCGTGGTCAAATTTTCTTTGCATAAAAACCTAAGTTGGGTTATGACGAACATTTCAAATAAAGAATTATCCAATCAGTCAAGCCAGACGACACTTGATTTTTATTTATATAGATATGGAGGGTATGATTATATATATGATTCCGTTTGTAACAATATTTGTCAGCATAAAATTCTATGTAGATATAATCATGTCCGTATGTCTATTGAAATCAAGATACATCTCGCAATATTTAAAATATAGCTCTATAATTTTGAAGAGAAGCTTTTATTACTTCTAGGATAATTGGTATTGAAAATTGGTTATATCGGCCCACTTTTCGATTTAGCCCCCATTGAACGGTACCTCCCGATTGTTGGTATTTTGACGGTTGTGTCCTCAGTATCGCACCGGAATGGCTGACATTTGAGTATAAAACTTTCCACCTGGAATTTGCCGTAATAGGTCTACGCCTTCATATAGCGCACATACAATTTTCCTCCTGATATTGCCGATACCATTTTCGGCATTTTTAAACTTTCAGCGTCATTATCATACCATAATATATAACCTGTGGTATTTAGTCTTCGATGAGGGTATATCCGTGCGGAGTTGTTTTTTTCACTTTTTTTTCTCCCATCGGACGCCTCCCCAGGTGGTGGATAGGGGAACGCCCATCAGATATGACGGGTACCGCAGAAATAAAATATGCGGAGCGAACCAAAAGAAAAAATGGAAAACGGCAGCGTCTGACCAAAGGATTGGCGGCAGCAAACAGCGTCTGAATTTCAGGAGGAGCGGCTGAATACGGAGACGGAAAACTCTAAACCTTTCAGAAGGCCATGGAAAACCACTGAAATATATTTTCCTTGAAAACCACTCAATTTAATTTAATGAATCTAGAAAAAAATACATGACCCTCAATCTCCGGTAACGGGTGCTAAGAATCCCCGATGGTAAAACAAATCAAAATCTAAAAATTGGCACATGGAATGTGCGGAGCCTCTATAAGGCTGGTAAACTCGCCAACACTATATCGGAAATGGAAAGACTAAACGTCGATATCCTCGGAATAAGTGAGACATGGTGGCCCAAAAATGGAGAGTTCACTTCTCAAAACATGAAAATTTACTACTAATCAAAACCATAGGAATGGAGTAGGAGTAATTTTAAAAAATGCATTCGCGCAATGTGTTACGGTCTTCATCCCGAAATCTGATCGATCTTTACTTCTTAAATTAAAATGCAAGCCTATTGACATAAACATTATTCAAGTATATGCACCAACTGCTGATAAAAGCAATAACGATATCGAAATTTTCTACAACGAAGTCGAGGATCTAACTATACTAACTATAATTCAAGGTGACTTTAATGCTAAGGTAGGTGGAGAAAGAGTTGCTGGAATAACAGGACTATATGGACTAGGTGAAAGGAACGAAAGAGACGACAGACTAGTTCAGTTCTGCCAAGAACATAAAATGAATATAACTAATACAATGTTCTGTTTCCCCCCCAAGAAGGCTGTACACTTGGAAATCGCCCCAAGATCGAAAAGGACATATTGTACGCAATCAAATAGATTTCATTTTGATTAAATCGAGGTATAAATCGTCGGTTTTAAAAACCTCAACCTACCCAGCAGCGGACGTTCCATCAGACCACAATCTCCTGATGATGAAGAAAAGAAAATTTCGACGGAAGTTCGACGATGCAACTTTCAAAACAACGATGCAACTTTCAAAACAAGCATACAAAACCGGATAAACCAAAAACTGAACGAAGTCAATAGAGAAAATGTTGAAAGCATATGGAACGATGTAAAGAGCAAACTCAAATCCATAGCAGAAGATACTCTCGGATATTATAAACGATCTAAAAACAAGGAATGGATGACACAAGATATATTGAACTTGATGGACCAGAGAAGAAAATATAAAAATATTAATCATGAATTATATTGGGAGCTGAATAGGGAAATTCAAGCTTCCATACGCACTGCAAAAACTGAATGTCTAAAAAACCAATGTCTGGAGATTGAAAGACTACAAAAACTACACGACGATTTCAACCTCCATCGAAAACTAAAAGAAATTGCCGGTGCATACCGAAAGACGTCATCAAATGTATTGTATAATAAAAGCAACAAACCCTTATTTGACATTGATGAAAAGAGTCATTACAAGAGCTATTTATGGTAAGTATGTATTTCAGATGCACCACAGACCAATAACGAATATACATAAAAACAAAACATAGTTTTCTCAACAAAATACGGGTAAATGTCAAAAAGGACCATGAAAACGGGGAAATATCGATTGGTCATCAATGAGAACCGTAGATAAAATCTTCTGAACAACATTTTTGTAGAATATTTGGATGCTGTAAAATCTCATCTTGTGGTACTTTTACTACGGTTCAAAAAATAAAGGACGAAAAGGACATGGAAGGAATTGAGTTAGAAGGATGAAATATTCTACAAAAAGATTCACCATTCGATTTGATTGAAGACATGTAATCTCAAAATTAAGCTACAATAATGCTTAACAGAGATATAAAGCTATTTTCTCGCAAATTAAGGGACCAAAATTAAACCATTAATCACGCGATATCTCGGAAACTTGACCTATGGTGAAAATATTCTTTTGGGTTCTTAGTACACTCACCAAGGGCTTTCATCTCAAGAAGGGATTTTCCACCCACCGAATTTGAGTCCCATTTTGTAGCACAGTGCCATTTATCGATATTTTCCGAAAAATGTGCACCTTCTCGAGGCCATAACTGCCTGAAGGAGCGTACCAATGCTTTTGCGATGTACTAGAGAGTTCTTTATTATTGTCTTGGCTACAATTGTTGTCTTTGTGTTGGATCGAAAATATCAGTGGTTTGGTTGTTATATGCCAAAATATCCAAAAATCCTTGAAAAAAAACTTCAAGTCAAAATCCGGGGGCTCGATTTTCACCGTAGACATATGGTCTAGTTGACTTTTTTGCTCAGTACAATCCCAAGAATCAGAAACTCCAGGCGCCCGTGATGGTGTTCAAATCGACCCACTCTAGTGTATACTGTCCCCATTGCTTTTCAATATTTATTCAGAACAAATATTTCACGAATTGGTCAATAGATTGCGAAATGGCATCCATATAGGCAGTACGGTTTTAAACAACATTAGATATGCTGATGACACAACTCTAATGGCACATAACATATCCCAACTTCAGAACCTTGTGGTTAATATCCAGAAGCAAAAAACAATAACACAATAACGCCATATTAAAAATACACAATTCAAACATACAGAGAGTTAAGACTTTTAAATATCTTGGAGCTACAATTACCGAACAATGGGACTCCTCGAAGGAAATAAGATGCCGAATAGAGTTGGCGAGAGATGCATTTTTGAAATACAAGCGAGTTTTTACCAGCCATGACGTCAATCTTGAAACGAAGACTCGATTTGTCAAAGCATATGTGTGGTCAATCCTCCTGTACGCAATGGAGGTGTGGACAGTGAAATCTACCGATATTAAAAAGTTAGAAGCCTTTGAAATATGGATATATCGGCGAATATTAAAAATTCCTTGGACTGCTCATGTTTCAAATGCTGAAGTATTGAGGAAAATGCATTGCGAAAGAGAACTCATCACAGCTACAAAGAGAAGAAAAACTGCTTATTTGGGACATATTATGAGGAATCAAAAATATAAATTATTACAAAATATAACCCGCATAAAAATTGAAGGAAACCCCATTAGAGGAAGAAAAGAGTTAACATGGCTTGATAACATCACGGAATGGACTGGTATTCGAGATGTCACAAATCTATTAAGCATGGCGAGAGACAGTGAGGGATTTGCAGATTTGATAAATAATGTATGAAAACAAATAATGTATATATGATAATTGTATTGGTCGCTAATATTCGGAAAACGATTGTGCAAATAAAGAAGAAGAGGGTATAAAACATTCCACAAAGGAATTATCAGTATAGGTCCACATATTCATATTGCCCCCATAGAAAGTTACATCCCGATTTTCGGTATTTTGAAGTTTTTAGCTACATTAAATTAACGAAATAACTGAAATTTGGCATTTAGTATTCATTGGGACTTCCATTCATTCCTTCAAATACTTGTCAGTATAGTTTCACGTTTAGATGTAGCCGCCATAAAACAGTTCATCCCGATTTTCGGTATTTTGAAGGTTTTAGTCACATTATCTTAACGAAATAGCTGAAATTTCTCATTAAGTATTCATTGTTGGCTCCCAAAATTTTTCCCATAAGTTGTTAGTTTAGGTCCACGTTTAGATATAGCTCCCATTAAGCGGTACCTCCAGATTTTCGGTATTTTGAAGGTTTTAGCCACATTATCAGTATTCATTGGTGGCTTCCAAACTTTTCCCCAGAAATTTTTCAGTGTAGATCCACGTTTTGATATTGTCCCCATATAAAGCGTCCTCCCGATTTTCTGTATTTAGGGGAGATAAAGCTTTCCCACAAAAAATTGTCAGTATATGCCCAGTTTTGATATAGTACCCACAGAACTATACCTCCCGATTTTCGGTATTTTGAAGGATTAACCGCACTACGAGGGGCACTAGAAAACTTTCTGGCCTAGGCATCAGTATCGCCAGGCGTCATTTGACGTTTTTTTTGGAAAGTTTGACAGTTTTTATCATAAGCGTACTCAGTACAGATTGACATACGACCATGTGTTGGGTTGTTACAGTGGCTTGATTGAGGCCCCTCCAAAACATGGTTTTCGAATGATTGTACAACATCTTCTGACGACAAAAATCGTTGACCACGCCTTTTTATCCTGATAGGCTGGAATCAAATGGAATCATTGGATCCCCAGTCAGGGCTGTATGGCGCATGACCCATCAATTCCACGTTTTGTCCGGTCAAACAGGCGCTGGTTTGAATCGATGAGTGAGAGCTCGCATTGTCATGATGCAGAATGATTCCTCTTCTCTTGTTCGTTTTTCGTATTTCTCAGGAGACTTCAGGCATGAACATATTGGTCCTTCATGAACAATTGACTCACTACCTATAATGTCTATACTGACTTACTACCTCCAACACATGGTCCCTCAGACTTACTACTGACATACTAGTTCCTATGTCACTACTGACTTTCGAATGATACGTTCATACAAAATGTTGTAGTACTGTTGACAATGTCTGTTGTTATTATTGACATTTCGCCTGTTTAGTCCGTGAATATAAGTACAACGCAATGGAAAAATATTCAAATCTGTCAGAATGCCGACCTGAGAAGTGAAACAGGGTGCCTGTTCATGTCTTCAGTGGATCATCTACATGAGGATACAGAGATTCTTCTAGTACAGCAGCACATGGCATGCTTTGGTTATAGAACTTACTCGGATGTTACCGTAAGACCCATCTTAAACACCATATGGTTTATAGGACACCCCCCACGCATGTCAGGAGGGATTTTCATGATCTAGAAAGACAGGTCCAACGTTACAAGGGAAAACCCCTAGATCAAGAAGTCATTTTTGTGACCCAAGTAGAGAATCCCACTACATACCTAGTTCATGATGCCACTAAGAACGGCGGAAATAAACTTGGGATAAGTGTCACCACATCGTCAATTATAACAAGGAGCTAAAGCTATGGGTTCCTCGATGTACATACATTAATGACTCTACTCTGCGTCATGATGGCTATCCACATATTCGCCGAAGTCTCAGTAGGGCTGTGTCTGTCGAGCGCCCCTTTGGATTTCGTTGATAACAAGGAGCCAAAGCAGTGCTGAAATTACCCCATTCTAAGAAGTTTCTCGACTTATATACTGTGCCAGCATGCTATTTTGTATCCATCTACAGATGTATTGTTTCACGCCGAAATTATCTAGAGCTTGTTCTTAGCTGAGTAACGTTGTTGATGGCGGCTAAAGTGGATTGTTTTTGCTCGATCACGAGAAGTCCTTAGTCAATAGTCACAACGAATCTGTATCTGTCGAGCAGCCAAACCCTTACCGGCACAAAAATTCGAATCCATTTTTAAGTTCTCCCTCGTATAATTTGCCTAAGTAAATCAACGACACGAAAAATGTGCGTACACGAGCCACTAATACTTTTGGCTCTCACTGTTGCTGAATTGTTTCCCACTGCTGCATTCTCTGTGAATTTTGAAGCAATCGCCGTCCTCTGGTCAACGAGATATTTAACCTTCAAAATTGTCTAAAAACTAAAAAAAGGGAACGAAAAACTGAAACTGAAAGCACATGCTATGCGCCAAGGGAGATGTAATGTTACGTTAATAGTTTACATAGAGGAACGAAAAAAAGGGAAAAATAAAAGAAGTAGCAAAAAATCACGAAGGAAAAACCCATTTTAGCGGATTTGCTATAAGCTCTATTTCATGCAACTTTTCCATTTAACTACAACTATAGAAGCTTTTATTGGTAGAGTTGTTAGTCCGCTTGTTGTTGTTGCTGTTGTACTTGTTGTTGCAATGTAATTAAAACAAAGTTAAATGTCCATACTCTGATTTTTACATTATTATTTTATGAGCGAAGCACATCTGAATAAAATGGCAAAGCGTAAAATAGTTCAGCTGTAACAAATTGAATTTTAATTTGAAAAAATAGTTTTCAATATTCGAGATAATTAACGAAAAGTTTTTTTGTTTTTTTTTAATGCCTTTAGTGTTGCAAATATAAAACGAAATAAAATAAAATAAAATAAAATAAAATAAAATAAAATAAAATAAAATAATAAAATAAAATAAAATAAAATAAAATAAAATAAAATAAAATAAAATAAAATAAAATAAAATAAAATAAAATAAAATAAAATAAAATAAAATAAAATAAAATAAAATAAAATAAAATAAAATAAAATAAAATAAAATAAAATAAAATAAAATAAAATAAAATAAAATAAAATAAAATAAAATAAAATAAAATAAAATAAAATAAAATAAAATAAAATAAAATAAAATAAAATAAAATAAAATAAAATAAAATAAAATAAAATAAAATAAAATAAAATAAAATAAAATAAAATAAAATAAAATAAAATAAAATAAAATAAAATAAAATAAAATAAAATAAAATAAAATAAAATAAAATAAAATAAAATAAAATAAAATAAAATAAAATAAAATAAAATAAAATAAAATAAAATAAAATAAAATAAAATAAAATAAAATAAAATAAAATAAAATAAAATAAAATAAAATAAAATAAAATAAAATAAAATAAAATAAAATAAAATAAAATAAAATAAAATAAAATAAAATAAAATAAAATAAAATAAAATAAAATAAAATAAAATAAAATAAAATAAAATAAAATAAAATAAAATAAAATAAAATAAAATAAAATAAAATAAAATAAAATAAAATAAAATAAAATAAAATAAAATAAAATAAAATAAAATAAAATAAAATAAAATAAAATAAAATAAAATAAAATAAAATAAAATAAAATAAAATAAAATAAAATAAAATAAAATAAAATAAAATAAAATAAAATAAAATAAAATAAAATAAAATAAAATAAAATAAAATAAAATAAAATAAAATAAAATAAAATAAAATAAAATAAAATAAAATAAAATAAAATAAAATAAAATAAAATAAAATAAAATAAAATAAAATAAAATAAAATAAAATAAAATAAAATAAAATAAAATAAAATAAAATAAAATAAAATAAAATAAAATAAAATAAAATAAAATAAAATAAAATAAAATAAAATAAAATAAAATAAAATAAAATAAAATAAAATAAAATAAAATAAAATAAAATTAAAGAAGAACAAAACAACAAAATTAATTTAAAATGTTACTTGACTCTCCATTTAGCTATTATTTCCAGCAAAACATCTGGGTCCATCAACTTGGGCAAGCGTGGTATTGATGTTAAGCCTTCAACTCTAGCCACAGAATGAGAGCGATTTTATTGAAATTTCGATTAACTTAAGTGCTTAGGATGAGACGCGAATAGTATTAGTAGTACAAAATGGTATTAAGATCAAAGATGTAATTAATAGTACTATTTACAAAATATGTACATGGCTGCATTTTTAGCTGTTAAATTCAAATATTTAAGCATATGTTTCGTAATACTAATTGAATTAGTGAAAACGTATACGTAAAGTATTAAAATAAAATATATACATAAGGGAAATTATAATAATAAAAGTTGATCCGCTTCAGTCTCCCCCTTCTGATGTTCCAATCGTCCCGATTAAGCATCAGAAACAATGAGTTGTTGAATCTGCTGCGGTAAACTGCATTATTATTATGGGTTGTTGAATCGGGTATGTCCTCAATAGCACTGCAATAATGGTGTGTAGATGGAATTGTTATTGCATGTCCAAACTATGTAGCAGACTGTCACCGAAATCTCCCCCTGGAGTAAAGCTGCGCAAGTCTTGTTGGTTCTCCAAACAAGCTGGTAAACTCCTCATATTCTCCTTCTAGAGTTATTTTGCTCCACGAATTGTTGGTTCGCCAAACAACCTGGTAAAACTCGTCGGAAAAAGCTATGATAGGTTAAAGTCATCGGTTGGCAGTCAACAGAATCTAGAATAACAACTGCGAATCTTCTGGCTGCTAAGGTTGTCCAAATACAGCGATAGTACACAGTTACAATTGTCACACATTGCCTGGATAAACATCTTTCTGCTGGGATCTTCTAATGTTCGCGTTATTGATGTTCTGCTTGTAAACACAATATGCGCGACAAACGCAGCAAACGTTGTTGTTGTTCTTGCTTGTGCGTTTTCTTCTTGATGTTTTGTGTACGCAGTACATCATCACAATGTTGTTGTTGTTGTTTTTCATCCCTCATTTTCATACAGATGAATGTGTCTGCGTTCTCTTTTCTTTTCTACTTGCACTCGTGAGTAAATGTGTTTTTGATCACTGCCTTTGCTTGATCGAAGGAGTTGACGTTCTTGTTTACGCCAATCCACAAATTTGCTGCGTAATCCGGATGATTGTCGATGGATGTTGTTCAAAACTGATACACAACAGAGACATCTCTATGTTTCTGGGATCGCCTAGTACAAAACGCATGGGATTGTCATCATAACGCATTGCCTGGATAAGTTTTGTAAACTGTGCCAACTGATCTTCACCAGATACGTACGCTTCACATTCAATGTTGTTGTTGTCCTCGGCTGTTTATGATAGAGTGGTCGTGTTACATGGCCACGAGTTGGGCGTCAATAAAGAAGAACAAAACAACGAAATTAATTTAAAATTGTACTTGACTCTCCATTTAGCTATTATTTCCAGCAAAACATCTGGGTCCATCAACTTGGGCAAGCGTGGTATTGATGTTAAGCCTTCAACTCTAGCTAAAGAATGAGAGCGATTTTATTGAAATTTCGATTAACTTAAGTGCTTAGGATGAGACGCGAATAGTATTAGTAGTACAAAATGGTATTAAGATCAAAGATGTAATTAATAGTACTATTTACAAAATATGTACATGGCTGCATTTTTAGCTGTTAAATTCAAATATTTAAGCATATGTTTCGTAATACTAATTGAATTAGTGAAAACGTATACGTAAAGTATTAAAATAAAATATATACATAAGGGAAATTATAATAATAAAAGTTGATCCGCTTCAAAATAAAATAAAATAAAATAAAATAAAATAAAATAAAATAAAATAAAATAAAATAAAATAAAATAAAATAAAATAAAATAAAATAAAATAAAATAAAATAAAATAAAATAAAATAAAATAAAATAAAATAAAATAAAATAAAATAAAATAAAATAAAATAAAATAAAATAAAATAAAATAAAATAAAATAAAATAAAATAAAATAAAATAAAATAAAATAAAATAAAATAAAATAAAATAAAATAAAATAAAATAAAATAAAATAAAATAAAATAAAATAAAATAAAATAAAATAAAATAAAATAAAATAAAATAAAATAAAATAAAATAAAATAAAATAAAATAAAATAAAATAAAATAAAATAAAATAAAATAAAATAAAATAAAATAAAATAAAATAAAATAAAATAAAATAAAATAAAATAAAATAAAATAAAATAAAATAAAATAAAATAAAATAAAATAAAATAAAATAAAATAAAATAAAATAAAATAAAATAAAATAAAATAAAATAAAATAAAATAAAATAAAATAAAATAAAATAAAATAAAATAAAATAAAATAAAATAAAATAAAATAAAATAAAATAAAATAAAATAAAATAAAATAAAATAAAATAAAATAAAATAAAATAAAATAAAATAAAATAAAATAAAATAAAATAAAATAAAATAAAATAAAATAAAATAAAATAAAATAAAATAAAATAAAATAAAATAAAATAAAATAAAATAAAATAAAACAAAACAAAACAAAATAAAAAAAATAAAATAAAATAAAATAAAATGAAATAAAATAAAATAAAATGAAATAAAATAAAATAAAATAAAATAAAATAAAATAAAATAAAATAAAATAAAATAAAATAAAATAAAATAAAATAAAATAAAATAAAATAAAATAAAATAAAATAAAATAAAATAAAATAAAATAAAATAAAATAAAATAAAATAAAATAAAATAAAATAAAATAAAATAAAATAAAATAAAATAAAATAAAATAAAATAAAATAAAATAAAATAAAATAAAATAAAATAAAATGAAATAAAATAAAATAACACAAAATAAAATAAAAAATAAAATAAAACAAGTAAAAAAGTATCAGTCGGCTTTGCCGACAGAGATATACCCTCAGCCTGTGTATATTGAACAAATTTTTTCCCAAAATAGGTATGTATTTAGGGGGCGTTTGAACCGACAACATTTTTGATTAGGATTAAAGATCAAAAGTTTTGCGGAGGAGATACTAAAAGGAATGGATCGACATTGACCGTTATGGAAGTGGATCTCCAGCCACAACATATGGTGCCATAGGGGGTTTTTACACTCTTCGGGCTGTTTGCTCAAGAAGTATGGACTTGCCCCCGAACAACGTTTACGATCGTAATTGAGGCAGCGAATGCAAGTTGCTTCAACAAAAATCAAAGTGATTCGAGAGCATGTCTTAAAGTGAACTTATCCGAAATTTTGTGGGGGAGGTACCGGATGGAGTGGACAAATATAATCCATATTTGAACCTGATCTATATCTGGTAGGTATATTAGGATGTGTAAAGTATGGACCAATTCGGCAACTCCCTTCAAGAGTTACCGTACGAACAATTTTTCCGAGCATTATTGAACTTTTGTGGGGGAGGTACCTGAAGGAGTGGACCGATATCGTTTATCTTCAAACTTGAACTATGTTTGGACAAAATATTACTAAGGACAAATTTTGGACCGAATCGGCAGATCCGTTTGAGAATTATCTTGCGCTCCAACCACCTCACACGGTGTCATGGTGGTTTTTTGAAACTTTCAGGCTATTTGCTCAGGAAGTATAGACTTGCCCTTGATGAAACTTGCACCGTCGTATGACGGACAGTGAATACAAGCTGCTAAAACAAAAATCAAAGCGATTCGAGAGATGGCCCCAAACTGAACTTTTCCGAAATTTAGTGTGGGAGGTACCCGAAGGTGTGGACCGATTGAGTCCATATTGAAACCTTATCTAAGTCTGGTAAACGTTTCACGATTGGCAAAGTATGGACCAAATCGGTTACTCCCTTCAAGAGTTATCGTGCGCACAAATTTTCCGAACATTTTCGAACTTTTGTGGGGGAGGTAGCGGAAGGAGAGGGCCGATATAGCCCATCTTCGAACTTAAACTAAGTTTGGGTAAAATATTACGAAAGCCAAAATTTAAACCGAATCGGTTAATCCGTTCGAGAGTTATCGTGCGCTCCAGCCAGCCAGACAGACAGACGTACGGACATTGCTCAATCGACTCCAAATTGTCTGAAACACATTTCGTCCAAACATACTTGGTGTCTAAAACCATTATTTCGATAAGGCACATTTTGCCCGTATGAAAGTGTATATACCCTCGTTAGCATAAATGCTGAGGGTATAACAAGTAAAAAAGTAGCAGTCGGCTTTGCCGACACAGATATATGGCGAAAAACAAAAATTTTTTACAATCGATGAATCCGAGTTTCACCCTTTCAGAATTCGCGAACTGTTAACGTATTCTATATAGTATGATATACATTCTTTAAACTGAAGTGTTTTAGGAGGAATCCCATAAGGTCGACCATTAAAATTAATTTACATGGATGCTGTGTTGGCATCAATGTAGAAAAATAGGTAAAAATGGGTTGAAGCCAACAAGTTTTTTTATGCTCCCTTCCGATTTTAGGCTTAACCTTACATTTTATAGACATATGCCCAAAGAAAGACTCAAAGAATACTTCATGGGCAATATGATACTAGTGTATCATTTTTCGATATATCCACTGCATCCACCTAAAATTGATGCTAACATTTTGAAGCCGGAATTTCGGGGTTTTTTGAATTGTTTTAATAATTCGGACGCGCAACAAGATAATATTCAAAACTCACATTAGGATTATAAAACTCTTGATTCTACGTCGTTTAATGCATATCTCATGAGTGTGCTCCTTACAGCATCCTAGTAATTGGAGTCTAAAGGCCAATATTTGATGTGTGATTTTTTTTTAAAAAACCTATTTTTTGCGTTTAAAATTTACAAGTGCCATTCAATTTCCTTTGTACCCCGCGTGAATTTAGTTTTTTGTACGCGACGGATCTAATGAGACCTTCCGCGAGCGAATCCATCCACTAAAACCGCGGATATAGATACCCTGAAAATAGGAAAAGCAGCGAAAAATTATTTCGAAAAATCCGCGCACTAAACCGCGATTTTCTTGAAATTTTTTTACGTAAATGTAATCCTTTATACGCGATTATAATATTTGCGAAAACGCGTGTCATAAATTACTGAGATTCGCGTGTAATATGGGTTTTTCACCAAAAATAGAATGTGGAGGCACATCCGCGGTTCTTGAAGAATCTAATTAAAATTGGTATATTTGGACGTATTTTTGATAGGCGCTGACGAAACCGGATGCGCATCAAAATCGTATGCACATTGCGCGACTTTCACCAACTTTAAGGTTTTTTGCAGTGTATGATGCAACTGGTGGCACACAATGGCCCCTGCGTGAAACATCGAAATATGCATAAATTTTAACAGAGATTGATTCGCTGTATCCAAAAACGGATGCGCATCAACCGACTTTAACTAATTCGCGAATAACAGGCTTTTTAATTATAATATTAATTGAACGATTGTAATTTCATTATTACTCTTAATTTCCTACCCTTATAAGTTATCACAGTAATCAGCTAAACTCTCGCGATGGTAAACCATATGTTTTGATGAATTTTTAACTGTATACATTCATTATTCTATGGGATTTTAGCAAAATAGTTGGAGAACTCCCAAATATTTTTTTCTAATTTTTAGAATCAAACCAAAAAAATATTTGCAACAATATTTTCCAACAATAAGTTTTTCTCTTTTGTTGTTGCTATAATATGCAATTTATGTACCCAATCTCTATAAATTTGGTATCATATTTTTCTACGCATTGTCTAGATTCCGCATATATTCTTTAATTTATTTTTGAGGGTTTGTACGGATTCTGGGACAGGATAATTTGGATTTACTTCAAAATTTTTTTATTATTTGTTGACTTTCCGCGAAAATAATAATAAATTTAATAACTATTTAAACATCTACGAATAGATATGGACTGCTGTTAACGATTTATGCATACATTTTCTCATAACAACAAAAAAGATATTTTTAAATATTTTTTCTTTATATGAGAATAAAAACCGCTATAACTTTTGCGCGCATTGGCCAATTTCGTGAACGCGAGCAGATTTGAAACCGGATTTTTTTTCCTTTACCTCTGTACCAAAAATCGTAGATGTGCTCGTAAAAAAAATTTTTAATTTTTTTCAAATGGAATTGTAAAGGAATTTTGTTATTCGCCATATACTCTCAGCCTATGTAAATTGAAACTTTCATCTACGGATAGATCGAATGTATTTAGGGTCTTTTCGGAATTTTGAGGCCCTTTTTGAACATTTGAACTTACAGACAAAAATATGGATTAGGATTAAAGTTCAAAAGTGTTGCGGATGAGGTAATTTAAGGAATGGACCGACATGGTCCTTTATAAAAGTGGAGGGTGCGATATCTATCGAAAAGATATGACTCCCAAAATGTTTTCGATAGATATAGCGTCCACTAGTCATTAAGTGGTTCATCGTATAACATTTGGACCAGCATGAACTTGTCCACGGAAAACATAATATCGCTGTAAACAGGACCACAACGAATAGCATCGGTATATATTTCAAAGGATCTTCGAACAGATCCTAAACTGCACTTAAACAAAAATGTTGAACTTTTGCAGGGAAGGTACCTTAAGGAGAAGAACAACATGGGCCATTTTTGGAAGTTAAACTAAATTTGGACAAAATATTAGAAGATCCAAAGTTTGGACCCAATTGGTTATCCCGCTCAAGAAAGTGTATCTTGCATACCATATTAGTGAAATTTTTTAAATTTTGGGGGGGAAGTGCGGGAATTTGTGGACCGGTATTGCCCATCTTCGAACTGAATCTAAATTTGGACAAAATATGTCGAAGGCCAAATTTCCGGTCAAATCGGCTGACCAGTGTGAGTAATATAGTGCGCTACCCATGGTGCCATAGGGATTTTACAAACTCCGGGCTATTTTCTCTCTTGCCCCTGAAAAAACTTGTACCATCGCAAAGGGGGTAAGTGAACGCAAGATGCTTCAACAAAAATCAAAGTGATTCGAGAGAAGGTCTTAAAGTGAACTTATCCGAAATTTTGTGTGGGTTGTACCCGAAGGAGTGGACAAATACAGTCCATATTCGAACCTGATCTATACCTTGTAGGATAATACGGACCAAATCGGTCTATCCCTTCAAGAGTTATCGTGGCCACATTTTTTGCGAACATTTTTGAGCTTTTGTGGCGGAGGTACCTGAAGGAGTGGACGAAGGCCAAATTTTGGACCGGATCGGCAAATCCGCTCGAGAGTTATCTTGCGCTCCAACCACAGGGGTTTTTTATAACTTTCAGGCTATTTTGTCAAGAAGTATGGGCTTGTCCCTGATGAAACTGATACCGTCGTATGGGGGGCAATGAATACGAGTTGCTACAGCAAAAATCAAAGCGATTCGATAGCAGTTCCTAAACTGAACTTTTCCGAAATTTTGTGTGGGAGGTACTCGAAGGAGTGGACCGATTGAGTCCATATTGAAACCTCATCTAAATCTGGTAGAAGTTACAGGATGTGCAAAGCATAGACTAAATCACTTACTCCCTTCAAGAGTATCGTTCGCACAAATTTTCCGAACATGTTCGAACTTTTGTGGGGGAGGTATCCGAAGGAGTAAACCGATATGGCCCATCTTAAACTTAAACTAAGTTTAGACAAAATATTACTATACCAAAAATTTGGTTCGAATCGGTTGATCCGTTCGAAAGTTATCGTGCGCACCAGCCACCCAGACAGACAGACCGACGGACGGACATTGCTAAATCAACTCCAAATTATCTGAAACACATTTCTTCCAAACATACTTGGAGTCTAAAACCATTATTTCGATGAGACACATTTTGCCCTTATGAAAGTGTATATAACCTCAATAGCATATATGCTGAGGGGTGAAGCAAAACTATCCATTCACTTCCTCTAAACAGCTTCTGTCACAACTTGCATCGGGTCGAGGATTTTATTGATCAATCGATTGTCTTTTACGACTCTATTAGAGCCTCCATCAACAGGATGTGGAAGTACGTATAATTCGCATTGAATTAAATACATTTTATTCCCTAGACATATAATGATTAAGGCGGCGTATACGTGACAGATTGGCGGTAATCCTATCAATGTTCAACAGCCGCCACATTGTACCTTTTGTACTACCAAATTGAAAACAATTTGTGTATTTGAACAAAATGAACAAATCTTCCATAATTGTACATAAGTAAAATAGAACCGTATTAAATTACTCTTTACAATAAAATATTTTACTTAAAGAAGTCAAATCTATACAAATTGTGTCCAAATTCCTTTTGTTAATCGTATACTATGACCTTTCCTTTTATTTTTGGAAATAAAATACCCAACTTAAACAAACTAAAGAATAGATGTATCTCCCATTGACAACATATATTCACATATTCCAAGCGTGAAAGCAATAAAATTACAATAAAGACAAAACTGTATTCAAGGCCATCGATACAATGACCGACAAAAAAGTTTATTCGTTTTTTTTCATTTACATTAATCAATAAAATAAAATAGTTACAATATAAACAGACAATTATCTGATGATTAGGTCGAATGTCATTACAAAAGTTTCAACAATGGATGTGAAGAAAAAAGTAGAGAGAAAAAACTTGTTTATCGTCATGTTTATCATTGTTCAGTAGACACATTAAATGACCCCCATGAAATATTGACTTTGACATTCAAATTAATCTAAATCGAAGTTGTTGCAAAGTAATTTATTGTCAACTTATAAAGACATAAAACTGCATGTATGTATATACGTACATATGTATTTTAGGACTAAATTTAATGGTTAATAAAACTAAGTTTCCAAGAACTATTATTAATAAAACATTGCTAAAGTTAAAGTTGATCACCAAAGTGAACTAATTCAAAAAGAAATGTTGTAGGTTACAGAATTTAATGATAGTGGACATCGTGGACTTTCATAAACAATTAAGGAAGCAAAGCGAAAATACCATCTCATTTGATGGACATTTGGTTATCACTTTACCAAAGCTGTGTTGAAAATATTTCAACAAAACTGAAATGAAAACAAAATAAATACTGGCAAACTCATCTTCTGGCTATTGCATCATTTGCAAACATTCAAATCCGCTTAACATTTTTAAAAACATAGTTGAATAAAAAAGGACAATAAAATCTGGCATTTTTTTGTTGATGTCATCACTTTTTTTAAATACAAAATTCAGGTGAAAACATATATACAATTTTAAGTGCTACAATTGCCGCTATTCAAGTATTACACACAGTTTATGATACACAGACACACGCAAAAACAAAGTGTTCTTGAATATTTCTGCTACCAGTCAAGTATCATCATCATCAAGAATTTTATAGGGAATGTAGATTAAGTGGGGGTCTTGTAATGTGGCGAAATGTAATTTTTATAAGAAACAAACAATTTTTTAAGTAAAATTATTTCACGCAAGAAAAATTGACCCAATAAAACGGTGGCCGGGTATAACTTCGACAATGATTTTGGGACTTGGGAGTTATGTTCGCTATGAAGTCGCTTTGGTGGTTATGTCACGGCACCGAAATAAACGCCCTTAAGAAATTTTAAATCTCATTTAGAATTATGTTATACAAGAATATTGTTAAAAGTTTTTTTGCTGCTTTCTGGGGAAAGATTTTTGCATTGGGGATTCATAGTGGTCAAAAATCTTATCTATCAAAAATTTTGGACATAGATTCATGTTTTGTATAGCGCCATTTCATGGAATTAGCGATAATTTGGCATAAAGGTTTCGAAGTGGTTAAAAAACTTTTCTATTAAAAATTTGAAGATATGACGATCTTTTGGAATAGAGCCCACATAACGCCACCGCCGAATTTCAGGTATTTTGACGTTTGTTAGATACATTTTCAGAACGAATTGGCTGAAATTTGGCATTTGGGGTTCGAAGTGGTCAAAAAACTTCCCAACCAAATATTTGGACAAAGGTCCACGTTTCGGCATGGCCTCATAAGACGATGCCCCGGATTTCATTTTGTAAGTTTTTATCTTCATTCCTTCATTGGGCAAGTTTGGATGACATTTGGCATATCACAAAAAATTTCTATAATTGGCTTTCCCATTTCAAAAAAATCAAAAACAAAATTTAGATTAAGAAAAAACGTCATTCCAAATCTGTTTGTGTAACTAACTAGGACCGTTGTGCGCAAAAGATATATGCGTTTTCATTTTAATAATTAGAAAAAATTCTAAAAAAGTTGAGGCTCAATATAATAAGCTGTATCCTATCACCGTTTACAAAATTTGTACTCTTTGCGAGGATGGTAAAATAATTATAAAAATTCTCAACGGATTCGCGAAAATCGAATTTCTTAAAAAATTGTACGTATTTACAAACATATTTTTTTAAATAATGGAGCTTGTACTTATGAAAAATATATTAAAAATTACAACAGCCTCCATACACTGTGAGAAATAAAATGAAAAATACTAAGAAAATATGAAGAAAAAATAAAAATCATATTATTCTAATTTTATTTTTTATGGTTTTAATAGGAAAACATGTTTGAGTTCTTCTTTTTTTCGTCAAAATTTCACTCAATAGCGAAGATATTCCGTTGAAACTAAATGTAAGCTTATAGTTTTCCTATTAGCGAACATTTTTAGATCATTATATTAAATCAGAAGGATTTTCAATTGGGACACAAAATTAAAATAAAGCTATGTTGAATATTATAACACTTGAATATCATATACCATGGTGCGCATCCGATTTGATATACATTTTTGAAATTCCATTTAGCAACAACGACGTAGTATCAGCTGCATACTAGGATCAAAAAACAGTAAAATGCCCATAATTTCCACGAACTAAATTACATTTTATGCGCATCCGATTTCAATGATCACCATAAAAATACATCATTCCATGTCGTTTCAGTGCGATCCATCAAGGACCGTGGATGTAGCATCGCACTTAATTTTTAGAAAAAAATCTATTTTGCCTCCGCATTCGCGAAAGTTTTAAAACACCTGCTTGCGCACATTATAAGCAGGCGTATCGCTCTATTTATCTAAGTAGAACTGACATATCCAAAACGCGTCTTAATACGCGATATTTTCAAAAAACATTTTTTGCAGATTTTCGAAATTTGAGGGGTATCATATCCGCCGATCTAATGGATGGATTTAGACGCGCCATGGCTTATTAGATTCAGAACGCAAACAAAAAATAATTTACGCGGGATTCAACGGATATCGAATGACATTTGTAAATTTTGAATCCAATTTTTTAGAAAAATTTACGCAAAAAAATTTCGACTTTGAGCGCAGATTGCCGTGATCCCTTGAAGGTTACACTCGCAAATTATAAATTAAAAAAAAATCACGAGTACTACAATCACATAATTAGCTTTAAGAAAAATACCCTCAGCATTTATGCTAACGAGGGTATATGAGTGAATATCAAAAAAATTTAGTTTCCATTAAGCCAAGGTATGCACTATTATAATACGCGAACTATTGCAATTTACCAGTAACTATGACCATGGCTAGATCACTTCAAGTGCTTTTGAACAAAGCTAAAAAATTTGGCAAAATAATTTAATTTGCGTGAAAGTTATGACTGCGTAAATGAATAAAAATAGGAAAAAACGTTGAAGCTAACTAGGTTTTTTACGTTACTATTTGATTGCAGATTAAACCGTTCAAATGACGGACATATGTCCAAAGTAAAAGTAGAAGATTACACTTCTAACGCATCACTTTTCAAAATTTCCACTGCTTCCACCTTTTATGGATGCTGACATTTTGAAGCCGGATTTTAGGTGTTTTTCGTATTTTTAATTTAACTGGAACGCGCATTCGTGTATTTCAAAAAACAATTAATAGGATTAAAGTACTCGCAATTACGCATAATTTGATATGTATATTGGCTATGTAGCCCACACAGCAGCAGAGTAATCTACTGCCAAAGGCCAATATTTAGTGCGATATTTTTTCTAAACAACATATTTTTTGGGTACAGTATTTACAATATCCTTTTGAGTGTGCTGGTACCCGGCGATATTTTAGTTTTTCGGCGGTCCGGATCATATAAATCATAGATCGTGAAAATCCATCCCCTAGAACGGCGAAAACAGCAACTGCAATAACCGCATTTTCTGTGGATCGTTTTCTTGTCAATGAAAAACTGACACATCACTCGCGGTTTTGAGAAAACAGCGGTTAAAAAAATTTAGTGGAATGGGAGCTGTATCCGATTTATCCCAAAAATAGTGTGTGATGCTACATCCATAAAAAGTGTATGCACTTTGTGGAAATTATAAGCGTTATACAGATTGTTGCACACTAAACTGCAGACGACGCTACATCTTAGCGGCCAAAGTAAATCTTGGCAAATGTGTACAAATTAAAAGAGAAGAATTCGCCGTATTGATAAACCGCATGCGCATCAGGCGATTTTGAAGATTTCGCGATTTGCATTTCAAATGATACAGTTTTATTTGAAGATTATACCGCATTCAAAGGAACCCAACATTTATTTGAACGTTACCCATATCTTCCGCTAGATGTTAGCGTGTACTCGAGAAGTGATTAGAATAAAAAACGTGATTTTTTGCGTGAAATTTAACTGAAATAGAAGAATAACTCCGACCTAATTTTCTTACATTTTCTTCAACTAACTCACAAAAAAATTTGAAAAATATTTTCTCTTACAAAAATTGTATAACTTTCCTTAATATATATATATATATTTTTTGTTTTTGCTAAAATGTGCAAACCGCTAAACAGATTTCTATATTTTTGGTTCCATTTGAATCGTCGCGATGTTTAGATTACGTACATATTTTTTAAAATATTTTCCGATGCATAAACAGCTTAAGTTTTATTTTTTTTTAATTCTTTCTTAATTTCCGCGAAAATTTACAACTTTGTCACTAATGTTATGGGACCTCAGTAATCATATAGTACGTAGGAAGCCCTTAAATAACAATGTTTCGCAATATAATGAGTAGCGTTGTTTTAAGATTTATTTCTTATTATCAGAATAAAATCGCCATAACTTTTGCGCGCAACAACCAAAATTAGTATCTCGGATTAGAACAGATCAAAACCAAAATTTGGCTTTCGTAATATTATGTCGAAACTTTGTTTAAGTTCGAAGATGGGTTATATCGGTCCACTCCTCCCCCTCCCCCTCAAAAGTTCGGAAAATTTGTGCGCACGATAACTCTTGAAGGAAGTAACCGATTTGGTCCATACTTTGCACATCGTGAAATTTCTACCAAACTTAGATGGGTTCCCACTCCTTCGGGTACCTCCCACACAAAATTTCGAAAAAGTTCAGCTTTGGACCTGCTCTCGAATCGCTTTGATTTTTGTTGTAACAACTTGTATTCACTGCCACCCATACTACAATAAAAGTTTCATCAGGAGCAAGTCCATTCTTTCTCAGAAAATAGCCTGAAACTTGCAAAAAAAAACCTTGAATGGAACGATCGCTTTAGCCCATACTTTACACATCCTAATATATCTACCAGATATACATCAGTTTCGAATATGGACTATAGTCCACTCCTTCGGGTACCTTCCACACAAATTTCGGATATATTCACTTTAAGACCTGCTCTCGAATTACTTTGATTTTTGTTGAAGCAACTTTCATTCGCTGTCTCAATTACGACAGAAAAAGTTATTTCCGGGGCAAGTCCATATGGCACCGTATGTAGTGGCTGGAGAGCTCGTACCGAATATTGCGTTTTGTCCACACATTGGGTATAGTAGTATTTCTTCAAATATTAGATGAATATTACAATGTTGTGATTATAGGTCCATTCCTTTCGTTACCTTCCCCAGAAAAGTTCGAAAATATTCGCTACAATGGTACGCGCGATATTTCTTAAACGTATCAACCGATTTGGTCCAAACTATTGACCTCTAAATATTTTGTTTATGTTCAAATGTGGGCCCTATCGATCCAATTCTTGGTACCAATGTTCCAAATTTTTGTGTGGTTAAGGGTCTTTTCGAGGATCCTTTGGAAATTTTTACAGAAGGTTTTCCTGATGGCCCTGTTTACAACGTTATTATGGTTTTTGGGCAAGTATGGTACAAATGTCCTATCTATAGATATCCTCCGCAAATTTGAGAGCTTTAATCCAATGCATATTTTTGTCAGTTAATTCGTCCAACATTTTGAAAAGCCCCCTAAATACATAAATTTTTTTGGGAAAAACTGTTTCAATCCACACATGCTGAGGGTTCAGTCTTCGAAATGTCAACATTCGTTTGAGGTACATAAAGTGGATATACAATATATTCTCGATAATCCGGACACCACATGTTTCGGCGGTGTCCGGATTATCGAATTGTCCGGATTACCGAGTAGTAACAAAAACATGTAATTTTGTACGTTTAAATCATTAATAACGGACGTTTATTAGATAATAACGGGACATCTAAGGTAAATAAATTTATATTAAGCAAATATCAAGGGTTGTGACCACTTCAAACCTGGCAGATGTTTCCCTGGCCACCAAATTTACGCGACATTTGCTGAACTGTATGTATATTTTATTCACAGTTTTTTTTAAGGATATAAACTTCGTAGCCCATGTACATATAATGATTTCCCTCGTCCATGGGACAAGAGCCTCTTATGACCCGCGATAGAACTTCAGAATTCAAATAGTCAATATTTAGCTATTTCTATTTCAACAAATGACTTTATGTCGTCGATGAAACCAAGAAGAGATATAGATTTATATAAATGTTATAGCTTACGAATAAGACAAATTGGAATTTAAATCTATTGGTTGCACAATTACGAGAATGCAATATAACAATCTTTAGTTACAAGTGATTTTGAATATCAAAGAAAGAAAATAAAAGAGGCCATACGATTTTTTTTAAACTTTTTTTTAACTTATTGAAATTCTACTCGTTTCCTCGTTTGGCTATAAATCCCAATAAAAACTAAGCAATTAATCCCAACGCTTTAAATGATTTAAACATTTCTAGGTAAAATATCTATGGAATGCATTACATGCCCCCAAGGGACTTTCTCACTAATCGGAGGGCTAATGAACTAATTCCTTTAGAGGAATGGAACACTCAACATCGGTTTTTCAGGGAACTAGCTACCCAAATACTAGCTTCCAAATACTGTTTCTTATCATAGCCAGTCATCAATGGTTGAACGATGTAAAAATCATTTGACAGATTCAGATAGTTAATCCTATGTTGACTGTTTAACTGAGTTGACTATGGATATCTAGTAAATCGAGATTTGGACTGAAAAATTTGAAAAACTTAATTTTTCTTATTTATGCACCAATTGCCATTGCTAAGAACGAAAACTTCAATGAAATAACTAAGAATCTAATGCTCAAAATAGGAAAAAATATTGGTGTCCGGATTATCGAGGTAAGAAAAATATGTGATGTCCGGATTACAGAGTCTACAATGTAATAAATTCTAGTGTCCGGATTACCGCGTTGTCCAGATTAGCGAGTGTCTGGATTATCGTGACTATACTGTATTAAAAACTCATACATTAGAAACCTCATCTCTGAAGTGTATTATTTTACAAATGTTCGCGAGTTACAATACGATATACCTTAGTTTCAACTTAAGTAAATTTTCTACAAAACTGTTGATATATGGTTCCGACTTCAGGTGTTTTGACGTATATAGCTATATTTTCAGACCGAATTAGTTGTTTCGGCATGGCCTCAAAAGACGGTGCCCCGGATTTCATTTTGTAACTTTTTTCTCCATTCCTTCGTTGGGCAAGTTTGGATGTCATTTGGTATATATGGTTCTATTTCAGGTATTTTGAAGTATATAGCTATATTTTTAAGACGGAATTAGTTGTAATTTGGCATTTGGGGTTCTTTGTGGTTAGAACACAGCTCCGCAAAAAATGTTGGATATGTATCCATGTTTTACTATAGTTCTCTCGTAACCGGAACCACCCGATTTTCATTTGTTTGATCATAGTGACTAGAAACTTCTCCACCAAAAACTACAGACATATGTATGTAGGTCCATGTTTTGGTATGGGGTCATAAAACGGTACCACAGCTTTTATGTTTTTATCTTCATTTTCGGTTAGGATTAAATGTCATTCGGCATATATGTTTAAGAGTGGTTAAAAACTTCTTCATCAAAATTTGTGAACGTTCTGGTATAGCCCCCATATAACGGTACCCCGGATTCAGTTATTTTCAAGTTTTTAGCTGAACCAAGTAGCTAAAATTATGTATTTGGGGTTCTCAGTAGTCAAAGAACTTCTCCACCTAAAACTGTGGCCGAACTTATTTCCCTACTTATAGATACCGATATAAATGTGTCAACTAGCTGTGTCGATCTCCGTCCGTCTGTCCATCTAAACATTGTAATTACGCTACAGGTCGCAATTTTGAGCGGATCATCACCAAATTATGGATATTGATGGGAGTCACAGAGACGAAGAAGGCGCTGATTTTCAGTTATCCCTAATCCTTTGATATAAAAGAAAAGTGTGGCGAATATCTTTAATATCTCCATATAGGGGGTAGTCCTTTAGAGTATCTCATAGTAGGCCCCATTCCGACTATAACAAGTGCATACTTGTTTTGAAACTACTTTTCATAAAAATCTGGATATACAGCATTAAATTGCAGTACCCCAAATTGTTTCCTCCTTACTCGTACCCACTCTAAGCCATGCATGTCGTCTTAAGTATTGGAAGAAAATGAATTTCTTTTTATTGGTATTTTGGTTTAGTCTATTTTTTATTTATTTATTTTAGCATGCATAAGCATGTCTCACTGAGTTTATGACTTATTTCTGAATGTTCTCATGATGTTCTTCAACATTAAAAAGGCAACAAAAATTGTAATGGAGGAACAATTTTGTATATACATGTAGAGATAAATGTTGGCCCAACAATAACTTCATATTTATTCAGCCATAAAATCGAAATTGATTTGCTCTTAAAAATGGAAGAAGAATTTTTAGAAAATGACATTAAATTTTAAGACACAAATGTGCTGACTGCAAATGAAGAAACAGGACTCACAGTGCTACAAAATTGGGACAAATTTACAAAGTAAAGAATTTTAAAAGAACAATGGTTTTGTTATCACCTTATGGTTCAGACGAGGCTGAATCTTTTTTGCAGATTTACCTTGGTAACTGAAAGACTAGCGACAATTACCAAAGTTAAACGGTTTAAACCAAAAAATATATACAAATAGAAAAGTAAGCTCGAAATCTCGATGAAAAGCTGAAGTAAGTGAGGACAATAAACCAGACGGCATGCTTGAAGATCAACGTTTTTCAATTCCACGGAGGCGGGTTTTCTCGTACCCGATTGACGCGGAACCACTCAATTTCCTTGTTCCGGCAAGCGGCTGTTATCTCAATGTTTGTCACATCCGCATCTTGGGATTCGCCCTTCCAAAATGACCAGAGGGGTGTAGTGCTGGCAGAGCAGCTGTACCTTTTACACGGTCAATAAGGACGTCCCTAACAGAATTAGCGCAGAATGTCACAGTTCGCCAGACATTACCATAATATCACCTGGTCTGACAAATTACGTCAACCGGCAACACGTTATTTCTCTTGGATCAGACCATATCCGTATAATTGTCTCCATCAGCAGGCCGCCCGATTTCATTACCTCTGAACGCCGCATTTTCGTCAATCATTGGAAAGCTAGTTGGCCAAGTTTCAGAGAGTTCACTAATCACCGCTTAATAGTTCCATCTGATGTTCGGGTAGCGAAAAGGACGTTCCCAGGCATCACCACTGCTGCAGCCGCTCGCCATATACCTGCTGGTCGAATACTCAAAGTGAGACCAAACTTCCCAGCAGAGGCGACGGGAATAGCAAAAGAGGGTGATGAGCTTCGTCGTTCCAACCCCAGAGTCAATGAGTTGACACTGGAAGTTAACTGGTTGGTCGATAAGCATAAGTTGACTGATCCAAGGAGGTGCGCAAGTTATTACAATCGACAGGTTGTCGACAACTCCGGGGGTGACAGGGCGAAGAGAATAGTACTACGTCACATTAGATAATTTCCTGCCAAGGATGAACTACCATAATTTACAATGGGTAATGTTGCGAATTCTATCAAAAACGCTAAATCATCCAAAGCGATAGGCCCTGATGGAATCTCCATGGCAATTTTGAATCTGACTGATGTGCCGGGAGTAGAGTATTTCACTAAAGTTCTCAACTTGTTGCTAGTCACATATATTGTTCCCGAAGTGTGAAAAATGGGCACGGATGTCCCGCTGCTAAAGCGAGGCAAGGGTGCCAACAAGGGTAAATGTGAATACAGACCGATTTCGGTTTTGTCGGCCCAGCATCAGAAACAGCTATCCAGTTGCCAATCGTCAGCAAGGAATCCGTAATCCGCACAACACGACAACAGCGCTACATGCCATCACCACACATATTAGTCGAGGACTTAACGAGAGCAAGCAGTGTGACAGAACAGTGATGGTGGCGCTTGACTTAACAAAAGCTTTTAATACTGTCATGCACTCCACGCTGTTTGAAGACATCGAGCAGACTAACCTCCGACCAAGTTTGAAACGTTGGATAATCAGTTATATCTGTGGACGCCAATCGTACGTGGAATTCGGGAACAATAAGTCCAAGCCCCGTATCCGCCACTGAGAACAGGGTTGAATGTCATGGTCAATGGTAAAAGAATATCGACCACCAACTACCCCAAGGTCACATTCGACAGCATTTTCACGACGTCCGCGCATGCCACAGCTATCTTCGGCAAGCTGAGTTTTAAAAACAAGGTCCGCAAGTCCCTAGCAGGCAGCACTTGGGGTGCAGATAAAAAAACCATGTTAACCATATATAAAGCGGTAGGTCGATCGCTGGTAAGTTATGCGGCGCCAGTTTGCTCCGCGAATATAAATGCAAAGCGATGGAAAAATATTCAAACTTACCAGAATGCCGCTCTGAGAACTGCAACAAGGAGCATCATCATCATCTTCAGTGGGCCATCTACATGCGAAGGCAATGATTCTTCCAGTACTGCAACACAATGGCATACTTTTGTCGCAGTACTGTTCGGGTGTTACCCCGAGAGCCATCCTTATCATAGTGAATAGGACCCCCCACCCAGGCATATCAGGAGGGATCTCCATGATCTAGAAAGAGAGGTCCAGCGGTGCAAGAGAGAACCTCTAGGTCAACCAGAATATCAAGCAGTTTTAAATAGAATTCAGACGGATGCAGTCGCAAATGCCATAAACAACTATCGTATGAATGCGGTCCTCGGAGAACATCCTCCATGAGGAGCGTGGGCTGCGACGAAAAACCAGAGTGTTTTGGCTCAACTACGTTCGGGATGGTGCGTCCGTGTAAATTCCTATAGGACAAGGATTGATAACACCATGCAAAACATCCACCCAGCCTGTATCTGTACCGCATAGGTCTGCACGACACACTTTACCTTTTTAATTGCCCTGTCAAACCTACTCAACAGACTCCAGTAGACAGATCGTAGCAGCCACATTCCTAGAACTGATGATAGACCCGGAGCCAGATTAAGTAGAAAAATTAACTTACAAACATATAATAAAAACAATGTTACAAGAACAACCAAAATTTTTACAGAGCTCCGAAATTCTCGCTCAAATTCTAATCGCGAGTGAAATTCGAGCGAGTTCGAGCGTCCCTCGTGAAGCATATTTCAGACTTGCTCGTTTTTACTCGCAAGTGAAAAGTGTTTGCGAGTACGAGTACTTAAAGAGTACGAGTTTTGCAAGAAAAAACGAGTGGGAGTGGAAATGCTCGAAATAGAGTACGAGTTTACTCGAAGAGTAAAATCGAGTAGGAAAAATGTATTTTTTGACCGTTTTTGTGTTCGGAGGTTCGGATGAGGTTGTTAGGAGGTTCGAATTAGGTTGTTCGGAATTTCAGAGGTTCAGAGGAGGTTGTTCCGAAGTTCGAAGGAGGGTGGTCGGAGGTCCAGAGGAGGTTTCGTTCCGAAGTTCGGAAGAGGATGGTGGCAGGTCCAGAGGAGGTTCAGAGAAAGGAGTTCGGAGTTCCGAACAAGCTCCGACCACCCTCTTCCGAACTTCGGTACAACCTCCTCTGAACCTCAAACCACCCTCCTCCGAACTTCGGAACAACCTCCTCTGGAACACAGGAACATCAAAACCTGTTCGCTACACACGCAACCACACACAAACAGCAAATAAACATTTTTTTTCACTCGATTTTACTCTTTGAGCAAACTCGTACTCTATTTCGAGTAATTTCACTCGTACTCTTATTTTTAAACCAATAGTACTCGCGAGTGTTATCACATAAAACAAAAGAGTGGAGAGTAAACTTATTGTAAAACTCGTACTATTCGATTACTCCCACTCGCAGGTATTTTTTACTCGCGAGTAAAAACGAGCAAATCGGACTTCTTATACGCACTCTTCAAGTACTCCCCCTCGCGAGTACTTTTCACTAGCGAGTAAAATCGAGATTTCCTCCGACAGCCTTTGCTTGGCATTTTTGGAGCGTATCAGAACCATAGTTTAGCATCGGTCCATTGATTACAGGTATTACAGGTACGACTTTTCATCTATTTGTATGCCTAGAGTGGGTGAGAGAGGTCAAGAGGATGGTGGGAGGTCCAGAGGAGGTTCAGAGGAAGGAGTTCGGAGTTCCGAACAAGCTCCGACCACCCTCTTCCGAACTTCGGTACAACCTCCACTGAACCTCAAACCACCCTCCTCCGAACTTCGGAACAACCTCCTCTGGACCTCCGACCACCCTCTTTCGAACTTCGAAACAACCTCCTCTGACCTCCGACCACCCTGTCCGAACTTCGGAACAACCTCGCCTGGACCTCCGACCATCCTCTTCCGAACTTCGAAACAAATCCTCCTCGGACCTTCGAACAACTTTCTCTTTCCATATTCAGTCCACAGGAACATCAAAACCTGTTCGCTACACACGCAACCACACACAAACAGCAAATAAACATATTTTTCACTCGATTTTACTCTTTGAGCAAACTCGTACTCTATTTCGAGTAATTTCACTCGTACTCTTATTTTTAAACCAAGAGTACTCGCGAGTGCTATCACATAAAACAAAAGAGTGGAGAGTAAACTTATTGTAAAACTCGTACTATTCGATTACTCCCACTCGCAGGTATTTTTTACTCGCGAGTAAAAACGAGCAAATCGGACTTTTTACTCGCACTCTTCGAGTACTCCCACTCGCGAGTACTTTTCACTCGCGAGTAAAACCGAGCAAATCGGAGCTCTGTCTTTTTAAGATATCGCAACATAGTGCGATTCCTTGAAAAAATGCCTTCTTATAGCCTTTGCTTGGCATTTTTGGGGCGTATCAGAACCATAGTTTAGCATCGGTCCATTGATTACAGGTACGACTTTTCGAATTTTACATGTATATGTATGCCTAAGTGAAACATACATACATATGCATGTATGTTAATCTACAGCACAATAACATCACAAGGTATATTATCTTTATTTTCTTTTTAAATAAAAATCTCGTTTCAATTTTGTAATAAGGTGCCAAATTAACTCTCATAAAGACAGGTCGTCTGATGCCTGAAAACACTCAATGCCTTTTTGTTTCAAAACCCAAAAAAAAACATAATTTTCCTCCTGAATGCGTGAAAGATAACAGACGTGTGTTTTATTAATAGATGGCTTTATGGCGTTCTGCTTATTTGCACATGTCGATGTGAGAGTTATTGGTTCTAAATCCGGTGGGTGGGTGTTTGTGTGTGTTTAACACGGTCTGAGCTTTATTAAATGTTACGTTGACATTTTATTGTCTTAATGATGATGACTATCAACACTTCGAATATTGTCGTCTGCCTTAACGACGGACGTCACCACATCATCCTGATTATGTGCCGCAGTGGTGGTGGCGATGATGATGTGCTCCAGTTTATTTAATGTTTCGTCCCTCTTTTGTTTTGTTTGTTTATATCGGTTTGTGGTAACTATGTTTAGAAACCACCAAAAAATACCAAAAAGTTTGCTTTAAGCAAGTCATTGTAGTAAACTTGTCCAAATACACACGCACACACACTCACATATATGCACACACTTTAAGGTTATACTCCAGAGAAAATAAAATCACATTTGTACGAGTATATTTGGCAAGTTACGTTTAGCTTTTTTTCTTTGCTTTTATTGAACGAGGTTAGCACCAAGGTCAATTCAAGGATGACGCAAAAATTGCGTGCTGTGATAGTTCACTGTGGGTTTTTGCAATTTATTTTGTTTAGATTGTTGTTTTATTTTGACAATATACTATTTTTTCTTTAAAAAAGTTGTTAATTCTTCTTTAATTTAGAAAAAAGTGTTACTTTAATTTTTTTCGTTTAAATCTGTCCCTAAAATATTCAAAACCACTGTCCACCATTCTCCGTGACAAAATATCAATAATGAAACACAACACTGTTCTTTGTTATAAGAAAAATATGTAAAAAAACTATTTATTGCATATTTTTGATTTACATATTTTTTGTTATTAGGCCATTACCATAAGAGACCGAAATGTCACGCAATTCACATCATGTCTACACATGTATGGCATGTTGGAAAAATATTCCAAATTCGATATAGTCACATACATACTTATGTAACAATATTATCGTTATTGACATGCACATATTGTAATGAGTTCGATATATTCCAACAGCCACGCTTTCTTACAAAAGTGAAGCATACAAAAAGATAATGTTTCGAATCCATAAACAACCATGACTCTGTTTACATTAGTGCTCATATATTTATTCAAACAATACTGATTATTTGAAGTATATTTATACCCTCAGCCTTTAGGCTATAGAGGGTATTTACACTTTGATACGGCCAAAAATGTGCCTCATCGAAATAATGGTTTTAGACCCCAAGTATGTTTGTACGATATCCGTTTCAGACAATTTTGAGTCGATCTAGCAATGTCCGTCCGTCTGTCTGGCTGGCTGGCTGGTGCGCACGATAACTCTCGAACGGATCAATCGATTCGGTTCAAATTTTGGGTATCGAAACATTTTGTCCAGATTTGATTTAAGTTCGAAGATGGGCCATATCGGTCCACTCCTTCGGGTACCTCCCCCACAAAAGTTCAAAAATGTTCGGAAAAATTGTCCGCACGATAACTCTTGAAGGGAGTAACCGAATTAGTCCATACTTTGCACATCGTGACATTTCTACCAGACATAGACGAGGTTCCAATATGGACCCTATTGGTTCACTCTTTCGGGTACCTCCCACACAAAATTTTGCGTAAGTGCAGTTTAAGGCCTGCTCTCGATTTGTTTTGATTTTTGTTGCAGCCACTTGTATTCATTACCCCCATTACGACGATATAATTTTTTTCAGGAGCAAGTCCATATATCCTCAGATATCCATAGACTAATAAAGAAAAAAAAATATTTCCTACAGATTTGTATTAGGTCCGAATATGTACTACATCGGATCACCCCTATGGGTACACCCTACCCCTACACCCTACAACTGAAACATATTATAATGATGTAATGTAACGTGGTTTTCTCGTCGGGGTAACTTCAGTCGCGCCCAGGGTCTCCATAAGGACCCACTAAACCTTACGAAATGAAAAGACTAGTATTCTCCCTTTCCTGGGGGGCTAAATCGGGGATTTATTGATTAAATACTAATTTACAATCTACTTGTGTTTAAATGCGATAAGAATGAATTCAATGGGTATATATTTGGATTAATAGTTTGCGTAAGTATTATGCAGACTCGCTGGGTTTTAGCAGTTGAGGAGCTCGTGTTGAATTAGCGGGTTATTCTTCGGCGGAAATGGTGTTGTTTGTGTTCGGATGTGAATGATGTATTCGGTGTTCGGCTGTAGATGATCGGGAAGACGATGTATTCGGTGTTCGGCTGCAGATGATCGGGAAGAAGATATGTTCGGCTGTTGATGTTCGGGAACACGATGGGTTCGGCGTTCGGCGGTTGATGTTCGGGAACACGGCTTCGGGTGTTGATGCTCGGGTATCGGTGTTCGGGAAGACGATATGTACGGCGTTCGGATATTGACGCGATAAATTCGTCGCTCGGGTGTTAGTCTAGGACTACGGTCTAGTTTCTACAGTCTACTACTATTACTCAAACCGTGGAACAGATGACCCGTAGAACGTAGCCATGTAGAACTGAAAACCCCGTAGGTCCAGTGCCGAATAGAACGGATGACTCGGAAGCCCTGTAGAACTGAAAAACCCGAAGGTCCAGTGCCGAATAGAACAGAAGACTCGGATGTCCTTTAGAACTGAAAACCCGAAGGTCCAGTGCCGAATGGAACATATGACCCGAAGGCCCTGTAGAACTGAAAACCCGAAGGTCCAGTGCCGAATGGAACAGATGACCCGAAGGCCCTGTAGAACTGAAAAACCCGAAGGTCCAGTGCAATTTATTAGCTACCACAATTTAATGGGTAGCTTCCAAAAAGTATTCCCAACTCGGTAACAGCAAGGTGTATGGTGGCGGATTTAGAACAATATTTAGTTCCAACCCGTGCAGCTAACTCCCTGCAGTAGCCAGCTCGCCATTTGCCTCCAAAACTGAAATACTTTAATAACTATAAGTATGAAGCGAATGAGAATTATTCGCCCTAAGTATAAATTACGATGGTTGCAAAAATATACTGGAGTTAAATTTAGCAGTGTGACCTGTGATGCCACTGGTGTCAGGTAGACAAGTGTTGTCGAAGCGATGTAGGTAGGGGCGTTTCTTGGTAATAGTTGTTGTATTATGTACGTGAACATATTGTCACGTTACAGTAATCTGAGAGACGTAGAGAATGATAGACATCAAGATACGGTTCTATTAAAATGCGCATAGTGTCACCCTCGGTGCTACCTCTAAATCTGGTTTTCACTGATAAAGTACTAATTTACAATCTACTCGTCTTTAAATGCGATATAATGTATTCGGTTGTGATCGATCGTTGGCTTGGCTGTTTGTTTTGTCGGTGGTTTTGTTTGATCTAACACCTCGGTAAATACAGTCGTCGCTGCACGATTTGTATATAACACTATGCAACACTGAAAATTCAAAAAACTTCTAGTATGCATTTTTTGAAAGTACATATTTAGACTACAAAAACCCTAGTATGGTTTTGTCCTGTCAGATCCAGTTCAGATTTTATCTAAACCGGGCTAAATCTACACTTTTTCGCATTTATCAGGCCTTTATCTCTTTATCAGGCCTTTATCTTTTGAAAAAACCGCATAAGAAGAACTCCATCCAGGGCATCGAAATCTATAAAATATAGGACATTTTACATAATTGCTGAAATTCTGGTCAATATCGGCTAAACTATTGTGAGTTGAACCAAGTAACCTTTGCAAAAATCTTCTTCAGAATTCTTTAGAACACTCTGAAACTCTAAAATGCTTGCTTAATGTTTTTCAGCGGTATTTTCCATCATATCTTTTACAACACGTATTTCAAACACAGTTCACACCAACAGTTTATTCTCGCATTTTGGATTTCACCACATTTTTGACATTTTTATTAAATCGTCGTTGAAAAATGTACTGAAAACAACGGCAAAGAGGCATTTTTCAACAATGACATGTTCTTAAGAATTGTGTATTGCATTCCAGGGAATATTTTTCCAAAAGAAAATATTCAGCAAAAATTAACGGTTTTGGAGATACGGTGCGAAATGTATAAAAATTTTGGAATTTTTGCATATATTTCGAAATTTGAGGCAATAAATGTATTTTTTCGAGTTCATTATTTCTCCAAATATTTTATTCTTGTCCTTATCTACAAATTTGCTTCAGAGGTCAGAAGAAGATTCGCATTGGTTTCAGAGATGTAGCCCAGAATTTCTTTAAAAACTCAATATTTAACCATGTTTAGATGGGGCCATATAATCCGACCTGGATCTGACACAACAAAACCCAACTAGGGTTTCTTGTCGTTTGGGTCTGAACTTTCAAAAAATCCTCAGTTCGAATTGTTTGCACAAGACCACCTTAAAAATGTTGCACAGTGTAATAGGCAACTTCTTTATACCGATTTGTATAAACGGAACCGAGAACCGAAGTCCAGTAGAACGGCTGACACGACGACTCTGTGAAAATGCTGACCCGAAGGTTCAGTTGAATAGTGACACGAAGCCCTGTGAAAAGACTGAATATCAATGTCTTAATTCTTCAAAAGAGAATTAACAGCGTAATGACACCAAGGTGTAAATTGGCAGATCCAGAACCGCTTTTGTTCCAAGAGAAGTATTCCATCCCGTGTAGCTAACTCCCAGCAGTAGTAAGATCCCTATCAACATAAAATACTTAAGTAACCTGGAGTATAAAGTGATTGAGAATTATTCCCCATAAGTAGTAATGGCAACGGTTATAAAATTGCACTGAAATACACTTGTTCTTTGTCCAGTGTGCTGTGGACTCTCCCATGTGGGGGACTATGGCGGGGTCTATTTTGCTGCATGTCTACTTGTGTTTAAATGCGATAAGAATGAATTAAATGTGTATATATTTGGATTAATAGTTTGCTTAAGTATTATGCAGACTCGCTGGGGTTTAGCAGTTGAGGAGCTCGTGTTGAATTAGCGGGTTATTCTTCGGCGGAAATGGTGTTGTTTGTGTTCGGGTGTGAATGATGTATTCGGTGTTCGACTGTAGATGATCGGGAAGACGATGTATTCGGTGTTCGGCTGCAGATGATCGGGAAGAAGATATGTTCGGCTGTTGATGTTCGGGAACACGATGGGTTCGGCGTTCGGCGGTTGATGTTCGGGAACACGGCTTCGGGTGTTGATGCTCGGGTATCGGTGTTCGGGAAGACGATATGTACGGCATTCGGATATTGACGCGATAAATTCGTCGCTCGGGTGTTAGTCTAGGACTACGGTCTAGTTTCTACAGTCTACTACTATTACTCAAACCGTGGAACAGATGACCCGTAGAACGTAGCCCTGTAGAACTGAAAACCCCGTAGGTCCAGTGCCGAATAGAACGGATGACTCGGAAGCCCTGTAGAACTGAAAAACCCGAAGGTCCAGTGCCGAATAGAACAGATGACTCGGATGCCCTGTAGAACTGAAAAACCCGAAGGTCCAGTGCCGAATGGAACAGATGACCCCAAGGCCCTGTAGAACTGAAAAACGCGAAGGTCCAGTGCCGAATGGAACAGATGACCCGAAGGCCATGTAGAACTGAAAACCCGAAGGTCCAGTGCCGAATGGAACAGATGACCCGAAGGCCCTGTAGAACTGAAAAACCCGAAGGTCCAGTGCAATTTATTAGCTACCACAATTTAATGGGTATCTCCCAAAAAGTATTCCCAACTCGGTAACAGCAAGGTGTATGGTGGCGGATTTAGAACAATATTTAGTTCCAACCCGTGCAGCTAACTCCCTGCAGTAGCCAGCTCGCCATTTGCCTCCAAAACTGAAATACTTTAATAACTATAAGTATGAAGCGAATGAGAATTATTCGCCCTAAGTATAAATTACGATGGTTGCAAAAATATACTGGAGTTAAATTTAGCAGTGTGACCTGTGATGCCACTGGTGTCAGGTAGACAAGTGTTGTCGAAGCGATGTAGGTAGGGGCGTTTCTTGGTAATAGTTGTTGTATTATGTACGTGAACATATTGTCACGTTACAGTAATCTGAGAGACGTAGAGAATGATAGACATCAAGATACGGTTCTATTAAAATGCGCATAGTGTCACCCTCGGTGCTACCTCTAAATCTGGTTTTCACTGATAAAGTACTAATTTACAATCTACTCGTCTTTAAATGCGATATAATGTATTCGGTTGTGATCGATCGTTGGCTTGGCTGTTTGTTTTGTCGGTGGTTTTGTTTGATCTAACACCTCGGTAAATACAGTCGTCGCTGCACGATTTGTATATAACACTATGCAACACTGAAAATTCAAAAAACTTCTAGTATGCATTTTTTGAAAGTACATATTTAGACTACAAAAACCCTAGTATGGTTTTGTCCTGTCAGATCCAGTTCAGATTTTATCTAAACCGGGCTAAATCTACACTTTTTCGCATTTATCAGGCCTTTATCTCAAAAACGAATAGGAATTTGCTTGCCTTGCTGTCTTTAGCAATATTGTAGCCCTATACTAGTAGAACTTATCTTTTGAAAAAGCCGCATAAGAAGAACTCCATCCAGGGCATCGAAATCTATAAAATATAGGAAATTTTACATAATTGCTGAAATTCTGGTCAATATCGGCTAAACTATTGTGAGTTGAACCAAGTAACCTTTGCAAAAATCTTCTTCAGAATTATTTAGAACACTCTGAAACTCTAAAATGCTTGCTTAATGTTTTTTCAGCGGCATTTTCCATCATATCTTTTACAACACGTATTTCAAACACAGTTCACACCAACAGTTTATTCTCGCATTTTGGATTTCACCACATTTTTGACATTTTTATTAAATCGTCGTTGAAAAATGTACTGAAAACAACGGCATAGAGGCATTTTTCAACAATGACATGTTCTTAAGAATTGTGTATTGCATTCCAGGGAATATTTTTCCAAAAGAAAATATTCAGCAAAAATTAACGGTTTTGGAGATACGGTGCGAAATGTATAAAAATTGTGGAATTTTTGCATATATTTCGAAATTTGAGGCAATAAATGTATTTTTTCGAGTTCATTATTTCTCCAAATATTTCATTATCTTGTCCTTATCTACAAATTTGCTTCAGAGGTCAGAAGAAGATTCGCATTGGTTTCAGAGATGTAGCCCAGAATTTCTTTAAAAACTCAATATTTAACCATGTTTAGATGGGGCCATATAATCCGAGCTGGATCTGACACAACAAAACCCAACCAGGGTTTCTTGTCGTTTGGGTCTGAACTTTCAAAAAATCCTCAGTTCGAATTGTTTGCACAAGATCACCTTAAAAATGTTGCACAGTGTAATAGGCAACTTCTTCATACCGATTTATATAAACGGAACCGAGAACCGAAGTCCAGTAGAACGGCTGACACGACGACTCTGTGAAATTGCTGACCCGAAGGTTCAGTTGAATAGTGACACGAAGCCCTGTGAAAAGACTGAATGTCAATGTCTTAATTCTTCAAAAGAGAATTAACAACGTAATGACACCAAGGTGTAAATTGGCACATCCAGAACCGCTTTTGTTCCAAGAGAAGTATTCCATCCCGTGTAGCTAACACCCAGCAGTAGTAAGATCCCTATCAACATAAAATACTTAAGTAACCTGGAGTATAAAGTGATTGAGAATTATTCCCCATAAGTAGTAATGGCAACGGTTATAAAATTGCACTGAAATACACTTGTTCTTTGTCCAGTGTGCTGTGGACTCTCCCATGTGGGGGACTATGGCGGGGTCTATTTTGCTTCATGTTGCGTAAAAACGACCCCCAGCGAGTAGTCGTCATCATCAGAATACGAAATTCTCCCGCTGACCCCCCAACAACAAACGACACACACAGCGCTTAACACAGGCCGTTGCTGTTCCAACCCCCGAAACTGTATACTTTTTGCCATTTAATTACGATGGACTCCGAAGTAAAAGCAAGGAAATTTGATGATGTCGGCGGTGCAAGAAACTAAGGTCAACAACAACAGTAGCTACGTAAACCCAGCCTCAGTAAATCGTCGTCGTGGTAGATTACGCGACTCCCCACAGTTCCCCCAACAGCAGCCTCACACGCAGCACTTAACACCAGCCGTTGTGGTTCCACTCCCTGAAAATACATCATTTTTGCAGTTAAAGTGCAATGGACTCCGATGTAAGATCGAGGAAATAGTGAACTTCATGAGTCAGAAGGATATCATGGTCGCGGCTGTACAGGAAACCTAGCTCAACAAACACCGCAGCTTACAGTGTTCTGCTTCCATTAGGGTTTTCCTATTGCACCAGCCCGTTCAATACAGACCTATCTCACTTGCGCCTGGCTCTAATGACCCCTACATAGAATGTAGGGGGTAGCAGTCAGGTGAGGAACTGCAAAAGTAGGGTTGCTGAACGTATACATACCGCCGAAAAATATCTGTACTCCAGGTTATAGGCAAAACATTAGCCCGCTTTTAGAAAGTCATAACCGTCTGGTCTTGGGGGACTTTAATGTTTATCATGAGTAGTGGCAGTCTGTACTCGAAACGACCAGAGGGGTATAGCGCAGGCTAAGCAGATAGATAGTTCTACGTTTTGCACGGTCAATGAGGACGCCCCTAGCAGAATTAGCGGAGAGTGTCACAGTTCGCCAGACATAAACATCGTGTCACCTGGTCTGGCAAATGACGTCACTTGGCAATTATCTCCATCAGCAGACCACACAATTTCATCACCCACTCTGTTCACCACATGGATGGCAAATGTGAGAACAGAGTTGAATGCCACCCCAAGATTCTAAGGGTCACATTCAACAGATTGTTAATATCGCCCGAGCATTCCACAACTATCTGCGACAAGATGAGATGTAGGAACAAGGGCATCAAGTCCTTAGCCGCCAGCACATTGAAAGAATACATCCACAATAGACCAGATCTGTACCATACGCAAAATCTTGAAGACGATCCAAGAGAAGCAAATCGATACTTACCACATATTTGTTGAATACAAAACCGTTGTCTTCGACTTTTACGGTCAAAGATGGTTCACATTTTAATTTGGTACCTCCGCATATTTCATACGGCTTATCAATATGACATTAACTAATCGATGAACCTTAAATTAGTATAGAATAAACTCCAAGTGAGTAGGTAGCAAACTAACATTTTAAGCAAGGAGACAACTGATTGTGTGATCTTTTCAAAATCTACATCCATTCAAATACAAATTTTCCTTTTTCCTGTGTGAAACCCTACGAACTAATTACTTTTGAAATAAAGGCCATTCCTTTGCTTTCTGCTAACATTAACTTTAGCAAATTAAAAAAGTCTTCGTCCAATTGAGTGTCATCACTTTGTTGGACTAATACAAAGTATGCCGTAACCTACACATATCTTATTCTGACCCTCACACCTACACAAACCGACCAGACGAACCTATGAACTGCCATCAAACTTGTATAAAAACTAACAAAGTTCGCAATTACTGTTGACGCATATGAAAAGTTGTTACGTTCATAGTTATGGCCACATCACCAGCACCAACATATGTGGAGATAAGTACGATTGTATGTACCACGCATATTGTTCCTGATGGTGCCACAAATGGCCTAACATCAGCACAATATTGCTGTATCACATTATATTTCCACTGAAGAAATAGACCTCCATCCATGTTCCTAAACATCTTCATCAGGAAATGTTGTTGAGTGTTTACTTTCAACGAAATTTACGCTTCAATTGGTGGTTTCAAGTGTTTGCCTGGCTGAGAAGAACTTATGTTATGTGAACATTTGTGAACATACGCAGAATGTAATAATTTTCGGCATGGACACACTCTCATTTTAGTTCAAACGATTGAATGAAGGCAGAATGCTTTTAATCGAAAGCCTTCACATATGGTTAGCGGTTTCAGATGAATGTTAGAATTTGATAGGTTACACCATCATTGCAGATTACAAACACATGTGTACATTTATGCATGACTCCAAAGATGGAAATCAAACACAAGCTAATTCGTTCGTAATTGAGACCACAAGGACTACACGTAGTAAAAATTCCAAAACGATCCAAGAACATCTCTTCAAATTTCTACAGATTCAACAGTGACAATGTCGTGACCTTCTGCTCCTCTCCGGAGTAAAAAGGAATAAATAACACAAACTATACGATTACAAAGTGGATTTTAGTTACTTCTGCACCATTCCGAGCGTAGTTGAGCCAAAACTACTCTGCAGAGCTCTGGTTTGTGGTGGCCGCTGAGGTTCTTCGGCTGAGACTGCATCTGTGTTAGTGCTATTAAAAACTGCGTGATTGGCTTGTAAATCTCAGCGTTCTCTCTTGTAACGTTGCACCTCTTTTTCTAGATAATGAAGATCCCTCCTGACATGCCTGGATGGGGGGTCATATCCACCATATGGTGCTTAGGGTGGCTCTAGCGGTTACACCCGAATAAGTACTGCAACTAAAGCATGTCATTGTGTTGATGTACTGAAGATATGAGGAGGCACCCTGTCACAGTTCTAAAGGGAGCATTTTCATTCCGACAGGTTTGAATATGTAATGTGAAGACGTAATTTCACTACACCCCCAGCCTTTAGGCTAGAAAGGGTATATACACTTTGATACGACCAAAAATGTGCCTCATCGATATAACTGTTTAAGACCACAAGTATGTTTGGACGAAATTCGTTTCAGACAATTTGGAGTCGATTTAGGCATGTCCGTCCGTCCGTCTCGAACGGATCATCCGATACGAACCAAATTTTGGGTATAGTAATATTTTGTCCAAACTTAATTTAAGTTCGAAGATGGATCCACTCCTTCCGGTATCTCCCCCACAAAAAATTTTCCTGTAAAATGGTGTGAACGATAACTCTTGAAAAATAGCCAGAGACGCTGGAAACGCAGCAATCCGAAGAAATACACGTGCAGTTTATAACGCAGTAAAACAACTCAGATCAGAGAAAATTCGTAGCGTATCAAAGACGGAAATGGACATATTCTCACTAATACTCGTGATCAACTACAGCGATGGAAAGAAATCTACGAAAGCTCAAGTCAAAGCGTTACACATATTTCATGCACATCATCCCTCCGACGGATTCCAAGGAGAGACATATCAACTGCTGTCTGAAGTAAAATTCGCTATCTTGAGGCTAAAAAACAATAAATTACCCAGCCACGATAATATGCCTGCGGATTTATTTAGATCTGGCCCCTCATTATAGAAGTCTGGGAGTCAGAATCTATACCGCCTGACTGGATAGAGGGTCCGATTGTAACCATACCAAAAAGGAGACCTTAGCGAATGCAGGAATCGGAGAGATATAACCTTGTTAAACACTATCCAAAAGATTCTGGAATTTATTACACTTGAGCGCATTTCACCAGCAATAGAGCCAAGTATAAGAAAAGAACAGGCGGGTTTCAAAAAACCGATCCTGTGTTAACCTTATAAGCAAGCTGAAAATAATCGCAGAGCAATCCATAGAATGGAGCAGCCTGATTTACTTAATCTTCGTCGATTTCGAGAGAGCTTTCGACACGATTGAAATGTGTCATGCAAAGTGCCATTGAAGGGGATAGAAAGTGAGCATCTAAGCTTAAAAAACGGGGTCAGACAGAGAAGTGTACTCTACACTCTATTATTTTATATTGTTCTTGACTGGGTCTTAATAAAGACAAATGCTAAGCCACGGATGGCATTCAATCGAAGCTGGGAGAACGTCTTCATGACTTGGACTACGCAGACGACATTTCCCTTATGTCGCAGCGACATCCAAGAGAAAATCGACAAGCTCCAAAAGTATAGCCTGGAAGTTAGACTGAAAATTAATATTAACAATTAAAAAAGTATCAGTCGGCTTGGCCGACAGAGATATACCCTCAGCCTCGGACATAAAGAAAAGAAAATAAAACGCAATACTTCTGACGTCTATATAATACGATGTACATCGTTTGGACCAAATCGATTTCCCCATTTAGTTGGGGTCGGCAGGCTTTTTTTTTGAGCTTTTGGGCCATTATCTCAAGAAGTAGGTACATGCCCCTAAAAAATATATACCGACGTAATGGGGAAAGCGAATACAAGTTGTTACAGCAAAAGCCAAAGGGATTCGAAGTACAAATTTTGGACCGATTCGGCTGATCCGTTCGAGAGATATCGTGCGCTCCAGTCACTACACATGGTGCCATAGGGGTATTTTTAACCTTTCGGACTATTTTCTCAGGAAGTATGGACTTTCTCCTGAAAAAACTTGTACTGTCGTAATGGAGGCAGCGAATACAAGTTGTTACAAAAAGAAGCAAAAACGAAAGCAGGCCTTAAACTGCACTCTTCACAAATTTTGTGTGGGAAGTACTTATAGGCGGAGAGAAAATTAACACACAACCGACAATTTGAAAAACGGAATATGAATTGGCTTTATTTTATTTTCACAAAACTTATATTATTAAATCAAAGCCTACTAAATTATTTTATATTTATATTGTATGTTAGTAGTAAAGTATGTTTGGCTAAAGTATGTACATATATAAAAGTGTATATTCGTGACTAAAGTATACTCCTACATATACTTGGAAAATTGAGACAAGTAGTCTAGTTGACGAAACTGTCGAGGTGTAGCCTTATCCGGACTTTGTTTGAACGCAAACGTTAAAGGTTTGTGATCCGTGAAGATTATAAATTTGCGCCCTTCGAGCATGTGGCGGTAATACTTGACCACTGAATAAGCAGCAAGTAGTTCACGATCATATGTGCTGTATTTTTTCTGCGTATCTGAAAGTTTCTTCGAATAAAAACTTAGAGGCATCCAGCCATTAGCTGTCTGCTGCTGCAGAACTCCACCAATGGCCACATCAGAAGCGTCCACCATGACACAAATCGGCAAGTCTTCACACGGATGTGATAAAATAGTAGCATTGGATATATCGGACTTACATTTTACAAAACTGGTTTTGACCTCTTCTGTCCAGACTATAGGAGTTTTGTCGTTTTTCTTGTTTCCCTTTTGGCATGCTATTAGTGGAAGTTGATTGGTTGCAGCTCCAGGAATAAATCTGCGATAGGAGTTTACCATAGCAACAAATCGACGGAGTTCTTTGACGGTTTTAGGCTGGGGATAGTTGGCTATTGCTTCAACTTTTTCCGGTAGTGGGCGTATACCTTCTGGTTCGACAAGATGTCCAAGAAATGAAACTGATTGTTGACCAAACTTGTACTTTGACAGATTAATTACAAGGCCGTATTCTTCCAGACGAGTAAATAATTGTTTGAGGTGTAGTAAATGCTGTTCTTCGTTTTCGGATGCAACCAATATGTCATCGAGGTATTGGAAGCAAAACTCCAGATCACGTAACACTTCATGCATGAACCTTTGAAATGTTTGTCCTGCATTACACAAACCAAATGTCATGTAATCGAACTCGAAGAGTCCAAAGGGCATGATGATAGAGGTCTTTTGGACGTCTCCCGGGGCAATTGGGATTTGATTGGAAGCACGTACCAAATCAATTGTTGAGAAAATGTTTTTTACTCGAAGACCGTGCGCAAAATCGTGAATATGTGGCAGAGGGTATTTGTCCGGGACTGTCTGTGCGTTCAAAAGACGGTAGTCGCCACAGGGTCGCCATTCGCCATTCTTTTTTGGGGCCATGTGTAGCGGACTTGCCCAAGAGCTGTTTGAAGGGTGGCAAATTCCTTGGTCCATCATATACTGGAATTCTTGCTTTGCAATCGCTAGTTTATCAGGAGGAAGTCGACGAGGCTTTGCCGAAACAGGGGGCCTTTTGTCTCGATGAAATGATATACGCCATGCGGAACCTTTTTCACTTATCTCGAAATGTTCGTTATATCTGGAAATTGAGATAGTAAATCGTGATACTTGCAATTATTTACCATAGTTTTAATTTGCACATAGCCAGGAATCGATTTCACTTCTCCTTTAATATTGATCCCAGTTTCAGGATCGATGAGCTTGCATTGTTGCATATCCACGAGTAAACCATAATGTGTCAAAAAATCGGCTCCGATGATAGGATGAGACACATCAGCATACACAAATTTCCATTGAAATGATCTTCGGAAACCAAGTGAAGGAGATATTACTGTGGTTCCATAGGTTTTTATTGATGTACCATTTGCAGCAAAAAGAGAATATTCGTCGGGACGACTGTTGCCTTTCTTATGATCCACGGGTACAACTGAAATGTCAGCACCTGTGTCGATAAGGAAATGTTTTCCTAGAAATTTATCATAAATGAATAGGCGATTCGTTTTGCTAGACCGATCACTGCTTGCCTCTAGTGACCGGCTTATTGGTTTCCCGGTTTTTGGTTGCTTTCGAACGTGCATGGTTGTCGGCACTTATTTGCTCTCTGACCGAAACGACGATGATAATAACATATACCTGATGTGTTTGAGTTGGTACGACTGTTTCTTCGAGTCCTACTTCTAGAATTTTTCCTTGAACGGGTTTCGTGCAACTGTTGAACCGCTGCTGTAAGTTCTTCGATTTGTTTAGACATCGCTGAGAGGTCAAACGATGTGTTTCCGACTGTAACACTTGAAATGCCGGAGGGCGTTGATACGTCTGCAATTTTGTCAGCCATCTTTGCAATTGCTTCAAGAGATTCCGATGATGTAGACAGGATTGCATGGATGTGTGTTGGCAGTCGCTGCATCCACATTGTACGCAGGAAATCGTCGTTGAAACCACCATTAGCAAGATTCTTCATTTCTCGTAGCAGGATGCTTGGCTTCTTATCACCAATTTCCAAATTATTGAGAAGTTGCTTAATGCGTTTTTCCTCAGACACGGAAAAATGTTCTATCAAACGTTTTTTCAATTGTGTATATACATCGGCAGGAGGATTCAAAACGATGTCACTTACATGAGTCAGCAATTCTGTATCCAATTCGGCAATTATTATGTAGTACTTTTTCTGCTCGGAATCAATTCCATTCAAAGCAAATTGCGCTTCCACCTGGACTAACCAAAGAGACGGATTTTCTCTCCAAAATCGTGGAATTTTAATGGCATGTTGCATCGAACTAACAGATGGGATTGCATTCTGTTGAGATACACCAGTCGCTGTTCCTGATTTGCTTGTCATTGTTGAGATATGAGGCACGAATTAGGCTGCTTGAAAAATATTCAGCGTCGAGGGTCACCAATTTATAGGCGGAGAGAAAATTAACACACAACCGACAATTTGAAAAACGGAATATGAATTGACTTTATTTTATTTTCACAAAACTTATATTATTAAATCAAAGCCTACTAAATTATTTTATATTTATATTGTATGTTAGTAGTAAAGTATGTTTGTCTAAAGTATGTACATATATAAAAGTGTATTTTCGTGACTAAAGAATACTCCTACATACTCGAAGAAGTGGACTTATATAGTCCATATTCGAACCTGATCTATGTCCCGTAGAGATTTTACGATACAAAATGTATGGATGAAATCCATTACCCTCTTCAAGAATTTTCGTTTGATAGTAGTTCGAACGAGTTTGTATTCGAATCGTTATAGTGAAACAGGCCATAAATATTTCGGACTATTTTCTCAGGAAGTATAGACTTGCCCCTGATAAAACTTGCACCGTAGTAAAGGGGACAGCGAATACAAGTTGTTACAACAAAAATCAAAGCGATTCGAGAGCTGGTCCTAAACTAAATTTTCCAAAATTTTGTGTGGGAGGTACCCGAAGGAGTAGAGTCCATATTGGAATCTCATCTATGTCTGGTAGAAATTTCACGATGTGAAAAGTATGGACCAACTCGGTTACTTGCTTCAAGAGTTATCGCGGGCACAATTTTTCCGAAAATTTACGAACTTTTGTGGGCGAGGTATCTGAAGTAGTGGACCGATATGGCTTATCTTCGAACTTAAACTAAATTTGGATAAAATATTAGTAACCTCAAATTTTGGAGCAAATCGGTACATCCGTTTGAAAGTTATCGTGCGCACCAGCCAGACAGACAGACGAACGGACTTTGCTAAATCGACTCCAACATTTCGTCCAAACATACTTGGGGTCTAAAACCATTATTTCGATGAGGCACATTTTGCCCGTATGAAAGTGTATATACCCTCGTTAGCATAAATGCTGAGGGTATAAAAAGACAAAAGTAATGAGAATGGGCACACCGAACTACTCTCCTATTCTACTCGCAGAAGTAACCGATTTTACTTACCTTAGAGGTCCGATTGCAGGAAAACTATACGTTTTAGAAAAAAAAATATTTTTTAAAAAATGCTTTAAAAGTCTCTCTCTCTACCATGTTTTTTCCGCAGCCTCATTCCACTATCAGATGTTTTATTGTGTATACTGAATTTCCCGACTGTTAGACCAAAGATTTCCTTGTTCTGCTCATCTATGCCTTCACTTTAAGCATGGGGGCAAATAAAAATTAAGTTTAAAACTGTAGCTTTTAGTCGAATTGTAGCAAGTCTTTCAGTCACCTGGACGAAACTGGAAGCTAGATGTTTAAACATACCAACCCATAAAAAATATTGTTTCAAATATTCGTGAATTTTTAAAAATATTTTTGTAATAATTGTGGGTTTTTATAAATATTTTTCGAATAATCGTGTATCTACCAAAGCCACTCGAAAGCCACCTCATATTTTAATATTTAAGGAAATTTTAAATTAATTTTTTTTAGTTTTACGTTTTTTTTCGTTTGAATTTTAACATTTTAATGTCATAATTTTATCGCAATTTTCCAATTAGCTTGTGTAGTACGGTTATGTGGTAGCAAAAGTCTCTACCGGCCGACAATATCCTTTACAGGTAGATATTAACATAAATTTTGAGATTTCATACAATTTCTGCATTAAGTCTGAAGGTTTAAGATTTTTTATCCTGATAGCTTTACCTTTAGTTAACGTTAAGTAATAACAATTTTGAAGCCTTTGAATGATATTGAATTTAATACATAAACGTTGATCTTAACACGTTTTCTTCACACCCCACCGAGAAAAAATACCAATCCTTTGACACAATTTACCAGACAAGTGTCAATTTTTCTTCATTCGGTAGGCCTAAGCTTCAATCAACACTTTAATTTATTGAACGCTGCTACCTCATCAGTGAAGCCAATCGAATAGACTTCCAAAAAACGTATAGTCCTTTATTAAAAAAAAAACGCACTCTCACACACATGACTGCGAACAACATTCAATTGATATCAAAATAAAGGAAAAGGGAACTATTTTAGTTCTTCTTTATCATGGTATTCAACAAACAAACAAACACCTCCTTCCCTTTCTGCCATTTCCAATCATGCCTGCCTGAGGGTTTACGGCTAAACCTAAATTATTAGATAAACGTGTAAAAAACCAAATACAGTGGAACTTGTTGTGTTGAAAACGGCTTGGAGCCATATTTAGCTACTGCTATGGTTTTTACAAGTTGATAACTCTCTTTAGTGGATAGATTCTACTTACAAAAGGCTTTCCTGTGTCTGTATGTTTGTGTCCGTCCATTCATTGACACATCATCAATATCAAATGGGAATAACAATTTCCTTTGGCTTCAGAAAAACAACAAATGACAAAGGGTAAAGGAAACAGACAGTTGGGGATACAAATGAACTGAACTGAGATGAAAATAAACGACAACGAAGACAGCAACATCAACAAAAATAACTACAACAAATTATAACATAAAGGTCGTTGTCGCTCAGGGACTAAGACAACAACAACAACAGCCGAGCAATGCTGTTGTAAAAAGACACATCACACGTTGCAACACATTGTCTTTTCACCTCCAGCCGAACATACATAAGGACCCACTAATAATCCAAACAAACACATTTATGAGTCCTTAACCCTTTTTTCCGTTTCCCATTTTCTATGTGACCGGTTTGTTTTGTTCTCTCACCCGTAACTATTGATGATATTGAAAATTCCATGCACAGTTATTTATTAGGGTTATGACTTTTTGACATTTTTCCTCAAAAATGATTTCCTGTAGCAGGGATGAATGAACTTTTGCCTATTAATCACTATGCTATCGTTTATTCCATTGAAATATAAAAAAAGTTCACGCACAAATCGATTTTAAAAAAATAATTTTTTGAAAAAATATATGAAAAGAAAAAAAATTTTTTTTTCAAAAAATTATTTTTTGTTGCAAGGATGAATAAATATAAGCCTACTAATAACTATAATAACGTTTATTTCATTCAAATATTAAAAAAGTCGCGAAAAAAGTCACTTTGAAAAAATTTTAAATTTTTTGTTTTTTGTTAAAAAATTATATTTTTGAATAAAAGCGTTTACGACATTTTTACGATTCTCAGAATTGAAGAAAAATAGTGAGAAATAAATTTTATGTCATTTTAATTATCTCATGTGGCTCAAAGTTTATTTTCAATTATATACATCTGTTTTCAGTGACATCAAAAAATTGTCCATAATTTTGATAAATTCAAATTTTAAAATCATTTTGTGCGTGAGGTTTTTTCACCGAATCACCTTATAATTAAGATTTTATGTAATCTTATGGCAAAACTCATCACGCTATGATACAGGGATATGAGGTTGTAAAAAAGTCATAACCCTATTATTTATATTCCGGATAGAATAGCAGCTAACCAACACGTAAATGCAGATATTGTTTGTTTGTTTGTACGTTGCCCACGGATATTTTGTGAAAAAAAAAACAACATCTGAGGGAATAAAGACATGGTGTCAAAGGATATAACGAATATTAAAAAGAACAAATAAGGCAACACTATTTGGGTACAGTGTTTTTTTTTAGAAATTGGTAGATGGGGATTTTTATGAACTCTTAGCAAAATGTTTGGCCATATGTTTCAAACAGTGGCAAAGTTTGCTGAGACCAATCAGCCATAATATATACATTGGTAAGCCCAGTTAATGAAAAACAAGCAATACCACGTAAAGAAAACTTCTTTTGGCAGTTTGAAACAAAAGAATTTACATAAAAAGTAAAACGCCGGGCTGAGCTTTCAATGTTCTTCGTCATGAAATAGCCTAAAATAAATAGTATAATTACTTTTCTTTCTCTTACGAAAGTGGTGGAGGAGTTATCTGACCACTGCCAGATTGCAGCCAATTAAGACCGAATAACAAGTAACAACGGCGTTAAATTCGGCCGAGCCGAACTTGTTATACCCTCTACCACGAGTTATATTGAAGTGAAATGGAACAATTAGTTTAGTTTATGAAAAATACTAATAACCAAATTTCAGCAAATTTCGTCGATCTATACCGACAAATTCCTTCGGAAATTTTCTAGACTCAAAGAAGACTACCAAATTTCCGATATTTCGGTAAGAATGTAGCTAAAATCTAAAAAAACACCAAAAATCAAGAGGTATGCTTCTATGGGGTACAAAGGAAGACCTGGACCTATACTAATAATTCTTTTCAGGAATAGTTTTTAACCCCCTGGGAGACTAAATAACAATATTCAGTCATAGGGCTATATAAAGACTTGGATGAATACCGACAAATTTCATATGGAAAGTTTTATACCCCAAATGAAGACTAAACACCAAATTTCAGCCAATTCGGTGGAATATTGAGGCAACAACCTTCAATATACCGAAAAGCGGGAGGTACCGTTCAATGGGAGCTATATGAAGGCGTGGACTATCGACAAAATTAGAGAGAAAAGTTGTATTCCTCCAACGAACACTAAATACCAAATTTCAGCCACTTCGATGGATTATTATGGCCATAACACTCAAAATACCGAAATTCGGGAGGTACCGTTATATGTGGGCTATACTAAGGCGTGGACTTGTGACAACAAATTTCCGGGGGAAAGTTTTATACAAACAACAAAGACTAAGTACCAAATTTCAGCCATTTTTGAGAAATATTGAGGCAACAACTTTCAAAATACCGAAAATCGGGAGGTACCGTTCTATGGGGACTATAGAAAGGCATGAACCTATGCGGACAAATTTCATATGAGAAGTTTTATACCCCAAATGATGACAAAACACCAAATTTTTAGCCAATTCGGAGGAATATTGAGGCAACAACCTTTAAAATACCGAAATTCGGGAAGTACCGTTCAATGAGAGCTATATGAAGGCTGGGACCTACACCAACAAAATTCCGGGGGAAAAGTGTATACCCCCAACGAAGACTAAGTACCAAATTTCAGGCATATGACAATGAAGCGTTATATAGGGGCTATATCAAAACGTGGACCCATATAGCCCATTTGCAATAGCATACATCCTATGAGTAATAGAAACTTCTATACCAAATTAGAAAGCTCTATCTTAAAAATTGTGAGCTGTATCTTGATTTCAACAGACGGACGGACAGACGGACATGGTTATATCGACTTAGAATTTCACCCTTTATAATGTCTCCGATGAATATTTCGATATGTTACAAACGGAATGACAAATTTAATTATACCCTCCATATTATGGTGGAGCGTATAAAAACTTCAAAATACCTAAAATTGGGGTAAAACTAAGTCCACAAATTTCCGTTGTGGATAACTATGAACCTTAAGTAGCAAATTATATTCAATTTGGTACTAAAAACGTCAAAATGCCTCAAATCGGGTGGTACCATTGTGAAGGCTACTCCAAACCGTGGACCTATGTCCACAATTTATGGTGAAAAGTTGTCTAACCTGGAACCCTAAGTGATAAATTACATCGAAGTGGGCCGAAATTGCCAACCAAAACTTCAAAACACTTGAAATCGGGCAATACCATTATTACTTACTTACTTAGTTGGCCCATTACAGAACATTTGTTCTATAGACCGAACTAAGAAAAGATCTCCATTCCTCTCTGTTTTTCGCTTGACTTTTTGGAATACCGCGCCTTTCCATTTCTTCATCCACTTGTTTGCTCCATCGAAGCTTAGGCCTGCCGATTCTGCGTGCACCGCCATGTGGCATGTATTCATACGCCTTTTTAGCAGGTTCATCATCGCTCATTCTCATGATATGGCCTAGCCAACGCAATCGTTGCATCTCGATACGTTTAACTATATGCATGTCTTTGTATAGCTTATATAGCTCGTGGTTCATACGACGTCGATATTCACCGTCAACGCAAATCGGCCCGTAGATCTTTCGAAGAATTTTCCTCTCAAACACACCAAGCACTGCCTTATCTGCTTGCGCAAGTACCCATGCTTCGGAGCCATACATTAGCACGGGTAGTATCAGCGTTTTGTATAGTGTTATTTTTGTTTGACGAGATGTGGCTTTGTTTTTAAATTGCTTACTTAATCCATAGTAGCATCTGTTGGCCAATACAATTCTTCTTCTTATTTCACAACTGATGTTGTTTGTTGTGTTTATGGCAGTGCCGAGGTAGACGAAGTCTTTAACTACCTCAAAATTGTAGGTACCAACTTCTACGGTTGGTCCGAGCTCTATGGACGCTTTGCGCGTCGACATCATCAATTTGGTCTTTTCGCCGTTTACCGCCAGACCCACTTTCGCAGATTCTGCTTCGACCTTCCTAAAGGTATCAGTTACTTCCTTTACTGATCGTCCCATGATGTCTATGTCATCAGCATAGGCAAGTAACATGTGGCTATTGGTGTAAATTGTGCCATTTCTTTTGACATTTGCATCTCGTATTACCTTTTCCAGCAAAATGTTGAACAGGTCACACGAAAGGCTGTCTCCTTGTCTGAAACCTCTTTTGGTACAAAATTCTTCGGAGAGGTTCTTTCCGGCTTACAAAGCCGAATGAGCTTTGCGGGGATACCAAATTCAGACATTGCGTGAAATACCTTTGATCGGAGGGGACTGTCGAATGCTGCTTTATAATCGACAAAAAGGTGAAATATGTCGATCTGCATCTCTTGGGTCTTCTCTAGGATTTGCCGCAGGGTAAATATCTGGTCAATGGTGGACTTCCCAGGTCTAAAGCCACATTGGTATGGTCCAATTATTTCGTTGACCATTGGCTTTAGTCGTTCGCACAATATCCCTGACACTATCTTATAGGCAATAGGGAGAAGACTTATGCCCCTATAGTTTGAGCATACAGTCTTATCTCCTTTCTTGTGGACGGGACATAGGATGCTCAGGTTCCAATCATCGGGTACGCGTTCTTCCTGCCAGATGGTGCTAACTAGCTGATGCATACACCTTATCAGCGCGTCGCCTCCGGTTTTAAACAGCTCGGCTCCTGCTGCTTTATTATTCTTCAGCCGGTTGATTGCTGTTTTTACCTCATCGGCTCCTGCTGCTTTATTATTCTTCAGCCGGTTGATTGCTGTTTTTACCTCATCTTGGCCGGGCGGTATACATTCTATACCATCTTCTGGGATTGGATCTGTGGTATCATCGTCTTCGCTACTATTGGATACCAGCAGATTGGAGAAATGTTCCTTCCATATCCTGAGCACGCTATCTGTATCTGTTACCAGATTACCTTGCTGGTCTCTACAGGAGGATGTGCCTGTACCAAAGCCATCTGTTTGATGTTTCACTCTTTGGTAGAATTTTCGGACTTCATTCTGTCTCCTGTACATCTCGATTTTTTCACACTCCCGCTTATCCATTTCTCTCTTTTTCTTGCGGAAAAGCCGTTTCTCTTCTCTCCTTTTCTCCCGATATCTCTCTCGTGCGCTACGCGTTGCTACTGATTGTAAAGTAGCTCTATATGCCGCATTTTTCTCTTCGGTAGCAGCACGACACTCCTGGTCATACCATGAATTCCTTTGTGGAGGTCTCTGGAATCCAAGTGTGGATTTTGCGGCTGTTTGCATGGAGTGGGCAATATGCTGCCATTGTGTTGTTATGTTATCGGGACAAGGAGTGCTCGCGTTAAGCAATTGGGCTAGTTGAGTGGAATATGCTGTGGCTATCTGTTGTGTTTGCAGCTTATCGATGTCCAACTTCCGCGTTGAGTCTGTTCGTGCTTTATTTGCAACGTTTAGACGGGTACGTACCTTTGCTGCAACAAGGTAGTGGTCCGAATCAATGTTTGCGCCTCGGAACGATCGTACATCCAACACGCTGGATGAATGTCTTCCATCTATTACAACATGATCAATTTGATTACTTGTTCTTTGATCTGGAGACAGCCAGGTGCCCTTATGAATATCGAGATGATTAAATCTGGTACTGCTAACTACCATGTTTTTTGCAGCTGCAAAGTCTATCAGCCTCATACCATTGTCAGATGTTTCACTATGGAGACTGAATTTCCCGACTGTTGGGCCAAAGATATTCTCCTTTCCAATTTTGGCATTAAAATCGCCTTGAATGATTTTAATGTCATGGGCAGGGCAACGGTCATATGTTTCTTCTAAGCGCTCGTAAAATATATCTTTGGTCTGTTCGTCCTTTTCTTCAGTGGGAGCATGAGCACAAATAAAGCTGATGTTGAAGAATTTAGCTTTTATTCGAATTGCAGCAAGTCTTTCATTCACTGGGGTGAAGCTGGATACCAGATGTTTTAGTCTCCGACTAACTACGAATCCACAACCAAACTCATGCTTTACGTCATGGCAGCTATAATACAGTGCGTCACCTTTAGGTGTTGTTGTGACGCCTTTCCCAATCCATCGTATTTCCTGTATGGCAGTAATATCGGCCTTGTACTTTTCAAGTACGTCTGCCAATGCGAAGACTGCACCTTCTCTATAAAGAGTGCGAACATTCCAGGTGCAGATTCGCAGATCATGGTCCTTAAAACGTTTGCGGGGTTCGTCAACTTTAGAGGGGTTTGTTTTTCTTTTCTTTCGTTTTTTCATAGTAGGATGTTTTTTCTAGGGGAGGGTTACTAACCCGACGCCCAAACCCAAGTTTTTAACGTTCTTATGGGTGAACGCGCGGCACATGTTAGCTCACTACCTTTAACGGGTGTTAAAGGCAGTTCCCCAGGTGACACCACGGGGAGGTCAGTGTCCACTTGAGATGAAAGAGGGACCAAGATAGATCCTGGGCTTTGCCATGTTAAAGCCAGTCAAGACCATTGCTTGGTATCATTCATCCCCTACGTCACCCGACCATTATATAGGGGCAAATACAACTCGTGGATTTATGTCCACAATTTTTGGTGGGAAATTTGTTGATCACTTTGAACCCTTAATGCCAAATTATATCCAATTTGGGACGAAGTGTCCATAAAAACTTCACACTCGACCGATATATGGGAGCTATTCCAAAACGTGGACCCATCTGTGCAAAAGTGCGTACTGTCTCAATCTGTTTGGATGCTAAAGTGATTACAAGAACAGACGGACGGACTCAGAATTTTACTCTGATCAAGAGTTTTCACGTTGTAGGGTCGGAAATGATTACTTCAATGTGTTACAAACTGGAAAAAACACACATAATATACCCATACTATATCGGAGGGTATAAAAATACGCATTACAAATCGAGGGGAACAGATCTGTGGCTTTGTTATACCCTGGACCAATATGTGGGGAGGGAATTATAAGTTGGTTTTTGGCTAGAAATGCATAATAATAATAATTGTTCCACAAACATCCTATGAACGTCTCGACGAGCTGAGTCGATCTGGCTTTGTGTGTCCGTCCGTCTGTCCATCTAAATCTTGTAATCACGATACAGATCGCAATTTTAATCCGATCGTCAGCAAATTTTGGGTCTTGATGAAGGTCCTGGAGGGGAAGAAGCCAATTGATTTGGGTGATGGTCGGATAATATTCGGAGGTCGGAATGGGCAAAAAACTTATTTGGAGAAAAAGTTAACATTTTATTTCAAAGCGAATATCTCCGGTCGAACAACGAAGATAGCGCAATAGCCGATAATAGAACCTAACTTTTCATTTTTGCAATTTTAATAAAAATGACGAATATCACAGCTTTGGTTTGGGACCTTCCAAAAACAAAGTCAGACTATGAAAGTAGAGAATCCCATCTTTACAATGATGCAAAGTAGGTTGGCGTAGGTGACAAAATAACGGAGATATCGCAATAGTCGCTAATACATTTTTTAATTATTTTTTTTTTTATAATCACGCTACAGATCGCAATTTTGATCTGATCGCCACGAAAGCCTATTGATTTTGGTAATGCTCGGATATTATTCAGGGGTCGGAATGTGAAAAAAACTTATTTGGAGAAAAGGCCAACGTTTTATTTCAAAGCGAATATCTCTCTTCTGTAATAGGTATATCGAAAGCAAAACCTGGCAAGGAAAGTAGAAAATATCACCTTTAGAACGATGTGAAGTAGGTTGTCAAACAACAGAGACATCGCAATAGTCGGTAAGGTCAGGTCAGGTTGGAATTTTGATCAGATCCTCACGAAATTTTCGGGGTTGATTTGGGTCTCACAGAGAAAGAAGCCTATTGATGGTTGGCGTACATCCCACTTTCCCATTTTTGTATTTGAGCTGTACTGACCATGCACTTAAATGCGTTTCAACAAAATTGACCTGTATTAATGAAGACATTCAGAGCAAGGACGCTACGCTATCCCAATTTTAATATTTTGAATTTTACCAATCAAAAGCTTATGCACATGGGTAGTGGTGTAGGGTATCACATAGTCGGCCCCAACCCGACTATAGCCTTTGCTCACTTCTTTTTGCGATGTGATGATGTAGTTATCGAAATCGGCCAATTTTTATGCCCTCATATTTTAGGCTAAGTTCTAAGATGGGCAAAATCGCTAAAATTGGGATCACGATAACTCTTGCAGGGAGTAATTGATTTTGTCCAAACTTTGCACATCGTAATATTTCTTCCAGGCATAGATAAAGTTAGAATACGGACTAATAGGTTCATTCCTTCGGGAACATTCTCGACGAAACTTAAAAAAATGTTCGCAAAAGTGCAGGTTTAGAGCATTTATGGTTTAGGCTACTTCTATTTCGACGGTACAGTTGATTTCAGAGGGCCAGCTAATACTACCTGAAATAATGATCCATAAGCGTCAAAAACCCCTGCCGATACCGTGCTTACAAAATTCATAATTTTCCCTTAAGTGCAGTATAAGGGCAGTTTGACGATCCTTTTGAAAATTTTACCTTATGACTTGTCGGTTAAGCTGCGATCGTTTCTAGCAGATAATGGCCTTGTAAACACTGAAATCGGATCACTCGAGAATTACGCGGGAGGGACCCAGGCGCTACGGCTACTTCTGAGGGATAAACACGATTGGCTGAATATTACAGATAGGTTAAACAACGGGTTTACTGACACCACAGAGAATTAACTGAGGATGGTCACCAAAGGGTTAAAAGAGGGTAGGGACCAAGGGTTACAAGTTCCGCTTAGGGTTGACATTAAAAGGCCCAAGAGCTATGGAAGGTTAAATTGCGAAATCCCAGAAGTTTAAACGAGAACACAAGGGTACGAGGGCGAAGCTCGAAACACACAGCATATAGCTGTCGTACCTCAACAGCGCAAGTTCAAGAAGCAACATGCAAGCAACAAGGCTATACGGCAGAATACTCCCAAAGATAAAATGACACTCCCTCCACTTCCTCGGAAGCGGGGAAGAATATCAGATCTCCTGAAGAGCAGAACACGGCAAAGCCGAGAAAATCTAATAAGAGTTTCTCAACATAAAAAGATTCTGGCAAAGCGCGTCAAGAACCGCGAAAAGGAGACTGTTCCGAAAATCATTTGTCGGTGAGCGACAATGAAGATGTGCCCGGCTGCGGAATTGACGGCTGAGCCTCTGGAAGAAATATCGGAAGTAATATAAGATGAAGAGTGCTGAGGAGACCGGCAGGTAGCCGCCAACTTACTCTGCTATCCCTTACTGATCGATACAAATAAACGTTCTAGGAAGCTACCCAAAGACCATTTTCAAGCAATTGAGGACACTGTCAACAAAAAGATCTTGGATCATTTAATGCCAATTCAAATTATCATCAGAAGGACCAACGAGGATATGATGTTGTCCCAATTTGCCTAACATGCAAACGTCCCCGCTCTCAAAAATGTGTATTGCCAGGAGTATGCCTACAAGGAAAAATGGCAAATTCAAGCAGGCGAGGAACGACCAAGTTCCCCAATTAATTAAGGCATCTGGATTTGTCAGAGGGGCAGCAAGTTGGATACGGAACGCATGATTGAACTCTACAGTGAGAAGCAAGAAGACGGTACTCGCCTTGTGGTCGAAATTGACCATCACTCCATGGTCTGTCTGACAAAGACAAAGGGTATATCTTTAAATAATCAGGTGTAATGCCTAACAACGCTTGCTTTTTTCTGTCAACAAGTTTATTTTTGGAAGCGTACTGTCACCTAGAGTCGTATATTTAAGCATACAGTTTAGAGAATATTTACCACTGTAGGATATGGTGGCCCCTCCAGGATATCCGCATTTCTATTCAAATCTATAAGTTTTGATGACTCGAAGTGTACAAAAGTTTATAAAATCGTGATGAAATTGCCACTCAAGAAATCCGAAAATGTTTCTCAATACTGGAAATGTCTGTTTTAGAACTCCTTTATAAGTTGTCGTGTGCATTTAGGGTGAACTAAATTGACGCCCAAGTCCTTGATAATTAGTAATGCGTTCCAGCACAATAAAAACACATTCATCGCTACAGAAACAATTTAGAAGATGGTCTTCCATTTAATAGACGCGAAAATAATAGTTGTAGAGTTATGCAATTGTTTACTTAATGAGAAGAGTCCTTAATAATTATGAAGGACTTGGGCGTTAATTTCTTTCACCCTAAATGCGCACAACAATTTACAAACGAGTTCTAAAACAGGCATTTCCAGTAGTGAGAAACATTTTCGGATATCCCTAGTGGCAATTTCATCACGATTTTATAAACTTTTGTACACTTTGAGTCATCAAAACTTAAAGATTTGAATAGAAATGCGGATATCCTGGAGGGGCCACCATATTCTACAGTGGTAAATATTCTCTAAACTGTATGGGAATGACTTAAGCGTAAAATATACGACTCTAGGAGACAGTAAGCTTCCAAAAATAAACTTGTTGACAGAAAAAGCAAGCTTTGTTAGGCATTACACCTGATTATTTAAAGAATCCTTGCCAAAGCAGGATATACGGGTGTATCCTTAATCGGAGGTATATCCTTTTACTGAATAGTACTGAAAGTACTTCGTTTTCAAAATAGAGTAAATATACATCGATATTCTAATACAATCTTTCTGTATTCGCAAGTTTTTAAGGGGGGTTCTATTCAAATGAGCCAAATTTTTTACTCCAATTTTTGACTTTATTTTGTTTTTCTTGTATAATTTTTATATAAATTGGATTTGAATGCAAATTAATGACTAGGTTTACTCCAAACACATGAAGCAAAATATAATAAAAGTTAAAAACTTCATATCTTGTATAATTCGGAAAAAAATTGAGTATGAATAAAATTTTGCAGGGGGGTTCTATTCAAGTGAGCGGCAGTGTATGAAGACGTGGACCTATACTGATAATACTCTTCTGGAATATTTTATAACTCTTGGAAGACGAAATAACGAATTTCAGCCATTTCGGTTGGATATTGACGTCACAATCTTCAGTATTACGAAAATCGGGAGGTACCGTTCTATGGGGGCTATATCGAAACGTGGACCTATACCGACGAATTTTAGTCAGAAATGGGGCAATATGAAAGTGTGGACCCATACAGACATATTTCTGGCGAACAGTTTTATATCACATTGAAGACTAAATACCAAGTTTCAGCCATTTTGGTGGAATGTTGAAGACACAACCTTCAAAATACGAAAAATCGGGAGGTACCCTTCCATGGGGGCTATATGAAGGCATGGACCGATACCGACAAAGTTCTGGGGGAAAGTTTTATACCACCAACGTAGACTAAGTACCAAATTTCAGCCATTTCGGTGTGATAATGAAGCTAAAGCCTTTAAAATATCGAAAATCGGGAGGTACCGTCCTATGGGGGCTATATGAAGGTGTGGACCGATACCGACAAAATTCTGGGGTAAAGTTTTATACCCCTAAAGAAGACTACGTACCAAATTTCAGCCATTTTGGTAGGATAATGAAGCTAAAACCTTAAAAATACCCAAAATCGGGAGGAACCGTTCTGTTGGGGCTATATCAAAACGTGGACCGATATATCCCATTTTCAATACCAACCATCCTGCAAGTAATAAAACCTTCTGTACCAAATTTTGACTCTCTATCTTTAAAATTGCGAGCAATATCTTGATTTCAACAGACAGACGTACGGACGGACAGACGGACATGGTCAAATCGACATAGAATTTTATGCTGATCAATAATATATATTCTTTATAGGGTCTCCGACGAATATTTCGATGTGTTACAAACGGAATGACAAATTTAATTATACCCTCCATATGGTGAATGGTATAACAAGGCATTCCTCCCGAATTGCTACAAACCAACCCAGCAGCAGAAATTGTACACCCCACCTACAACCTACATGGACAAACGAAAATCTTGTAATCAAGTGTAATAGTAAAACTGCCGAAAAAAATGATCTGACTAATTGCGATAATTGGAGAGGTGTAACTCTCCTTAACACCATATATAAAATACTAGCAATCATCATAAACAACAGACTAGATCCCATAGAAAAACTGTTAAGAGATGAGCAAGCTGGTTTCCGCTCACATAGAAACTGCCTGGACCAAACTAACACTCTTAGAATAATTATTTAACAGTCAATCGAGTTCCGAACGCCAATGTACCTAGTGTTTATAAACTTTAAAAGAAGGTTTTGATACAATCTACCGTAATGCTAGATGGATTGCACTTAAATCTAAAGGGATACCAGAAAAGATAATATCAATAGTAAAATTAATGTATTCCAACGCATCTTCACATGTACGCCACAAGGGCTTAAAAATTGAACCCTTCACCACAAATGCTGGCGTAAAACAAGGATGCCCACTTTTTCCACTGTTATTCGCTGTGGTATTAGACGAAATTATGCTAAAGCTAGAAAAGAAAAAAAACGTGTGGAGCTTCAAAAAAGACTCGAAGATTTGGATTTTTCGGATGACATATGCCTACTTTCGCATAACTTCAATGATATGCAAGGAAAATTAGATGAATTAGTCGCATTGGCAGCGAAAGCAGGCCTTGGAATCAACATAGAAAAGACTCTAGCGATGCGAATTAACTCACCGCTCAAATCTACAGCAAAGATGTAAAATACGTGGAAAGATTCTGTCAGTAAACAAAGGAGTAGAAGGTGATGTCTGTAACAGACTAAATAAGACAGGATCTGCATGCGGACGCCTAAGCCAAACCTGGCGCTCAACACAAAACAAAAATGGAATTAGATTGGCCACACCCTCAGAAAGAACGAGGAGAGTAGCGCAAGAATGGCTCTAGAATGGAATCCCCAAGAAAGCCGGAGTCCAGGTCGACCGAAAATGGCCTGGTGAAGAACTATTTTAAAAGAACTAAAAAATATAAATAAATCTTACGATGATATAAAACTGATATGTAATGATAGATTAGGTTGGAATAATCTTGTTGAAGCATTATGTTCCCAAGTGGAATAAAATAAAGGAAATAAATAGCTTCAGCTATCTAGGAAGCACTATAACAATGAAAGATAAAAGCAGCATTCGGACGACTGCAAGATGTATGAGAAAGCTTATACATATCCAGGAAAACAAAACTTAATATATTCGCAGCATGTATTTAATCCATTCTGCTAAATGGTAGTAGGATCAGAATATCTTGCATATTCTGGACCAAAACCATAAGTAATATAATAATTGTTCCACAAACATCCCAGGCGGGACAGGGGAGACTTCTCTCATATCAATGAGTGCACTCCGATTCATATTAGCTCAATGATATGGGACCTACTGTTTATCGCCGAGTCCGAACGGCGTGTCTAAGACACCACTTGTAGAGAAGTTGTACAAGGCTGAAATACTCAGAAAATGTCGCCAACATTACTGAGGGGTATTTTGCCACCGTTGGAAAGTGTTTGATGTTGACTGGCCAAAACCATAAGTAGAGCTGTGGAACTTAACGAACCAGGAAAATCAGATTTAACGTAGGAAATGGAGATGGATTGGTCACACCTAAAGAACTAATTTTCATAGCATAATCAAGATGGCGCACAAATTAAATTCCTAAGGACCACGAAATCGAGGTCGACCAAGAAACACATGACGGCAAACAATAACCCAAGAAAAAAGACGAAACAATCGCACCCATCTAAAAGAGTAGGTGACTGCTTCACTTGGAGACCGTTGGTCTATCCTGGGTAGATTAAAGGTGGTGAAGATGATGATGTAATAAGGCGATGATTACGTTGATGAAGTAAAGGTGAAGATGATATAAAGATGGCCATCAGGCGAAGATGATGATAGAGTGTTAAAAGTTAATGCTCAATGAGTTAAGGATGAAGGAGGCTATGAAATAGAGATGATGATGAGGTTTGTGATTATTGCTCGTTGGGCTGGAGAGGATAAAGAGTAAATTACCACTTTGTAGCAAAAGAAACATTTTAGTAGTTATAGACCTTTCCCCAGTTGGCAAAGTTGAGTAGAACAATTGGATCTATGTTAGATAGGAAGGTCAGAGTATCTATCTCATATCTACTAAGTATTCGGTTTATTCTTGTTTGCAACGAGGGACACAAAGTAGATGCTGGCTGTCTCTATCTCCTCTGCATCTTCACATCGCCTGTAGTAATCAATGCCGCGCTAACATCCCATTTTGAAGGTAGAGATCTCACTCTGCAGTGACCCGTTATAATATCAATTTGTAAGGTCCTTCTACGAGGAGAAACCACAGGTCTGATTGCTTTGAATTGCCTGCAACCAGGTCGCAGGGCCTATTTTTGATGTACCTTCTCGCTGTAGATCTCACGAAGTTTATTACTCGAGAGTTGAAAGCCTTGAGAGCTGCTTGACTACACTGTGCCACAAATTGGAACTCAAGGTCTGTGCGGTGGAAAATTCCTTTTGGAGATGTAAGCCCTTAGTGAGTATATTAAGAACCCAAAAGGAAATTTTCCCCATAGGTCAAGTTTCTGAGATATCGCGCAATGAATTTTTTGAATTTTCGCCTATAATGCTTGAGAAAATAGCTTTATATCTCTGTTTGCCGTTACTGTAGCTTCGTTTTGAGATTACATGTCTTCAGTCAAATCGAATGGCGAATCTTTTTGTAGAACATTTCATTCATCTAACTCAATTCCTTTCATGTCCTTTTCGTCCTTTCTTTCTTGAACCGTAGTAAAAGTATTACAAGATGAGATTTTACAGCATCCAAATATTCCACAAAAATGTTGCTCAGAGAATTTTAGGTACGGTTTTCATTGACAACTAATCGATATTGTCACGTTTTCATTGTCTTTTTTGACATTTACCCGGTTTTTGTTCAGAAAAAAACCTATGTTTTGTTTTTCTGTATATTCGTTATTTGTTATGTATTGGTAGGTAGACATACCCATCGGTTATCGCTTATATTGACATCTGGGATGTATCTGAAATATTTACCATATATAGCTCCCGATATGCTGAACACGTTAATGACAAATTTTTTTGGAAAATAGATCCGGTTATCTAATATTTTGAACCGGATATAGCGATATAAAACCCGGATTTTGTACCGATTTTAAGTAATCGATTAAGCTTATATGTATGCCATTAGAAAGCTAATAAAATTGCCAATCAGGGAAAATAAATTTTTTGACAGCATCTTACCTGAGTTCGGTGCTAAAACAAAAAAAACCCGTATTCTTTAACCTTTTTTGAAGAAAAATATCACTGCGCGTAAATATGAAGATCAAAGCTTGGTGGGCGAAATATTCTTTTTGCCGATGAAAGTGGATGAAGTTAATATTATGAACCCGGGAGGACAGTTATGACATAGGTCAAACTTCTGAGTTATGGCGTGATGCATACATTCTTGATGAACTCTAAGAGCACGACAATAAACCCGTAACATAAATTCCATTTCGCTATAACTCAGAAGTTTGACCTATGGCATAACTGTCCTTCCGGGTTCATAATATTAACTTCATCCACTTTCATCGGCAAAAGGAATATTTCACTCACCAAGCTTTGATCTTCATATTTACGCGCAGTGATATTTTTCTTCAAAAAAGGTTCAAGAATACGGGTTTTTTTGTTTTAGCACCGAACTCAGGTAAGATGCTGTCAAAAAAATTATTTTCCCTGATTGGCAATTTTATTAGCTTTCTAATGGTATACATATAAGCTTAATCGGTTACTTAAAATCGGTACAAAATCCGGGTTTTATATCGCTATATCTGGTTCAAAATATTAGATAACCGGACCTTTTTTCCAAGAAAATTTTTCATTAACGTGTTCAGCATATCGGGAGCTGTATATGGTAAATATTTCAGATACATCCCAGATGTCAATATAAGCGAGAACCGATGGGTATGTCTACCTACCAATACATAACAAATAACGAATATACAGAAAAACAAAACATAGGTTTTTTTCTGAACAAAAACCGGGTAAATGTCAAAAAAGACAATGAAAACGTGACAATATCGATTAGTTGTCAATGAAAACCGTACCTAAAATTCTCTGAGCAACATTTTTGTGGAATATTTGGATGCTGTAAAATCTCATCTTGTGGTACTTTTACTACGGTTCAAGAAAGAAAGGACGAAAAGGACATGAAAGGAATTGAGTTAGATGAATGAAATGTTCTACAAAAAGATTCGCCATTCGATTTGACTGAAGACATGTAATCTCAAAACGAAGCTACAGTAACGGCAAACAGATATATAGAGCTATTTTCTCAAGCATTATAGGCGAAAATTCAAAAAATTCTTTGCGCGATATCTCAGAAACTTGACCTATGGGGAAAATTTCCTTTTGGGTTCTTAATATACTCACTAAGGGCTTACATCTCCAAAAGGAATTTTCCACCGCACAGAAACCTTGTTGCACAGTGCTATCGACGTGTGTATAAAGACACCATCAAACTCCCACAAAAATATAACTTTCCTGATATCTATATCGTCTGCTTAAAAACCCTGTAGGTATCATTAAGCTTGTATGAGTTTTTAATTAATGGGTTCTCGCAGTAGACGCCGGCGTCAGCTCCTTCTCCCATCTTAGAACCGTCTGTGTATATTGCTAGACCGTACAGAGATGAAATACCTTCAGCCCAAGAATCCCTATTAGGATTGATAACGGATAAAGAGTCGAGCATATCAACGCTTACGCAACAACGGTCATTTAATTCAAGCTGACTATTAATTATTCTTAAGACTTTGGCATGTCCGAAGTGTGAACTACGCCACGATCCTGACCCCCGGAGCCTAAAATTCGTCCTTTGCGCCTTTAACTAGATTAGGATGTCTAAAGGTTGGAGACCAGAATAACGTTTAAAGCAACCCGAAGAGTGCTTTTATTTGAGTCGGTAATCAGTAATGAGGCAGTCCTTTGCGAAATTGATAATTGCGACGGTAACATTGTGTTCCCAAGTGCTAGCCACCAAACAAGTCCCCCATAGGTTAGGATGGGTAGGACAACGGTTACATACAACCAGTGTGTAATTTGCGGTCTCAACCCCAGCTTTACCCAAATCCGTTTCAAAAAATTTGAAGTTGATCCGTCTGTTTGGCTGGCTGGCTGATGCGCACACTAACTATCGAACGGATTAACCGATTTGAACCAAATTTTGCACTTCGGACCACACACAAAAATTCAAAAACTTTTGCTAAAATTGTGCGCACAATAACTCTCGAAGGGAGTAACCGCATTGGTCATAACTTTGTATATGGTAATATTACTTCCAGGCATAGATGAGGTTAGAATATGGACTAAATCGGTATACTTCTCGTATACCCCCACACAAAATTTGGAAAAAGTGTAGTTTAACGAGTCGATCTCTGCTGGTTATGAAATTGTTTTGGAGCTATTTTGTCTTGCGCTATTTTTTGGCTGACAAATCCATACTTCCCGATATAATGGCCCAAAAGCTCCAACAAAGCCTGCCGGCACCAACTAAGCTGGATTGGACCCTTAAAGGATACAGAAACCGATTTGGTCCAAAGGTTGTACATCGTATTACTTCTTACCACCTCGGATTATGTCCGAATATTGACTACATCGGACCACTCTTTGTGGTACCTCCCACACAAAGTTTGGTAAGAGTGCAGTTTAAGGACTCGTCTAGAATCGTCTTTAAATGGTTGTAACATGTTGTGAATGCGGCCCTGGTTACGACAGGGCATTTTTTTCGGGCTAAGTCCAAACTTCCAGGGAAATTGGCCCAAAAACTCTAAAAAATCCCTATCCACGTCAGAAGTATTGTGTTTACCTCTTTCTTTAGGTCTGAGGATGAGGGTATATCTCTGACGGCACAAATGACTAATACTTTCTTACTTGTTGAACTACATTTTGATGCACTGTTTCGTGATGCACCACCTTCTATTCTCATAATCCTATTTGGGAACAACCTATACTCGTGCATTGTTTCTATGCTTGCATTTGACAATGTTATCATCGCTGTTCAAATATCACAAACAATGAAAATAATTTCCGTTACTATTGCAGCATTCACGTTCGTATTGTATCCGTTTAGTATCTAAGTTTCCGTACAACATTTCCACGCCATATCACAACAGATGAAATGTAATTCGAACAATATAAAGAAGACAAATGGAAATTTTGTTGTGGCAAATAGTTCGAAGGGATATTGATGGCTGTGATTTAAGAATTATAATAAATGGTGGAAACGTTTCGATATTGGTTTGGTAAGCCAAACGTCGATGTTGTCAGGAATGTGCAATTTTATGGAATAGGATATTTGTCATGGGAATTGACCAAAGATTCAGATTAATGGCGATAATATTTTGGTAAATATTTAAACAAATAAATAAATACGAGTAGATGAAAAAATACTTAAATATTCATAAATGTATTATGGCGTACATAATTATGTTATTTTATCTTATCAACCACCATGCAAACTCTATTTCGTATTAATTTAAATCTTTCAAACCCAAACACACATTTTGTAACCACCTCATTTTCGGAAAATTTTAATAATTCATGTAAATAATTTCCTAAAAGTGCTGAATTGTGAAATCGCATTAATGCCCAACAAATTGTGATTATCATCATCATAACACTCAACGATATCAATCCCCTCCCTGACCATGTACATCCTTCCTTCCTCCAACAAATTATTATGATTTTATGTACAACATAAATGTAACTCACCTTGTCATGTTAGAGACCAACGACCACAACTATGGAAATGACCAACGGCATCATGTTCATGTACAGTATCTCTCTCTCTTCCTGTCTAATTGAATTTTGTAGTTGAGTCACTCAAATTGCATTGCCGTATGCCAAACTGTCAGAGACCAAATTTGATGATGCTATGGTGCTGATGATCTTGGTAAATACGTACATGTCGGTAAGCATTTTTGAGATTAAAGTTAATATCTATTTTGACAAATGCACACATTATTCTAAATAACCATGCTGGGAGAATTAAAATTTAATATTGTTAAATCAAGTATCTGAAGCTTGGAGATTTTCATATGAAAAATGAACATGTAAAATATTCAATAGTAGCAGAAAACTCATTTCAACTCAACTAGAAGGAGAAGTAACTCATCAGAGTATTGAAATTAATTTTATTATTTAACGTATGTATTTAAACAATTAAAACATAATTTTTGATTTTATATTTAACTAGCCGACTCGGTCCGCGTTGCCGGCCCTTGATAGAGTTTTATGCTACCTTTTCTGAAGTAAATTATATTTTTCTTGCCTTGCTAATTAGTCGGGATCTGCAACGGACTAAAAGTAAATAAAACAAGTAAAAAAGTATCAGTCGGCATTGCCGACAGAGATATACCCTCAGCCTGTGTGGATTGAAATACTTTTTTTTCCAAAAAACTTAAGTATTTAGGGGAGTTTTCAAAACAATATAGATAGGATTAAAGCGCAAAAATTTGCGGGGATATCGATAGATAGGGCTTTTTATACCCTCAGCCTTTAGGCTAAAGAGGGTATTTACACTTTGATACGACCAAAAATGTGCCTCATCGAAATAATGGTTTTAGACCCCAAGTATGTTTGTACGATATCCGTTTCAGACAATTTTGAGTAGATCTAGCAATGTCCGTCCGTCTGTCTGTCTGTCTGTCTGTCCGTCTGTCTGGCTGGTGCGCACGATAACTCTTGAACGGATCAATCGATTCGGTTCAAATTTTGGGTATCGAAATATTTTGCCCAGATTTGATTTAAGTTCGAAGATGGGCCATATAGGTCCACTCCTTCAGGTACCTCCCCCACAAATGTTCAAAAATTGTCGCAAAATGTGTGCGCACGATAACTCTCGAAGGGAGTAACCGAATTGAACCAAACTTTGCATAAGGTAATACTAAATCTAGGCATACATAAAGTTCGAGTGTGGATTATATCGGCCCACTCCTTCGGGTACCTCCCACACAAAATTTCGGATAAGTTCAGTTTAGGACCTGCTCTCGAATCGCTTTGATTTTTGTTGCAACTACTTGTATTCACTTCCCCCCACACGACGTTACAAGTTTCATCAGAGGCAAGTCCATACTTCCTGAGAAAATGGCCGGAAAGGGGCAAAAAGCCCCTATCACACCTTGTGTAGTGGTTGGAGCGCAAGATAACTCACCAACGGATCTGTCGATTCGGTCCAAAATTTGGCCTTCGTAATATTTTATCAAAACATAGTTTAAATTCGAAGATGGGCTATATCGGTCCACTCCTTCAGGTACCTCCCCCACAAAACTTCAAAAATGTTCGGAAAATATTTCCGCAGGGAGTGACCGATGTAATCTATACTTTGCACATCCTAATATATCTACCAGATATAGATCAGGTTTGAATATTGACTATATTTGTCTACCCCTTCTGGTACCACTCACACAAAATTTCGGATAAGTTCACTTTAAGACCTGCTCTCGAATCACTTTGATTTTTGTTGAAGCGATTTGCATTCGCTACCTCCATTACGACTGTAAAAGTTTTTTCAGGGGCAAGTCCATATTTCTTGGGAAACCAGCCCGAAAGGTGGAGAGCACGATAACTTTCGAACTGTTCAACCGATTTGGTCCAACATTTGGTCTTCGTCATATTATATCCAAACTTTGTTTCATGGGCAATACCGGTCCACAACTTTCGGTACTTCTCACCAATATTTAAAAAATGTCACTTAAATGCTAGGACGATATTACTTGAATGTGGCAACCAATTTGGTTCAAACTTTGGATCTCCTAATATTTCATCAAAATTTAGTTTAACTTCTAAATTGGCCCATATCGGTCCCCCCTAAGTGTACCTGCTCTACATAAGTTCAACATTTGTGTCTTAGTGCAGTTAATTCCTAATCGGCAAGTTCAAATATCCAAAAAGTGCCACAAAATTCTGAAGAGATCTTAAATAAATTCGATCTGTCCGGAGGTGAAAGTTTCGCTTCACATTGGCTGAGGGTATATATCTGTCGGCAAAGCCGACTGACACTTTTTTACTTGTTTAACTGAGTTTCGACAATATTTAGAGTACCATTTTAGCGAATATTTTCGAACTTTTGTGGGGGAGTCGAACGCAGTATTCGGTTCGAGCTCTCCAGTCACTACATATGGTGCCATAGGGGGTTTTTACAATTTTCGGGCTTTTTTCTTAAGAAGTATGGACTTGCCCTTGAAAAAACTTTTACTGTCGTAATTTAGGCAGTGAATATAAGTTGCTACAACAAAAATCAAAACGATTCGAGAGCAGCCCCTAAACTGAACTTTTCCGAGTTTTGTTTGGGAGGTACCCGAAGGAGTGGACCGATTGAGTCCATATTGAAACCTTATCTAAGTCTGGTACACATTTCACGATGTGTAAAGTATGGACCAAATCGGTTACTCCCTTCGTGAGTTATCGTGCGCACAAATTTTCGGAACATTTTCGAACTTTTGTGGGAGAGGTACCTGAAGAAATAGACCGATATGGCCCATCTTCGAACTTAAACTAAGTTTGGACAAAATTTACAATAGCCAAATTTTGGACCAAATTGGCCCATCCGTTTGGGAGTTCGTGCGCACCAGCCAGCCAGACAGACGGACGGACATTGCTAAATCGACTCAAAATTGTTTAGCCTAAAGGCTGAGGGTATAAATATTCAAAATGCCGAAACATTAAGAAGTACCGTTGCATGGGGACTATCCCAAAACGTGGACCAACCTTCCCAATTTTTTGGTCTCGACATTGTCAGTGAACTATAAGTATTTATACCAAAATTCATCTGCCAACAACAACTCCTTTTATATTTGGCCACCGTTTATTTGAACTCGCGACATAGTGCAGCGTTTTTTTGAGGTTATGCGCCACTATCTCGGGAACTATGAACTTGCCCTCGAAAATAATTAAAATGACGTAACGGGGGCTGCACGAACGTCCTGTTACAAAAAATTTCATAACGATTCGTGAGGTGTCACTAAACTGCACTTATTTCAAATTTTGTGTGGGAGGTACCTGAAGGAGTGGACCGATATAATCCATATTCGAAGTTGATGTGAGCCTAGAGGTAGTATTACCATATGCAAAGTTTGGTTCAATTCGGTTACTCCCTTCGAGAGTTATCGTGCGAGTAATGTTTTTGGTGGTTAATCCGAATTATAAATTCGTTTATTAATCGTTTTTAAATATTTTATTGAAATTCAATATTTTTCAAAAATCAAATTAAAATTATTTCATTGAACAACTTATTTATATGAAGGGAAATTGAAAAGTGACAAAATATAAAAATATGTTTTACAGGAAATGAAAAATATAAATAACAGTAAATTCAAATATGTCGACAGGAGGATTGTACAAAGTATTAGTATAATAATAATGGTAAGGACAAAATCTATAAATGTATCAATGTTAATAAAAATATGTGTTGAGATATTATAAACAGATATAGGGTAAATAAAGTGAAGTGGGAAGAAGGAATGATATTTTGTTATTCAAATTATTAAATTAAATTATTAATTAAATAAATATAATTATTATATTCGTAATGACAATACTATCATTACTTCTCCCCCATTAAACAATAGCATAATGTTGTAGTTTTTCTAAGTGCAGTATACAATTAACCTTTTTTAAAATACATATATGACAACAGGAAGAAAGCTATTTACAATAAGATAATATTTAAATAAATATATATAATATAAATATTGATATTATTTTTCATAAATTACATAATACTTATTCAACATATTAAGATGTATTTATTATTCTTTTATATTTAGCTTCACGTTATATATCTTTAGTGTGATCATTGTTTAAATTACTAAATCTGAGTTTAGGTCCTCCTTTTTCCTAACGGATTTATAATTTCTTATTATTCCTATTTCTAAATTTTCGTTATAAATTTCCCTATGTAAATTTTTCTCCTCAGCATTATTTTTCTTATATTTTAGAAGTTTTTTATAAATATCTTTTTTATCTTTTTTGTTGCACTTTCTAAATTCATTTGTAAAAGGCTTCTCCTTAGTAACTACATGCACATTTTAATTATAACATTCGATTGCCTTAATTTTTTTATATTTAATTCGCAATGTTTTTTCGTTTTTATATAAAATTCTATTTTTTTCTGAATCTCTTCTGAAATTTAGAGATTTGTTATCGACATTTATAGAATTGCAAACAACAAATTCAACCATTTCCGTTTTCTGGTCATAATCGTTTAAATCTAAGGTTTGTTTAGCTTTAATAGTATTATTTGAAATATCGTATTTGTTGACTACGTTTTTTGATTCATTTAAATCCATAACATCTACTTCATTCACATTCGTTGCCGAATTTTTAATGTATTTATTTAGTGAATTTAATATTTTCTCTTCTTTCTTATTTTCACTGTTACTACAATGTTTTGATGGGATAATATCTTCTCTCTGAGACATGGAATTAATTCTATCCTTTAATACCACTGTATTCTCGATTTTGTTGAACGGACCGTACTGTTCGAAAAACGTAACATCGCCATGCAGTTCTGTTGCTTTATCTTCAGACAAAGAAACATTGCCAAGAACTGCACTTTCTTTATCTTCAGATGAAGTAATACTTTGAAGAAATTCAGTATTTTTGACATCAGGCGAAGAATCGTCATTACACAACGAACTGATGTCATAATCCATATGATTTATCTCGCTAGTATCTTTATCTAACATACTTGGGAAGTGCCTTTTTGAGGCAGTTAAATGACAATTTAAATGATCTTCCCTCCTCTCAGGATAACGAACTACTGAACCTAAGTGCCCGATCTCCATTTCAGAACAATTGGAATTTTCATATTGCCCGCTGTTATCGTTAACAGAAGTATGTTGTTTTTTGTTTAAAGATGTAATAAAATTACTAATATTTGGACTAGATTTAATATTTGAAAAATTTGCTGATGTTATTTGAGGGTTAAGATATTGGTTGTTAAAAGTTGGACTAAATTGATCGTTAAAATTTGTTGTTTGACTACTAAAATTCTTATTATAATTATTTGGAAAATGTTGGTAATTTGTCTGGAAGTTAGGATTTTGTAAGTTGTGATGTTGATCGTGATTACTGTAGTTGGAATAATTCATATTAGAAAAATTTGTATATTCTGTTATATTTTGGTTTTGATGTAGGTTATTAGAATTAGGACTGTTATATCTATTATTGGGAATATTTATTCTTGAAATTTTATAAGAGTTCCCTTGCATATTTCTACTTTGATAATTGTATCTAAGTCCTGAATCTGTGCTCGAAATATTTGTATTTGTTTGATTATTAATTTGTGGTATGAATTGTGTGTTGGGATATGTTTCTGAAATAGGTTTTATGGTATGAGTACTGTTATTGTATGTTTTTTGACCGCTGTTCCTAATTAGACCGTGTTGTTCTAATAAGTTGTATGCCTCTCTTAATTTAGTGATGCTTCTATTAATTAAAACTGATGCCAAATTTACATCAATATTATTAATAAAAGTTTTTAAAATAATGTGTTCTGCATTTGCAGGGCTGAACTCTATTGGCTTATCACTATCATACTCATATTTTTCATTTATCTTGCACAAAATTGATAATAAAATACGATAATAATTTGTAATACCATGATTTTGGGTTCCAAAAGCCTCTTGAAAAAGCTGATGATATGTCTCTTTTACTCCGCAATTTGCAATTAATGCCTGTTTGGTATCAATCCAAGTTGGATTTGGCCCCAACGATCTTAGAACGTGAAGAGCATCGCCTTGTAATTTGTTAAGAATAATTCTCCTGAATATATAATCCCGTGCTTTAAAATTGGATTCGACTAATCCAAAAATAGTGTCAACTTCCCTTAGAAATGAGGTGAGAGCATAAGAATTATCACCTCTAAATTCATGTATTCGTTGTGCGTCTTTGAGTATGTCATTCATTGAGAGAACGAAAGATGTATTGATATTGTTAATATTCAGATTGCCTGCTAATTCCATTTTGTATATTTGTATTTTCTTTTCCCACCAAAAATGTAATAATTAAAAATTGATTAATTCGTTCTGTGGTATATAGATTTTCTTTCCAAAATTGAAAAAAATGGAAATTGATTGATTGATTTCTTGGTATTTGAATTTTTCCTCCAAAATCTTGAAAATTGATTGTTTGATTCTTTTGTATATGACTTTTCCCTCCAAAATTTTGAAAATTTATTGAATGATTCTTTTTCCTCCAAAATTGATATTGAAAAACTGAAAATATATAGGTTTGTAGTTTAATTCTCAAAAACAGGATTAGGCTTTTTAAATAAAGATACGTTCCTTTTATCTTGAAAGCTTCAGCTTCTTGAAATAAGGTCCGTTTTAATTGCTTCTTTCGTTTTCCCACCAAAAATTTAAAATTGTAAAAATTGGATATTTTCTCGATTCTTTCACGACAGCTTAAGCTTGTTGAAATGAAAGTTCATCCTATTGGTTCATCCTATATCGACTGCGCCAGTAAAGTTTTTGGTGGTTAATCCGAATTATAAATTCGTTTATTAATCGTTTTTAAATATTTTATTGAAATTCAATATTTTTTAAAAATCAAATTAAAATTATTTCATTGAACAACTTATTTATATGAAGGGAAATTGAAAAGTGACAAAATATAAAAATATGTTTTACAGGAAATGAAAAATATAAATAACAGTAAATTCAAATATGTCGACAGGAGGATTGTACAAAGTATTAGTATAATAATAATGGTAAGGACAAAATCTATAAATGTATCAATGTTAATAAAAATATGTGTTGAGATATTATAAACAGATATAGGGTAAATAAAGTGAAGTGGGAAGAAGGAATGATATTTTGTTATTCAAATTATTAAATTAAATTATTAATTAAATAAATATAATTATTATATTCGTAATGACAATACTATCATTACTTGCGCACAAGCTTTGCGACAATTTTTGAACATTTGTGGGGGAGGTACCTGAAGGAGTGGACATATATGGCCCATCTTCGAACTTAAATCGAATCTGGACAAAATATTTCGATACCCAAAATTTGAACCGAATCGATTGATCCGTTCGAGAGTTATCGTGCGCACCAGCCTGCCAGACAGACAGACAGACAGACGGACATTGCTAGATCGACTCAAAATTGTCTAAAACGGATATCGTACAAACATACTTGGGGTCTAAAACCATTATTTCGATGAGGCACATTTTTGGTCGTACCAAAGTGTAAATACCCTCTTTAGCCTAAAGGCTGAGGGTATAACAAGTAAGCAAAGTTTTTACTCGGACGGGGCCGACCATGTGATACCCTACATCACTGCCCCTGTGAATTAGATTTCAGCAAATCAAAATTTCTTTATGGAACAAATAAGCTTATTGTAGAAAAAAGCTTTGTCGATACTGCCACCTTATCACATTAAGCTTGGGACCTACAGTTTATCGCCGAGACCGAACGGCGTGTCCTAAGATACCACTTGTAGAGAAGTTTTTCAAGGCTGAAATACTCAGGAAATGTCGCTAACATTACTGATGTGTATTTTGCTACCGTTGAAAGTTTGATGTTATCTCGCCGGGGAATCCAACCAAGTACATTCTGCGACAAGGCGGATGTGAAGTTAAAATATAGCTCCACTCTATGGAATAATATTAGAAACGAAGATACGTAATGATTTTTTTGCTTTGAGCATATTAAATGTCTCCGAAGTCTATTCTTCAAAAATCAAAAAAAAAAAATGTAAAACTTCCATGTTTTGACACCACCAACGTGGTGCAATGGTATGTACGCCCGCCTTACACGCTGAATGCCCGGTTTCGGTTCCTAGGCCAGGCCATATGAAATCTTCAACGGTGGCAAAATACCCCTCAGTAATGATGGTGACATTTTCTGAGTATTTCAGCCATGAAAAACTTCTCTACTCGGCGATGAACAGTAGGTCCCTTATAATAGAGCTAGTGTGAATCGGGGCGCACTCATTCATATGAGAGAATTCTCCCTTCTGCCTACTGAGATGTTTGTGGAACAATTATGTATATCAATATACATTTCTAATAAAAGTTTCAAAATTGGAAAATTGACATTGGTAGCCCCTTCTGATACATCCATACATTTTCTTTGATTATCAGGTTCCTTTTTGGAGTACACCTAATATAAATAAATATATAAGCCGCTGCAAATATACCCAATTACAGTTAAATTTACCATATCTGACCGTGAAATTTTCGACAGACGGACACTGCTCCAATTTCATTGAACACTACAAATGCTATATACAAATTTTCAAAAGGGGACATTGTGAGTTTATTGAAGATCTATCGTCCAAAAAAGTGCACTTGTACCATGCATATGCTTGGAAATGCACGCTATTTTGTACTTATTAGGGTATTTGAAGTTCATTGTGGATACATATTGTGATATCAAAAATATACAACTAATAATGAGTAGAAATTCAAATAATATACAAACAAATGTATGAATCCCAAAATTATTCATATTTAATTATACGCCAGGAAGTGGTGGTTGCCTTCACCAAAATTAATATTTCAAAAAAAAAAAACTTTAACGGAAGCGACTTTGCCGGTATATGCCCTCCAGAAATATGGACCAAATTTTAAATTTTTATATTTTTCATACAAAAGTAATGGTCCAGTTAACCCACTAGATATGATGAGATCATCATCCAAAATTGTAGGCATGATCTTCGATCTAAACTCTTACATCGTGCAAAATCTCGTGACTATTGATCTATAATTGCTAGAGGTCGCGCTTCCGATTACACTACAAACAAATAACGCGTTAACGCACGTTAATCAACATAATTGGCGTCAATGGAAAGGTCAAGAAATGACCTTCCAAATTTTATATACGTGAGCGGAATGTGTCTTCCAGGAATACATATATAAACTGTATATTAAAATTTTTCACAATTTTCACACAAAAGTTGTGGTCCATTTAACCCTCTAAATATTATCTGATCACTATTTCAGATTGCAAGCTTCTTCTTTGTCATATACTCTTACCTTAGTTAACATTTTGAGGCGATCGGACTATTATTGCGACCTACAGAGCAGCTACAAAATCGGATAAATATTATGTTTTTGGTCCATTTCACCCGCTAACAATAGGTGTCTACCAATAACAGTAGTTGTCTATTCTGGTCTGAAGCCGACCTCCATGCCAAATGTCGTGATGATCGGTCCATAATAACGGCCTGGAGATTCATTACAATTTATAATGGACAGACGGACGGACGGACACACATTTCAAAATCGCTTTATCTCGTCGCTGTACTTTAGGACAGATATTTCCATGTAGGATTTTTCCCAAAACAAACTTATAATACCCTTTCCACATAGTGGTGTGGGGTATAGAAAGTAAATAAAAACAAGTAAGAAAAGTCTATAGTCGGACGGAGCCGACCATGGGATACCCTATACCACTATCCCTGGACAATCGCTCTCCACGGAACTTCTTTTCAATGATTGTGAAAATTTAATTATCAAATATCAGAAACGTAATGTATAATACTTATGACCAAAACCAAAAAGTTATCTAGCATGACAAAGACATTTTTGTAGCAGGAAAGGAAAATTTAGTTCACACAAACTAAAATGTAATGAAACCCACATATGTAGTACTACTACTTCGGTTGTTTAACCGCACCGTTATTGAAATTTTTAACAGTCCAGTCAGTCCATTTAACCCGCTAATTATTATCTGATCTTCACGTTGGTTTGTACGCTTCTTCTTCATCATAAACTCAAACTTTGTTCAAAATTTTGCGGGTTATTATTTTAATCTACAGAGCCGCTACAAAATTGGTTAAAATTTTGATTTTGGTCCATTTCATCCCCTGAATATTTTACGATCATCACCAAAAACTAATGATTTCTATTCTGGCCCGAACCCAACCTCCTTAAAAAATTCGTTACAATCGGTCCATAATTGCGGCCTTAAGCTTTTTTTTACAATTTTTAATGTACGAACACACATCGCTAAATCGCTTTATCTCGTCGAGATATGAATTTCGGCATTAAGGAATTAAAATATCGACCAAAAATAAAATTTTTATATTTTTCATACCAAAGTAATGGTCCGCTTCACCCGCTAAATAATATCAGATCATCATTCAAAATTGTAGGCATCTTTTTCGACCTATACTCTTACCCGGTGCAAAATTTCGTGACTATTGATGTATAATTGCGACTTCCAGCGAATTTATTATTACACTACAAACAAATAACGGAATATATTAGGCTGTAACTCTGTTATCTGACCATGCACACCAACATAATTGGCATCAATTGAAAGGTCAAGCGTTCCACTTTCAAGTATATCTCACTTGTCCGGAATGTCACTTCCAGGAATTAAGATAAGATATGAAGTTTTGGTCCATTTAACCCTCTAAATATTATCCGATCGCCATCTCAAATTGCAAGCTTCTCCTTTGTGATATACTCTTACCTTATTTAAAATTACGCGTTGATCGGACTATTACACTGTGATACAAAAGTGGACAAAATTTTTTTGCAGGATTTCTGATGCACAAATTCAGTTTTGTGGGAGTCCATAGAAGACGAAAATACCTTTGGTTTCTTTGGGTCATTTCGGGTTTTGATTTTATAACGGTAAATGTAGTGAAAAATGGGCTTTCTTGGATTTAAACGGACATTACTTCTTTTTCCCACAACCGATTTGCACACACTGTTTTTCATTATAAAGGGGAGAGTAATGCCTTTCGAACAAGCCATAGATTTTTAAAATCGGTTAACCAATGGCTAAGTAATAGTGGTTTAAGTGTGACAAAAACGCATTAAAAAACAGTAAAATGTTTTTCCTTGTGCTCTAGGCTGCGTAAACGACACCTAACGGTACAATTATTTACTGTTAACAAGTAGGAAATTTAGTTGGCTTTCCAAAATGGGAAAAACCAACGAAATCGGTTGAAAAATGAATGCGTTATGGCATTTTTTGTGTTTCAACTTTTTGGTGTTTTTATAATGGACAGACGGACGGACGGACACACATCTCAAATTGAGGGTCTCCGACGAATATTTCGCGGTGTTACATGAATTTTTACCAAAACAAACTTATAATACCCTTTTCCAAATTGTGGTATAGGGTATAAATATTTTTTTTAATATTTGATTTCTTGTTTTATTTAGGAATTTATCTTAAACATCGTAAAAACAGAGTTATTTTTAGATTTTGAAAATGGATTACCAATTACTGTACCAGCCGGATAAACTAACTAAGCCGATGATCAAATAACTACAGCTCGGGGATTATATGACTGAGCATCCGAGCCAAATAATCTACCAAATATTAACGGGATTTTTTGCCAGAAGATTCTTATTTAGATACGAAAAAGGATTTGAATATGAAATACGTAATGTTTAAACATATCGTGGGCAAAAAAAAAAAAAAACTCCATTCAGTAATTCCCACTAATGCTGGTACACAAATTTCTAAACCATTCTTAAAATCTCGAAATAAGCATGTTTTTAAGATGTTTACCATAAATTCCTAATATAAAATAAGATTTTTTCAAATTACGAGACCAATATTAAAGAAGTTATGAGTATTTATTTGCATATAGTTTTCATAGAATTCGACTTTTTCAAGGCGCGAAATCCCTGAAGCCGTTGGTCGAAAAAAATCAGAAAATATACTGAAATGTTTTGTTGATGATCAGCATCACCACAGTAAAAAATAAAGGAAATAAAAAACCTATTATTGAAAAATTTTCCGATTTTACTCAGAAATCCCCATATGTACTTCTAATTTTTCTAATCTTTTTTAATTTCTATTCTTATTTAAAAACATTATTTTGTCCAAGTTAGAACTCAAAAGTCTAGTACCTCCTTCGTTGTGAATATTTCCATTTGTGGGAAAAATCTCCCGCTCGTTGCTGACCTGACGGTTATAGCCAAAAATTTCCTGGCTAACTGTTTTAAATATTTTAGATTAGACTGTTTTCAAAAGTGTAAAACATTAGTCTGGCTAGAACGGCCCTCGATAATATGTATCAATTTCTGTATCAATTGAAGACTTTTTAATTTTTCGTCTTGAGATTTTGATCCAAAAACTCTGAAAATTCTTGTAAATGTGGCATTGTAATTTCCTGTTCATCATTAGAAAACCCTATGATCTCACTTTGTATATCAATAACATTGTTTTTACATTAGTTAATAAACAATTCGTCTCCTTAGACGGCGAAAATTAAAATATCCCCATAATATGGCCATTGTTGTTGTCGTTTAAGAAATGATTATTTAGTTTTAGCTTTCAAATCTTATTTGAAGTGAGTCAATAGTATCAATTGAGCAGACTTTCTAAAGTTTTTAGACCAAAGGGCACAGATGTGCATAATAGGGTACTTTTCCGAGCTTAATTTTTCGGAACACTCTTTGAATATTTTATGAAAACCCAATAGAGGTTTTAGCAAACTTTAAGTCAGATATACGATTCAACTCATTCTTTTGTAGGATAATACTCTTAGTCTCATTCTGGACTTGGTATATGCTCTCAAGCAACGTGTTCTTATATCTTGTTTTAACATTTTACACAATTTGTTGTTTAGCTCCGGGTGTTTAAAATAGGTGTGTCTTTTTACGTGATAATTTGTAATAATTATTACGAAATGTTACTAGATGCTGTCTTTTTACACAAAAGTTCCGTAAAAGAGAGCGAAGAGAGAGAACAATTTTGACAGTTGTTTGACGAGAAATTGCTAAAAGTTGCTGAACGAATTTTCCCAGCAACATTTAGCAAGTTTGATCAGCTGTTTTGTAATCATCTGCTAATGGTCAGCTGCTCAATGTTTACCTTATTTTTGTGGAAAAATGGTATAAATATTGCGATTCAGCTATATTTTTTTATTTATTTTGCTTAAAATTGAAGAACTTTTTCATTGCTTTGGAGTTAGTTTTTCTTTCATACATTGGCGCCAATGTTTTTGTTTTGGTTATCAACTGTTATCTTGCTAAATTTTACTAAATGCTGTCTTTTTACTTTTTTCTCTATTTTCGTATCAAAGAGTAAAATCTCTCTGACTCTCTTAAAAGAAGTTACTGAATAACTGAAAAAGTAAAAAGACTGAAAAAGGAAAAAGACACAACTAATATCTTACAAGGTTTTTTGGGCAGTCAATCTGTTTTCCCAATTCGGGAAGAGGATGTTTTTCAATAACATCATCTATAACAGATAATACAGTCAGATAAACATCTGATTTGCAAAGAGAGTATATTGCGTTAACCCTCTGGGTAGTTTTTGTGTTTGCTTCTCTCATGAACAAAACAAATTGCAAACAAACATCAACTTTTCTTACTCATACTCTGGCCTCTTCATAGCAAAACGGCATAAAGTACCAGACTACAAAAACGAAGCAAATAATTTTAGGCGTTTTTTGGTCGGTTTTATATTCTTGTTCGATTTTCGTGTTTTATATGGTCTCTTGCACGACTTCTAAAGGGAGCCCAAAAATTTAGCACGATCGTGTCACATAGTGCAGATCGTGTTTTGTCGTGTTGTGCAAAACCGTGTCGAACAAAAAAACACGATCACGCAACACCAAAAATTTATTCCGGCACGACACGCACAAACACGGCGTTTATCGAGAAGGCACGAACACGCACTACTCACGGCACGACACGCCCCCACCTCTAGTCCAAAGTAAAAGTAGAAGAATACAAAGTGAAGATTACACATCTAATGTATCACTTTTCAAAGTTTACACTGCATCCACCTTTAAATAATGCTGACATTTTGATTTTAGGTGTTTTTCTATTTTTGATTTAACTGGGACGCGCATTCGGTTATTTAAAAAATCCAATAATAAGATTAAAGTATGTACATTGACTATGTAGTCCACACAGCATCACAGTAATTTATTGCCAAAGCCAACATTAAGTGCAATATTTTTTCTAAAAAACCTATTTCTTGGGTACAGTATTTACAATATTCTTTTGAGTGTGCTGGTACCCCGCGATATTTTAGTTCCGGTTCATATAAATCATAGATCGTGAAAATCCAAACACTAGAACGGCGGAAATGCAAATACTGGACTTTTCTGTCATGATAGGGACAATTTGTAGCATGTGAGGAAAATGTGGTTCTCTACACAAATCCCGTTATATATTAGGCAGCAGGCCCGTTATCAAGAAGACATATCATTGTAATTTGCATCGGGGGAAAAGTCAGTAGTTCTGTTTCCATATGTAGACTACTTTGGCGGTATATGCCCTCCAAGAATTCAAATATGGACGAAAAATATTTTTTTTTTATATTTTTCATACAAAAGTAAAGATCCATTTCACCCGCTAATTAATATCATATCATCATCCAAAATTGTAGGCATCTTCTTCTACCTAAACTATTACCACGTGCAAAAATGTGTGACTATTGCGCTACAATTGGGACACATAGTGGTGTATGGTATAAAAATTAGTTAAAATAGTATTCTCCTCCAAGGAATTAGACTTAACATAGATGAAGAGTTTATTAGTTACTAAGTGTTCATATTTACTTCCATACAGTTCGTGGTGAAGGGTATAAGAAGTTCGGCCCGGCCGAGCTTAATGCCGTTCTTACTTGTCTGACTTAATTTTGGAATTAGGGGTATCCGTGGTCATAAAATATCTTCACATAAAATTGTGGAAACCTGATTATTCCGTGTTAGTTGAAAATATTTTATAGTGGAGGATACAATGCATAACTATTTATGCTAAGGAGGGCATATACACTTTCATGCGGCTAAACTGTGCCTAATAGAAATAATGGTTTTAGACCACAAGTATATTTTGAGCGCACGATAACTTTCGAACGGATCAACAGATTGGGTCCAAAATTTGACCTTCGTAATATTTTGTCTAAACTTAGTTTAATTTCGAAGAGGGGCCCTTCTTCGATCGATTCCGATTCGATTCCTTCTGGTGCCTCCCCCTCAAAAGTCCAAAACATTTCACTCAAATGATACGCACTCCTACGCACTTTGGATCTCCTTACATTTTGTCCAAATAATACGGTAACATTAGAGATTTTTGCCGGCTTAACCCACTTCATGAGGATTTATTTGAAGTTTGCGCTATGGATTATGAAAGTAGAGCTGAAAATATGTGACACGTGTATCGGCGTTTTTATACCCTACACCACTATGTGGGGAGGGTATTATAAGTTGGTTTTTGCCAAAAATTTTGTAACGCATCGAAAAAATGAATATCTCGACGAGCTAAGTCGATCTGGCTATGGGTGTCCGTCCGTCCGTCTGTCTATCTAAACCTTGTAATCACGCTACAGGTCGCAATTTTAATCCGATCGTCACCAAATTTTGGGTGTTGATGGGGGTCCAGGAGGGGAAGAAGCCTATTGATTTTGGTGATGGTCGGATTGGAATGGGCAAAAAACTTTCTTGGAGAAAAGGTCAACATTTTATTTCAAACCGAATATCTCCGCTTCTATATGGGTTATATCAAAAGCAAAACCTGCTAATGAAAGTAGAAAATATCACCTTCGCAACGATGTAACGTAGGTTGTCGTAGGTGGTCAAACAACGAATAGCCGCTAATATCACAATAGCCGCTAATAGAACCCAACTTTTTATACCCTACACCACAATGTGGAAAGGGTATTATAAGTTTGTTTTGGTAAAAATTCATGTAACACCGCGAAATATTCGTCGGAGACCCCCAATGTGGTATACCAATCTTCATATCTCGACGAGATAAAGCGATTTTGAGATGGGTGTTCGTCCGTCCTTCCGTCCGTCCTGTCCATTATAAATTGTAATCAAACTCCAAGCCGCAATTGTGGACCGATCATCACGAAATTTTGTATGGAGGTCGGGTTCAGACCAGAATAGATCCCTATTTTTATTAGTGATGATCGTGAAATATTTAGCGGGTGAAATGGACCAAAAACATAATATTTATCCGATTTTGTAGCTGCTCTGTTGGTCGCAATAATAGTCCGATCGCCTCGAAATTTTAAATAAAGTAAGAGTTTATGACAAAGAAGAAGCTTGTAATTTGAGATGGCGATCAGATAATATTCAGACGATTAAATCTACTACAACTTTTGTGTGAAATTGTGAACATTTTTAATATACAGCTTATATATTTTTTCCTGGAAGATACATTCCGGGCAAGTAAGCTACACTTGAAAAATAAACATTTGACCTTTCTACTGATGCCAATTGTGTTGGTGTACATGATCAGATAACGGAGTTACAGCCTTATATATCGAATTATTTGTTTGCAGTGTAATAATAAACACGCTAGAGGTCGCAATTATAAGCCAATAGTCACGAAATTTTGCACGAGGTAAGACTTTAGGTCGAAGAAGGTGCCTACAATTTTGGATGATGATCTGATATTATTTAGCGGGTGAAATGGACCATTACTTTTGTATGAAATAATAATATATACCATGACAGAGAAAAACCCAGTTTGTGCATTATTGCGAATTGCGTGGAGCCCATGCTTATTAATTGTCCAATTGGATGTTTTATACATATCGCATCTGTTCAACAGAAGGGTAGTAACTAAAAATTTTAACTTTTTATTAAGAAAATGAATTACCCTAGCCACTGTAAAAATCTGTCGTTTCTTTGTTTATTGTTTCGTCAAAGTTTCGGTATTTATTTCACTTTTCATACTACTACTTATGTACCAACAGTTTTTGTTTCTGCTGAAAAATAGAAAAGTTTGAGTTACTACCTTTTTGAACAGGTGCGATATATTGCAGCATGGGGTCGCTTCGCCACGTTTTTACAAAATGTACTCGGTGTCGCTACCGTTAAAGTTTTTTTGAAATATTAATTTTGGTGAAGGCACCCACTGGCATCCTCCTGTCCTATAATTTTGGGTTTTATACATACAACAATTTACCGCCTAGTCCGAACGGCGTGTCCTAAGACACCTCTTGTAGAGAAGTGTTTCATGGCGGAAATACTCAGTCAACATTACTAAGGCGTATTTCGACACCTTTGATCGATTCCCCGGCCAGGTAACATCCCCTCAGTAATGTTGGCGACATTTTCTGAGCAATTCAGTCATGTACGCCGTTTGGACTCGGCGATAAACTGTAGGCCCCTATATCAGGAAATATGAATCGGGGTGTACTCATGTATGGGATGTTTGTGGAACAATTATTATATTATTATTTAAGCGTGATGTGATAAGGCGGGGCAAGTTCCACCCATTTCTAGTTTTTTCGAAATATTCGAGCTAAGATATCTTCGAATCCTTGCATTTCAGGTACATATATAGTGTATTTGGCAATTTTACAGAGAAGGATGAGGAGAATATTTTTGTTAAAATTTTTAACCTTAAAAACTGAAGGATATTGTTAGATTTTGATCCACTATGAAATTATGTAAAATTAACAATCCCAAATTAAAATAAACAATTTCATTCTAAAATGTATAAATTTGTAAACTAATTTTTTAAGAAAATAGTATACTTAGATATATGGTATATACTGAAACTTACGAGTATAGTGAAATTTTGTGTAGAATTTTCTTTCTTTAGACACTTTTCACCTAGAACCAAGTTTTATATTACTTTCATGTATCAACTCGAAAAAAGAAGCAAAAAAATTGCATCAACAAATTGGAAAATATTTTCATGTTTTATCTACAAAATTGATACTGATATGTTCATGATATATAATGTAAATATATGTACATTTCATTTCTTTGTTGACCCATAGTGAAATTTGACGAAGAATATTTTTGTCTTTAATGTCTAAATTTATGTTTTGATGACAATTTTGAATAAACTCTGATGAAGTCCGACTTTAACCCTACAACGTGTTTTTCATTTTTTCATTTGGTGTATTCTGAGACCTATAGTAACATTTTTTGACAAACATTTTTTTAGAATACGAGGGTCACTAAAAACCTTCTGACCTAGGCAACACGCAGTGTCGCCAGGCGTCATTTGACAAACTGTCCTGAGTATACTTACTTACTTACTTACTTAGCTGGCCCATTACAGAACATTTGTTCCATAGACCGAACTAAGAAAAGATCTCCAATTCTCTCTGTTTAGTGCTTCGCTTTTTGGAATACCGCGCCTTGTCATCTCATCATCCGCTTGTTTGCGCCATCTATTCTTTGGCCTGCCAATTCTGCGTGCACCGCCATGTGGCTCGAATTTATACGCCTTTTTAGCGGGTTCATCATCGCTCATTCTTATTATATGGCCTAGCCAACGCAATCGCTGCATCTCGATACGTTTAACTATATTGATGTCGTTGTATAGCAGATACAGCTCGTGGTTCATACGACGTCGATATTCACCGTCAACGCAGATCGGTCCGTAGACCTTTCGAAGAATTTTTCTCTCAAACACACCAAGCACTCCCTTATCTGCTTGCGCAAGTACCCAGGCTACGGAACCATACATCAGCACGGGTAGTAACTGAAGATCTTGTGTCGTTAGAGTCATTTTACAAAGCCTAAAGAGCTTTGCGGGGATACCAAATTCTGACATTACTTGGAATACCTTTGAACGTAGCGGGCTGTCGAAGGCTGCTTTATAATCAACAAAAAGGTGGTAGGTGTCGATCTGCATCTCTTGGGTCTTCTCCAAGATTTCTTTTCCATCTCTCTTTTTTCGTGCGGAAAATACGTTTCTCCTCTCTCCCTTTCTCCCGATACCTCTCTCGTGCGCTTCGCGTTGCTACTGATTGTAAAGTAGCCCTATATGCCGCATTTTTCTCTTCGGTAGCAGTACGACACTCCTGGTCATACAATGGATTCCTTGGTGGAGGTCTCTGGTATCCAAGTACTGATTTTGCGGCTGTTTGCATGGAGTGGGCTATGTTTTGCCATGTTCCTGATATGTTATCGGGACGAGGAGTACTTTGATTAAGCAGTTCAGCCAGTTGAGTGGAATATGCTGTGGCCATCTGTTGTGATTGCAGCTTACCGATGTCCAACTTCCGTGTTGTGTCTGTTCGCACTTTGTTTGCTACGTTTAATGTGGTACGTACCTTTGCCGCAATAAGGTAGTGGTCCGAGCCTATGTTTGCACCTCGGAACGATCGTACATCCACCACGCTTGATCCATGTCTTCCATCTATCACAACGTGATCAATTTGATTTATTGTTCTTTGATCTGGCGATAGCCAGGTGCCCTTATGAATATCGAGATGCTTAATTCTGGTAATGCTAACTAGCATGTTTCTTGCAGCTGCAAAGTCTATCAGCCTCATACCATTGTCAGATGTTTCACTGTGGAGACTGAATTTCCCGACTGTTTGGCCAAAGATATTCTCCTTTCCAATTTTGGCATTAAAATCGCCTAGTATAATTTTAATGGCATGGGCAGGGCAACGGTCATAAGTTTCTTCTAAGCGCTCGTAAAAAATTTTACTGATCGCTACCAATATCATGATTTCATCCCGGCGAAGGGAATTATCAATTGGCTTCTCAGTTTTTGAAATGATGCCTTTTTAGCGGAAAACCGAACTCTTTAAGTGTCTAGTATTCTCATATGAATGAGAATCACACTCACTTTTCGGCTTTTCCAAAGAAACACCAAAATCAAAATATTTTGCAACATGTCAGCACCTATCAACTAAAAATTCTTCGAATTCTGTGAGTTGAAAAGAACACCAACACAGTTGCCTGTGAGGTTGTTATTGGAATGTTGTTTTTTTGTTTTTAACAAAGCTCCATTCATTCGCCCGTGCCTCTGTCAGTTCGTTTTGAAAAACATTACTCTCTGTAATAGAGGGTAATACATGAAGTTGAGCCAATGGGGGAATACTCCACTCAAACAATCAAAAAAGCTCGTAAAAAATATCTTTGGTTTGTTCGTCCTTGTCTTCAGTGGGAGCATGAGCACAAATAAAGCTGATGTTGAAGAATTTTGCCTTTAATTGAATTGCAGCGAGTCTTTCATTCACTGTGGTGAAGCTGGAAACCAGATGTTTTAACCTCTGACCAACTACAAATCCGCAACCAAACTCATACTTTGTGTCATGGCAGCTATAATACAGTACGTCGCCTTTAGGTGTTGTTGTGACGCCTTTACCGTTCCATCGAATTTCCTGTAATGGCAGTAATGTCGGTCTTGTACTTTTCAAGAACATGTGCCAATGCGTAAACTGCACCTTCTCTATAAAGAGTGCGAACATTCCAGGAGCAGATTCGCAGATCATGGTCCTTAAAACGTTTGCGGGGGTCGTCAACTTTTGAGGGATTTGTCCTGAGTATACTTAAGCTAAAAGCTGTTAAACTTCCCAAAAAAATTTCAAATGACGCCTGGCGACTCTGCGTGTTGCCTAGGCCAGAAGGTTTTTTAGTGACCCACGTATTTGGATTGATATGATCACATTTTAAAGGAATTTTTGAAAGATTTTCGAAAAAAGGCCAAAAAGTCCCCTTTGGTGAACCGCATGAGGGTTACAATTTTTAACAATTATATTCCACATACCCTCCTCTGTTGCCAACGACACTATATACCTAAAATGCAAGGATTCGAAGATATCTTAACTCGAATATTTCGAAAAAAACTAGAAATGGGCGGATCTTGCTCCGCCTACTTTGGTTACTTTCCGATGCAATTTTTAAATACCCCGATACACGTATCTTACATTTTTTGCTCTACTTTCATAATCTCTTCGGTTTTTCCCATCATTTTGAAAAATATTGAATTTTGTTGCACAGTGTAATTTTTTGGGAAAATTATTTTGGTTGTGTAGGCTGGATTCTTGTTCTATGAAAATTTGAAATGAGAAATATATCCTTTATAATTTTTTTTTTTTTATTTTACAGTTTTTGTTTCCTTTATAAAAGTTTTCATTTTACATTTTCATAAAAAAAGAGAATTGAGCCCCAGCATTCGTTTCGATATTGTCAATAGATAAAATTTTCAGTTCACACATACTGAGGGTATATCTCTGTGGCAAAGACGACTCATACTTTTTTCTTGTTTTTTTTTGTCTGCTAAAGGAATTCTAACGATGGTTATGTAAAGATAATTGGTGAAGTTGTGGAAAAAACAGAAGCGAACTGTTGGTTGTTTGCCTGCGTCAATGAGCACAAAGTAAAAAAAACTTTGGTTTCCAATTACTAGTTCTATGTCTCTATTTGAGGAGTACTTGTGGAAAAAGTTGGTTTGATGTGTAGAAAACATACTTTTTTAAAAATCCATAATTAGCTGAGATTTCCGGTACTTGAGGTATGTCAATTGCAATAACACAAACATTTACCGACTAAAATTGGCATCGTGTTTTCTTAACAAATAAAAACAGTTTGTTTTTTGCTCTATTGTCACTCATCTCTTCCTACAGACTGCCTACCATACACTCGGTAAACATAAGTGATGATTTCATTTTGTAAAATGTTAAAACCGCAGCATCTTCAAAATGCCTCTAGAAAAGTAAAACCCCCATACCAATTAGTCAACATTCAATCCAAAAGGATTCTTGTGTATGAAATGATGAATGGCGGGCGAGATAGACAGACGTACATACATACGTATGCACCTACATACAAACATTCTTACATCAACGAATCCTTACAAGCAGCATTGGGTAACAAAGTTATTCCAACTACGAGTACACTACTTATTCCAGCATAGAAACCACAATTTTCAAGATGAATGAATTTGTTGCATGTGAATGAGATACAGTGGATATAGGCTTGAAAAGATATCAAAGTAGCAAAGACAAATGAAATAATTTTAAAAATAACCCATTTGCCTTTATTTGGTCCCACTGTCTCTCCTCTTAGACTGTTGCATGTGCCTGACACTCAAGTATCGTCAAGAGACTAACTGAATGTTGCTACATAATTTAATAAAGATTATTAGGGAATTGAAAAGTTCATAGATAGATGTGGTATTATTTTCTGTGTTGGTGTATGTGTGGGTTTTTTGGGGCGTGGGTGTGTGTGAACCTGTGTGTATGTTCTTTGTGGTCTCACTCACAGCTCACAGCTAGCTATACTCTCTTTCCTTCTAAAAGATCGAATAGGATTTTGAGGATTCTACTATCAAAAATGGCAAAACTTGTTAAAAATGTTTAAAAGTTTCTTGGAAAAGTGTAAGTAAAGGAAATTCTGTCATATGTATGTATTACCACAACAACTACATAAATATGTGTAACTAGAGATAATGTTAGTTATCTGTCATCATTACAAGAATGCATTGAATGACATGGAAATGATACTCATTCAGACGAATTGGGATTTCAAAGAAAATATTATTTTTTAAAGCGTTGTTGATATATGCATGAAGGAGGGCGCGGCCATGGTGCAATGGTTAGCATGAGTGCCTTACTTACCGAGGGTCATGAATTCGAAAATTATACTAGACAGCTTTATATAAATTTTGGGAGTATTTTCTGTCACATAAAATTTTTAAATAGTAGTACCACCTGGCTTCGGAAACCATATGTCAGCACGGGTAGTATCAGTGTTTTGTAAAGCGTTATTTTGAGTTGTGGCTTTGTTTTTGAAGTGTTTACTTAAGCCAAAGTAGCATCTGTTAGCCAACACAGTTCTAATTTTTATTTCACAACTGATGTCGTTAGTTGTGTTTACGGCGGTGCTGAAGTAGACGCAGTCTTTTACTACCTCAAAATTATAGGAACCAACTTCAACAGTTGGCCCGATCTCTATGGACGCATTGCGCGTCGACACCATCAACTTAGTCTTCCCGCCGTTTACCGCCAGACCCACTTTAGCAGATTCTCCTTCGACCTTCATAAAGGTATCTGTTACTTCTTTTACTGATCGTCCCATGATGTCTATATCATCAGCATAAGCAAGTAACATGTGGCTATTGGTGTAGATTGTGCCACTTCTTTTGACTTTTGCCTCACGAACAACCTTTTCCAGCAGGATGTTGAATAGATCACACGAGAGGCTGTTTCCTTGCCTGAAACCTCTTTTGGTACAAAACTCTTCGGAGAGGTTCTTTCCTATTTTAACTGAGGATCTCGTGCCAGTTAAAGTCATTTTACAAAGCCGAATGAGCTTTGCGGGGATACCAAATTCAGACATGGCCTGGAATACTTTTGAACGTAATGGGCTGTCGAAGGCTGCTTTATAATCGACAAAAAGGTGGTAGGTGTCGATCTGCATCTCTTGGGTCTTCTCCAGGATTTGCCGCAGGGTAAATATCTGGTCAATGGTGGACTTGCCAGGTCTAAAGCCGCATTGGTATGGCCCAATTATCTCGTTGACCATAGGCTTTAGTCGTTCGCACAATTTCCTAACACGATCTTGTAGGCAATCGGGGGTAGACTTATGCCCCTATAGTTAGAGCATACAGTCTTATCTCCTTTCTTATGGACGGGACAGAGGATACTCAGGTTCCAATCGTCGGGTACTCGTTTTTCCTGCCAGATGGTGCTAACTAGCTGATGAATACACCTTATCAACGTGTCGCCTCCGGTTTTGAACAGCTCGGCTGGTAAGCTATCGTCTCCTGCTGCCTTATTATTCTTCAACCGGTTTATTGCTGTCTTTGCCTCATCTTGGCTGGGCGGTATACATTCAATACCATCTTCTGGGATTGGATCTGTGGTATCTTCGTCATCTTTGCTGGATACCAACAGATTTGAAAAATGCTCTTTCCATATCCTGAGCACACTATCTGTATCAGTTACCAAATTACCTTGCTGGTCTCTACAGGAGGAGGTGCCTGTACCAAAGCCATCAGTTTGATGCTTCACTCTTTGGTAGAATTTCGGACTTCATTCTGGCTCCAGTACATCTCGATTTTTTCACACTCCCGCTTTTCCATCTCTCTCTTTTTCCTGCGGAAAAGACGTTTCTCCTTTTCTCCCGATACCTTTCTCGTGATCTACGCGTTGCTACGGATTGCAAAGTAGCCCTATATGCCGCATTTTTCTCTTCGGTGGCAGCACGACACTCCTGATCATACCATGGATTCCTTGGTGGAGGCCTCTGGTATCCAAGTATGGATTTTGCGGCTGTTTCCATGGAGTGGGCAATGCTTTGCCATTGCGCTGATATGTTATCGGGATGAGGAGTGCTTTGATTAAGCAATTGGGCTAGTTGAGTGGAATATGCTGTGGCTATCTGTTGTGATTGCAGCTTACCGATGTCTAACTTTCGTGTTGTGTCTGTTCGTACTTTGTTTGCTATGTTTAAGCGGGTGCGTACCTTTGCTGCAACAAGGTAGTGGTCCGAATCAATGTTTGCGCCTCGGAACGATCGTACATCCAACACGCTCGATGAATGTCTTCCATCTATCACAACATGATCAATTTGATTTCTTGTTTTCCGATCTGGAGACAGCCAGGTGCCCTTATGGATGTCGAGATGTTTAAATCTGGTGCTGCTAACTACCATGTTTTTTGCCGCTGCGAAGTCTATCAGCCTCATGCCATTGTCAGATGTTTCATTGTGGAGACTGAATTTTCCAACTGTTGGGCCAAAGATATTTTCCTTTCCACTTTTGACATTAAAATCGCCTAGAATAATTTTAATGTCATGGCCAGGATAACGGTCATATGTTTCTGCTAAGCGCTCATAAAATATATCTTTGGTCTGTTCGTCCTTGTCTTCAATGGGAGCATGAGCGCAAATAAAGCTGATGTTGAAGAATTTTGCTTTAATTCGAATTGTAGCAAGTCTTTTATTCACGGGTGTTAACCTCCGACCAAATACGAATCCGCAACCAAACTCATGCTTTATCTCATGGCAGCTATAATACAGTGTGTCACCGTTAGGTTTTGTTGTGACGCCTTTCCCGTTCAATCGTATTTCCTGTATGGCAGTAATGTCGGCCTTGTACTTTTCAAGTACATCTGCCAATGCGTATACTGCACCTTCTCTATAGAGTGTGCGAACATTCCAGGTGCAGATTCGCAGATCATGGTCCTTAAAACGTTTGCGGGGGTCGTCAACTTTAGAGGGATTTGTTTTTCTTTTCTTTTGTTTTTTCATAGTATGCTGCTTTTTCTAGGCAAGGGTTACTAACCCGGCGCCCAAACCCAAGTTTTTAACGTTCCTATGGAAGAACGCGAGGCACATGTTAGCTCACTACCTTTAACGGGCGTTAAAGGCAGTTCCCCAGGTGACACCGTCAGCACAGCTGACCGATACTTTTTACCTTATTGGTTTAAATACACAAAATTGAAAACACAAAGGATTTTGTAGTTCTTCCTCCGCATTCATATTTGAACCTACATGCAAAAACAGGCTCTAATACGTTATAGGCTAAAAACCTCCAGCACATTTGTATATGTTACACAAATATGTGTGTATGTAGGTCTAAATAGATATGGCAAATAACTGAAATTTTCCGAAACATACAACGAGACTAAACTATTGACAATTTATCTTGATCCATAGTGGTGGTGGTGAGGCTGATTGATGTTATTCTCACACTCCATACGGCTTTGTTTCTCTTCCTTAAGCGAATAGCAAATATGACCACAAGGCATCTGTAACATGGTGTCCGTTGGTGTCACTGTTGTTATACTCCAATATCAATTAAAGTCAAGGTCCTGTTTGTTTAGTCTTGGGTTGGCAAAAAAAAACACATGGAAGCAAATATGAAAATGGCCTAAATGATTTGTCACACAAGAACTCTGTGCTGTAATATTGCTATTGTTGTTTTATGTTGGACACTTTAAGCTAGACATTACCACCCTCTTTTGTGGTGTCAGGCAGATGACAATGTTATTAATCGGCAAGTATAATGGTTAAGCCAATAAAGGATTTCTATTGTGGCGGGTTTGGTGGTTAAGCGTTCTCTATATCTTTATATTATCTTCGTTAAAATCTGTAAAACTAATTAATATGTCTCGCCAGGTGTTTTTGTATTGAATGAGAGGATAAATATTTTTGGTTTAAAATTACCGCAATAAATTTAAATTGCCTGAAATGTCTGTTATGACATGCAAAACACTTGGGGGCAAGGGCTAACTTATTTTTATGTAACGTTTTAATTTAAAATTTTAAAAAACAGATGATTCCATTATACTATTTATTCATTTTTTTAATGTAGATATGTATTGAGTATGTATCAGTAAAGTTTTTATTGCAAACATTAACTTACTTTCCTATTAAACTTTTACCAAACCCTTATCAGGTGCGTTTTTAAAACATCTTTTCGTATTCCTTTATTAGGAATTATGGTGTTATGATGGCCAAAAGGTATAAGTTTTCGCTATGGCTAGCGCTGGGCACCACTAGCTTTGAACAATTATATATCCATAACCTCAAAACGCCATTTGCTGCACCAAATCCACCAGTTTTATTGTTTACCCTTTGCCAAAATACTTATCACACGAGTGCATATCATACATCAATTTGGTTTCGTGTATATTAATCGTGTGCTTTCATGTAAACTGTCGCTGGGGAAATATCAAAGCATGGCTTTAGATCAGGGATGGCCAGTGTGCGCTAAATTCTTTACAAAGAAGAGTTTCCCTGCTTTAAATGTATAAAACATAGGCTTTTCTCAAAGTGGAACTGTTGATTTCTAAGAACTCTGTAAATTTGAAACCAGTAACGTGTAAACTAGGAAAAAGTTATCATCTTGGGGCCATATTCTGTATATATGGCCACATTTTGAAAATTATGCTTGGGAAACCGCCTTTAAAACCCGTTAAAGGTATTAAGCTAACATTTACCGCGCATTCACCTATAAGAACGTAAAATACTTGGGTTGGACGTGGGCTAGTAACCCAAGAAAGTTGCAAAGAAAAACAAACCCCTCTAAAGTTGACGACCACCGCAAACATTTTAAGTCATGATCTGAGAAGGTGCAGCTTACGCATTGGCAGATGTACTTGAAAACAAATAAGAACGGCGATAAGTTCGGCCACACAGTGTCACGACCGTGGCCAAAAATGGTCAAAATCAAGTACTTCGGAACATAAATTTATTGATGAGAATTTATAGTAAACATTTCAATTTGAAGGAATTTGATATGGTATTGATTTGTCAAGTAGTTTTGTCCATCTGAAGGTTCAAATCCGATAATTGTTGGTAATATGTATTTTTGTCCTTATTTTACTAAAATTAATTACTTGTACTAATCTTCAAAATTTTAATATTTGATGTAATTTATCGTTCTAAAATAAATTTTTAAAGTTACGTTGGATGCAATAATCATGGATTTAATTATGTTTGGAAGTAAACAGAGATCATATGATGTTTACGCTACCCAAGTCTGTAGTACTTAGTACATCGATTTTGTGAACTAAATTTTAGAATAAGTGGAGTGGGGGAAAAATGGTATAAAAGTGTATATCGATATTATTTGCTGGTTGAGTTGTGAAAAGGGAGTACCTCAAACGTATAAAGGTTCCAGCTGCAGAGGTTTGCAGACGAACATGTTATTTCTCTTTTTCAGCGACCACCTCACTCAGGGGTACCCCCTATTTTAACAAAGCGCTTTGCGGTGTTGGCTATAGCGCGAAAACGAATGAACCGATCATCATGTATTTTTGTGGGCTTATTAAGTACGTAATAATCTTGCTTCAAAACGAGAGACTTTTAAAAATATCAATTTAAAAAAAACAAGTACAAAGTCGTTAAGTTCGGCCAGGCCGAACTTTTTATACCCTCCACCATAAAATAGTCTTAATTAAAATGGAATAATTAGGGTCCTTTTACAATTTTAGGTGGAACAACTTTTCGACAATGGTTAGACTCCTACTGCCTCCCACTATTGCTTAAATTACACTGTGAACACAAATGTTGAGACAGAGATAATTTCTTTTGGAGATGAAAGCCCTTGGTGTGTGTATATTAAAAACCCCGAAGGACAGATGCGCCGTGAATCGAACTTCCGCGTTATGGCGTGAGGAAATTTTTGCAAGAGACCCTGTAAGCCATCATGAATTAGCATTATATCTTTGTTTGTTATTTTTGTAGAGCACTTAAGCAACAGTGAACAAAGATATAACGCTAATTCCTGATGGCCCACAGGGTCTCTAACAAAAATTTCATTACGCCATAACGCGGAAGTTCGACTCACGGCGGATCTGTCCTTCGGGGTTCATAATATACTCACCAAGGCCTTTCTTCCCCAAGAGGAATTTTCCGTGCCCAGACTTTCACCTCCATTTTGTTGCACAGTGTTATCTGATCTAATCTAAAAAAATGTGTTCAGCTAGGTGAAAGGTACCACCTACGGGGCTATATCTAAGAGTCAACCTATCTTTAAATTTTTTGGCAGAAAAGTTTTATAGCTGGAGGGAACTTCAAGAGTCAAATTGAGGGTAGTTTCATCAAAACAATGTAGACCCTCAAAAATGGACCCATGTTGACGAATTTTAGTGAAGAAATTTCGTGACCACTGAAAATTCCCGAAAATCGGGAGGTACAGTTATATGGGGGGATATACCAAAACATGGACCTATATTGACGATTATTTTTGAATAGACAAAATTGTAGCTAAAATTCTCAAAATACCGATCATTACAGCTAGTTCGGTTAAAAATTGCAGCTAAAATTTTCAAAATACCGAAAATCGGGAGATACCGTTATATGGGGGCTATACCAAAACATGGACCTATGTTGACGATGTTTCGTTGGAGATGTTTTATGACCACTGAGAACTTCAAATGTCAAATTACAACTATTTCGGTTAAAAACTGTAGCTAAAATTCTCAAAATACGGAAATTGGGAGGTACCGTTATATGGGGGCTATACCAAAACATGGACCTATGTTGACGATGTTTGGTGGAGATGTTTCATGGCCACTGAGAACCTCAAGTGTCAAATTGCAGATATTTCGGTAACAAATTGTGGCTAAAATTCTCAAAATACCGAAAATCGGGAGGTACCGTTATATGGGGGCTATACCAAAACATGGACCTATGTTGACGATGCTTGGTGGAGATATTTCATGACCACTGAGAACCTCAAATGGCAAATTACAGCTAGTTCGGTTAAAAATTGTAGCTAAAATTCTCAAAATACCGAAAATCGGGAGGTACCGTTATATGGGGGCTATACCAAAACATGGAACTATGTTGACGATGTTTTGTGGAGATGTTTCATGACCACTGAGAACCTCAAATGTCAAATTGCAGATAGTTTGGTTAAAAATTGTGGCTAAAATTCTCAAAATACCGAAAATCGGGAGGTACCGTTATATGGGGACTATACCAAAACATTGACCTATGCCCATATCCTTTGGGATATAAGTTTGTTGATCACTAGGAACCCTAAGTGCCAAATTATAGCTAATTCGGTCTGCAAATGTGGCGAAGAACGTCAAAATACCTTAAATCCGGAGGTACCGTTATATGGGGGCTATACCAAAAAGTGGACCGATATAGCCCATCTTCGAACTTGACCTGCCTATGGAAAAAAGACCCTCGGGTGCAAAATTTCAGCACTCTATCTCAATTATTGCGGACGCTAGAGTGATTACAACAGACGGACAGACGGACAGACAGACGGACAGACGGACATGGCTAGATCGTCTTAGAATTTTATCCTGATCAAGAATATATATACTTTATAGGGTCGCAAATGATTAGTTCGATGTGTTACAAACAGAATGACAAACTTAATATACCCTCCATACTATGGTGGAGGGTATAAAAATGGTGAATAGCGAAAATCAAAATTCGATTTTTTACAAAAAATTTACTGTTTTTGACCATAAGTCGGTCAAAAAAGCTTTTAAAGGAAGACAAGAGTTTGATGAATTCAATAAGCTTACAAAAATATGAAGACTGAACACCATTTCTGGTGAATATTGTGGCCACAATATTCAAAATACCGAAAATGGGGAGGTACGGTTCTATGGGGGATATAGGAAGAGGAGGACATATACTGACAGATTTCTGGTGGAAAGTTATAAGCCCCCAACGAAGACTTAATACCAATTTTCAGCCATTTTGGTGTAATAATCAGGCTAAAACCTCCAAAATACTGAAAATCGGGAGGTACCATCCTATGGGAGCTATATGAAATTTCAAGGTGAAAGTTTTATGCCCCCTACGAAGATCAAATACCAAATTTCAGCAATTTCGGTGTAATAATGAGGCTAAAATCTTCAAAATACCGATAATAGGGAAGTACCGTTCCATGGGGGCTATATCAAAACGTGTACCGACCATCCCATTTTTTTTGTCCTGGAGATTGTAAGTCAATAATATCTACGTGTACCAAATCCCCTTGGATTATTGTGATGTCGTGCGGTTTTGTCATTTTCAACAATTTTTCCAAGTCGTTGTAGAACTGTTCTATTTCGTCGTTATTGCTATCAGAGGTGGGTGCATAAACTTGTATTATGTTTATATTAATTGGTTTTCCAGATATTTTGACCATCATGACCCTATCTGATATGGGAACCCATCCAGCGACGCTGGCAGCTATTTTGTTCTTGATCAGAATTGCGACACCTCTTCTATGAATTCCTTCCGGGTTTCCGGAGTGATAAACTTTTATATCATGAGATACAAATTCTCCATATTCGGTCCACCAAGTTTCACTAATGCCCAACACATCTATCTGTAACCTTTTCATCTCGGTTATGGTATTGTCCAATTTCCCAAGTTCGTAAAGACTTCTGACATTCCACGTTCCTATGTTTAGTTTGGTTTTACCTCCGGGGATTCTTATCACCCTCGAATTGCCGGAGACTGAGGGCCGTTTGAAATGACTAGTGGGCGCGATATCTATCGAAAAGATATGACTCCCAAAATAAGATCCACATCCATAATGGACTATGTCTTCTTTTAAGTACCACTTCCGCAATACCTTTCAACTTTAATCCTAATCCACATTTTTGTCGGTAAACGATGGTAAACGTTTTTTTCAGTGGCGAGTCAATACTTCTTGAGAAAAGCATGTGTAGTGGCTGGTAGTGGTGCACGGAAACTCCAGAAACGAATACTGCGTTGGTCCACACTTTGCACATCGTAATATTTCTTCGAATTTCGGTACCTCCCCGACAAAAGTATTCGCTAAAATGGTTCGATTTGGTCTAAACTCGAAATATATCGTGTAAACTTCCTTTATGTTGAAAAGTGGGTCCTATCGGTCCACTCCTTGGGGTACAACTCACTCAAATGTTCAACATTTTTCTGTAAGTGTGGTTCGAGGATCCTTTGGAAATTTTTACCGAAGGTACTCCTAGTAGCCCCGTTTACACCGATATGATGTTTTTCGTTGTCAAGTCATTGTTTTCTGATAATCTATCGAGAGGAATTACTCCCAAAATAAAAAACACTTCCAAAATGGACTATGTCAGTCAATCAAATTAGGTATCTCCCCCGCAAAACTTTTGAGATTTTATCGTAAGCTATATCTTTGTCGGCAAGGTCATACGCCCAACATTCTGAAGACCCCATAAATACATACGTTTTTTGGGAAAATGCTTCAGAAATCGCACAAAAAATTTGACCTTTTTTATTCTCCGGAAAAAGAATTATGAAAATATCTCTATACGTTCAAACGTTATAGAATTTTGACCAGGAAACAACAATTCTGAACCTCTGTGCGTCGTATGAAAAACGAGATGTATCGGTTATGCAACGACATCGTTAAAAAGTGGTAAAAGTTGAAGCAATTTTTTAGAGCGTGAGAGAGAGCAAAAATGCCTTTCTCATCTACCACAGGCTACCAGACAAATTTCTTCAGGTAAAAAATGGTAGAACTGATTTTTCGACATTTGTTTGACGATAATTTGAAAATAAAGAAAAATATGAACAAAATCAGAAGAAAAAGTCGAACGCTGACAAAACAAAATTAAAAACTGTGAAATATAAGAAGAAAATTGAATTGTAATGTTTCTTTTTGACATTGCTACCAGATCTACCATTATTTCGTTCCTTTACTTTTCTGGTAAAACTGGTCATGAGAGAGCAATTTTGACAGTTTTCTCTTTTACCATTTTTATACCCTCAACCATAGTATGCAGGGTATATTAAGTTTGTCATTCCGTTTGTAACACAACGAACTAATCATTTGCGACCCTATAAAGTATATATACATATTCTTGATCAGGATAAAATTCTAAGACGATCTAGCCATGTCCGTCCGTCTGTCCATCTGTTGTAATCACTCTAGCGTCCGCAATAATTAAGATAGAGTACTGAAATTTTTCACCCGAGGGTCTTCTTTCCATAGGCAGGTCAAGTTCGAAGATGGGCTATATCGGTCCACTCTTTGGTATAGCCCCCACATAACGGTACCTCCGGATTTGAGGTATTTTGACGTTCTTCGCCACATTTGGCACTTAGGGTTCCTAGTGATCAACAAACTTATATCCCAAAGGATATGGGCATAGGTCCATGTTTTGGTATAGTCCCCATATAATGGTCCCTCCCGATTTTCAGTATTTTGAGAATTTTAGCTACAAATTTTAACCGAACTAGCTGTAATTTGACATTTGAAGTTCTCAGTGGTCATAAAACATCTCCAACGAAACATCGTCAACATAGGTCCATGTTTTGGTATAGCCCCCATATAACGGTACCTCCCAATTTTCGGTATTTTGAGAATTTTAGTTACAGTTTTTAACCGAAATAGCTGTAATTTGACATTTGAAGTTCTCAGTGGTCATAAAACATCTCCAACGAAACATCGTCAACATAGGTCCATGTTTTGGTATAGCCCCCATATAATGGTACCTCCCGATTTTCCGTATTTTGAGAATTTTAGCTACAAATTTTAACCGAACTAGCTGTAATTTGCCATTTGAGGTTCTCAGTGGTCAAGAAATATCTCCACCAAGCATCGTCAACATAGGTGCATGTTTTGGTATAGCCCCCATATAACGGTACCTCCCGATTTTCGGTATTTTGAGAATTTTAGCCACAATTTGTAACCGAACTATCTGCAATTTGACATTTGAGGTTCTCAATGGTCATGAAACATCTCCACCAAACATCGTCAACATAGGTCCATGTTTTGGTATAGCCCCCATATAACGGTACCTCCCGATTTTCGGTATTTTGAGTATTTTAGATACAATTTTTAACCGAACTAGCTGTAATTTGCCATTTGAGTTTCTCAGTGGTCATAAAACATCCCCACCAAACATCGTCAACATAGGTCCATATTTTGGTATAGCCCTCATATAACGGTACCTCCCAATTTTCGGTATTTTGAGAATTTTAGCTACAGTTTTTAACCGAAATAGCTGTAATTTGACATTTGAAGTTCTCAGTGGTCATAAAACATCTCCAACGAAACATCGTCAACATAGGTCCATGTTTTGGTATAGCCCCCATATAACGGTACCTCCCGATTTTCGGTATTTTGAGTATTTTAGTTACAATTTTTAACCGAACTAGCTGTAATTTGCCATTTGAGTTTCTCAGTGGTCATAAAACATCCCCACCAAACATCGTCAACATAGGTCCATATTTTGGTATAGCCCTCATATAACGGTACCTCCCAATTTTCGGTATTTTGAGAATTTTAGCTACAGTTTTTAACCGAAATAGCTGTAATTTGACATTTGAAGTTCTCAGTGGTCATAAAACATCTCCAACGAAACATCGTCAACATAGGTCCATGTTTTGGTATAGCCCCCATATAACGGTACCTCCCGATTTTCGGTATTTTGAGTATTTTAGTTACAATTTTTAACCGAACTAGCTGTAATTTGCCATTTGAGTTTCTCAGTGGTCATAAAACATCCCCACCAAACATCGTCAACATAGGTCCATATTTTGGTATAGCCCTCATATAACGGTACCTCCCAATTTTCGGTATTTTGAGAATTTTAGCTACAGTTTTTAACCGAAATAGCTGTAATTTGACATTTGAAGTTCTCAGTGGTCATAAAACATCTCCAACGAAACATCGTCAACATAGGTCCATGTTTTGGTATAGCCCCCATATAACGGTATCTCCCGATTTTCGGTATTTTGAGAATTTTAGCTGCAATTTTAAACCGAACTAGCTGTAATGATCGGTATTTTGCGAATTTTAACTACAATTTTGTCTATTCAAAAATAATCGTCAATATAGGTCCATGTTTTGGTATATCCCCCCATATAACTGTACCTCCCGATTTTCGGGAATTTTCAGTGGTCACGAAATTTCTTCACTAAAATTCGTCAACATGGCTCCATTTTTGAGGTTCTACATTGTTTTAATGAAACTACCCTCAATTTGACACTTGAAGTTCCCTGCAGCTATAAAACTTTTCCGCCAAAAAAATTAAAGATAGGTTGACTCTTTGATATAGCCCCGTATGTGGTACCTTTCACCTCGCTGAACACATTTTTTTAGATTAGATTAGATAACACTGTGCAACAAAATGGAGGTGAAAGTATGGGGCACGGAAAATTCCTCTTGGGGAAGAAAGGCCTTGGTGAGTATATTACGAGGGCGGTTCGGAAACTTTTTAGCCTATCAATGAAAGAGAATAGTTAGTTTTTCAAAAATATTTGTATTTTTCAATATAATCTCCTGAAACTTCAATACACTTAGTACAACGCTTTTCTAGCAATTCTATCCCTCGATTAAAATAGTTTTCCTCAAGGTCTTCAAAATAGTGGTTTACAACTGTAATTGCATCTTCATTTGAGGTAAAACGCTTGCCAGCAAGGAATTTTTTTAGATTTGGGAACAAGTAAAAGTCACTGGGAGCTAAATCAGGAGAATAAGGTGGGTGGTCAAGCAATTCGTACTTTAATTCGTTGATTTTAGCCATTGTTAAAACACTCTTGTGCGCTGGTGCGTTGTCTTGATGAAAAATTATTTTTTTGTGTTGTAAGCCAGGACGTTTTTCTCGAATTTGTACATTTAATTGATCCAAAAGGTTGCAATAGTACTCTGAATTTATTGTTTTACACTCTTGCAGATAGTCAATCAGTAAAATACCTTTGAAGTCCCAAAAAACCGTTGCCATAACCTTACCAGCCGATTGAATTGTTTTTGCCTTCTTTGGGCACTTTCTCCAGCTTCAGTCCATTGTTTGGATTGTTCTTTTGTCTCTGGAGTATAGTGGTGGATCCATGTCTCATCAACAGTTATGAAACGATGCTTAAAATCCATTTTATTTCGCTTAAAACGATCCAAACAAGCTTGAGAAATGTTCATTCTTATGCGTTTTTGATCGACTGTTAACAAATGCGGCACCCATCTTGCAGAAAGCTTTTTCATCTGTAGTTCTTCATGCAAAATTAAATGGACTCGATCATTTGAGATGTCCATGATATTAGCAATTTCACGCACTTTCATTCGTCGATCATTTAATACCATATCATGCACTTTGGCTACAATTTCTGTTGTTGTTGCTGTTTTTTTTTTTTTGGACGTCCACTACGTGGTTCATCTTCAATGCTTGTACGACCACCTTTAAATTCAGCAACCCAATTTTTCACTGTTGCATATGAAGGAGCACTTTTACCTAACACATTCACCATATCATTATGAATTTCTTGTCCCGATAAACCTTTTTTATGTAAATATTTAATGACAGCAGGCATTTCTAATTTTTCCATTGTAAAAATATTGCGGGTGCGTCTTTTTTGAACACCTGTTTCTATATGAAGGAGTTGCCAGATAGAAACAAAATTTAACATTTGTTCATAACAGAGATGGAAGTTTCCAAAACACTTAACTTTTTTCTGTTTATATCGCGCTTTTTGTGCTAGGCTATGAAGTTTCCGAACTGCCCTCGTATCCTAATCAATGTCCTTGTCGGCAAGTTCATACGCCCAATATTCTGAAGACCCCCTGAATACATACGTTTTTAGAGAAAAAGGTTTTTCAATTCACACAGGCTGAGGGTACACCTCTGTCGGCCAATCTGACTGATACTTTCTTACTTGTTTTTTTTTTTCTTAATTTTTGAACAAATTTTAAATTAAAAAAAAAATAATTTAAAAAAATCAAAAAATGACCGTTTTTAACTTCCGGAAAGCTGATTGTGTTTTCTTTTAAACAAAACAAAGAATTATGAAAATATCTCCATCCGTTCAAAAGTTAAAGAATTTTGACCACTGTGCGTTGTATGAAAAACGAAATGTATCGGTTAAGCAACGACATCGGTATAACTAAACCTAAGGAGATACAACGAATGCGTTGAGTAGGCCATGCCATAAGAATGAGCGATGATGAATCAGCGAAGAAGGGTATAAATACGGGCCGTGCAAAAGTGGAAGGCCAAGGCTTCATGGAGTAATCAAGTGAAAGACGAGATTGAAAAACCCGGTATTTCAAAATTGGAGAAATAAAGCAACAAATAGAAGGGAATGGAACTCTTTTTGTAGTTCGGCTTATAAGAAAAATATCCTGTAGAGGGCCAACTGAGGAAGTAAGTAAAGTCTCACTGAAATTGGTCCACCCTTGTGGGTAGGCTCAACACTAAAGGCCTCAGCACATACGGTCCGTTGTGAGTCGTGATGCCAAGTTTCTTCTTGAAGTTTTCATGTGGTTGTTGTAACGCGGCACTCAAAGGGACCGTATGTGCCGAGGCCTTAAGGGGCCAAATAAAATCGACCCATTGGGCAATCTCATGAAAAAATTTTAGTGATGCCAAGATTTATTTTGAAGACTTCATGTGGTTACTGTTTTTAACGCGTGACGCGACTCACAACGGACCGATTGTATTTGGCCCTAACGTACTTATGGTAAACTTCTGCTCGTCTGTTAAAAGTTGTATTCTTTTACATATTACCATTTTTAACCTGCAAAACCGTTCCTCAACCCCAAAAGGTGGTAAAAGTGTAAGCAATTTTTAAAAGAGTGAGAGAGAGCAAAAATGTCTTTCTTTTCTACCACAGGCTACCAGACAAATTTCTTCGGGTAACAAGTAAAAAAGTATCAATCGGCTTTGCCGACAGAGATATACACTCAGCCTATGTGAATTGGAACTTTCCTCTACGGACAGATCGAATGTATTTAGGGTCTTTTCAGAATTTTCTGGCAATTTTTGGACATTTGAACTTGCCGACAAAAATGTGGATTAGGATTAAATTTCAAAAGTTTTGCGGAGGAGGGAATGGACCGACATAGTGCATTACGAAAGTGGATCTTATTTTGAGAGTCATATCTTTTCGATAGATATCGCGCCCACTAGTCATTTCAGTGGGTTATGGTACACCTGTTGGAACAGTATGCCAGGAAGCATGGACTTGTCCTCGGAAAACATAATATGGCTGTAGATCATCGGTATAAATTTCCAAAGGATCTCCGAACACTGCACTTGGACACAAATGTTGAACTTTTGTGGTGGAGGTATCCTAAGGAGAGGACCGATATGGGCAATTTTAGAAATTAAACTAAGTTTGAAAAAAATATGACGAAGGCCAAATTTTAGACCAAATTGGTCTATCAGTTCGAGAATTATTGTGCTCTCCAACTACTACATATGGTGCCATAGGGGTTTTTTACAACTTTCGGGCTGGTTTCCCAAGAAATATAGACTTGCCACTGAAAAAATTTTTACCGTTGTAATTGAGACAGCGATTGCAAGTTGCTTCAACAGAAATCAAAGTTAGTCAAGAGCAGGTCTTAAAGTGAACTTATCCGAAATTTTGTGTGGGAGGTACTTGAAGGAATAAGCAAATATAGTCCATATTCCAACCTGATCTATATCTGGTAGATATATTAGGATGCGTAAAGTATGGACCAAATCGCTACGTCCCTTCAAGAGTTATCGTGCGCACAATTTTTCCGAAAATTTTTGAACTTTTGTGGGGGAGGTACCTGAAGGAGTGAACCGATATGGCTTATCTTCGAACTTAAACTAAGTTTGGACAAAATATTATGAAGGCCAAATTTTGGATCGAATCGGCAGATCGTTCGAGAGTAATCTTTTGAACCTTTCAGGCTATTTTCTCAGGAAGTAGGGTTTTGCCCCTGATGAAACTGAAAATGAAATGAAAAGGTCCTTAACTGAACTTTTCCGAAATTTGTGTGGGAGGTACCCGAAGGCGTGGACCGATTGAGTCCATATTGGAACCTCATCCAAGTTTGGTAGAAATTTCACGATGTGCAAACTTTGGACCAAATCGGTTATTTTCTTCAAGAGTTAGTGTGCGCACAAATTTTCCGAACATTTTCGAACTTTTGTGGGGGAAGTACCGGAATTAGTGGACCGATAGAACCATCTTCGAACTTAAACTTAGTTTGGACAAAATATTGCGAATGACAAATTTTGGACCAAATCGGTTCATCCGTTCTAGAGTTATCGTGCGCACCAGCCAGCCAGACATACAGACGGACGGACATTGCTAAATCGACTCCAAATTGTCGGAAACACATTTCGTCCAAACATACTTGGGGTCTAAAACCATTATTTCGATGAGGCACATTTTGCCCGTATGAAAGGGGTGCCACCGTGGTGCAATGGTATGCACACCCGCCTTGCACGCTAAAGGTCGTGGGTTCGATTCCCCGGCCAAGCTACATGAAACATTTTTCAACGGTAGCAAAATATCCCTCAGTGATGTTGGCGACATTTCCTGAATATTACAGCCTTGTAAAACTTCTCAACAAGTGGTGTAGTAGACACGCCGTTCGAACTCGGCGATAAACAGTAGGTCCCATATCATTGAGCTAATATGAATCGGGGTGCACTCATTGATATGAGAGAAGTCTCCCTTGTCCAATCTGGGATGTTTGTGGAACAATTATTATAAGTGTATATACCCTCGTTAGCATAAATGCTGATGGTATAAAAAATTGTGGGGGCCGCCGTGGTGCAATGGTTAGCACGTCCGCCTTGCACTCAGAAGGTCTGCGGTTCGGATCCCAGGCCAAGCAACATCAAATTTTCAACGGTGGCAAAATTCCCCCTCAGTAATGCCGGCGACATTTCCTGAGTATTTAAGCCATGAAAAACTTCTCTACAAAGTGGTGTCGTAAGACACGCCGTTCGGACTCGGCAATAAAAAGTAGGTCCCATATCATTGAGCCAATATGAATCGGCGTGCACTCATTGATATGAGAGAAGTCTCCCTTGTCCCTTCAGGGATGTTGTGGGAACATATGTATGTATGTATAAAAAATGGTAGAACTGATTTTTGGACAAAACAAAATTAAAACCTGTGAAATAAAAGAAGAAAATTTAATAGTTATGTTTCTTTTTGACATTGCTACCAGATCTACCATTATTTCGTTCCTTTACTTTTCGGGTAAACTTTTACCATTAAAAAACTAAAGGAACAAAAGTAAAGTTTTCGGAAAAATATCTCCAGTTATACTTGTCTTAACCAAAAACTTTTTATTCGTTCAATATTTGAATGAATAATATTTTAATTTAACATACATAATTGGCCTGTATGTATATTCGTATGTATTAATACATAAGATAGATTTAATTGTTCCATAAAATAATTTATTACATACACAATCCGACATTAATAATCCCGAATCTTAACTTAGAAAAAACCATGCGTAAATCACTTGGTCCATTTGTTAAATAATGAATGTATTTTTTCCTTCATCCCCTTACCAGGTAAAGAACTCTCTCCTTTGATAATTATACAAAGGATAATCGATTAAACATAGAATAAACAACAAAGCAAAAAAGCAAAAAAGCCATAAAACAAGTCATAAGAGACAAATATATCGGCATAAAAATGCTCGATAATGCCCACGATGAAGATATTAAATCTATGCTATCAATTATTCTTTGTTGGTTTTTATGGCAATTATGTTTTGTTTTGCCAATTTCCATGGTTCCCCCGTTAAATGGCACAGCAAGAGCAACGATAGAGGTAGAATAAAATAAGTTAATGTGCGGCAGCGGCTCAGATTCCATGGTTCATCGTTCTGTGAACATAGTAATTGTCCAACAACCATTGATGTTGCCCTGACAACGTTAGGAGGACGACGACAATTATTTCTCTGTTATGTTTGTTTCTGTTTTATCCTCATCATTCATTGGCGCAATGGCGTATAAACACGAACACAAAAGGCGATTAACTTTATTAAACATTTATTTTACGCAACTTAATGCGGCGATTAACAGTCAGATCCGACAGTCAACCAACCAACCAGTCAGTCAGCCATGCGAATCTCGCTCTCATTAATCAATTCACAGGCCAAGTGAGGCATAAAGAAAGCACAAAACAAGGCAGCAGTAGTAAATACATATAACCTTTATCAGATAACTTATTTACGGCCAAGAGCGGCAAGCTGCCGCAATTACTGCCGCTACTACAGAGAAATAAAACCTAAGCAGTGAGGATGGGAGGCAGGGAGTCATAAGAGTTTTAAATATGAGCAAATATTTGCCAAAACACACTCATTTTTGTTCCTACCTCCCCACCCTGCCTTTCCGAATGTGTGTGCCACCAAGTACGTGAGCCATTCAAACAATTATGAGCTGCTATTTCTGACTCACATGGACTTTATGCCCTCGGAGGAAGAATGGGTGGGTGTGAGTGTTTTGGTAAAACAAAATTATTCTTTGC